>NC_132785.1:30950316-31598650 GCF_048418805.1 Vulpes vulpes | reverse complement strand
AGTGGGGAGCAGAAAGTGGATTGAAGGAGATGGAGAATGCTGCCAATAGGCACAAAGTTTCTTTCTTGTGTGTTGAAAAAGTTCCAAGTGAGTTATGGTTATGGATGCATAACTGCAATATGTTAAAAACCATTGAATTAGACACTTCAAATGAATGAACTCAATGGTTTAGATATTATATATCAATGAAGATATAATAGGTGATGGAACATTTTAATAAGAAGCTGAAGCAATAATTTAAATAGTAGTGACTGAGAATTTTCCAAAATTAAAGAAAGACACCAAAGTTAGATCTTAAAATGTTAAGGAATCCCAAGCAGGATGAATATGTTTGTAAAAATCCACATATTAAAATGCATCAAAAGCAAAGGGTAGAACGTGAATGTCTATCAACTTGGTTCATGGTGCTTTTCCTCATGATCAGAGGAAACATGACAGAAGTTATCGAGTGCTATCCTCCCCACAATGCTATCCATCAGGTGGTACACCATATCCATCTGTCCCATCACCGGTGATGCAAATTTTGATCACTTGAGTAGAATAGGCTCTTCCTAGTTTCTCCACTGAGAAGTTACTAGTTTTCTACTCGTGGTAAGTACTGTGTAAGGAGGTAGTTTGAGTAAATATCCCATTATTCATCCAAATCTCTCCACTAGTTTTAGCCCAATGATGACTTTCTAATTCCATCATTTCTTTCTATATTTTTTGGTAGTATTCTGCTATAAGGAAGAATTTTATTTTTTCCTAATTTATTTGTTCTTTCATTTGTCTATTTATCCTAGTATGAAATCATGTTTTTTTTCACTTGATGAAATATAACCCATTACTATCATTATTAATTTTGATTCTCACATTGTCCCATATTTGTCCAGTGGAAGTTCTTTTAAGCTTTAGACATACCATCATCATTCTTTGATTACTTTTTTACTTCCTTTCAAAGAAGGAATGATAAGCTCATTTTACACATTTTCTGCCCAGCTCTGAATTTAAGCATTTTCCCAAAGATCCACAGGTCCTTTATTAAAGAATGGTATTTAGAAACCAAGATCTGGGTACCATGACTATTTATTGCCACTGGGGTTTTACTAGGGTTTTCTCAGGTCCATTCAGTGCACAGAATCAGGAAATATATGTATGTATATACACACATGCACAAAATCACATCTATGCTTTTTCTACATCTATCTGTATATTGAAAACATCACTGCATACTATTACCCACAATCCAACCAAACACATAAAGCTCATGTTAGTTTTCTGTTTTCATATTTGTAACTCCCTTCTTTGAGAATGAGAAGTCTGGCTCCCTCAATAGATGTATATATTTTCCTCAATCTCAGCATCCATAAATATAGCCAATATCCTGATCCCAGCAGACCTATAGTTCTGTTGAATCATCCTCCTCTGAAAGACATTGATTCCCAAGCTGCTGCCTTACTTAGCTGGCTTCTTCTTGCAGGCTGTGTCTCTTGAGCCTTGACAGGAGACCACCGCACTCTATCAGTTTCCTTGCATTGGTCCGGATTTATCTGGCTACCTTTCTCAGGCTTGTCTGCTGCTTTTTTAAAAGTTATTTTTCTGCTTTAATAGAATAACACTGGAATTTTACAGATATCCAATTAAAAGGGTAAAGTGATATGAGCTATTGAGAACAATAATGCCCCCCTTAATTTGGCTCTTAAGTTTCCAACTGTAATTGTGATATACAAGGGATACACATTCCCCTATGTTTATAACAGCATTATCAATAATAGTAAAATTATGGAAACATCCCAAGTGTCTGTCAACTGATGAATGGATAAAGAAGATGTGGTATATACATACGATGGACTATTACTCAGCCATAAAAAAGAATGAAATCTTGCCATTTGCAATGCCATGGATGCAGCTAGACAGTATTATGCTAAGTAAAATATGTCAGTCAAAGAAAGACAAATACCATATGATTGTACTCTATGTGGAATTTTAAGAAACAAAAGAAATGAGCAAAGGGTAAAAAGAGAGAGAGAGAGAGGCAAACCAAGAAAGAGACTCTTAACTATAGAGAACAGTTACCAGAATGGCTAGGTTAAATTGGTGATGGGAATTAAGGAGGGCCCTTGTGATGAGCACTGGGTATTGTTATGGAAGTGTGGACTCTCTGTATTGTACACATTGCATGTCAACTCACTGGGATTTAAATAAAAACTTAAAGAAAAAACTGCTCACTAGCTATTCCAATGCATGAAATTCTATGGGAAACTACTTTACACCGTAAATGTGTCAAGTACCTCTTCTTTAGATCTATTGTGTGTTGCATCTTGATTTTTTTTTTAAAGGGCATATCCGTAATTCGCAATGTGTCAGCTATCTAATGATATAAAAAGTATGAATTATTACCTTTCCATTTGTTTCTTTTTTTTTTTCATTTGTTTCTTAAATTGAATTTTTTAAAAAGGGTGTAATTTGTTCTTTAAAGCAATATTGTAGACATAAGACATTTACGAAATTTCATAATTAATTTAATTTAATATGATAGAAAGGCAATGTGGATATTTTCCAAAACAGTCGGGGTAACAGCATTAAAGTATCAACTCACATCCTTTGTAAGAAAAAAGAACTGTGAGAAAAAGTGATGTACACTTCAGCTTCATTTTCAGATATTTTTTAATTCCTATAAAACTTTTTATTAAGATTAAAAACATTTAGCTATAAATTATAAAAATTAAACATTTAGCTATAAATTATAAAAATACTAAATACATAGCCAGGTGCCACTTGGGGAAACCCCTCTTTTGCATAACAAAATTCTCTTTTGTTCCATTTTTCCCTATGCTTTATCACAGTCTAAGGGAAGATTCCCTTTCAGAGGCTTAAAGTTGTAAAAAATGTCATTTACATTAACAATGGTATCCTGGTCCAATTTAGGTCCTGTTTCAGCACCTAATTCCGAATAGTCTTTCAAAAGAAAGAAGGTATCATACAGATTCTGGAACCTTTTCTCTGGAAATGGTTAGTTCTTAGAGGAAAGATCCTTTCTGGATTTGCATTGAGGCAGGATAAACAATGTCCCCTTTACTTCAGTGAAGTTTGCAGAAAAACCATCTGGACTATAGCAAATTCATTAGTACTTGGCTCTCCATCTAGCACAATCTTGTACTGAAGATTCCAAAAACAGGATAAGGGACAATGTCAATTCTGCAGCATTTGTGCAGCCTTTGCATTATGGGTAGTGGAATCTTAGATTTTAGCCTTCTGCATAATCACCTCACAGCTAGGATAGTACCAGAATGATTTCCAGTCTCTTTTAGAAAATATTTCCAAACCTGAGACTGAACCCAGGACACATACAACAACCTCTTTGATTTTTGTGTTCTTTTGGTCTTGAATAGGCTGGGATTTGAGACCAAGTGTTGGTTCTCCTCGTTGGACTACTAGACCTTGGAAAATACGTCAACCACTACCCACTTCCCTTTGGCTACTGCTCCCATCTGGCCCATGCTGCTCTGCCAAGGTGCTGAGCTGAGGAAGTTTCAGGTTTGCTTGGGTCCTGTCCTGCTGAAGGCAGAGGTTGTCTTCCTCAGGGACTGGACAAAGTAAATATTAGGTAAGTTAAGAATCTTTTGCCTACGAGAGGGCCTCAATGCCAGCAGACAACCTGGTACAACAGAGAGGTTGGGAAAAGACAATTCAAATTCACAAGACCCAAAAGAGGCAGGAGAGTCCCTTAGTGACACTTCAACCACAGGTCCTTTATATTTCCCATTTGGACAGTCTAGAGTGCTCTTGGGCCAGCTAGCTCCTTTCCTCCTTTGAGACTTTTTTTTTTAATGTCACCTTTTTATTGAGGCTGCCCTAATGGTTTTTTTTTAAAATCATCTTCACCTCTATTTTCCCTCTCTCCTTCAACTGCTTTACTCTTCTGTATAGTATGAACAATAATTATTTATATATTATTTTATTCTTCCCTCTCTTCAACTGTTTCTTTTAGTCCTCCTATTACTCACATTTCCACAGCCTCATACTGTGCTGATTGTTCTTGTTTTATTGTAATTGTCCTCTCTGGAACTTGTGACATTTCTCTTCACCCCTGACTCTTTTCTTTCTTCTTTCCTGTGATTGGTTTCTGCATCTTTGAATACCTCTTAAATTTCCACTACGCCATCTTCAATTCTCTCACTCTTCACTCTAAAAGCTCTAGTTGGGTGATCTCAATAAATCCTTAGCTTCAATCACCAACTATAATACACAATTCTTAAATTTATGTCCCTATCTGGAGCTTTTTCCTGAATTCAAGTGTTATATTTCTAAACAGCGTGCAATTGAATTGAGGAAGAAGATGTGGTGGAGAAGACAGACACAGACATTGATCACTTTATTAAAATGTGATTAGGACCATTTCAGGATGAAAACAGGCTGTTATGTTCCTTCCACTTATTAGAGAGTAATAGCAACATCTACCTGATAGGGCCGTTAACAAGTTTAGATTAAATAATCCAAGTATAGCATTTAGAATAATGCCTCAAACTAAATGTCCAATAAATGTTATATGCTGTTATTATTATTTAATTTTTTTATCACACAGAAGAGTCCTTGATCTCATATGAGGCTTCCTGAAGAAGGTTTTCTATGTTCTAAAATTTAAAGAATCACAAAGAGATGAATCATTTGAAGAAGAGAAGGAAGGGCATTTCAGGCACTGAAAACAACATAAATAATATCACAAAGGATTGAAGCAGATGCTATGTGGGAGAGGATAAAAGTAGATAAATGTTCTAGAGTGCAAATTCCGAGGTGAGTAATGGTTAGAAATAAAACTAAAAAAAATATGTAGAGGCCAGGTCATGGAGAGCCCTAAATGCTGTACTAAGAAGTGTGGTTGGACTCTATGGGTGTTCCATAATTTGAATTTTAAACATGGAAGTCATAAAATTATTATTTTTTCATTGTAGATGAAATCACTTTGGTAGCAAATGGTAGGATGTCATTCAGAGTGACAAATAAAAATAAGTGCATCCAGTAATAAAAAAAATTAAAAGGACTGTGCCCATAATAATATGTGAGACATCACTCTGGAGCTCCCCAAAATAGCTGGATGTATTGAAAGATGATGGAGATTCCATGCTGGTTATCTGGGAGAAAGTCCGAAGAATACTGCATAAGACTATTCCCATGACTGCATCAAGCACAGCTTACCAATTAGCTCTAATGTGTTGAATAGCATAAAGCACAATTATAGAGATATAAATAAAGTACAACGGGATAAAAAAAAAGGAATTACCTTAGAAAGATGGATACAGAATATCCCAGAGATATACAATTTTAAACTGCACACAAAGAACATCCATTGTGGTTAAGCATAGAGAGAAATATGGAGGAAATGGGAGAAGATGTAGCTTAAAATCCTGCTTTGGATAGATTGTGAAAAGCATCTACTCTCTCGCCAACAATTTAGTTTTCTTCTACGTAGTTATCAGGAATTGATATTTTATCATATTTATTGGTTTCTGAATGTGTTTTACTTATTGTATAGAATCATGGAATGAAAGAAATAAAACTACTATGGAAATGCATAAAATTAAATGGGAGACAATATATTTAAATTCTGATTTTCTGATTATATGTATTAGGTAGTGGATTTAAAATCTCCTTCACTTCAGGAAAGAGGAGAAAGAATACCAATCAGATGAGAACTGAGATCTTAATGTTAAAATATATTTTACAATATATTCATTACATTTGTAACTGACCCATATAATAGGTTGACCATGTTTATTGCAGTTATTAATTCAGAATGCCTACAGGATTAGGGTGAAGTAAGATGTCAAAACCATTTAGTGAAGGCTATATTCTGATTAAGAATATGTGTGCTGAGTTGCTCATTCATTCAAAGTAATCACAGGTAATAATAATCCATCTTATGTTTATATACCATATTTAATCATGAGAGAGTCTAGAGCATTTGGTAAACTGAAATTATTCCAATGTTCAGCTGTAACAATA
This sequence comes from Vulpes vulpes, assembly GCF_048418805.1. Taxonomy (NCBI): domain Eukaryota; kingdom Metazoa; phylum Chordata; class Mammalia; order Carnivora; family Canidae; genus Vulpes; species Vulpes vulpes. The sequence goes on along the minus strand of NC_132785.1, from coordinate 31,592,668 downwards.
ATTGTACTGAGGAAATAGCATAATTTGAAAGACAGGAACCTGAAAAAAATCTTAAATGTGCACATGAGAAATACATGTTTCAAAATAGTGTGAGTTCAAATTAATGATCTTGTTTATATACAGAACAGAATCTTAGAATCTAAGCATTGTAATAAAGCAAGAAGGGACCTTGGTGATCACCTTCTCCAACCATTTCATTTTACAGATGAGGAAACTAATTTCTACAATTTTGATTTCCTGCTATCTCTTACTAAGTTGCGACATTATCTCCACACCATTGTCTACAAAAATGATATCATATTATTTACTAAAGTGATATAAAATGTATTACTGAATCTGTACTACTGCTTCACTACCAGCATCCAATTCAGAAATTCAAATCCTAAAAGCTCTGCCTATAAACTACTCAAAATAGTGCCAAATTCATTTCTGGGAGGAACTTCTAAGAGCTAGAAATGTAAGGTCAGAAGTGATGCTAGTAATATAAAATTGGAGCCTCCCTCTACCCCATTCCTTTGTTGCCTCTCTAAATATGCAAATATGCTTGTCACTCTTTAGAGAAAGAGCTGATAACAAGCTCTTTGTTATCCCTTGAAGGTTTCAGAGACCTCCAAAATATACAATACCCCATAGATTGTCCCAGTGTTTGAATTGCGGCTATTTTTCACCCTGGTTTCATCTGCCAATTCCGCCCTGTTAAGAGTAGGCTATGAAGTTTGAAGAACTTTCCAACTACACCAGCTAGTTTTAGACCACTTCCTCCCCCTGCTTTCTGCCATATTACTTTTTTCAGTAAAAGTGTTGATTCAAAGTTTTTCTATGAGCTGCTAGCTATGTTTGGAGCGTCTCTCCTTCTCTTCTTTATTTCTTTTGCACATCTAGATCCTTCCTGTTCTAAAAGTTCCAGCCCACAATTTCTCTCATGTCTTCCACCGCAGCCATCACTTGTGGATATAGACTTTCTGTAAGCTCAGGGTTTGTTGTTGTGGTGGTTTCTAAATTTTTATATCACTTAATTTTCATACTATCTAATTGTTTCTTGGGAATGTGTATTCTGCTTAAATTATATTGTAAGCTTCTAATGGGCAAAAAAATATATGTTTTTTGTATTTCCTCAATGCCAACCAGCAACCTAGGACATTTTCTGCTCTTAATAAGTAAATTTTGATGCTAAACTATGCATTTTGTTTAAACTGTTTAGCTAAAGTCTGTCCATACAGTGATATGTTCATAAAAATCAATATTCCAACATTGTAGATGGTATAAAAATGACTATAAGAAATCATTTTGATTACAAAGTTGTGACTGTTCTTTAATAATTTTTCTATACATGGGATTAAAGCCAGAGATTCACAATGCCTGACAATTATTCAAAAAGAGCTGCCCTAAAAATAAATGAAAAGACAATTTCCTTTTTTTAAAGATTTTATTTATTTATTTATTTATTTTAAAATTTTATTTTTATTTATTCATGAGAGGCAGAGAGAGAGAGAGAGAGATGCAGGGACACAGGCAGAGGGAGAAGCAGGCTCCATGCAGGGAGCCCGATGTGGGACTCAATCCCAGGACCCCAGGATTACGACCTAAGCCAGAGGCAGACGCCCAACCACTGAGCTACCCAGGTGCTCAAAATGTGTCCTTTAAAAAAAATGTCAACAAACATTTCACAAATGAAGTAAGATCCATTTTATTAATTATTACAATGAGCGTGAAAAGAGGCAGTAAAGTGCAATGTCATTAATATAGGCTTTGGGTTTAGATGGACAATGGATGAGATTGCAGATCACTTATTTATCAGTTGTGTGACTTTGGGAATCTTACCTGGCTGTATCTGTGTCCTTATATAAAAGAAGAAGAAGAAATGCCTATAACTGAGTTTAAGAAACTTAAATGAGAAATGTAAATTACTCATCTGTTGACCCAGAACTCAGATTGGCAGTAGTTTGAACATGTGGTAGTTTATAATGCCACTACAACAATCATGTCTGCATCAAATACACATGCACTAACAATCTCTTAGATATATTGATGTGCATGGAGAAAGAGAACTTGTGAAAGAGTTTGTCCAAGTTCTCCATGGAATGTGAGAGGAGGGAAAGGGGATGGAGAAGTCAGCATGCTGTCTGTTTATTACAGTGGTGGTCTCCACATATGGCCGTCAACCATTCTTCCCACTCCTCACATTTAAGAGGTGGAATTTTACCCCCATCTTTTGAAACTGATCTGGCCTTGTGACCTTCTCTGGCCAACAGATTGTGGGGGCAGATATATTCTGTGATTTCTAGGTCCAGTTCTTAAAAGGTATATCAGAATGCTTATGCATTCTCCTTATTGAAAAAGTCTGGTTTGGAGATCAGCTGCTATGATGTGAGGAAGCCCACCTACTATAATAAATAAGTAGAGGCCACTTGGTGAGAGGCCTAGAGAATAAAAAGACCATCTTCAATATTCCACTCCCATCTGAATGGATTCACATGAGTTGTCCCAGCCAACATCATATGGAGCAAAAAAACAGCCCATTAAGGCATCTGTCTTGCCTTAATTCCTGACCCACAGAATCTTAGGAAATGATAATTATGGTTTTAAACCATTAAGTTTGTAGATGATTTGTTACAATACAGTCAGTACTCACAAAAACTATGCACATCAAGGAATTATATCTAACCTCTATGGAAAAGAGGCATTTCCCCAATCTATTCAGAACTCAATATTGCTTTGGCTCAGGGAGGCATGGAGGACATGTGGCATGTTGTGCAATGTGAGGATATAGAGGCTTGAGGACCATAGGGCACTGTACCCCAAAAGTGGAAACAGCATTTCTGGACGCAAGAATAGCAGTGAGCTCTCCAGGGTGACCTTCCTGACAGCAGCTTCCACAATGGGGGCTATGCAGAGTTGCAAAAGCACAGCTGAGCACACATAAACCTTCCTTGGTGAGAGGGGTTTAGGGTCACAGAGTTCTTGTGGGGTAACAAATCAGTAGTTCTTGTGAGTATGAACTTAGGACGAGTAGATCTACAAAAATCAAAAGACACATTTCAAGGAAAGGACCCTAACTGGTTCAGTTAGAAGAGGTCCTCCCTCACATTTGGACCAACCAACTTGAGGGCAGGGGTGGGTGGTGAGTGTGTTGTGTGCATGTGGCCACTGTTAGCTAGGCTATTGTCCTGTGTGGATACCTGAACTGGAGGGAGGACATACCTCAGCTAATGCTAGTTCCATTGTTTGTATCTGTTAGAGTTTATTTTCTGCACTGCTATTATTTATTAACTTACCTCTTACTGAAGACTCTCATTGGGCCGCTCTCTACACCCTCAGAATCTGGAAAGCCCTTGGTACAGGAAACACTCAGTGAATAGTAGTTGCCTTTCTTCTATACTTATTGATACATTCCATACCTGTTACTACTCTTGTTTACAACAATATTGGCATGTCATTGGGCTTATTAATGATAATAAGTAAGGTGTGTTTGTACTTTACCATTTTTCAAAGTGCTTTGATGCAGCTACAGAATTTATCTCTACTCAGTGATTTAGGCAGTATAATTTTAACCTCTAAACAGAAAAGGAAGAGATTAAATATCTTGTATGTAGGTTTTCTAAGGGTCAGAGAAAGCTGGATAAGTTGTAACATCTTTGTCCATTGGGTCAAGAGTTACCTGCAAGGGTACAGTCCAAGACAAAATCATATTTACAGGGAAACTAACTTGAAACTGAGATGTTACTTAGGTGAAGTAGGAGATAAATAAGCAGTAGCTAGAGTGATTCTGAGAGCGAGGAGCAGAAATAGGCCACAAGCATCATGGTGGCTGCCTAGAGTAGGTGCAGGATTTTGATTTTAGTGGGGCTGCCCATTTAAGTGGTTCCCAGAATTGTAAAGGCAGAAAAGGCAGACATGTATGGCAACTGAACAAAGTCTGTCAGCATAGAAGGGGCTAACACATTGCTTGAGACTCTGGAGGATCTCACACCCATGAAATTCCTCCAAATCCTTGTGATTTGTATTTATCCCAATTCATGTCATGCTACTACTGCTGTGGGCATGCTTTGACTCTGAATCCCAGACTGCCCCTTGTTAACTGAGAAACATTGGGTCACTTTATTAACTCCTCAAATGCCCAGCTTATTTTGCTGTAAAATGGGATTATGCTATCTGTCTCATGTGGGGAAGAGTGAATAAGGACTTTTAAAGCATTGATCCTAATGATTGGTGGAAGAAGGTCTTCCTACACTGTAGCTCCCTGATCTCTTCAATGGCAGCATGAAAAGACTCTCAATCCTCCTTAATCCTGTTATGTTATTAATAATGGAAATCTTAAAGTAGAAAATGGATTTTCCCCCTCCAATTTACACACAGCCCTTAAGACTCTGGGCCTCTTGGAATATTAACTATAGAATGAAGCTATTGTAGTAAGACATTTCACACACCACAGCTTAATTTAGGCAAGTTATTAAATTTATTTAAGCCACAGTTTCTTCATCTTTAAATTGAGTATAATAAGGGCACTTGGGTGGCTCAGTTGGTTAAGCAAAGGACTTTTGAATTCAGCTCAGGTCATGATCTCAAGTCGTGAGATCAAACCCTGCATCAGGCTCCCCGTTCAGCATGGAGTCCGCTTGAGATTCTCCCTCTCCATCTCCCTCTGTCCCGCCCACCCACTTGCACATGGTCTCTAAACAAACAAACAAACAAATAAACAAAATCTTTAAAATCTTTAAAATGAGTAAATAAAATGGTTATAATAATAATAGCTCCTTCTTAGATTTGTAAAGATTCAGTGTGCACTTAGCATAGCACCCATTGCATAGTAAATACTCAGTAATAAACTAGTGTTATGATTATTGAAGTCTCAGTTTACTGACTTACAAATTGGGCATAGTAATATTTACTTCATTGGATATTTTGAGGAATAAGATGGATATTATTTACATAAATATGTGTAGATTAATAACTGGCACATAGCACATACCCAATGCTGCTCCTCATAAACCATCATTTAATTAAGATAGGTACCCAAACAAATTCTGGTGTTCATAACTACTTGATATTCATTTCCAATGGAAGATATTCCTGATAATCTAGAAATTAGGAGACATAGATTTCTGGCTATTTGGGGGTATATGAATGCAGGTGATTTAAGAAAAGTTAAGGTCGTTTAATGTACAAGATTATATCTTCAACTGCAAAAATAAGTTTAAAATTATTGACAGTAAAGATGAAGTCGGATTTAAGGTGACACTGATAAACAACTATCATAGACTATGGCCATATGGAAGAGCTGTACATGTGTGAGTGTATACCAGCAAAGCCAACTTGCACCATGTTTTCCACATCCCAAAGGAGTTGATGGAGATTTTGTCTCAATCCTCTACATCTTTGAGAACAAAGGAATTATTAAATGTTGTTCACTATATAATACTTCACTATATGTAAATGAGGCTGTGTAATAAATTTTGGTGTAGGTTCAAAGATTGATGAAAATAAAATTCCAAATTAGCTTAAGATGCTTTTTATTTGTTTTTCTAGCAGATGAGCAATGTAGGAACTATATGAGAGAATAACAGAAATCAATGAGAAGACATACATTCTGCTTCTTTCCAGAAGTTAGATAGTCAATCTTGTGGTCTAAGAGCTGAGTTCTCTTCATTAGGCTATACAATGGGCTTGTCAATATTCAAGGGTCTTGCTTTATCCATATGTGCTGGTTCTTACTATGACAAATTACACATTTCTGTGTTCTTATCATATTATCTAGATTGCAAAGAGAATGGACCATGCATGGTCTGCCAAAATATGTCATTATCCACTTTGTAGCGCAACAGCGTATATTAGACTTTGATCATCAGCTTGTAATCATTTTTGAGTAGTTATTCACCTTTATATAAAGAATTGCAGAATAAGCATTGTTCTTGTTGTGGATCTTCTATACAGAAAGTACTGAGAGGTAAAATATTGGCATTTAAAATTAAAGGAATAAAAGATGTATAAGCTGTTTAATGTATAGATGAAAGGAGAATTCAAAGTTTTTTTTTATAAGGAATTCATTTTCTAAGAAACAGCTTCAATTAAAAATATCTGACAAATAAAAAAGAGAATTTTAAAGCATTTTGACAAAAGATTTAATAATTTAACATTTTTCTTCTTTTCCTTTGAAAGAATGTAAAAATGTAAATCTCATTTACTCAAATGTGATGATATAGCCCTATAGAATTGTTTTTAAAATGAAAAAGATTCCTAGTTACTTTATTGAACAAGATTAGAGACTTTAAATATAACAAAGGAAACTAAAATCTAAGGAATTGTGGAATGAAGTCAGGTATATGAATGACAGGTAAATTTATTAGAAGATATCTTAATGCTAATGAAGAATTCAGACAAAAAATACTTCTATAATCCTAGAAGTTTTAGAATTTTGTGGAGATTTAGAGAAATACTAAAAATGTTAAGCCTTAAACTAAGTAGTAAAGGTTTAGACAAACTAAAAGCAATTCAAAGACATTTTTAAAAACATGTTTAATTTGAAAGAAACATGATGTCAGCTTCACAGAAGCTGACATCTTGGTCGGTGGAAAAGTTGTACAAATGTAGTTGTGTGTTCCATTTGAACCATTAAGACTCCACAGGTAAATGGGCCAGGCTCACTTTTGTATCATCTCTGATGAAAAGAAAGTTTGCAGTCACTATGTACTGGTTAACAGTTTGTTACATACCATATGCTCTCATCTCTCCTTGAAATAGGGAAAGAGAAGAGAAAAAAAACCTTTGGCTCTTTTTTTTTTCTGTTGCCAGTACTCTTCATTCTGTCTCTGATTATGTCTTACACAGAACAAGTGCTCTAGTAGATCAGAAAAGAGGATGGAGCAACATATGAGCATTTGAAATGGTTGTGAATAAACATCTACGAGCATATTTGTCATGTACCTTGATCTGTTAAGATCAAGGGATTTCTAAGAGACAGTTCTGGCTTCCCAAAGCTGCTTAATTACAAATACTTTCTTTAGCCACAGGAATGAGTGAGAATAATAATAATAGTAATAAGCAACAGGCAATAACCAAAAAAATCATTGCACGATATTTACTTATCAACTTTTGCATCAAGAATCCAGTTTCTACTGTAATCCCATTTACTGGGGTGAAAATTATCCCAAACTAATAAAACATAAATTATATAAAATGTTTATTTGTTGGGAAATCCTTGCTGCTTTAAGATAAAATCACTTCATCATTAGGTATTTTTGCAAGCAATCTGAAGAAAACAAAAGGTTAAAACAAGAGAATTTATATATATATGAAATATATATAATGTATATATTTCTTCTGATTTTATCATTCTTGTTCATTCTTTACATGTAGGATAACACTTGAAAATGAAGCAAGTAATACATTAGTTGTATAGACAAAATCCTATTCTTAGATCAACCTCAAAACATCCAGGACAATTGCTCCAGATTTCTTGGATATTCTCAGAGGAAATCATATTCATACTTCAAGGGACCCAAACCAGTTTTGCCAGTATTGGCTATTACCAGAAGGGAAGACAAATTCAAACTAGTGGCAAACAGCTCTATCTCTAAATACTATTTCCCATAAAAACGATGAAGGATTCTAGGAGAAATCGCTGATTCCAGGTTTGGGAAAGGAAAGATAAAAGGTGCATGTGGAACATTTTGTCATGTCAGAAAGGGAGAAAGCTATCATGTTACTGGGGTCATGTCAAAGAGAGAGAGAGAGAGATCTCTTTGAAGGGCTCCACTAGCTATAGGTTTGACTAATGCAGTATCAGATAAAATAATGAACTACAGTGGGTTAAAATGTATCAAATATTTTAAAAGTCTGAGTTTATAGTTAACTAAAACAATCTTTTTAAACATTATTATTATTACTTTTTAAACTATGAAAAAAGTTTAAATCCTTATTGACCCCCACTAGAGGTTGCTAGAGCACCAACTCATTATTCTAAAAAGTATTTTTTTAAAAAGAAATTGGAGTAGGAGGAAGAGCTGAGTGTTTATACCAACTTTCCGGCGTGAGCTACATTTTTTGATCAACAAAGAGCTGATGGAAGACAATTCTTCTGTAGTGAAGAATTCTAGTTCATAAAAACAGAAGGAATGGTAGAATCAGATTCTCATCATTTTGCAATTTCCAACGAGATAATCTATATTAGGTCAGTAATAATCAATGACTGCTAAAACTCTTATTTGAAAGGCTAATGAGGAACCTTGAAATGGACGAATGAGGCTGATACCCAAAGCTATTGTAGCAGTACAAGTGGGACAACCATACATGATCTGTGTCCTGATATGACATAAAGGAAATTTACCCTTTATGAAGCTTTCTTGCCAAGAACTTAACCTAAATCTCATCTAGCCCCTAAATCCAAAACCAGTTCATACAATAATTCCGGGATAGAGGAATATGGCACAGAAGCTCATGAGGAGGCCTTCAGCCAAATTCCCCATGTGGGTGACTATACAAGGCAAATGATCCCATACTTTGACAAATCAATAACATGAAGAAATGGAGAGAGGAAGACATATGCTGAGTTAAGAGACTTTTATCACAGTAGCAAACAAGTACAAACTTTGCATGTATCTCAGTTTGAACAAAATAAACTGTTAACAAAAGCATCTTCAAGAAATTTGAACATAGCTGAGCATTAAATAATTTTTTAAAAAATATTGATTTTGTCAGGTGTGATAATGGTGCTGAGGTTATATTTTTTTAAACAAGTCTTTGTCTTTAGACTTCAACAGTGAAGTATTTATGAGTGTAATGGGGGGATTTGGATTAAACCGTTTTTCTGTTGACTGTTTTCCACCACTAATTTCTCATCAGCACTTTCTATACTAGAGCAATTTTCTAGCTACTAAATAGATTTATGAAAAGAAGAAGCAGTAGAGATAAGTAGAAGGACAGGGGTTTTAAAATTTTTGCCTAAATCTTAGATGTCACTCTGTTATTCCATTCCCAGCTAGGCTTATAATTACAAGTTGACCTATTTTTCTGGGATGTCTGTGGAAAGGAGACCATTCATTTCCCCCAGTAAAGAGTGTCACTACCTTCTGAGTAACATTTTTTACCAGGTGCTGGATTACCTAATTGGGTGAAATCACAGGGAGCGCAGACTTAAGTGCTGGTCTCTCCCACACGCTGTCCCTAGCAAGGGTAGAAAATCAGAAGAAGAAAATGGAGGAAAAGAGAAACACCACGTTTATAATAAAGGCCAGGAATCTGAATAACCCCCCTCTGTAACCAACTTCATATAATGCCACAAAATCAAAATGAAACAACAATCTGAATTAAGGTAAAAAATAAGGAGGTATTTTCTCCTCTGTAGTTCTATACTTAGCGGTGAAGTGGAAATGTCATAATTATCTGGTAAATTGGTTCCTTCTATTCCAGCAAATTGAACCATTCAAGGATAGGATGGCTTCTGAATTATCTGGACTGCTTACCCATACTAATCATGAATATTTATGAAATCTGAACCTCACTTTGTGCTCTGTAAACACAGCCTGAATTATTCAGATTGTTTGTCTATACTGTAATAAATGGAAAATTCTCCTTGTACCTTATTTTTAGTATTTAAAAATGGGCACCATAATGTTTTGGATATAAGGACAAAGTAAGACAAAGGCATTTGCCTCTCCTTATTATAGCGCCCCATTAGCCGTGTTTGTATCTGTGAAATGATTTGTTTGTGGTAAACATATATTTTGTATTTGATAGTTCAACAGTGTTTAACCTATGGTTATGCTTTGAATTAGTTAAGCCTTTAAAACATTTCAGTGATTGTGTAGTTCAGTCAGATAGCCTGGCAGGAGATTAATTGGAAACATAAGTGACACAGCGGCATCATAAGCACCTGCTACAGAAGAGGAAGTGATTTTGTTCCATGCTGCTCCAAAGCTGCATGGCCAGAGCAATGGTCAGTTCCAGTAAGGCAGCTAACACAATCCGATAGCAGGAAACCCAGAAATATGCTTTAAATTAACATTTTACAAAAGAGGCATAATGATACATTATTTTATAATTAAAGAACAGGAAAAGAAGACTAAATGATCTTTGTTATTTTATTCCAAAGCCTATGTATATTTGTGTACAAGTGTGTACATTTGTGCATATGTCCTATACATACAATTTATATATCCATAATATATACATATTTCTTTTTCTTCACACAGTACCTGCAAGATGGCTTTAGCATACCAGTAAAATAAACCTGTTTTATTTTGCAGATTTTGAACATTTCTGTTGGTGGTTGAATGGCAGTTCATCTGATGTGTATTGTTTTGCTTCAAGTTTTATTGTGCAGTGAGATTAAATGTTTCTTGATGATATACATAGACAGAACACCCACTTCTCGAGTTGCTTGTGGACTATACTGCATTGTAAGACTAAGTGAGGAATAGAGCAAGTGGATTCTTTGAGCTCCTAACAGTAACAATACTTAAACCCTGGGACTTGAGTTTTAAATACAGAGAGAGTAGAGATAGAGATAGGTCTATTAAAAAGAAATGGCATATTCAAATTCAAAAGTTATATGCTCCAGATCTTTTGTCATGCTATATTTGGGGTTGTTTGGTTGTGGTATTTTTGTTATAAAATAATTATATTATTTATACACAATGGGGCTTAAGAGAAGAAAAAATTTAATGTAATTGGCTGCAGAACTTTCATAGATATCCATCAGCACGTGGTATTTCTGTCGGTCCTAGAGGATCTAGGCTGGAAACGGTGACCCTAACTGGCTATGAAAACAAGAGGCTCTGCCAATCACAAGGTGATAGGCTTTAAAGACAGCATCTGGGTAAGATCTAACTCTATCTCCTCTAAACTCCAATGAATGATGTGACTGTCACAGTAATAAATGAGAAACTCATTTGGAAAGAGAAAAACACCGTGAAAATGCAGAAAAATGCACCCAGTTTATTTTGAATTGGAAATAGATTGTCAATATATCCATTCCCCTCCCCCCAAAGCATGAAAATATTCAATAGAGTAAAAAAATGCATGATAATATTCTCTATTCCCCTTGGTTTAATTCTCAGCTAAAGTGGTACCTTTATTGAAATGCCTAGTTCCAATAGCAGGGTGCATCATCAAATCTGGATCAAGGAGAATTTAACAGTGGTTCAATCAAGTTTGGTGAGCATTTGTTGAAGGCACTACTATGCCCAGCTGTCTGGCCCCCGAAACATTCCACCAATGGAAGGTGGCTCAAACTCCCCCTTCTTTTTGTTTCCTCAGTGTCGTGGTCACCTCGAGCTGCCAGAGTGAAATACTATAGACTGGGTAAAACACCAGAAGTGTATTTCTCACAGTTCTGCAAGCTGCAAGTCTGAGATCAGGATGCCAGCATGGTTGGATTCTGAGGAGAGCTTCTTAATGCTTTACAGATGGTTTCTTTCCCTGTGTTTTCACATGATCCATAAAAAACAAGCTGATTTTTTCCTCTTCTTATAGAGATGCTAATCCAACATGAAGCCCTCACTCACATGACCTAATCTAAACCTAATTACTTCTTAAAGACCCCACCTTCCAATACTATCACACTGGGACAAGAGTGTCAACATATGAATTTGGGGGCCATACAACTCTTCAGTCTATCACACTCACTTGAGCAGCGAGATTGAAGAGATACTTAGGGCAAGATATGTGGGAAGGGCTTGAAGCTTCCGTACTTTCTCCAAGGGCACTTCTCTAACCCAAATCTTCATATGTTCACCAACCCAGAAACTCTCTAAACCTTGTCTTTTTGGGGTTTTATGGAAACTTCATTTATACACATTCAGAAAATCACTGGTCATTGGCAATTGATTCAACTTCCAGTTCCTCTCCCCTCTCCAGAGGTCAGGGGCTAGGATTGAAAGTCACTGTCTCCGGGCAAACTACTGAAGAGCTCTCCAAAAGTACATAACAGAGGAATTCATTATTGCTCTCATCACTTAGGAAATTCCAAGAGTTTTAGGAACTCTATGCAAGAAACAAGGACAAAGACCAAATATGTATTTCTTACTGTAAATCACAATATCACAGTGGGGGTGGGATGGCTAGTGTGCTAGTCTTGAGACTCAGCCAGAATGTTCTGTCTTAAGCCCTGGGCCCACATGGCTCTCCATGAAACCATGCAGGAGGTCAGTTTTGCAAGAGGCCAGTTTATTCCTCTTTGGGAGTACAGCCTGAGGGAGTACAGTCTTGGAGTTCACTTTAGCCTCTCAAAAACTTGTTCATGATTTATGAGATTTTTAAAATGTATTCCTAGACTCAAATTGCTTATATTTGAGGATTTTTACATGCATATTAAAGAGTGTGATAACCCTGGAAGGTTTTTTTTCCCCCTCTTATTGTTCTTATCAGGTTTCAGAGTGAAGACCTTGCAGGTGTCTTTTATAAATTTCCCCTTCCAGGCAGTTTCATTTACCTGTGGTCAACTACCCTCCAGAAGCAGATGATCCTCCTTCCAACATATCATCAGAAGGTTAACAGCAGACTGACGCTACCTACGTCACACTGCCAACATCATTCACTTCACTTCATCTCACATCATCACCATCTTCACAGGGAGAAGGGTGAGCACAGTACAATAAGCTATTTTGAGAGAGAGGCCACATTCATATAACTTTAATTACAGTATATAGTTATATAATACATACATATAGTATTAACAACTATCTTATTAGTATAGTTATAACAATTATCTTATTAGTTGTTATCATATTAATCTCTTATTGTGCCTAACTTATAAATTAAACTATTATAAGTATGTATGTATAGAAAAAACAGTATATATGTGGTTTGGTATTCTCCTTAGTTTCAGGCACCCACGGGGACTTGGAAGGTATCTCCCACAGATTAGGGGAAACCGCTGTATTTGCGATAGTTGGTATAAAGCTAAAATTATTTGTTCCTTGAATAATAATATTCATTTGTTTCTTTTATAGTCTTACAGTGAAAAAATGGTAAGTACTGATTTGGTTCATTTAGCGCTTGTAGAATTATTTAAATGTGTTGTTTCTTCTAATGAAAGCTTTGGTAAATATATTTTTTAAATGTGCCAATTTCTTCCAAGTTTTAAAATGTGGTAGGAAAAAATTATTTTTCCTATCCTTCTATTTAAAAAAATATGTGACATCTTTAAATTACTATTATTGTTTATTTGTGCCTTCTTTCTTTTTGTTTAGTCTTGCCAATGGATTATCTCTATTTCTAATTATATCTGTGAAGTATATTTGGTTTGGTTGAGCCTCTCTTTTATATATCTACTTTATGTTTCAATAATTTTTATTGTCTTCTTTATTTCTTTTCTTCTCTTATTTGGTTTTATTAGTAGCTTTGCCTTTTAAAATTTGCTACTTACCTCATTAACTTCCACTCTTTTATTTTCTAAGGTAAACATTTAAGACTACAGATATAACCAAAAAACCACTTTTGCTGCATTCAACAGTTTTGATATGTCACATTTTATCTAAGTTTTATTTATAGGCATTGAGTGATTTGTAATGTTTTCTAATTGGCTTTTTAATATCTTCAGGGTCTGAATGATGTCTCTTATTTCATTCCTGGTATTACTAATTTGCATCTCCTCTCTTATTTTATTGGTCAATTTCTTTAAAGTTTTGTTACATTTATTGTATTTGTTTTCTATTTCATTGATTTCTGATCTCATCTTAATGTTTTACTTCAGCTTGTTATTGAGATAACTTGTTAGTTTGTTAACATATTCTAGAACATACATTTTACTTATTCATTTGGGCTGTTTTCACCAGAATTAGTAAAGTTATCCAATCAAGCCTAGTAGTGTCATTTAGACTTTGAAACGAAACCAAAGGATAATCTTTAGGAGAAAGGGTGTTTAAGAAACAAGTTTTGATTTTCTAATAAAATCTGAAATAATAAAAGAGGAAAAAAAAAAAAAGGCAGGGATCTGACCCACCAGATGACATTGGGGAAGGCAGAAGCATAAGGACAAGCTAACAGGGTGCTGAAATTTTACAGACTCTGCTCTGTGAAAGCAATAGATTATGCTCTTTTGGCCAGACAGGCAACCACTGCTCCTGCTGAGGTCAGTTCTTGGTTCTGCCATGGGTGTCTGTCATGCTCTTCCACCTGGACACCCAAGGGGTCAGGTTGGGCCCCAGCGCAATCCTGAGAGGGGCTGCCTTGCTGAGCCTGTGTTTGCAGCACCTGCTGAGGGACCTGGTTACAACCAACACATTCACACTGATGATGCTCTGCAGTCATATGTTACCCAGTGCCCTGCAGGCCACACATTACAGCCTCCTGGCCACCCTTGAGCTGCTGGGGAAGCTGATCCTGGGCACATTGGCTGGAGCCCTGGCTGACAGCCAGGGGCCGCATCTCTGCCTTTCCCTCTTCCTTGCTTTCTCAGGCATGCCTGTTCTGTACCTGGGCCTGGTACCCAGCACCGTGGCCTGAGCTTGGGAGGCTAGCCTGCCTAAGAAAGCTGAGGACACCAATGGGAAAAAAAGGAAGAAGGTAACACTCATGTTTCAGTTTTACTGCTGTAAGAAATTAGATGATGGGGAAAAACTTATTTTACTCTTGTAATAGCAAATGTTCTCAAGCCCTGGAAAATTCAAAAACTCTGAGAAGCCTAAGGTTTGGGAAAAGAGAACCTAGAAGAGACCACAATGTTTCCAACAGGTCCCAAGGGTCCAGGCTCAGAAAGCTACCATGCAGATACACAAAGTATGGGAAACTGTGATGTTCTACTAGAGTTGGGTAAATCCAGAGAGGAGTGTGAGTTTGGGATAGCAGGAAATGTAAGGTCACACATGTGACTCCAAGAATGTTCATTAGAAAGATAGCCTTTTCTCTCAAGAGAGAGCAATGAAATCTCAGAAAAACATGACTGAACACCTCAACCCTAAAGCTGGAGTCCCTGGAAGGCTTCAGACTAGACCCTTCCCACATATGAGTAAGAATAGAAGAAGCCTTAAGCTCTTCCTGGTGACTGGTCTACAACCAAAAAGAATTCCTGGCTAGAAAAAATAAAAAATACATTTTTAAAAATCACAAAATCTATTATTGAAGGCCCGCACACACTTTTCTACTACAAAGGCAATTTTGACTTTTTCAATATGGAAATCAGTCTATAACTTTGTTTTTTTATGTTAAGAAACTATTATGTGTGTGAATATATATGAATATACATGAATATATATGAATATATATATATATGATTTTTTTTCCAAGGAGTCTTTAGTTGCAAATGTCAGCTGAATAGAAGGGCTACTCTTTACAATGGAACTTCAAACTCATAATTCACTTCCCACTTCCAAGAGAAGCTATAGTTGTTTTATGGTATTGTATGCTATAACTACCCCCACCTTCTTTTTTAATCAGTTGCAATTTCTTATAGACTGTTTAAGTGTGTAGATATTTCAAATTGTGACCTTAAGACATAAGGTCATTTTAAATCAATTTAAGTGATTCCTTAAAAAGTTATTTTTAAATAAATCTTTAAAACTCTTATTTAATAATCACAATAAAATAAAACTCTTAATGTATACATTTCTACCAGTTAAAAACTATGCAGTGACTTATTTGAAGAATGATTATTTCTTATTTAAAATGTGGCCTTGAAAATAGTAAGCCCTTTTTATGGCTCTGTTTAAAGGCAGCCTTATCAAAGGCAACTCCTATTTTTCAGTTCTTTGGGGTGGGTGGAGACCATAAATATATTTGAAAATAAATAACTGGGCCAGGCATCAATTACACAGGTCACCAGATCTGGGTCTAAAGTAAATATGAATCTATTAGGAACTTCATCACATCTTCAATAACCACCTCAGAGAAGTCTTTTGAACTGGGGCTCATGGACTAGCGAGGTGGGGCAGGCATGACTCCCCTGGGGTGTGCACAGATGCAGACAGTTGTAGAAGAGATCTCTTTGGGTACTCCATGTATATGAATAGAGGCAAAGACTTCCTCATCATTACAGGCCTTCCTCTCTGCGCACAGACTTCCTGCAGAGACCACAAACACACTTCTGACAAATTCCCAACAGTTTATTTGTCAGATATTTTATTCAAATTGCTTCCTTCTCCTTGCAGAGTACGCAAAAGAACAGCAATATCCCGTCCCCTCTGTACCTCCTAACTGCTGTTTCAAGGGATAACGAGCAAATTTAGATCTTCATTACAATGTTAGTTTGTACAGCAGACCCTATTTATTTCCTCCACCTTGCTATTGTAATCACCAGAACAAGAAGACTGACTCTGGATAAAAGTATTTATTTGGGGCCGGTGTTGCAAAAAATATTCCTGTGTAGAAATGGCAAGAAATGCCTCGCACTGTTCAGTCAGGAGAGGAAGGACCGAAAAGCTCGTTATGTCTCAGCCACAGAGTGTCTGTGATTATCCATGCTTGGATGGCATCTGAAAGAAGGATATTTTTAATTATATATTTTTTTCTTTTTCAATGTTTTCAAACAGGCCACAATTATCCCAGATATTTATCTCCCTTTTTGGAGCTGGAATCTCAGTTGCAAATATCACCTTTCTTCTGACCTCAGCATAAATCTTATTGATACAGTAGACGGTAAATATTTAAGGTATAAACTAACAGAAATCCTAGGGTAAGAGATAGTAGGGAGAAAAGGAGACCTGGAATCATTGTGGTTTAATTTGAATCTTGTTAAGAAATGTTGGTTCTGAAGATCTAATTGTATAGCATGGTGACTATAGTTAATAATACAGTATTGCATACTTGAAAGTTGCTGAGAGTAGACCTTAAGTGTTCTTACCACTGCCCCCCCACACGAAGAGTTAACTATGTGAAGTAATAGATGTGTTAATTCTTGATCTTGCTAATCATTCCACAATGTAAATGTGTATCAAATCTCCACATCCTATACTTTAGATATGTAAAATTATATTTGTCAATTGTCCATCAATTATTAGAACTAGGGGTGGTGGAAGGGGGGAGGAGGGCGGGTGTTGGAGGGGAATGGGTGACGGGCACTGAGGTGGACACTTGACGGGATGAGCACTGGGTGTTTTTCTGTATGTTGGTAAATTGAACACCAATAAAAATTAATTAAAAAAAAATTATTAGAAGTTAGTATTTATGGAATGAATGAAAGCATTCTGAGATAATAGCAATCACATTAACAATCTAAATCTGTATAGCACTTTGTAGTTCACAACACAGTTTCAAATTATGCAATGTTGGGAAACGTCTTTTTTAGCCAGTCAGGAAAATTTCTGTAATTCTCAAAAATGAAATAGAATTTATAATTCAATGGGAGATTTGGGGGATTTTAGGGGAAAGAATTTCACCAGAGGCAATGTCTTACTTCATGTTGCCATTCTGCAAAATAATTGGCCCTTCCTTCCTTTTCCTGAGCTTAACTTTACATGTAAGTATCTTCTTGGTTTCTTCTTCTGGCTTCTTTTTTTAGTAACATATACACATTCTCAGTTTCCTTATGCTCTTGACAGTCAAATCTATATGCTCAGCCTAAATATCTCTCATTCACACAAATATTTACTAACATTTACAAATATTTATTAATATTTGGGCATGGACCTAATGGTGGATATGAAAAGTAGAATGAAATCATTCATTCAAAAAATTCTAGAAGAAAAATTTCTTTACCTAAAGATAGACATGACAAGTCATATTGCTGGTACCTTCTTTGACAAAGGGAAATATTTAACAAAGTGGACAACTAGACATCTGGGCTGTCAGGATTTTTTTTTAAGATTTTATTTATTTATTCATGAGAGACACAGAGAGACATAGGCAGAAGGAGAAGCAGGCTCCATGCAGGGAGCCCGATGTGGGACTGGATCCTGGGACTCCAGGATCATGCCCTGAGCTGAAGGCAGATGCCCAACCACTGAGCCATCCAGGTGTCCCTGGGCTGTCAAGATTATAAGGATGAAGATAACCTCCTAAATCTTCCAGAGAGATAAGAAGTTATCAACAAGGGCACCTGGATGGCCCAGTTGGTTAAGCGGCTAGCTGTTGATTCCTTCAGGTCATGATCTCAGGGTCCTGGGATAGAGCCTTGCAGTAGGCTCCATGCTTGGTGGGGAGTCTGCTTAAGGATTCTTTCTCCTGCTCCCTCTCCCTCAGTCTCTTCCTCTGCTCACATGCATGCATGCATGCATGCACGCATGCACATTCTCTCTTTCTCTAAAATAAATAAATAAATCTTAAAAAAGAAGTTACCAACAAAGGAATAAAGATAAAATTGCCATAAAATTCCTTATCAATAATACTTGCAAATGGAAAGTAAAAAGAATAATGATTCTAAATTTCTTTTTTTTTAAGATTATATTTATTTATTCATGAGAGATGCAGAGATAGAGAGAGAGAGAGAGACAGAGAGGCAGAGGCAGAGGGAGAAGTAGGCTCCACGCAGAGAGCCTGATGTGGGACTCTATCCGGGACCCCGGGATCATGCCCTGAGCCAAAGACAGATGCTCAACTGCAGAGCCACCCAGGTGTCCCATGATTCTAAATTTCTGAGAGAAAATGCTTTTGAACCTAGGCAGAATAATGACTCCTAAAGATATTTATAACCTAATTCCCCAAGCCTGTGAGTATGTTACCTTATATGGCAACAGGGATTTTGCAGAGGTGATTAAGTTTTTTGACCTTGAGAGGGAGAGATTTTGCTGAAATATCCACATGGGCTTTATTCTTTTAGGTGGACATTTTCCGGTTGAGTCAGAGAGAGATGCGTCAATAGGGGAAGGGTCGGAGAGGTGTGACATGATTATTGCTGGCTTTGAAGATGGAGGCAGGAGACTAAGAGCCAAGGGAGGCAGTAATTTCTGGAAACCAAGAATGGCCCTCAGCTTAAAATCAGCAAGAACATGGGGATCTTGATCCTCTAACCACAAAGAACTGAATCCTGCCAACAATCTGAATGAGCAGTAAATAATTCTTCCACAGAGCCTCCAGAAACAAACTCAGCCCTGCTGACACCTTGACTTTAGTTCAACAAGACCTGTGTGGACTTCTTAACTACAGAACTGTAAGAGAAATCATTTGTGTCATTGTAAGCCAAGTTTGCTCATTTGCTACAGTTACAAATTAATACAAAGTTTGTGCCCAAAGTGTTAATCAGTGTGGACAAGTAAAGTGTTTTCAAGCATGTACAGAGTTAGAATATTTACTTTCAAATTACCCTTTCTGAAATATTCATTCTATATGTGTTTCAGAAAAAAGAAAGTCCAAAAAGACAAATAACAGGATTTGATAACCAGTTGGTGGAACCAACCCAGCAGATATAAAAATATAAAATCCCAGGATGACAACTGTGTATCAAACTTGGAAAGCCTTTATCAGTCCACATGAAAACATTGACAATTGGGAAGCCCAGGTGGCTCAGCGGTTTAGCGCCTCTGTCAGCCCTGGGCCTGATCCTGGAGACCTGGGATCGAGTCCCACATCGAGCTCCCTGCATAGAGCCTGCTTCTCCCTCTGCCCGTGTCTCTGCCTCTCTCTCTCTCTCTCTCTCTCTCTCCGTATCTCTCATGAACAAATAAAATAAAATAAAAAAACATTGACAATGATGTTCAAGAAAACGGCAAGTAGAGTGTATTTCTTAAAAGAGAGAATAAAGAACAACTGAAAGATTCTAACAGAAGTGTGAAGAAATTATATGGTTTTTCCTACAAAAAAGAATATGAGAGGTGATTCAAAACTATAAGAAGAAAACAGCCCATAGGAGATGCCATAACCTATATTAGTAGTTGAACTAAAATGTGACACCATGTTGAGCAATTTACAGTGTGTAAGGAAATCCACTTACCTGTGTTGATGGCATCCTTTGTCTTCTAAAGGGTCAAAGATGCTGATGGTGAATTGTAGAGAAATCCTTCCCACCACTTGGCTTTCAAGTAAACACTGTTTAATATAATCTTGATAATGTAAATATCTATAATTGGCTTTCAACTTTTGGAATCAACTATAGACCTAAAGTAAAGTAGACTTAATTATGATCCCAGAATAGCATTTAAACATTATCCATCTTGGAATAAGGCAAATACATATCGTATACAAATAACGTAAGGCAAATCTATATCTGACAAAACTAAGAAGGTGAGCATATAGGTGCGGAAAGAGGAAGAAAGGGGGTGGGTTGGTAATGGCCTTCATCTTACATGGTGGGCAGTGCAGGGTCAATAAATACAAATGACTGTATAAATGTAATAGAATATGACAGTGGAGAAAATAAAGACAGAAATAAACAGTTACATCTGCAAAATGGAACCAAAATAAGAGAAAATGAGAGGAAGTTTTTTAGTTGTTCTTGACAACTTGCAGCATCATTTAATTTAAATTATTATTATTGTTGTTACTATTATTTTCTTGTGTGTGTATAATCTGCATATTTTATAAACCTCCTATTTCATCACTGAAGATCCAGCTTTAGATCATCTCTTGTGTGAAGCCTCTCTTACCTGCCAGAATAAATATTCTCACTTCTTTACTCTCTTTGCACTGAATGCATTTATAATCAGACTTACTTATTACTTATTGAAACATGTAGTTTACATAAGTCTTCCCTATAAACTCTAAATTCCTGGAAGTTACTTTTTTTTTTCAATCCTTAGCCCACATCCTGGCACACAATTGTCCTCCTTCCTTCTTTCCTCTCTTCTTCCTTTTTCTTTCTTAATTTCC
This sequence comes from Vulpes vulpes, assembly GCF_048418805.1. Classification (NCBI taxonomy): domain Eukaryota; kingdom Metazoa; phylum Chordata; class Mammalia; order Carnivora; family Canidae; genus Vulpes; species Vulpes vulpes. The sequence continues at coordinate 31,571,995 of NC_132785.1, read as the reverse complement.
TTCTGTCTCTTTCTCTTTTTCTTTCAAATAAATAAATACATATCATTGAATGAATAGATGCCAACTGAAGCCCTGATGTTCAGGTCATCTGCACAACTGGATTCCCCAAAGCATATACAATAGGTAAGATAGTAAATTTAAGGATTGCTATTATATTTATTAATTTTATGTTTAGTCTGAAAATCCTAGCCTTAGAAGATACTCCCAGCAAATCAGGTTAATTGACTCATTTTATTTCCACATTTCAGAGTTTCACTCACATTCAGATCTGCATGCCTCATTTTTAAATGACCCCAAATATTCACAACTAAAACTCTTATGTTCCATATTGATTAAAGATCCACTTTAATAAAGTGAGTCCACTTATAGTCCTAGAATATTTACTGGGAGTATGTTGATCTGAAAGAAGACTATTTTGGTCTGAAATTGCCCCTAACTACACTTAGTCTGTGTCTCAGTACACAAACAGTAAATTAGAGAATGGCTGAAAAAATGTGGTCGTTCACACATACCAGATCATGCTATGTGCTTTCTACTTTCTGCAAAGTTAATTGATACAGTTCTTAAGCAAAATGCCAAATCAAATTACAACGAGTAACTGCACAATAATGCTCTCATATACCTTTGCAGTGTGTCAAACACGAGGTAACAGTAGACAGACATATTTTCTTTCTGAGTCTAACAGATCAAAAGAGCTCTGGAGACTAACTGGGAAATTGGTAACCCACTAGACATCATACTTTTGAGGTTTCCATCTGACTAATTTTCATTTAGAGATTAAAGTATAATCCCTCAAGGAAGACTCTGACATGATGTCATGTGATTCACCACTTTTTATGAAAATCATCTCTAAATGGGAGAGGTGCCAAGGTACAATCAGTCTCTTGGCATCTGGCTGAGACTTTTTTGTTTACTGAATTTTTCTTTTACACCATCTGATATTGGAAGCAAATTGTATATTTGACTGGAAATAACTCTTTCTTGAGAACATCATTGATTTAATGAAGACACACTTGCAAGTGTTCTACAGCACAGTTGAAATTTCACTTGCCTTTTAGCTTAAGGCCATTGGTGTGAGTCCAAGTTGACAATTTCAGCTTGTTAAGTCCCTGGTGGACAGACATCCACAACATAAACCCATTGTACCTAATCTTATAATTTTGGCAGTCCATGCATTGGAGGAGACTGAAAAGGATACTAATGCAGAATATATTACTCTGAACAAAAGGCACACGGGTGAATGAGAAGGATATAAAACTCCTAGGAGAAGCACAGAAACATAATAAACCTGGTCTCTCTCACAATTACAATACTTGCCTTTTCATACTGACATCTTTCCATTGAAAGAAAGAAAACTATTTTAATTCCAGTTTTACACCATAAATATTTACCAAAAAATGGTTATGGGCGAATGACTATAAAGAGTCTACATATTGTGTACATTTTTATGAATCCACTGAAGGAAAATCATGTCTACATAAATAAAGTAGCAATTTTTTAAAGATTTATTTATTTATCGAAGGGTGTGGAGGGAAGAGAGAGAGGGTGAAAGAACCTCAAGCAAACTCTCCTCTGAGCTTGGAGCCCAAAGGGGGGCTCGATCTCATGACTCTGAGATCATGACCTGAGCCAAAATCAAGAGTCAGATGCTAAACTGACTGTGCTGCCCAGGTGTCCCCAAAGTATCATTTTTATATTAATACAAATTGTCAATGAAATATCAAAAAATCAAATAAAACCACACAAGCAAACTAAATTACAAGTAGGAGGAATTATTAATTTAACTACAAATGCAGTTTTAAAATAAAAATGCTTAAGTAGAAAAATAAGTTTGTTTTGAATAAATTTATCATATATTTATCAATAAACCTATTATCACATTTTTCAGAATTAAAGAGATTAATAAATTTTCTGTTGTAAAAATGAGAAGTCTCATTAAATTAGAGAACTAAAAATTATTTTTATATAGCAAAATATTCAATGGAAAGCCAACTAACATTTTTTATAAATTTGATATATTTGTCATTTTAAAAATCTAGAAATCTCATTAAAATAGAAACATGAAATTAAGAGTAAGTCTATGTAGGTCCTTTAGTACCTTTAGTACAGGACACTTACTGGGTTAGATGATAAAAAATAGCTATTACCAATTATCAGAGAAATTGTTGACATATAATTTCATTTCATACCCTGCACTGAGATTTAAATCAGGGGTGTAATGAAAACAATGCTGAAGTGAACCAACTTACCTCCAAGCATGAACTCTGACATGTGAGTCAGAGCAAATTGCCCAATTCTGAGTGAGTCTCACTCTCTTTATCAAGAATATACAAGTTTCATTTTTTTTATTATAAGCTTTTTTTTTTTTTTTATGATAGTCACATAGAGAGAGAGAGAGAGAGGCAGAGACATAGGCAGAGGGAGAAGTAGGCTCCATGCACCGGGAGCCCGACGTGGGTTTCGATCCTGGGTCTCCAGGATCGCGCCCTGGGCCAAAGGCAGGCGCCAAACCGCTGCGCCATCCATAATGGGAATGAAAGTGCGGGGTAGGCTGACTGACCAACCCATAAAGGGCAAAGAGCTCCATTGGAACTTCATTGTCCTGCACTCTGTCAGAAGATCCCCTTTCCTAAATGCTTTCGCCTTCCATTCTCTGTTTCCCTCTCAGATTATCCTCTATAACTTTGCTCCAGACATACAGCTTCACCTGCAGAATGATCCAACAAGAGAACCCAAGAATGAAAGCTCATGCTCTCTTATCATCGTGCAGACCTAGAAGACTAAGAAACAAATGCAAAATCTCCAAATATTGTAGGCTTTATTCCCCTTACATAAATATTTTTCCATCCATTTATCATTCTCCTTGATAGAGAAGATAAAACAAGAAATGGGACAAACAAATAACAAATTTACTGCTCACTTTTTCAGGATGAACCTTTTCCAGGGTCACTATTATGAAATATATGATCTTCTTTAAGCCTGTTCATCATTTTTCATTTGGCAGAGGCACCTCCAAGGATATAGCTCCAAGCCATAATTTCTATGCCATTTCTTCCTATACTTCCCCAATTGAATAAGCTCATTGAATTGAATGTGCTCATTGAATGAATATCTGGAATATCCTTCCAACCTTCTCTCTCCTATGAATAGTTTATCATTTATTTTCACTTTTCCAAAACCTGAAAAGATTGGTACCAAGTAGTGATCCCACAATACGTTTTTGAAAGTAATACTTAATAACTAATATTTAATAAGGATTCTTTGAATTAATGAATGCCTAATATTCAATGCAGCTTGCTTATAAGAAGCAAAATAGGGGCACTTGGGTGGCTCAGTCAGTTAAGCTCTTGATTTTGGCTCAGGTCATGATCTTAGGGTCCTGTGATCCAGCTCTGTGTCAGGCTCCATATTCAGGAGGGCTCTTCTTCAGAATTCTCTCTCTTCCTCTCTCTGCTGCTACCCTCCAACTCATGTGCATGTGCTCTCTCACTCTCAAATAAATAAATAAATCTTAAAAGAAAAAGAAGTAAAAAATTTATTTTTCTTTGATGGCTTATAACTAGTAACTGAGAAAACACTAAATGAAGACATTTACATAAACTGTCTCTACGTCTCAGTCCATAAGGCCCATGAAGCCAGCCACTCTGTCATGTCTACTTTGCTCACTAGAAAGACCATAGTATCTACTAAAGTTCAATAATGACTAATTGCAACTAATTGCAACATCAGATGAGAGTTTTTATAACCTTAAGTGTAATATAAACATTTAATATTAAGTTTTAGAAATGCTTGACTGAATAGACTAGGCAAAATGATCAACTTAATTAACTTAGCTTTAAGCATTAAAGGTGTTAGAAGTTCTTTACTGAAAGAAAAAGTGATGGTCAGTTTGACATGTCAACTTGGCTAGGCAATAGGTACTCAACCATTCAATTAAATCTTAATCCAGGTTACCCTGGAAGTATTTGTAGATGTGATTAGCATCTGCAATAAAGTTGACATCAAATAAAGGAGATTATCCTAAAAAATCTAGATGAGCCTGATCCAGTCAGTTGAAAGGCTTAAGGAACAGAATTGACATTTCAGTTCCTACTTGAGATGTCTGCCCTTTCAGATAGATTTTCCTACTTAAACTTGTGGAAGACAATTCTTTGTGTGTATACACACACACACACACACACACACACACACACACATATATATCCAACTGGGTTTTCTTCTCTGGTGGAGACTTCATGGGTATGAATGTCTTATCTATTGATTTTGACAAATTTTGTTATATCAGAATTTCAATCACTAATTCCTCAGAGTCTTGTTAGATGACAGCTTGGCTTTTCCCCCCTCCTTCCTCTCATTCCATCCTTAATTAATCTTCCAGTTAATAGACATTTAGAAGACTTTTTCAAAAACCCTTTGGTGGCCTGTGGATTTTTCCGTATGTGTAATTTATCCCCTCTTTCTCTCTTCCTTGTTGAATAAAAGAGAGCAATGATAGCTTTGATAATTTCTATTCACACAATTTTTTATTAAAAAATTAAGAAACTTAAATATTTTCAGAAGTTATCACCTTTGGGAGGTAACCTCCTTTTATAGCATTCTCTTAATTTTTACAGCCCCTTGTGCTATTGCTATGAAGAAGCTTCAATTTTTACCGTTTACTCATGCTTGTTGTATCTTCAGTAGATTTCAGAGAACCTACTTTTTATGGTAGAGTTATTGCCTTAGCATTACTGTTGACATTGCTGAATGGCTATTTACGTGATGTTTGTGGTTTTAGGCATTTTCAGGAGAGGAATTCTGAATGTCTCTCAATCTAACTATAAAACCCCAAGAGGAGCTAAGTATAAAGGAGAGCCAGACTCAGAAAATCCCATTCCTACAAGAGTCCTTTTTTCTATAGAATTCACAGACTTTCTTAATTTTTTAAAAAATATATTTTTTTTATTTATTCATGAGAGACAGAGAGAGAGAGAGAGAGGCAGAGACACAGGCAGAGGGAGAAGCAGGCCCCGTGCAGGGAGCCCGACGTGGGACTCCATCCTGGGTCTCCAGGATCATGCGCTGGACTGAAGGCGGCACTAAACCATGAGCCACCCAGGATGTTCAGACTTTCTTTTAAAATCCAGCTTTTGGGACACTTGGGTGGCTCAGCCGTTGAGCGCCTGTCTTAGCCCAGGGCAGGATCCTGTAATCATGAGATTGAGTCCCACATTGGGCTCCCTGCATGGACCCTGTTTCTCTCTCTGCGTGTGTCTCTCGTGAATAAATAATAAAATCTTTAAAAAATCCAACTTAGGTACAATTACCAGATATGAATAAGGATTCAAAACAGTAAAAATAATAAACATAACAAAACATGATTTAATTTATTTTAATTCATCACCACATAGAGCCTGAAGACTTGATTATTTCATTGTCACCTTCACTTATCAGAATTTATGATTATTGACACTATTGTTTTATTTTCCTTTGCTTTCTAAATAAATTTTGGTTTTACTATGGGAGATTGTTCAATATTTATTAAGTATGTTAAAATTTGAAACTAATCATCACTTTATAAATTCTGGTGGGAGAATCTTGCCAACTTGTTGAACATTACAATGATTTATCATATTTGATAAGTGCCTGAAAACAATACAGTCTAGTAGTCCAGTTGTTGAAATGGAGAACACCATGGAGAACAACACATTAAGCACAAACTGGACAAACTATACTTTCCAGTCCCTGCTTAGTTGGACAGAGGTTATTTGAATTTATACAACTTTCATATTTACCTCTCTAGGAGAGAAATTCTATTGTACCACTTTCCTATTTGAAAGATTTTATTGATATATTCTGCAGAAATACCCAATTTTTTTTCTGAGAAATATTCCACATCTGATTGGATGACACTAAAGATGTTAAACCAAACTAAAGGTTTGGTTTAAACGATGAAGAAAAGAAAAGAAAAACCATTGAACATGGTTAGATGGATTCTAATAGCAGATTTCCTCAGAGTCTTTTAACATGTTAATGTTCATGCAGATCTTCAGGATGGGACTTGAGTTGGCAGGTTTCTTCCAATTATTTAACCACAGATTTTTATTCCTAACAGGGTTTGTTGTGTAGAGCAGCACTTTGAGAGCTGCTGATCTGTAGGAACCAAATTTGTAGTTTTTGTTGACATTCAAGTTTCGTTACTTTCGCTTCAAACTTAACTTCAGTTACTTCCTTATGGATTCTCCATTGGATCCAGATTGGCCAACCCATGGCTCCTCAAACTCAGCTCATGTATTGCCAACTCCTAGTCTCTGTAGAGGATTATCCCTAGCCTATAAGGCTTTTCTTTTCTCCACTAACCAAATCTATCTTTCAAAACCTATCCACTTTTTTAGTTATCTTTAAAATTTATTTCATATTTTATTTTTATATGTATTTTCTGATAAGATGAGCTATTCTTTGAAGTGAAAGACCATATGCTTTATGTTTTCTTTGGTGTGCTACCTAAATTTGATGCGCCATTTTATGAATATAGCCATTATTTAGTTTGTTCATGAATGACTAGCTGAATACTTGAGTATCACATATGTTCATCACAGCTAGAAAGAAGTAAACCCATTCTGTGGAGATGGTAGACATATCTGAGAGTTACAGACATGTTTTTAGTTGGAATAAAAACTTTAGATTTGCTTTCTAGGGATCCCTGGGTGGCGCAGCGGTTTGGCGCCTGCCTTTGGCCCAGGGCGCGATCCTGGAGACCCGGGATCGAATCCCACATCAGGCTCCCGGTGCATGGAGCCTGCTTCTCCCTCTGCCTGTGTCTCTGCCTCTCTCTCTCTCTCTGTGACTATCATAAATAAAAAAAAATAAAAAAAAAAATTAAAAAAAAAAAAAGATTTGCTTTCTACTCAGAAGGTGTCTGATAATTTCTCATTACATTGTTTATACAATAGAAAGTAGAATAACAAAAGATGGACTTTGAAGATGCTGAAGAAGAAATAAGTGAAAAGCATAAATTTTAACATGAAAGAAAAGAAAAATATATTTATCCTTTCATACATAATCTAATTCACACTGGGTTTCAAATGGTTTTCATTCCTCTTTACTCTCTTTAAATGGTCCCCAAAAGTACAATATCTATCAGTGCAATGGAATTGACATGGATTTTGGGAGCATTTGTTAATTCTCTCCATGTAATTGAAAGTACCAATTGAAATGACATAACGAAATCCTTCTCTGCTAAAAGATTACTTGGCAAGTAAATTTGTAAAAATAAATAATAATATAGATTGGTGTAACAGGAAACCTTGAACTAATGTCAGAAGCTGAATATTATAGAAACATCTCATCTAGCTCAGTGATGGCAAGCACGAAGGCCATTGAAACTCACTGAAGGGTGCTTTATTAGCTCTAAATTTTTTTCTGGTGCTAAAACTCCATGATTTACTGAATAAAAGGATTTGTTGCTTTTATTTAGTAGAAGGTACACTCATTTACATTTTCAAAAACTATTATATTATCATTAAAAGACAAGAAAGTAATTAATGTTTCCAATCTGATTATAGCACGTGGTTAGTAGTGGACAAAATGGGCACATGGTATGGCAAATCACTCTTTTTACCACCTCGATGCCATACTTACATGTGATAGCCCAATGGTAGGCTTTTGCCCATCTGGTCAAATGAGTCCAGAAAAGGAGTTGTATTTCACAAAATACCCAAATGAATTTGAGGAGTATCACTAGTCATGTTCCTATCTCCATTTATAAATTAATCCTAATTAGTGCTGTTTTGAATTTCACCATTCTTAAGCACTTTACATTGACACAAATGAATTGTGGCTTTTTTTATTTTAAAATAAACCTTTCATATGTGTTTTTAAAAATCAGCCTGTAGTGTGATCTCAAAGATCAAGGCAAAACCCCATACTCCCCCCTAGTGATCAAAGTTTGATGACCTCCAAATAACAGAAAACACAATAAGTGGACTTTAGATCACAAGAACAAAAAAATGCCCAGAAGCTACACAAGTCACTGCTGGTGTTCTTTACTTAGGATCCTTTTTATGATAGAAGAAAAAAGCACAGGCTGTCAAGAGGCAGCAACTTCCAATTCCTTGGTCTGAAGCCTCAGTCTGAGTAACCAAACAAATAGGTTATATATATACTCATGAGAAAAGATACAAAACCACAGAGGGTGGGGCAAGCCTCAAGGAATAAGATTTGAAGAAGAAAATAAAACAACAGGTCACAAGCAGAAATTCAAACTTGAAATTAATAATCATGTAGCTCTCACAATTCAGCTAAAGAACACCAGTCTATGGTAAAGAGTTTCTTAACAATTATTTGTTTCAATGATGTAGACAGGATATTTTATATGTAATATGATTGATGAACTACAAGGGATGTCCTTTGTTTTCATACTTGAAGAAGTTGTTATGTCATTACCAGAAAAACAGATCAAGACAGCATTCACTGAAGTCCTCTAGGCACTTAGAAATATATTGAAGAATATTGCAAAAATGTTAAAAGTTCATTAATGTAGAATCCACTATTTAGAATTATTGATTTTTTATACTTTTAGACTTCAATGTATCTCTGTCTGTAATGCAAACAGAAGAATCTTTCTTTCACTGAAGAAAGCAACTTTTTGAAAAACACTTTAAACTTCCTTCAAGCAAACAGTTGAACTACGTCATTTTAATTTTTTAATGAAAGTATGTCTGTTGGACAAAACCTTCTCCGTACATTTCTTAAACATGGTTTCAGTGACAGACTTCTCATTACTACCATCATCAGCAATGACATTACCTATTATATCTAAGGACTGAAAGATATAGGAACATTTAAGCCTTCTCCATAAAACATGGAGAGGGTCGTCTACAACCCAAATATGGTTTTCCCACTCTGGTCCATCTTGCACAATTCTGATATTGTCATTGCCTTTATGCGCAGCTCATATAACATCACTCTCTGATTCATAAGCATTCATTATGGTATACAGAATAAATTACAAAAGCTTATTATGGCAGTTGGCATATTTCTCCCTTACCTATCCTAACACACCCTAGAAGCAAATAAAACCTGCTCATTATTTTCCAATTCATCTGTACACTCTCCATACTCTTTGTTAGGCTCTTTATCTGAAGTGCTGAACTTTTGAATTCTTACTCACACTTTAAGACTTAAATTTCACCTTTTCCAGGAAGCTCTTCCCTCCCTCCTCCAAACCACCCTCTTTCTCTCCCTAACTTCATCTTTCTGCTTTCCCTTCTCATCTATCTTATTGTGTTCTTCATGATCACTTTCCACAGCAGGCTTGCGCATGAGTTACCTGGTGGGCAGTGAATGTCTTAAGGACAAGGCTCCATGCCTTGCTTATTTCAATATTCCTCAAATAGCTAGCACATATTTCAGTCACAGTAAATTCCAATACACATTTATCAAATTTAATTAAAAATAAAAATTTTAATGCAATAGCATTAACTCGATATACAAAAAAACTAAAAAACTAAAAATCCCCCCAAACCCAAAAAACCAAACCCCAACTCTGTTTTAGGTACTGATACACACATAGAAAGAAAAAAATTTTGTATTTCCAACCCACTTTAGAAAAATACATATTTAAATGATAAATCTTCCCAGTGAAAGAAACAACATGATTGCAAATTATTAGTGTTTCGTGTTTCTCTTTTTTCAAAAATAAAAAAGAAGGTGAGAGGAGCCCAGATAAGAATCTAATCTAATCCTGCTTTGGAAGCAGTTTAAGACTTTTCAGGATAAGACTCTATATAAATCTGACATTATTATTGTTATTTTATCCCCTTATGAACTTTCTTGTGCTCACATTGAAATATTCAAGATGCTAATAGCATGCCACTAAAATGAAAAAGTATCCGGGGACCAACTTCTCATCCTGTGCTTCTCTAACAGAAAACTCTCTTCTCACTGAAATATGGGTACCTTGAGTGAGGAGGTATAATACTAGCTAACACTTACGACTTCTCAACAGGATTATAATGCGAGGTAATGTGCAACCAGAAATGAGAGCTAGACATATTCTCAGCCTCTGCTCTAAAGTATTATTTACAAAAGTCTCATGGGAATAATGAGAATTATATGCATAACCCCCTGAAAATACAAATTAATAATTAGTGCTGAATCGTGAAAATAGCACCCATCAATAAGCACATACAGAAACCAAATTGCTTATAAAGGTGAAGGGATAATTCTTCTTTTCAAATAAATCCTTTGCTTGCAATTGGACAAATGGGAATTGCTTTTATTTATATATGTTATATTCATGGCTGATAATTTGCTCTCTGACACATTGAATTGTGTGCATGTGGAACTTTAGAAAATAAAAATTTATGTATATTTATACTCATTTTAAATCAGCATATTTTATTGATGGTAAATTTTTCTTTGCTTGGTTTTTATTAAGGGTGCTAGTTATCATTTAATGTAAAGAAACAGATATTTTAAAAATATCTATAGCAAGTTTAAAGTAGATTTCCAAGTATTCCTTTATTCCAGCAAATATTCACTGAAACTGGTTATTGCATCCCATATTTTTTTCATGATATGGAAATTTTTGACTAAAACAAATCACATTTAAAAAATTAATTAATTCATACATAGCTTTACTTTTCCCCCTCTATCACCTGAAGGAGAAAACTGTATGTTTTTATAAAACATTGTGCTCAAATATGCTAGTATTCTTCTTATTCATTATTGTTGTTGGTACCACTTTACTCCATAACTGTACCTTATATTTGTGTAGTACTTGGTGATTTTTAAAAATTCATATGCATTTTTTCAGGGGCACCTGGGTGGGACAGTTGTTTGAGTGTTCCACTCTTGGTTTTGGCACAGGTCATGATTTTGGGGGCATGAGATGGAGCTCTACACTCAGAGTACAGTGTACTTGGGATTCTCTCTCTCCCACTCCCTTCCCTCTCTCAAATAAATAAATAAATCTTTTTAAAAATTCATATTTTTTTCATATTTTTTAAAAAATTCATTTCCAAATAGCACAAAAAATTATTTTATAGGTAAGGAAATCAAGTTTAAATAGGGTGTGAGAGACTTGTCCAAGTTTGGTTAGAGAATGCAGAAGTGGGATCCCCACTCAGTTCTCTCACAAGTCTTCTTGCTCTTTATTCAACTTGGCCTCCCTCTCCATGCTTACTGGCACAGAAACACCAAAAATTTCTTTTTCTAATGGTGAAATCCCAACAGCAGTACTGTTCCTGCAGTAGATTTCTCAGAGTTCTTCCCAGAGTATTTATGACAACATAATATTATCATTAATAACATGTGGTTTAGACCCCTATCAAGTACTAAGAGTCAGGGATGTCTTCGTTGATGTGAGGCCTATATGGTGCACAGTGTCCTGCTCTTGGCTTAATGCTCTACTGTAACAGTTTTGATTCTTGGTAATTGAACAACGGGCTCTGTATTTGCATTTTACACTGGACCCCCAAAATAATGTAGCTTGGTCCTGCCAAGAAGCAGTCATCTCTTTTCCTAAAACCAAAAGTAAAATAAAATGGAATACAATCAAATGACCTAAAGCTGTGTCACATTACTCTTCTAATGATTTTATTAAATTATTTTTGTAGACCACCTGTTTGGAAAGTATCAGTTGTGGTTTTTTCTGACAAAAGTCCACTGAAGAGCAGCTAAAGCCAATATTAATAGACAACCAAGGAGGAATGCCAAGATGATAGATGTGTAACTATATCAAAGCCCTCCTAGGGATTAAGAGAAACCTCATTGTCAGCCAAATAGTCCTAAAATGTATGGTTTATTCTATGTTTATTTTCTATCACCAAATTGGTAGTTGGGATAAAAGAAGAGGCATAAATATTATAGGGGCTTGACATCTATTTTCAAGAACACGAGAAAACCAAAGGAGCAAAAAGAGTTTTGTTCCTTCTTATTTCATGATCGGTGCCTTAGATTTCCTTGAATATTCATAGTCAAGTTAAGACCATAAGGAAAATTGGACATCACTGTTACTTTGTAAACCTATGATATGATCGTAATTTTGATGTTTTTGTGACACCACTTTTCAGATATTTTCTACATTCTAGAAGAGGATTACTTGTTTTTTATTGATTTTTGATGCTGTAAAATGTTATTTGTTGTGTTTTCTGGTATCACATTTTGATTCAGCTAAAATTTATCTTTCTGGCTATTATCATGGCTGGACAACTCATAATAGAAAACTATTTCTGTAAAATGATGGGCTCTTTCTCTGTCATTTCTATTTATCCAATCACAGGTTTAATTCATGAGCTCCTTTTCTCTCCATTTGTAGTTTCATAATTATTTCCAGATGTATGTAAGGTGTTAAGTGATATTCTTTTTTGTACAGTGGTCTTAGTTAATGACTTTCAGGTCCTTGAATTATATGCCCCCTTGTACAGGCTCTTTTTTCTTTTCTTTCTTTTCCCTTTTTTTAATCCAGGATCTTTTTCCTGCCTGGATCATTCTTCACTGTCCTGTACCATGACCTCTCATCTTATCCCCATTGACTTCCACATAATTCCTCAGATGTAGGCTCAATCTAGATATCATCACCCCCAAAGGCCATCCTTGATAACAAAGACCAGACTAGGTGTTCCCAAGCACCTTGAGCTTTCTGTTAGCATTGCATTTACCACACTACATTTAATTGTTTAGTTATCTCTCTTCCTACTTACACTTATTCACCTTTGCATTTTTTAAAGCCAACAATGTTACCTTACCTAATAGGAAGTATAGTTCAGAACACATTTGTTGAAAAGATTAGTAAACAATGAAGTAATGAGTAAATCAATCTTTAAAATATTTCCCAGGGAGATAGTCCATTGTTTAACAGGTGTTACAATCTAATGAGAAGTAAAAAAAGAAAGAAAGAAAGAAAGAAAATCAGCTCTAGTCTTCATAACTGATTTTGACCCAATTCTCTACTCAGTTATTAATTTACCCAAAATGTATTTATTAAGCATTTATTATGTGCTGGGCATGTTGCTAAACACTGCATTAATGAGGCTGATCCTTGCCCTGGGATGCTTAGATCAAACTGTGTGGTCCTTTCTGAGTGCTTTACACATGATTGAAAAGTCTTTTTTTTTTTAACTTTGGTTAGGTTTTATGTTTAATATCATGTATTTCCACCTATGCTACCTTTTATTTTCCAAACCATTGATAAGAACCTACCATACTTCCAACACCTTAAATATAACCACCCGTGTAAATACACTGAAATTTCCTACTCAGAAAATATTACCATAAGAAATACCTGCTTTGGTATTTCCTAGGACGAATAAACAAAATTAGAACTTTTCCTAATCTAATGTGCAGCTGAGGTTTTAATAACACATTGTTTTATTTATTTATTTTAAAAATTTTATTTATTCGTTCATGAGAGACACAGAAAGAGAGAGACAGAGACACAGGCAGAGGGAGAAGCAGGCTCCATGCAGGAAGCCTGATGTGGGACTCAATCCTGGGTCTCCAGGATCACGCCCTGGGCAGAAGGCGGCGCCGGTTTGCTCCATGAACTCCTCCAGTATGTGTGTCCAGGTTCATTCTACACTTTTAGTGACCGGTTTTCCTAAATCTGCATTGGGAACTGAACAAAGCAATTTATTTTCTACATTTTCTAGCAATTTCTTTGGAACGGCAAGACAACATATGTTTTAGACAAAGAATAGCTAAGGAAACTCCACCAGAATCAAAATAACAAGTTATTATTCAATTCCTCACTGCCAATTATTATGATGTAGCTACAAAATTTACTACTTATAAAAATCTTATGCCTCAGACATGAAAAAACATTTATTCATCTAACAATAAATGGAGTGTGTTATAGTAACAAAATAATGGATTTATAATAAAAAGACATGAATGTAATCTTGGGTTTCACTCTATTAAGTAGTGGTTTTGATTGTGATGAATACATGTACAAAATAAACTTTAAAGCCCTATAGAGATTTTGTTTACTACCTGTGGACCAAGGCTACTTCAATTCTCACCTTCCATGAACACTTTACCCAATACTCAATTTGTCAATAGCCTTAGAGATTTATTTTCCACTTTGCTTAATTTATCTATTATCTATTAATATGAGCCTACTGTCAATAAATAATGCCACTCATTTTGTTTGAAAGCTATCTTATGGAACATTTTCTGCACAAAGTGATTGATGTAATAGTAGAAATGTATCCACTGCTGGATAGAATCATAGGAGGCATTCAAGAGTATCAGCAACGTGCTACCCAAAGTTAGACCAATAAATGAAGAATCCCAAATTAAAATGAAATTGAAAAAGAATATTGGAAGGAAGAATACAATTATTCAAATTTGGAAATTGATAGAACACCATTACTCTTTGAATATGTCAAAATATCTTTAACAATCACAATCTCAGGTTTTTTGGAACATTTCACCCAAATCTAGCACATCCAACAGGGAAACTCACCTTGAGGGAATTGGCCCATTTGGTGCCCATGCCAGGGGAAGAGCGCCACCTGCTGCAGCTTTGTCAAAGTCCTTTTTATACTGTGTGAGACTTTGGGGAATGCGCTGTGTAATTGTCAAAGAACCTTCTTTTCTATTTTATTTAACTCCATCTTCTGATGAGTTCTGCCAAAACAATTAGTATAACTCCAAAGAATGAGTAATAGACACAAATAAATAGCCAACATCAAGTTTAATAAAATCAGATTAATCAACATATTTAAGCTTTGCAATATTATAACATTGAAAATTTTTGTTGTTTAATGCTTTTTTCTCCCTGGAGTTCTATCTTTGTCATCCTGTATTGCCAATTGACATGACTTTATTTGTCTATGTCATTTGCATAAATTCACTTATATGATTTTCTTCTTCTTCCCATCATGAAGAAGCAGCTCTTCCTTGACCTGTTCTCATCTTTAGATGTTGGGAACAAAGGTTTTAACATTTGGAGTATTGGAGTCTAGTGAATCTTAAAATGATATTTTCTCAGTAAATCAATAGAAGACATTGTAAAGTGAACTCACATCACCTCCTCTGCTTCTGCTTTCCACTTGGAGCTGAATGCAGAAAATATACTGCCTGACAGCCCGAAGGAGATTATCTCTCTTTTGGAAGAGTTGCAGATGAAGAGAGAGGTTAATTGGATATTAGCAGATACCTCAAAATGATATTGCTACTCCAATTTGGGCCTCCAAAGGGTATAGAGGGAAGGATCCAAGTGTCAATTGCTTTTTGTGAAAGACTGATGGTTGGGATAGAAAATATAGCCCGTCAGAGGTATCTCCAATGCATAATGCTTTAAAATCAAAATTACCCAGAAAAGTTCAGTGGTGCCTGAGTTCTGTTTAGAGCAATTTTATGCCAGTGTCACCCATGATTGAAAAATGGGGAAAAAAGAGCACAGAGAAAATTTAAAATTTAGCTTTAATTTACACCCCAAGGATTATATTCTTTAAGAAAGTTGATATTTCTGATTGAAAATGAAACTTAAGCATTACCAACCAACATGTGAACAGATTCCCAAAAAGCCTTTTTGATTAGACCTCCTCAAGTCGTGACTTTAGAATAGACTCCTATTTTGCCTCTTGATTTTTGTGACAAAATCTGAAAATATGAAATTTAGTGACACCATTCACATTATGCTGCTAACAGTTACACAAAATATCTTTGTTTAGGGACCTAATAAAATTGGTCATATAAAGAGGAAATGAGATTTTTAATGCAAAATGAAGCTGACAGTGCTCTTCTATTACCAGGGTCTTATTAGGGAAAAATTCTCTGACATCTGTTTATCCCCTGCAGCCAACCTTGTATTCAGAATACAGTAATTGATTCACAGCATCCACTGGGGATCTAACTGGCTCACTTTTCCACACCGCACTACACAGGTATCTCTGCAGCTAATTCTGAATGTACATCTACATCGTTATCTCCTGGTGAACTGTGACCCTAAACACTTTGGAGGCCCAGATGAAAGTGCTTCCTCCACCCTCCAGTGCTAGGGGTATAGCGGATTCTGCAGCATGGCAATTCACACAGGACATCCAATCAGAACCATCCCCTTTGAAGCCCTTCTCAGCTGGGAGACCATGAATGATTCATAGCTTCTCTACACAGACTAAAGAGGAAGAGCAAAGCTAGTGTGTATTATTCAGGACTGCATCCTCAATAAGTCTCCATGTTCAGCAAATTGCTACAATGTTTTTTTGCTTAGTCTTTACTTCCATACAACATCTCTTTTGTGTACAAGTTTTAACAAAGAAAGGTCGTGTGTTTAAGCAAACTTGTTGATTGGGTTATTTCCTTCCCTTTTAATGAATGTTAGTGTAGTCACAGATTGAATGCAAAGAAAAGTGCCTTGCAGGGACCCAGTTCCAAGGAGGATCCCAAGATCCCAACTTCATGATTAACTTAGAAGGGGAATTTGGTGCCACTTTCCCATTTTTTTAATGATTAGGGTCAAAATATTAATTTCACAGCATACCCATGTGCAAATGCTAGCTTCATAATGCCACGCATAAAACTAAATGAAGTATATTACCCTTTGGAAAATACTTCCTGCCAGCTAGGACTGCTGTGCTGTCTAACATGTCTAATGCAGGTCCTCTCTTTCAGCAGCCATACCAAGCGATCATCATGATAGCGATTACTAAGCACCTTCTCCGTCCCAGGATTCCGCAGACACAATAACTGGATATTACCCCCCAAAGAAACATCAGTTCTGGAGGCTTCATTATTAAGCAAGCAGGATTTTCCTTGTGTCATCATTCACAGAGGGTTTATTTTCCAAGCTGAAACATAAGCACTAGGAGAAAAACTGCATAAATCCTACCTGAAAGAGATAGTGTCACTCAACATCCTGGATGTTCTCTTTTAGAAAAATCAGTTTTCTTTCACTTGTGACCCAATCTATGGATCTGATGTTAGTATTCATAACTATAACCTTGGTATTTCCAAGCAGCATTTAGCGATCTTGAATTTTAGGATTTTAAAAAAATCTTTAATGTCTTCACTTTAACATATATAAGAAGGTTTCCAGAAATAATCCATGCCCAGGGTTTCTTAGACTCAGTTTAACCATAGAGTACTATTGGGGAGTTGGAAGTAAACACGAAAAATGACTTAAATTAACAGCAATTCCCAAAACATATGGGGAAAAAAAGTTACTAAGAGATGAGAAAAACATCTAAACTGCTCATATTTAGCAACACAATATGCTTTTTTGAAAAATACTGCCTTAAAAATAAATACATGAGGGTTTCATCCACCTTAGATCACCTTGTAGTTTCGTTGTTTTTTTTTTTTTTTTCCTTTAGCCCAGGTTCCCATGTGGGCTACCTGATTTGCTCATTGCTGGAGCTGATTGACAGGTATGGTGACAAAAATGCAAATGATATGCAAATACACACATTAAGGCAGTTCTTTGTAAATAGAATTGCTGCTTATGTACATATGGTATTTTTCAACAATGGATTTCTACCTTTGTAAATGCAAAACACTCAGTTTCCACAAAGTATAAAATGTCCAGGTTTATTTAGTTCTTCCTATTTTGAAAACAAAATGTGAGGTAACTAGATAACTAGATAGGATTCATGAGAACATCTTCAATATTTAGATTTCTTTATCCATAATTATATGCACTTAAAATGTCTTCACTTTTCTTTTTATATCTATGTCTATATCATCTCTGTCTCTATCTCTATATCTCTATATCTCTGTATCTCAATATCTCTATATCTATCTATCATCTATATATATTGTGTGTGTGTAATGCTTATGGCACTGTCTTAAGATACAGTTATAAATGAAGGCCTCAAATCTCTGTGTATTGCATATAGAATCACTTCTTGTGGGTTATTATTTTGGGGGGGTTCTAAAATTTCGATTTGATTCTTCTTTGCATTTTCTATTCCTTTATGAAGACTCTATTTTTCTATTGGTTTCAAGAGTGTTCATGATTGCTTGAAGCAACATTTTTATAATAGCTGCTTTAAAGTGCTTGTCAACTCATTTTAACATCTGTGTCATCTCAGCATGGGTGTGTGTTGACTGCTTTTTCCTGAGAGCTGCGATTTTTCTGGTTCTTCATGTGTTACATGATTTGGGATCATGCATTGGATGCTTTGAATATTATTTTCTGAGACATTGAGTCTTGTTTAATACTGTGGTAGTGTTGATAGTTTTGTTTGATCTGGTTAGGCTTGATCTGTGGACTACTGGGTAAGTTTTCATGGCCATGTAGTGCTATTTGGATCTGTCCTGCATATGCATCACCTAGTCTAAGATATGAGAATGGTCTATTGTTTCAGATCTTAAAGTCTTCAATATGAAGGATAGAATCAATTCCACACATGTGAGCTCAGAACTGAGACCATAAATTCATCAATGACTTCATGGAATAACTTTCCCAAATTCTTCCCTCTTCATGTTCTTAATTGTTTCCCCCTTCTGGGACTCATCATTTTGGTCTTCTGGCTGGAAAGATGGGGCTTTACTCACCCTGCTATGCTGTGTGCTTATGCAACTGTGTCTATGTATGGTACCAAGTGACAGAAAGAAAAAGCCAAGCAAAGAGAGTTGGATCATCTCCTGTAGTCTTACTGACTGTAAAGAAAGTCTCCTTTTCCTCAGTTTGCTTCCTGTCTGCTCCTGTTACTGGTCACTGTCACTCTCATTACAGGTTGTTTAGGGGCTGGGGTATGAAATAATGGAGAAAAGAAAGAGAAAAACTAAGTGGAATATTCTCATGCTCTGTCTGCATTTCATGAGTTTCCATTCCTGCTCTATGAGCCAGAACTGAGAGCTTCTCCTGGAGCTCCTTCTGGCCTGCACTCCAGTGCCCACTTTCACATTGGTTAAGAAATACTCAAAGACTATTGTTGGTAAACTCATTTTTAATGGTAGACTCATGCTGGTTCTGTGGCACTTCGATTCTGGTACTTCCCTAAACCACCTGCAGCTGCCTTAGTTTCTGAATTCTCAAACAGATATTCCATGCTTTCTTTCCAGGTTTTATGCCTGTGTTCAGTATAAGTGATAGGGTTGAGTACGGTTGCTCCACCTTACCTGTAGCCAGAACTTTCTAGAATTACGTGACATATAAGAATACTTTTGATGTTGATAATGAAAGAAAAAAAAAAGATTTTCTTATCTAGAATCAGAACGGAGAAGAAAAGCAATAATTCAAGTTAAAATGGAATATACTGCTTTTGGTATTGCCCATAGCGGTGACCAGAAGAAGCTGCAAGGTGAAAGCTGTTGCCTCCACATGAAATCAGCCATGGAGCCAGGCATGGTTTCTACAAGTTTAGACCAACTTGTAAGTCAGCTGATGGAAGGAGCCCATGGTTTAGGCTGGCTTTGGGTGGAGGAATAACTTGAAGGAAATTAAAGTGGTAACATATATGTTATAAATCTGGCCCTTCATCTCTTTTTTTTTCTCCTTTCTTATTTTTTAAGAATTAATTAAACCTTCTGGAAGTGCTATTGCAACTGGACCAGAAGTGTCAGTGTTTTTATAGGCACGGTGATAGACCAGCAAAAAAATAAAAAATGTCTGATTTCATAGAGTTTATGTTCTCAGGATATTCTAGCACTAGTTCTTATTTTTCAGATCTTGCCCCAAAGTGTGACAGACTGAAGTAATCTTGTGATGATCTTAAGGGTAAGTGTGAGGCAGCCATCAAGAGAATAAGCAGATGCCCAAGAGAACGTGGACCTCGTGGACAGAGCAGATCTTACTTCAATTGCCATAGGTCACCCTGCAGATAGCATTTCCTCTCCATGCTCTGGATTCTAATCTTAAAAGAAAAAGGATAGTCTCATTTTCCTAGAAAACTTATATCTTCACCTGTCATTATAAATCCTTTGTAATCGGCAGCCCCAGTGGCGCAGAGGTTTAGTGCCGCCTGCAGCCTGGGGTGTGATCCTGGCGACCTGGGATGGAGTCCCACGTCCAGCTCCCTGCATGGGGCCTCCTTCTCCCTCTGTCTGCTTCTCCCTTTGCCTCTCTCTCTCTGTGTGTCTATCATAAATAAATAAATCTTTAAAAAAATAAATCCTTTATAATGAGTACTACTAAAGCTATATTTTCCCAATCTGCCTAAAATTTGTTTTACAAATGCACTGACTCCTTAATTTCCTTGTTCAAGAAAGGGTCAGTCCTGAGACCAGAGAAATGAGTAAAATATGGCTCCAGAACTCAAAGACAGTACAATCTAATGGGAGAGATTATGAGGAATAGATTATTTCAGTACAAAAGAAGTTCTAAAATCATAGGTTTTACTGTCAACTGAATGCTTTGAGGAAGAATCTTTAACCAAACTTAGCTGATTCTTGCAAAAGTGGTTGAAGAAAGATGGGGAAAACACTTATTTCAGGCAGTACCCCAACATTTTAAAAAAATCACAGAAGACAAAGAAGAAACATCCTGAGACAGTATTGTGATTTTATATAATAACAAATTTTGGTGAAGAGGAATCTACCTTTGAATCCGGGCTTTTTCATTTACTGGCTATGTGAACATAAACAAGAGAGTTGCCTATGTCAGACCTCAGTCTCTGCATTTGTAAGATGGAAAAAACAAAGAGTATCTACTTCAAGGACTAAGAGACGAAGACGAGAAATGTTAGCACAGTGAGGAGCATCAAGCACATGCTTTGTTCATGGTTTTTCTCTTTCCTTCCTTCCTCTCTTCTTTCATGTTTTGAAAATAATAATTACTATTGGGGTTATTGTCATGATTAAAGCATCTAGTATGAGAGGGGAAGAGGTAGGACATACAGATGGAAAAATCAGCGGGGCTAGGTCATGGAGGATCTAGTATATTTTCTAAAGAACATAGAATTTATCCTGCAAGTGATGGGGAGAAATTGAAAAACCTTTAATGGGAGTATACATGCTCCCATCTACATTTGTGGAGCAGAGGAGGAAATCTGGAAGTAGGAACAAAAGAAAAGAAAGTAACTGAAATTGTTCAGTAATGACAACAGCCTCAGATGAGATAGTGGGAAAGAAATAGAAAAGTGCCAGATTTAAGAAATATTTATAAGAAAAATTGGCAGTAATTTATGGTTGGATGTGGGGAAGGCTAGGGAGAAGACAGAAGTTTCTGTTTTATTTGAGTGGATGAGTGATAACATTATTTTTCCCCAGCTTTATTGAGCTGTAACTAACAAATAAAATTGTATATTCTTAAAGTGTACAACGTGATGATTAGATATATGTATACTTTGGAAATATTGTTTACAACCAAAGTCATTAACACATCTATTATAACGCTTAAAATCTACTCTTAGCAAATCTCAGATATATAGTGCCGAATTATTAACTAGAGTCACCATGCTGTGCATTAGGTCCTTGGAACATATCCCTCTTCTGACTGAAACTGTGTAACATCTTCCCATTTCCCCTACCTTCCACTCATGGCAACTACTACTCTGCTCTCTGCTTCCATGAGTTCAACTTTGCCTTTTTATTTTTGTGTTTAGTTTTTCTTTCTTTCTTTTCTTTTTTTTTTGCATATAAGTGATATCATATACTTTTTCTCTTTTTTGTCTGACTTATTTCACTTATGCTAAGTGAATAATGCTATTATCAACTAAGAAACGGAATTTTGAAGATGAAAACATTTGTAAAGCATCATGAGATCAGGGGGTAACAAATCTATGAATTTGAGATCAGCAAGAACATATACCCCAAGCATCTGCTATCTGACTAATATGAAGTTCATCAGAGAGATGAGAACTAGAAGCACACAACCAAGAGACACACAGATAGTGAAAAATTCTCTAAAAGTGGCTGATGGAAAACTGTAGAGTAATATGAGCAGTGAGTCAAGAAGTGAAGCCCTTGAACACTAGTATTTAAGGAACAGAAACAAAGGATACATTCCAAACAGCAGACAGATAGGATCACTCAGACAGAAGTAAATGGGAGTTAAATAGGAGTGAATGAGAGAGAACAGTCTTTTAATTATTTTCTTAAATTGAATAACTGTCACATAGACAAAAACAGAGAAATTTCAGATTTTGGAGGTTATTTACTTCAAGCTTTAAGTAGAACAAACAAAAACCAAAGCATTATACTCCCAAAGTTATTAGCAAAAAATAGAAGTGATCCCATACACTTTTTATTTCAGGACACTGGTTTAAAAGAATGTTATTGGGGAGCACTTGGGTGGCTCAGTGTTTGAGTATCTGCCTTCGGCTCAGGGCATGCTCCCAGGGTGCTGGGATCAAGTCCTATAACTGGCTCCTCTAAAGGAGCCTGCCAATCTAAAAAAAATAAAAAAAAATAAAAAATAAAATAAAGGAGCCTGCTTCTCCCTCTGCCTATGTCTCTGGTTCTGTGTGTCTCATAAATAAATTTTAAAAATCTTATAAAAAATGTTGTTGATTCTGGAATGCCTGGGTAGCTCAGTGGTTGAGCTGCTGCCTTCAGCTCAGGTCCTGATCCTGGGGTTTGGGTCAAGTCCCGCATCAGGCTCTTGCGAGGTGTTTGCTTCTCCCTCTGCCTATGTTTCTGCCTCTCTCTCTCTCTCTCTCTCTCTCTCTGTCCCTCATGAATAAGTAAAAAAATCTTTAAGGAAAATGTTACCGATTCATATGTTAATTTATTGGATTATAAATTTACTAAGTGCAAATGCTGTTGATCTGATTCTTTTGGTAATTTATATAGTGCTCAGTACATTGCCTTGCACAAAATTAGGTATTAATAAATGAATATTGAACCAAATTGTTGCACTGGGCTAATGGTACTCCAACTTACCATTCCACCAAGAGGTAAGAGGCTTCCTAGGTAAATCAACATGCAGCTTCTTTCAAACAGAAAATGTTGCTATGAAAAACCTTTAGCTGAGTCGAATAATGAGCTTAATGTCACCATGGATTAAATTCCAAGCCCAGGGATTTAGTTCTTCTTGGGTTAATAGCAAAGAGTGCATGATCTGTTATTCTGAGTAGTACTTCTCCAAATCACCAGTGTCTAAAGTGGAACATCAACATTCCTTGAGGAGATCACAAAATGGTCCATTGAGGCATTAAAAGAAAACGATCATTTCTTTTTATTTATATTTTATCTAAAAATAATTAAGAAGTGGAGAAGCTTCATTAGTATTTTATCAGTCAGTTGAGTACAAGTGTATAATTTATGAATGAGTATATATTTGGGGCTATCTCACTTTTTATTCTTTTATTGTGTTAATAATCATGACTCAAGCAGCCACTATGAGCAAGATACTGTTCTAGATGGATGTAGGGTTAGAAGGGCCGGAGACAGATCCTACCCTAAATGGATTTACCAACGAATCAGGCAGAAAAGAGACAGCCAAATGAACTGCAAAATATGATACAAACAAAACAGATCTTTAAGGAGAAGATC
Source organism: Vulpes vulpes (assembly GCF_048418805.1). Classification (NCBI taxonomy): domain Eukaryota; kingdom Metazoa; phylum Chordata; class Mammalia; order Carnivora; family Canidae; genus Vulpes; species Vulpes vulpes. The sequence goes on along the minus strand of NC_132785.1, from coordinate 31,548,628 downwards.
AAGACAAAAGGAGAATAATTGCCACTAGAAAATATCTGTCATGTTAATGTTAGATAATTTTGTACTCTTGCTGTTCAGAAGACAGAGATGTCAGTCCAGATGGGGAAGGATAGGGAACAGGATAGGCATTTTCATTTGTTTTAAGGACAAACAGGATTTAGGCAAGTGGAGAGGAGAGCATTGCAAGAGCAGGGAACTTGAGAAATCAAATACTCAGATGCAGAGATGTTGTGAGAAAGAGAAAGTAAGCCATTGGGTTGAGTTGAAATTTTTCATGTAGAAAAGAAATAGAAGATGACGCTTTACTGGAAGCAGCATCTCATTATGAAGCGAGCACTTAGGTGAGCACTATGGGCTTCTTAAAGATTTCTGATTATGTAAATTATGAGATAAGTGGGATGCTTTGGAGCTCTAGGGAGAAGATTTGGACATAGAGCTAAAATATAATAAATATGGATAAAGAAATCTTTAAAATATTTATTCATTAGGTGCTTAAGCAAAGACCCAACACCAAGCCCAAACCCATCATTATAAACACTTTTCTATAGTGAAGAATTCTGGGGATGGGCAGAGTTAAAACAGTGGGAGGAAATTGGAAAGGTGGATGGGAGGAAGGAAGCAAAAAAGAATTTTGGAAATTTCTGTGATGGAGATAATAAAGACCCAAAATCTGTAAGTGGCAATGGGCATATAAAGGAAAAAATGGATATGAGAGTCATGTCAAGGGTAGCACTGTCCCTTGTATAGTGCCCAGGCCCTACAATGGTGCATAGTGTGGGGTAGAGTGTCAACATGTAATTACTAAATAAGAGAATTAATTAATAAACATTAATTAATGTTTTGGAAGCAAGGGTTAAGGGAGTACCGGAGAATGATGAAACCATTAATGACTGTGCTAGCAATAAGTCCTAGCAGAAATAAATTACTATTGTGATCATTAATTGAATTGCGCAAATAATGGGAGAAGGGCTCAAACCAGATTTGTGCAGAAATGAATGTAAAACAACTGATTATATTCTTAGGATAGAATTGTTCAAGATTTTAAGTAAACCGGCATATTAACCAAAGGACAATGACTTCAATAGGCACATAATGATTTTACAAGAGCCACTGTGATATTTACTTTTCATGTTTGATGGAAATAGTGACAATAGTTTGTAGTGGTGTACCTGCAACAGAATGGCATTTCAATTGATGGAAAAGAAACAGGAAGCAAAATAAGACTCTTCTCTTCTATGATGCTACTTCATTTCTCCTCTGTTGCAAACTAAGAAGAAAGAGCAAAGACTGTATACGCATGGCTATGTGACATCAATTCTCCATTCACTCAGGAAAATTTAAGAGCATATATTTATAGTCTGAAATAAAGCAAGAAATGAGAACTTGTAAAAAATTCTGGAGCCACAAAGCAGTATTACGTTGATGCACCAGGCTTTTTATTAGAACCCAAAGCTGTATTATGAGGGAAAACATTACATTGCATATAAATATCTATACCAAATCATAAGCTTATTAAAAATCTCTTGGATTCCATATAGTCTTCAATATTTGGTAAGATTTAAAATATGTAACAGTGGTAATCTTCTGACATGTGTCTAGATCAAAAAATTAATTTCATAACATAACCGGATTGAGGCAATAGGTAAGATTAATGATACTGTTATCCTTTCATCTTAAAAATGATTATAAATTTACAAAGAAGTTTTGATGCTTTATTTTTCTAAGCAAGTTCTCATAGAAACTGAATTTTGTACCTTGCTCTTACTTTAGACAGTTTGGATTCATTTAGATACAGATTTCTCTAATATTAGCTGGAAGTGCTCCTTTATAAAGTCTGTCTTTGGATGCTTCCCTGGAAATAAGCAATTTGATGCCCAGAAAGGAGCCTGAGACTTTTCATTGCAGCACACGGATATAGTGGTTCTAACGCACACAAAAGTTTGAAAACAAAAAGGTTGCAAGTCTTTTGTTTGCAGAGGTAAGTAAGTTACCTCCTATTATATGCCTGCTCTTATTTCCCTACCTTAGCTACCACTCATAAGGGTTATGAAAATACTTAGGCTAGCATGTATTAACTATTCAATGTTTATTTTTATTTTATTTTATTTTTTTATTTTTTTTTTCAATGTTTATTTTTAAACTGTAGGTGGGAAATTATTACAAATCATATCAATAAAAATACATTGTGAAACATGCTTACATATATGAACTATAATATTGTTCATTATAAAATAATATCCATCATCAATTATTTTTCATTTCTTTTTGACAGAAAGCACAGACAAATTGCTACATTTAGGAGCTCTCTTGGATACCAGTGAGGAACATGGTGAAAGATTCATTCAGCCTCTTCACCGCAGCCACTCACTCTCCCCCCAAAAAAAAGAGTATAACCATGTAAGAGACCACCATCAGAATTGTCAACTGCCTTGCCCTGTTGAAAGAGCAAGTGTTAAAAGAGCAACTTAGTAGGAATGACCAGAGCATTCCTACTAAAAAGCAAAGAGAAATTCATAATTTAATAGCATTTGGATGAATGACAATGAACAACTGCTTTTTAAAAAACCCTTATTACAGTATTTTCTGTCTCTGTCTCACTGATGAGACAAAAACTGCATTTGATTTCTCCTTTTCAACAGTCTTCTGACCTGACCATGACTTAATTAAGAAACCAACAACATATTGGGTTTTCTGTAAATTATTTGAAATGCATATTTCACTGTATATTCAATGAAAACCCAGCTCTCTACCTCATGAATCAGGAATTTTATTATTGCTATGCTCTATGCCTCATTATGTGACACATTTTTAGAGTCACTTTGACGATCATGTTTCAAATTTTAAGATTTTATAACCAGGTCATGTTTATGTGATAAAAATGATTAAGCAAGAAAGTGTTTTGAGTAACATTTGAAATAAAATATTAAATATGTTATAATATTTTTATATTATTAAATATAATAAAATGTTAAATATTTTATAAAATAATATTTACTCCATTCAACCAAGTTTACAGAATTTGAAGAAAACCATTGACGTTTCAAAAAAATGGAAAGAGAAAATAGTTAGAAATAACTCATCCATTTGGAAAGCTATTATTTAAGGTCCTAAACACAAGTCCTCTCAAAATGATGATTTTGATCAAATCAAATCAAGCTAATCATCAGGGTCTTGACCTTGACAGAGTTCTATATTTTGTCCTCCATGTAAACCACTTCTCATCTATATCTTCAAAGCCTTCTTCTCCTGATAAACCAGGTAGGATGCACACAATTTTAAGCCCTTTCAAGAAATGTACAGGAACAAGATTCTGTACCTCAGAACAATTCCTGGAGACCTGGGATTGTATTTTTGTCTAATTGTGGAATAATTTCCAGAATATTAGCAAATATTTGAGTATTTGTATACTCAATAACAAAGAGTATTATTTAACCACACATACAAGTGCCAAGAAGAATTTTCAAATTCATTTTTACACATCCCATACAGAAAATATCTCTATTTTTACTAAATCCTGGAAGATGACTGTTTAAAAACTAACTTACATTGACTTATAAGTAATGTATGTTTAATTCCTCTCATCCTTCATTACAGATCATAATGAAAAAAAGTTTATTAAATGATACTACATATATTTGTTATTAGAATCACTGATATGTGAGCCAATTCCTCCACCATTTTATGAGGCATATTCAGAAATTGGAATTTTACTTGTCATCATAGGCTATTTGCTGTTTTGTAATGGATAGTGGCTAATTAAACTTGCGATGACCTTGTTGTTCTCGTTTCAAATACAATAGTGTCTTGAGTCATTTACTCAGTTGTCAGTGATGGATGGAAGTGCTTCTCAATAATTAGGTGGTAAACAATGTTAACTGAGCAGTAATTCACACTAGCATTGCTAAGGTATTTTATAGTAACATGGCAAATGACTCATCACTGCCATCTTTGTAAAATGATGCTAGCTCCCCAGATACATCACTTTTTTCATTGGAACAGGAGGTATTAGAAAACTATCATATTTCAAATAAGCCAAAGAATATATCCCTCTATCAAGTTTATTCTTTGCACAGAAGAGGCTTCCTCTTATAAGCTCTTCTGATTTGTAATACAAATTGGCAACTTTTCCAGGGTGGCAAAACAGATGGCAAACATTTTTATTATACCAGCTCTTTTGTCATTGTTGACCTGAGGGAGACAACAAGAACACGGTGAAAAGAATTCTGATGGCCCAGAAAAATAATAAATAAAATAAAATACATTTACTCATTAGAATAAATATTTGCCCTTTTTATCATATTGAATTATTTTCCCCTTTAATAATCATACATATTTTGGCATCCTAGTCTGTTTAATGGGTATAATTTCTTAATATTCATTAAAGTTTTGAAAGACACGGAATTTTTCTTCTATTTCATAGGTTAAGACACTGTGGCATATCATGTTTAAATGGCAAACTGTGACAAAGTTAAACAATTGGTGTGGAGAAAACAATCCAAGCCTTTAGACTTCAAGTTCAAAGGTATTGCTCATGAGAGCATGCAATGAATTTCATATTGTGGCTACAATACTAAGATCATACTTATATCCTTAAGCACATTCTGAAATCTGATTTTCATAAAGTATAGAAGAAGTGAACTGCTACAATGTGCAGGCCATCAACTCCTATGCTAGAAATGGAAGGCTCTAGGAAGATCACCAATCCCTTCATTTTCAGATGAAAAGATTGAAAAGCAAAACCTTTTTGCTTGTGTGAGGATGTGTGGGTAGTTGATGGCAGAATTTGGAACCTTGTGAAGGGAAGTTTCAAATGGCCTAGGGGTCAGGCAAGTAAGGGTGAAGGAGTTGGGTATAAGATCATAGGACTGATGACCTCCTACAGGAATTCATACTTTGGCTCATTATTTAAAAACATAGCCTACAGCCCACCTGCTTAAAATGTTTAGTCCAGAACCTAGGCTTTCTGGTTTCCTGTCTTTGATAATACCCATCTTTAATAAAAAGATATATATATATATATATATATATATATATATATATATATATATATATATATATCACATGATATAGCCTTTATACCACATGATATAGCCTTTAAAGGATTTTTATCAACTATTTTACCATTCCTCAAGAATAATGTGCTATGTTCTTTCTCACTTTAGAAATATTTTTTGATCCAAATAATAGATGTTCCCAAAGTAAATTTGAGAAATGTCTATTGAAAGGACGAGGCATTCCAGATTTTACCAAGAAAGAAGTTTTAACTCTATCCTCTTATTTTTTTCTTAAATAGGCAAGTTTATCAAATTCTGTCACTTGAGACTCAAATATGTGTCTCAAAACTCCTCTCCTTCACTTGTGCTCAAAATTGTCCCATCACATTGACTGCCTTGTTTCAGCTTCCATTATTTCTCACCTGGACTGTTAATTTCCTAACTGGCTTCTCTATGAATTTAGAAACTTATTCTTTTTTTAATTGTTAGCATCTAGCAGAGTGCCTGGCACATAGTAAGTACTTAACAAAATGATGGTTAAATAGTCAGACCTTAAAATGGAGAAGAGAATGTCTATTTGTATATGAAGATCTCAGGATCCTGAAGCCTGATTCTCAAACAGTGAAAGATCAACTTAACTACCCTGGAGAAGCAACAAAAAAGATGCTCATTCCACTATTAGTTTTGATTGCAACTGATACCTAGGGACTTTGCTTCAAGAGATTTTAAAATGTACAGTTATCTATGAAAAAATTTATTAAACTCATGGGGGAAAATCTTGAGAATTGTAATTTAAATTTGATTTTATCTAGATGCATGCTGTTTTAGCATGGATATAAATGTCAAAGCTTTGTGACTTTGTTGTTTGAGTCCAGTCATTTATTTGGGGCCAAATGTCTCTGTAGTCATAAGGGAGGACTATCTCTTATTACTCTTTCTATTTGTAGATTCTTAATTTTAGGATTTAAACACTGCTTTTTTCATGCATACAATTAAGTTCACTTAGTAGCCTTAAAATTAATTGAAATGGAAAGAACGACTAAGAGATTGTTCATATGTTAGGTCCTTTGGGGAATAAAAGGGTTACTATCTTAGATGCTGTTAAAGTTATTAGGACATTTGTCCTTGAACCTAAGAAAGCAATTAGAAAATTACTTATCCGATAGAAATCACACCATTTCTAAAAATTCCTCAGATTTCTGATGAAAGCGATTTAATATGTTTATAAGATCTATATTTTTTATCTTGTTTTTCTTATGTATTTGAAGAAAAAATTTAAAACCAGGTGAAATTAGTTAGGAGATAAATACTTGCTTGATATTTTAGGATCCTTTTGGTAAATATTTTAGAATATGACAACATGATTTTAAATTTCGGGGTGGGGGGGCGGCACCTGGGTAGCTCAGCTGACTCTTGGTCTCAGCTCAAGTCACGATCTCAGGGTCCTGAGATTGAGCTCCTCACTGGGCTCTGCCCTCAGCAGAGTCTCCTTGAAATTCTTTCCTCACTCCTCTTTCTTCCCCTCTGCTCTTCCTCCTGCTTGCATTTTCTCTGTCTCTAAAATACATAAATAAAATCTTTTTTAAAAAAAGATTTCTAGAGGGAACTAAACATCACTCAGCTTTGAACTTCTGATATTTTAGTACCTGCTACATACCTGGGATTTACAAATACATTTCAAGAATAAAGGAACAAATGAATGAAGAAATGACATTAAGCCATGAGGTAAGCAACAGCCACATTTGAACTGTTGAACATTTGAACACATTTGAACTATTCATTTCATATTGAACTGAAATTTGGAGCAGGCTTAATGACACAGTAAAGCATAAGCACCCTCTTCCACCTTCCTGCCATGGAACTAGATTTTATAACGATGGTTGTAGCAAGATATTGTGTTTATGATAAAATGTGAACCCATGAAAGCTAACATTTTCCTCTCCCTTCCCTTCCCAGTTTAAGATGATGTAAAAAGACAATGAAATACATACATAATTCTCTGACCTGGTGGCTGCTGTGACCGCTGACTTCAGAATCCACATTCAAGAGCAACAAAGGATGCCTTGGGGACCTGAGTCCCCTCACACTTCCATGCTTCCTTGGTCATGAGTATGTCCTTGATACAGCTTGTTTGTTAATTTCATAATAAATAATAAGAAATGTTAACCAAACTGGCTCTGAATTGTCATTCCTGCCCATTCTCAAATCCAGACCAAACTTTGTGAGGTGGCTAAACTTGCACATCAAGTCAGGAAGGATAAATATATAAAAATATATTTTAAACAACATACAAATACAATATATTATTATGTATATATTGTTATAATATATTATATAATAAAATATATAATATATATATTTTTTAACAAAACAGTTTATTAATGAGCATGGCACCTATCATACAGAAGAAACTTCAATGGAAAGTAACTAAAAATGGCAGCTTAGAATTCCAGTTTAGGTAGCATCTTCAATAAAGATGAAAGGCAGAAGAAATCAGTTTTAGGTTTCCAAGATCAGCAAATTGTGGGAAGACGAACATATGAGAGAAAACCAAGGGAGTAAGATTTGTTCACAGATTCCTCCCATCTCTCATCTGACAAGGTCTTATACAGGAAGGAGAAATATTAACATGTGTAAAAAATAACTTGAAACTTACTAACTTGAAAATTTTATCAAAATTCCAATTGGGACACATTATAAATATATTTCTTACCTGGATCAAATTGGCTACCAGGAGGTGGCTGTGGCTCAGACCATATGTCATGTATTTGTTTCAAGGAAATCTTATTCCTTAAATTCTGTAAACTCTATTCTCTTAGCTTATTACTCTGCAACTTGGCCTACTCACCTCACAATGGAGTGTACAGTGATTTTCTAAACTAGCATAGAATTTTTTTCCTTAATGTTCTCTGATTCAACTGAGATAAAGGTGAATTCATTTTACCTTTCTTAGTGGAGTGTAACTTACATAGAGAGAAGTGCAAAAATCATAGTCAATAAATCATCACAAAATGAACACACTCTAGTGACTACCAATCAGGTAAAGCAACAGATTACCTATAGCCTGAAATCACTGCTTAGGCTCCTCATACTTCTGGTACCAACATCCATTTCCTTTTTCTCCTCCAAAATTAATCACTATCTGACCTCTAGCATCATAGATTATTTTCACATATGTTAATTTATATAAATGGAATTATGTAATATATATACTCTGTAGTGTCCACCTTCTCTGGCTCAGCTTTATGCTTGTCAGATTAATTCAGATGATGACATGTAACTGTAGATTGTTTTCCCCCCATCTGTTTGGTTGTTGTACAGTATTTCATACACATACCACCTTTATCTAATCTACTGTATGTGTGTAGGAATGAAATTCCTGGGTCATAGGGTATGTGGATATATAATTATATATACACCAATTTTTCAAAATATTCATACCCATGTTCACATGACACTAAAAATTGTCAATTGTTTTAGCTATTCTAGTGGGTGTGTAGTTATAGAAATATCTTTAATGGGTTTACTGTCTGAGATATCCCCTTTGTGAGATTCCTGTTCAAATTTTCTTCCCTTATCTCTACTGAGTTCTCTTTTTCCTATTAATCTGTAGATATTCTTTATATATTTTGGATATAAACTCTGTATAATTTATACATGATGCACATGTTTTCACCTACATGACTTGCCTTTTCATAATAAACAAAAGTTGATAAATTTAATATCATTTTCTTTATGAATTTGCTTTTCATATTTAGATCTATCATATACCTAGAATTGTATATGATATGAGGAAGAGGCCAAATTTTATTTTTTTCTACATGGATAGCCAACTGACTTAACACTTTTAAAAAGGCCACCTTTTACTCTCTATAAAGAAAATTTTTATTTTTAAAAATTTTTTTAAAGATTTTATTTATTTATTCATGAGAGACACACACAGAGGAGAGAGAGAGAGAGAGAGACAGAGACATAGGCAGAGGGAGAAGCAGGCTCATGCACTCGATCCGGTGTCTCCAGGATCACGCCCTGGGCTGAAGGCGGCGCTAAACCGCTGGCCCCCCAGGGCTGCCCGAAAAAAAATTTTTTAATAAATCATGTCCACATATTCATGGAAGCTGAAGAATTTCTCCTCTAAAGGCTAAGACCAGGATGGAAAGTTTCATTTCATCTCTGATCATCTGGGACACTGTAATAGGAAAGATTTTGAGGTCATATCAGGGCTCAGAAAGTACCACGATTGATTAAAATGCCCATCATTACCTCAGGAAAAATGAAGCAGTGTCTCTTCCATATCCTTGGAATAAACAATAAGAAAAGAGAAATAAAATAACATGAAGAAAATGAGATAAAATATATTTCATAAGCTGTGTTATCTTAAATTTTTCCCTTCCTAATTCCTAACTTCCTCACTGTGCTATAAGTCACCATTGAAAATAAGAGAAAATTCTCAGGGGCACCTGGGTGGCTCAGTGGTTGAGTGTTCAGCTCAGGGCATGATCCTGGAGTCCCCGGATGGAGTCCCACATCAGGCTCTCTGTGTGGAGCCTGCTTCTTCTCTGCCTGTGTCTCTGTCTGTCGGTCTGTCTCTCTCTGTGTGTGTCTCTCATGAATAAAAAAATAAAATCTAAAAAAAATAATAATAATTCTCAAAAGTCTCAAGACTATCACTCTTCTACCTCCAGGAACATGAAGTCCAACAAGAGAAAATCTCTTCTCTCACTCACCTAAAATCAACCCTGCTTCCTGTTGATAGGCAGCCTCTGAGACAGCCCGATATTATCCCTGTCTCCTAGATTTTTGCTTCTGAGATTAGGTTATAATCTCAAGACCCAGGCTTGGTCTTGGGTCCTCTCATTCTGTCTTGATTTGTAGGCTCAAGGGGAAGCCAGCTCCCTTTTCTGGAAGCAGTCCCATGGAGAGACCCATGTAAGTGAGTTGAAGACCTTCCAAGGCCTGCCCCCAGATGACAGTAGAAGCAGTTCTCCAGTTGAGCCTCAAAATGACTACAGTCCCAATCAATAACTTCACTGTAGCCTTCTGAGAACCCGGAAGCGAAACCACCCATTCTTTAAGCTGCTCCTGGATACCACCAAAATGACAAGATAGTAACTGCCATTTTAAGCTACAAGTTTATAAAGCAGCATAAGTGTGCATGGAGGTGATTTATTATGCACAATAGAGAACTAACATACCTTCTTAGCTCTGGTTTATGTTTGGTGCACTTGTCTGTAAAGACCACCACATTCAGAATTCTAGGAATACAACATAGACTCACCAACATTAGTAAGAGACATTCATCCACAAAATATGTGCTAGGGTCTGTTTTATTTATATGTTTCATTACTGCCTCCATGGTTGTAAACATGTCTTGCCACCACCTGGATTGTTCTGTTTGTTCTCCATCTGTCTACTTGTTACTTATTCTGCAAATCCTCCCTCAAGTGCTGCTTTTTTACCTAAAAACTCCTTTTTTAGTATCAAACCAATGCTACCTACTCATCTTTAAAATCCTATAATCTATGTTCTGCACTGTACTGGTCAGCAGTAAAAATGCCTCATGTGGTCTTGTCAGCATCATCCATTTTTGTCTTCATAACTAAGCTGTCAGCACTTAGAGAGCTATTTGAAGTTAGTTATTTTATGTTTAGAATCATCTAGCTTTGTATTAAGTACATATCAGGCATTTTATACAGTGCTTATCTTATTCAATAACTGTATTGAACTGTCCTAAATGTTACTTTCCTAGGGAAGTTTTGAAAAACTTCCATTTTGCTTCACCATCCTCTTTCCCTGTCCTGTCTGGGAAGCAGTATTATTATGTGAATATTATGGAATCCTGGTATTGTTTGATTAATCAAAGAAACAATATAAAAATATATTTGATAAAGTAGGCATAAAAACAAACACAATCAGAAATACTTCAGTATTACTCTCTAATAAAATATAGTAATGTTGGTGTGTGTGTGTGCATGTGTGTGTGTATGCACTTGTGTCTACCATGTCCATTTGAGTGGGCTTAAGTTAGAGGTAGGGTAGTGGGAGAGATAGAAGCTAGGCTTCACTAAATGGGATGTTCCAATTACAAATAGAAGTAAAGATATTTAGACATAATTTACCAATAGGATAGCTACAGTGAAAACTTTAGTTTAATGATTTATAAAATGCTATTTTTCTTGCTAATTTCCCATGGGTGATATGGGCATTTTAGTCAAGGTTGAAGCAAGTAATGGATTTCAGTACAAGTATGTGTTTTTCCTTGCTTCATGACTTTGTATTACACTTATAAGGGCCAATTTTAGCCCATTTATGCATATGCATAACTCTCTCTTTCATGAGGAACATTCAGTTCTATAAGAGTTCTACTGCTATCTACACAGATTTCCAATTAGAATGTTTCTTAATTATTAGAAATATATTATGTACCAAAGGACTACTGGCCCACCTTACCTGGAACACATCTTAAGATACAGATTATAAGTATCATTTGGGGAATGGATTAACGGGAAATATAACAAGAAGTGTTCTGCAGGGGTCAGTTGCCAGTCCAGTGCTATTTAACGTTTTCCCAATGATCAGGATGATGGAATATCGAGTATGCTTGTTAAGTCTGCCGATGACATCAGGTGGAAGAAATAGCCAATATCTTGGAGAATAGAATTAAAATTAAAAATGACTATAACAAATGTGAACAGTAGTCAAAATGGAAAGAAGGAGATTGAATGTGTATGCATTCCTCTTGCACAGGTAATGCTGGATGTGAAATGTGCAAAGAAGATAACAAGACAAAGGATATGCAAACCAACAAGGAGATAACTTTTTAAAAATAAGATCAGAGGAAATAAATCAGAAGAATATTATTTCAATTTGAAGGTCATCTGCCTGAAACAAGAGGGAAGTGCAAAGTAACATAACAACAACAGCACTAACAACAGAAAGTTCTTAGAAATAAATATGAATGGTTTATGTAAGAGTCTGTAACCATATTGCTAAAACCAAAATAGCCATTTAGCACAAAGATGTCCTCTTCTCATGTCCTATCATCTTAAAAGGTGAATTATCTACCTAAAATGATAATGTCTTATGTGAAAAAAATAGCAAAATGAGAGCATTTACACAAATTTAAAGAAATTATGCATATGGTTTTACTCATCTACATAATTCGATATTAAAATCTGATCTCACAAAACATTCCTCAAATATGTCTTTAACTAGGTATGCCTTGTCTCACCAACTAGATTGCACAATTTAGGAGTATGATGATTGGATCTTTTAAGTGTGCAAAAATCATTCAATGTAAAATTCATATTTTTCAGATGCATTTTGGTTTGAAATAGTGAAGATTTCCAGTTAAATTAGGTCAGTCTTTGAAATAACACCTATACTGCCACAGCTTAAATTCACCATGCAAATGGCAAAAAGCAATACTTCCTTTGTACATCTAAGTCGTTCCTTTGTCTTAACCCTTCAGGAATAAGAGGATAAGGGTTTGCCGTATTTCTGTTCATTGTACTATGAAAGTTACTTTAATTGTGCCAGCAGTTCTCAAGATGTGGTCCAAGGATTCCTTGGGGTAAATCAAGACCCCTGGAGGTTATTTGTGTTCTTCTCTCTCATCCTCTCATAAGTGCATGGGGAAGTTTTCCTGGTACGTGTTATTGCAACAGATTAAATACAAAAGTGGATATGAAAACTGAGCTACCTTCCTAGGAAACCAAGTAATATTGGCAAAAAATTCACTGCGAAAACAGTATGGAGTTTCCTCAAAAAATTAAAAATAGAATTACCATATGAGTCAGTAATTCCACTATTGAGTACTTACTCAAAGAATATGAAAACACTAATTTAAAAAGATATTTACATCCCTATGTTTATTGCAGGATTATTTAAAATAGCCAAATTATGGAAGCAGCCCAAATGTCCATCAATAAAGAAGAGGTGGTATAATGCTAAAATGTCTGTTCACAATGGAATATTATTCAGCCACAAAAAAGAGTGAAATTTTGCCATTTGCAACATGGATGGAACTAGAGAGTACAATACTAAGCAACGTAAGTCAGAGAAAAACCATATGATTTCACTCATATGTGGAATTTAAGAAATGGCATAAATGAACAAAAGGAAAAAAGAGAAAAACCAAGAAACAGACTCTGAACTGTAAAGAAGAAACTGATTTTTGATTGAGGGGGAATAGGTAAAATAGTTGAAGGGGATTAAGAGTAAATTTACCATGATGAGCACTGAGTAATCTATAGAATTGTTGAATGGAACTAGAGAGTACAATACTAAGCAACGTAAGTCAGAGAAAAACCATATGATTTCACTCATATGTGGAATTTAAGAAACGGCATAAATGAACAAAAGGAAAAAAGAGAAAAACCAAGAAACAGACTCTGAACTGTAAAGAAGAAACTGATTTTTGATTGAGGGGGAATAGGTAAAATAGTTGAAGGGGATTAAGAGTAAATTTACCATGATGAGCACTGAGTAATCTATAGAATTGTTGAATCACTATATTGTATACCTGAAACTAATATAACACTGTATGTTAGCTGTAATGGAGTTTTTAAAACCTGAAAAATATTTCAAATAGAAAAAGAAGAGATGGGCAAAAATGTAAAACATTACTACTTAGCTCATTGATAATTTTTGTTTTGCAAAATATAATTTTTAAATAAAAGTTATGTTAACATCTAATGGGTTCATTGTTTTTATTTTGAAATCAGTTAATCGATACTTTTAAATGTCTCAGCTGTAATTTCTAATGAAGCAAATATCATGAGAAAAACTGACATAAACAAAGCTCTTCAGTAATCTTGAATTGTGAAAAGGGGACCTGAGGGCAAAAAAGTGTGAGAACCGCTGAATTACCCCAACAGCTCCTAGTTTGTTAAGAACCTCCAATTCCATGAAACTAACTAACACTGTTTTCTAGGTTGCCAGGTAGAGAGAAGGGTTGGTACAGATCAATAGATCTCAACCTTGACGGCACAGTGGAATAACCTGGAGAACTTTAAAATAAATATATTTCTGAATTCTTTTTACAATTTCATTTATTTATTACTATTATTTTAAGGGTATTGGGCTTCTGCTTAGGCATTAGGATTTTAAAACCTTTCAGAGTGGCTGTAACAGGCAGACAAGATTGAGGATGTATGAGATAGACCTTCCTTCCTCCATGCTAGTCTGATGGAGGTTTCAGACTTCTACCACACAGTATGGTGATGCCTCCTCAAAATGAGAAAGAACCCCAACAAGCCTCACCATTTCCAATGTTATCACTCTTGGATAACACCTATGATGTCCTAAGCTGATACATGCTTTTTTTTTTTTAAATTGCTTGTGAATTTCAAATAGTTGCAGATTGTGCATATTTTTTTCTCATGATTCATCGTACAGCTTAAATTATAATCATTAAACTGGTTGAATGGTTAAATTACTATACTAAAATGAAATATTTAGCTTTATGTTTTTAACACAAAAGCACAAGAAGTAACTTGATGTCTTGTAAAAATGTAAATGACATAATTTCTTTCTTATATCAAACCTAAGAAATCAGGGTAAAGTTATATCCCTGAAAAAGCATGTTATTTTAATTATAAATAAGGTAACCAGGTGATTGTCACTTCCCACCTGACATTTAGTGATTAAGGGGTTCAGGTATACCAGCTCCCTCATGGAATGGTGGCCAATCCCATAAAGCCATAGAATGACAACTTTGAATTTTATGGGGAAATTAGAGAATTTAGGTTTGTGCTCTATTTCTGTCCTCGCTTCTTTTGCCCTCTGCCCTTTTAAAATATGAACTGTTCATAATGAATTCAGTCACAGTCTGTGAATTTCTTAATCTTCCCCTTCACAATGACTCTATGTTAGTTAATTGTATGTTGTCATTAATTTGTACTAATTTCAATATCTCTAGTACTAATAGAATAAATCATATTTTTAAAAATCAGAACAAAATTGGGATTTAAAAAATGATCATATATCTTTATATCAAGATATTAATTGGTTTTGATATTTATTAAAATCATTCTTTACCAAAAATTCTATGTTCTAAAATTTATTATTTGGACCATGCACACAAATCTGTGCTGGTACTGCTAAAATGTCACTAATGTATGCATATTGTGGTGTGGTGTTTTCCGAAGAGGCGTGGGATCTCTTGTGAGATAGTAGGTACAGATCAAAAGATATTACTCTATAAACTGCTTTGCATTTGTAATTGAAAAGAAAAAAGTATTAGATTGTTTTAATTCCCATATTTATGTTCTGTTAGAAGATTCTCTGTATTATAGAATGATTTCTAATGACTTTTGTCGTCCTTCAAAATCCAATTTACTACAAAGAAGCATCTTTAACAAAAAGATTGTTAATAAAATATTAAATTGCCTACTAAAATATTTTAAATGATTTTTCTATATGTGAGTTTGTTTATGATGGAAATAAAAGAAAACTTTCCTAATATGCAGCAAATTAACCCTTTTAAAGTATTAATGCATAATAGGCTGAAGAGAAATATGTTTATCACACACATATACTTATAAATATATATTTTATTAGATGTAATCTTTGCATAATTTACATTTTATATCAATTTCTAAGAAATTAGTTAGGAAAGCAAAGATTCTACTTTATGATTAAAGTGTGATGTTATTTTAACATGTTTAGTACACTATTTTCTTCCCCTTTTTTCTTCTTGATTACTGTTTTCTTTTTTATTATGTTATAAAAGATTTTGTTTCTTAAAACAAAATAAGCCCTTTCATTTTTCCTTATGCTAATTTAACTCACTGTTCATAAACTATAGCCTAATTTTTCTGCCCTTTAGTAAATAAGCATGAAATATTAATTATCAACAAGTGAAGATTCTAAATTGTATTGTGCACAATTATGTAATAGCTACACAGGAAAACTTTGTCTCACAGTGACATTTCTTGGTGTCGAGATGAAAGTACTCATTAACATATAATTCTCTGGCAAGATGAGTAAATAGAATTATATAAGGCCAATTAGGTAATGAATACTCTAACAATCAATATCCAAGTCAAATATATTTATTAAATAAAAAGTTTATTGTTTGCTAGTGAGAGTGTAAATTCACTTTTTTATTGTTACTCTTTATTGTTTACTCTTTTCACGAGAATTTTTTTCTTTTATATGTGTACTTTATATTGCACAATGTTTTAAACATTATTAAAGAGTACCGTCAAGCTAATTTCTTCACTTTTTACCAGCTATATTTACAAATCCATTTTGGGGGTTTCCCTTAATTTTGTGTTGGCTTATGTTTTCATATCACCAACTGTGTTTTTTCCTTTTTTATTTCTTAAGTGGCAAAGAATACGTTATATTCCTCGTGGTTGCTTTTTCCTTACAGAATTCCCCTGGCTCGCCACTGACAGATCTTGATATCCAAGAGGGAGTCGGCTTGGAGGATTAAAGGCAAGAACCTCAATTAGACACTCTCTGATTTCTTCAGATGTTTTTTCTAATCTTTTAATATGGGATTATAGGCAGCTAGAACCTATGCCGCTGTTATAAAAATAGTGAGGACTCTTTGTTCTAAATCATAAGCACTCGACATTTTAAAAATGTCTATTTTTCTTAATTTGAATTAATTCTGGTCTAGATGAGGATAATGAACTTTGGTCAGCTCTTTGCGGTTCTGAGTACAAAATAGCTTGATGAGCACTGTGAAGCACACACACTCTCCTCAGAATCTGCTGGAAAACTCCCTCAGAGACTGATTAGCTCATGCTTGTCACAAATAGGGGAGATAATTATGGGGCTTAACAGTCTATGTGGTGGATCTTTTGAGAGGCAATGGGTAGATCTAAGACTGTCTTTGGATCAACCCTAATTCTTATTATTGCACATATCTTGTGAGGTTTTTTTCTCCCTTTTTTTCTTTCTTTCTTCCTTTTTTTTTTTTCACATCCCCAGAGACTAAACATTGTCTCTTCCCAGAGGATGACATCACATTTCTTTTCCAGAAGATAAAATTGTCCAAATTAGATTATCTTTAATTAGTCTAATCTTATGAGCCATTCCATAAAGTTTATTGCGCCCGTGCTGGCACCATGTTACAAGATTCTTATTGAATGAACTAATCTTTCGCCATGGAAATGATGCTTATAAACAATGTTGCTGATTCCTTTATTACAATAAAGATTTCCTTCTCTGAAGCTTCAGATTTCAATAGCTGTTTTATGGTTCTCAGTAATATCAGATGACTTTGTTTTAATGAGAACTTTGACTTTTTTCAAATTTCACTTGTTACTAAGTTATTCTACTGCAAAATGCCTTCGCAGTGACAAAAGGCAAATGGAGTTTCAGAAAATTTTATTTTTGCAAAAAGTTATTTGGGATAATGTTGTCTCCTGTTTTAATATAAGAACCATCCCCTTTAAAATAGCCTGTTTCAGCCTTGCATTTTGGTGAAAGAACAGCTTGTGGGGGGTGGGTAAGGGGTGGATCTACTTACACACCCCATGAAAAGATGCCACTTGTTAAAAGTTAGGTTCTAGATAGAAAGACAAAACAAACTACCATCACTAGAAATTATGTCCTGTTTATTAAATACACTTCCTGTCTCAGTTGCCATCCGCTTAAAACTTTATCTAAGATGTTTCATGAATATGTACTTACTTTTTAAAGTCATGGATTAAAATGAATGCAATCCAAATTAGAATTGTTGACAAGATGATCCTAATGATATTTCAGATCAGATGAAAATATCACTGATCTACATTTTCTACTCTTATAAAACCTCTTAAAATTCTCCATATCAAGCTCTTTCCTCTTAAGAATTTCAGTTGATTTGAAACCTGGGGGAAGTCTCTTAACTTTTTGGGTTCCTGTTTTATGATCTTTGTAGTTAGAGGGCTGCAAAAAAAATGGCTTGAAAATCTCTAAAACACTCTGATTCTATGATATAAAATGCTGTTTTTCTCTGGGGACCCTCTTCTTCCCAGAAAATGTTGCCCAATTGTTGAGAGTTAAAAGAATTGCTTTTGCCAAAGGGCTCCTCTATTTCCTGAGTAACTACAGTATCTTTACTTGCATAACTTCTAATAGAACTATTTTAACACCAGATCTAGTTCTTTAGACCCATTAAAAAAACACAACTTACAAGTTTTCTCAGGGAAGATTTAAATCCCTCTTTAAGTGGAAAAGATGACTGCCAGTATGAATACCCTCAAATAATAATTCTTTCCCTTTACGTCTAACACATAGAAAAGAATGGTGATCATCTTATACTTTGCTCCATTACAATGAAAATAGAGGAAGGAGCACTATGTTGCATCAAAAAAAGTGCATCCTTTCCACAGTATTTTTTATAGAATTTTAAAAATGAGGAAAATATGTATTTTTCTTAATTTGAATTCATTCTAGTCTAGATGAAGATAATGAACTTTGGTCAGCTTTATTTTTTTGTAACTTCCCTAGAACTAAATAAAATATTTCAAATGGAAAGCTTACTTTTGGTGGTTTGTACTTGTGAATTTGCTTACTAAAGCTAGATGAAAAAAGCCGAGATGGTGATAACTGGTCATTTTGAGGGTTTTTTAAAAGTAAAAGACATTCTCATCAGAGAACTTGAATCCTTAGTAAAATGATGAAATCATATTGCTTCTTTGGGCACAAAGGAGCACATGCTTCACATTCTCATTTCTTCATATTTTGCTATGATTTTTCTCTCTCTTTCTATTCCCTCCCTAATATTTGAATTTAAAAGGAAGAAGAGGTCACTGCTGGTTTCTGTCTGCCTTGGGTTTGCATAAGTAGAGAAGACCAGCATTAGGCTTTTTTCCACAGAGCAATTGAGACTCAGTCAATCAGACTCAGTTCATTGATTTTTGGATCTGAGCGGCAATGGCGCCTGTTAAGGCTACGTTAGCCACCCTGGTGAAGCTGACCAAGGCCTCTAATCCTCTTAAACAGCAGTCAAGAAATTGAGATAAAAGCTGGCAATTCAACTTGTTCAAGTAACAGATTTGACAAATTAGGAGGGTTCAACCCTATGATGAAAAAAATTCAGTCTTGGTGGTTACATGCTATGGTGCAACAACATGGATAAGATGCAAATCAGGTCCTTACAAAGAAATTGTTAGACATACCCAATAAGACAAGTCATTCCCTTTATTTTGTAAATGTGATTAAAAGAAAATTATAATATAAATGAATGTCAATATAGTTGAAAAAAAATCCTCAGAATTCCAAAAGCCAAAAGTTAGATATTGAGCAATGATGATTTCTATGCCTTTTGGTATGAAAGAAAAAAAACATGAAAAAAATAAAAATAAGGCTTAAAGAAACATTAATTTTGCATATATGTGCTTTTGGCCTAATGGCATGTTTAATTTAATTCTGTCAATAAGTTAAATGAGAACCTGAGCAGTTTTAGTTGCTATACAATAAATATAAATTATGGAAATATTTATTCTGAGTTAACCATTCAAATAGATTATTAATCCCAGTCAAATAACTTATATGATAATTACATTGAATTTGCTAAAATTACTGTTCTAATCAGTAAAAAAACCTGGAGATTCTTGTTTGAATACATACAGATAATGGATTCTTAATGACAATTATGCCCTATCCTTGATAGCATCATAGATGTATTCTGAAATAGTTTTTACACTATTGAACATTGTGTTCACAGTGACAGGGGATGCCCCATGTGTAGGAGAAAAAAAACCCCTAAATTTTAATTCCATCTAATATTTCATTTCCTTACTTAGTTTAAGGAAAGAGAACTAAAACTTTAAATCTAACTTGCAAAATAGTCAAAAAGCCCTTATTTTTATAAGCTTCATAGCTATTTGATTGTATGAAGTAAGTCTATACTTCCCAAACTTAATTATTTCAAATATTTCTTATTTTTTCTTTGTTTCTATTGTTTATTTTTTTTGTCTTTGTATACTCAAAACTTAGAATAATGCCCAGAACATAATAAATAGTTTGATAATTGCTTTTCTTGCTGGATGAATGGATGAATAAATAAATGAATTAATGAAATTGATGAACGAATGAAGTCAAATCCAGATGAATTTTAGTAAAGAAGATATTTGTGTGGGGCATTTAGTAGTTCTTATTTGGCACCAATAATATCCTCCTTTTCTTGGCACAAGTGAGGTTCAACATATTGATGCATATTTAAATATAAAACTATTCTTGAATGACTTGGAAATTAGCATTTGGCCAAACCTATGAATCAGTATACTATGTGGAATCACTGGTACTGTATACTCCCTGTGGACAGGTAATATAATTTGTCTATATGTTTCCAGCACCTTACATGTAGTAGGAACACGGTAAATAATAATTAAATTAATGAATGTGTAAATGAGTAAATGTGTGATTAACTGAACACCCCAAGTATTAGTTGTATCCATTACACAATTACATTGAAAAACTATGTCTAATTGGTCCAAATCTGCTGCTTGGGGAACAAGGGCAGTTAAGGGCAGTCAATGATTATTCAATTTAATTTTCCATACATTTATTGAGGAGGTATTGAACATGTAACCTCTCTATACAGAATTCTATAGTTGATCCTAGGGGAAGATACCTAGACATGAGTTTATGTATGATAAAGAAACTAAATGATGCTTAAGAATAAATTAAACAGACATTCTGAAATAAGTCTCCAGATATACACAAAATGAGAAAGATAAGACAATATGTAAACTAGCTTTTTGGGTAGATGCATGTCTATCTAAAGTGATTTGAGATACAAAGCTGGCCCACAAAACTTTACATTTATACTATTGCTAATGTATTACTTTAAATGGGAACTAATCTTTTCTCATAGACCCATTTTTAAATACAAATATATTTAAAAATAAACACAAATTCCTTAAAAAGTAACCTCTAATATTTGGGTGTTTCCATTCTTTTATTAGAACCATATTCTCCAATAAGAAGGCTTTGGGACTTGAAATACAGGAAAGAAAAAAGTGCATTAATAAGAGAAAAAATAAATTTGACAGAAAAGATGTGAGATTGCCATGAGTAACTTACTTAATTTCCAGATGTTTGGCCATAGGTAATAGCAGAAGGGGATAATCTCATCATTGGGAGCACCAAATGCTCTCAGTATAGTTCATAGCTTTTCCAGTGTTGGAATATCCCTGTCCTGGGCCACTGAGGGACTGTCACAAGTTAAAATAAGGTTAATACATGTTTGATGCCTATTATTTATTCACTTACCTAACAAAGTTACTCAAACAATCCAAACTGTTATCATCTTTTCTGCTATGGGATAAAAATAATTAAAAGCTCAAATAATCAGGGATCCCTGGGTGGCGCAGCGATCTGGCGCCTTCTTTGGCCCAGGGCGTGATCCTGGAGACCCAGGATCGAATCCCACGTCGGGCTCCCGGTGCAGAGAGCCTGCTTCTCCCTCTGCCTGTGTCTCTGACTCTCTCTCTCTCTCTCTCTCTCTCTGTGTGTGTGTGTGTGACTATCATAAATAAATAAAAATTTTTAAAAAATAAATAAATAAAAGCTCAAATAATCATGTCCTTTGCCTTTGTTAACCTAAAATAGGGAAAGGAAATTTGCTGAATCTGCTATTTTCAAGAGATGATTGAATTTGATTCTGATAAACAGTCATCGAATATCTCCAAAGAACATTGTTTGGGCAATAGATGTCAACGCACTGATCAAATCAATGCAGATAAGAATGCTACACGGTATTGTGCCTCTTAGGGAAATATATATTTATACAATTTAATGAGAATGGAATAATTTGGCCAGAATAGAATTCTAGTGATGTAGCTCATTTCTTGGCACATAAATGAAATTGCCCAAGTCAAAAGTCATTGCCTGAATTATAAAATGATAATTAAAGCTCAATGTAGAAATTATCCCCAAATAATTTGAAAAAATTAATATGTAAGATGAATAAAATATCATTTAAATCAACCAAAGTAGCATGAAATTACCAAGGTCACTAAACAACAACAGGGTTTCCTATTTAGAGCAAAAAAAAATTATGAAGTACTGCCCTGTGTGTGTGTTAAGACACAAATACTTTTGGTTAATCCTAAAAATTGTGATGTCTCGGGACTCTTGGGTGGCTCAGTGGTTTAGCACCTGCCTTCAGCCCAGGGTGTGATCCTGGAGACCCAGGATCGAGTCCTACATGGGGCTCCCTGCATGGAGCCTGCTTCTCCCTCTGCCTGTGTCTCTGCCTCTCTCTCTCTCTCTCTCTCTCTTTCTCTCTCTCTGTCTCTCTTGAATAAATAAATAAAATCTTTAAAAAAATTGTGATGTCTCAACTGTTAATCTCCTTGTATCATATCTGTCTTCTGCCATCTCAGTGAGAAGTCAGATCATTTATCAAGTACCTAAGATATGCCGACTGTTTGCATCCTCACAAGAATCATGCAAGGGAAAGTATCAGCCATATTTTACAATGTGTGAATAGCAGAGCTGGGGATTGAATACAGATCTGTTTAATGCCAAAGATATTTAGGTATTTTAAATTCTCAATGCCCTCTTTTTCTTAATTAAAATATAAATAGTTTACTTCATATGAAATATAAACATTGTAGCTAAGCCAGAGAAGGCTTCCCAGAGGAAGTGCCTTTAAAAACAAACACCTGAAATGAGGGAGCAAGTTGGAAGGTACTAGAATGTATTTAACACAGGACGGGAATAACTTGAATTTGAAAAGAACTCTGATGTTTTGTTGGGAGTAGAGTGAAATGGTAGACAAGCAGAAGCAAGGAGATCGACTATGAGACTCTTGGAATAATCCAGTGGGATATGATGATGGCTTGGGCCATGGTGATAGCAGTGGAAGTGATGAGCCATGGTTGCATTCTGGGTATATAATGAGGTTAAATGGAACAGAAATTGCTAATGGACGGCATATGACATATAAACAGGAGAGAGGATGCAAATATGGTGGATATGTGGAGTTATACTTGACTGACTAGAAAGATGTGATTACTGTTGGTTGAAATAGGGAAGATAATCAAATTTATATTCTACATACCTGTAATCACAACTCTTCACTAGTTACACATTGCTAAATGGGTAATAGCAAGGTACGATAGGACCTATCTTACCACAGCATACCCAAGGCTTTGTTTCCATTGATCATGGTTTAGTTTTTGTTTTTGTTTTCTGACAATGATAGAACGGTGTGTCTAAATTATTTTGGTAACAGACCTCTTTAAAAGTTTGGAGGAAATTGTTGGCACTTTCCCCAGAAGGATGAGCTTTGCCCCACCGACCGAAATTTGCATTATTTTTTCCAGGGCAGAGAGGAGGGGTTGAGAATTTATAACCTCCATGCAGGCATCCATAGGGCACTATTTAATAAGCCCTGAATATTGAGCTGATACTTACTCCTGCTTGGTAAGGCAAATGCTCAAAACCTGGTCTGCATATTACTTACTACTGTAAGCCCCTTCATGAGGGGATTTGGGTTAATATAGAAGAGTTGGTTATATCCCTGAGCACAGAATGGCTCTTTTCACCTTCCTACAGATAAATTCTTTAAAAGTGGCGAAACTGCACAGTTTTTTAGCATAGTATTTTGAGAATGAACTTCCACTGTTTCCTATTCAGTTCCTCCAGTAGGGTTAGAATCTGCAGCACTCTTATGACTTAATTTGTCTCTCAGGAGGACAAAGAGACAGTATAGAGTTTGAAAACTGGTGACAAGTTATATTTCTGTTACAAAAATTTACTCTACCCTTCTGCTTGTATTCAGGTTTATTTAACTCAATGACCAAGAATTACTAAGTATACTATCACCAGTGTGGTAACTGGGTGTACAAGATGAGATGAAAAGAGAATAATACAGTCTACTTGAAGAGCTAAAACATAAAACACCCAAAATGTTCAAAATGAGCTCCCTTGTTTGGCTAAATAGTGAAAGAATTCTTGAAAGTAATGGCTTAACCTAAGACTTCCAGCGGGCAAGTAAACTCTCCTGTATCTTCACTCTCATGGTTTTCACAAAACTACCCATCTCTAAAAACAGCACTCCATCTACCAGTCTCCAGTGGAGGCTCTTAAATTTCTCAGATTTCTTGAGTTTGGATTAAAATAGAGACTTTGCATTCAATTTGCTCTCTAATGCCATTATTTTTCAGCATTGCTAAGGCACTGTCTATTCCTAGCATACTGCTTTCCCCACAATTTGAAACATTGCATTTGCAAAACAAAAGAGACCAATTACAAACCCCAAACCCTAAGCCTTTTAGTATTATAAAAAACTTATATGCAAGGGCAAAAACATGGCAGTTCTGCCCATCATTGGCACGTGTTGATATTGGTTGGTCCTATTCTCTTTGAAATTCTAAATAAGTAGACTTACAAAGAAGTAAACTCTTCTTAGGGAGGGAGCCTCTAAGTGCTGTCTTCATGTTCTACTGTTTTCATCACCTGAAGACAAGCTCCCATAGGGTGGAGTTGGTGACCATTTAGTTCCTAGTTACCACCTCAGAGCTGAAAGCAGGGTTTGTAATTAGGGTATCACCCTATTAAAGTGAGTTTGCAGTTTCCTGCCTACTTATTCTGATCTTGGGAAAAATCGAAGCCACAGTCCAAATTACTCTAGTGGTCATATTTTGTACCACATTATCCCCCTTCCCTCTTTCTCTTGCTAACAATTCTATCTCTTGGGAAACCATTCCCTCCCATTCTCAGTTGTTTTGTAGGGAAAGGAGGAGGTCGATTTGCCTCTCAATTTCAGGGCCGAGTGCTTTTTCTTTTCTTTTCTTTTCTTTTCTTTTTAAGATTTTATTTATTTATTTATTTATTTATTTATTTATTTATTTATTTATTAAGAGAGCAGGCTGCCTGCTGAACAGGAAGGCTCCCTGCTGAACAGGAAGCCCAATGTGGGGCTTGATCCCAGGACCCTGAGATCATGACCCAAGCTGAAGACAGATGCTTAACCTACTGAGCCAACCAGGAACCCCTCAGGGCTGAGTTCTAATTGGATTAAACAAATAGTTATTTTTTCCCCAACACTTTCAACCCCCACCCCAAACCCTATGATTGGTTTAGGATATATAATCCTTCCCAAAGCCTACAAGATGCAAAGGGTTTCTAAGAGACAGAAGCTATTTCCTCCTTAGGATCTATTAGAAACACTCATTCTCCTCTCCAGGACTGGTTGGTGTAAGTATATAAGCTCTCTTAACTGCAGCAGCCATTATGATCTCACAGGGAGAGTCTGGATTTGCCGGAGCACCACCATATGGAGCATGAGAATAAAGCCAACTATGAATAAGATAACAGAAGCTCTGCCCTCACAGAGCTTAATTGTCTATGTGGAATTTATAGTATGCTATGAATTATGCAAACTAATACATTTTCTTTATTAAGTCAGTTTTACTTGGGTTTTCTGTTACTTACAGCATAGAGTCCTAACTAACACAGGATCTTGTCAATAATCTTTCTATTTGCCCCCCTAAGATGACTTGAACAGGTCTCTCTCTCTCTCTCTTTTTGTAACTGCAAGACTCTTAACTAAAATAGAGTGGTTGAGAGAAGAAAATAATATTTTCAGCTTAGATAGCAGAATGAGCTTCAAGGAGGAAGAGGCTTGATGTTAGATTGTGGAGATTTGTTAAGAATAGTAACCAGCTATTAAAAATCACCTGTATGTTAGTACTTTGTATTTCTCATCTCTACTCCCCACCTCATTGCTGAAAGATGCTACTAAACCCATTTTGCAGTTGAGAAAACTAAAGTTGCAAGAGATCAAATGACTCAAAATAATATAACTACTAAGTGATATAGCTGGGATTAAAAACTGGGTAACTCTAGGGACCAAAACAGGACTACATAATGCTGAGTCTAGATTGAATTAGATACACAATGTTTCTCAGTGTCATTGTTGTTGGCATTTAGATTATTGCCATTTGGCATTTGGGATAATTTTTAATTATGCAGGATGCTTCCATGCATTGTAAAACATTCGGCATTCCTGGACTCCTTCTTATATGTTAATAGAGGCCCCTAATCATGTGGAAGAAGTAAAAGTGTCCCCACATGCTTCCTGATAACTCCCTAATTGGCAGGACTATGTCTAGTTGAGAAATACTGGTAGTAGATGAGGACAAGGGAACACATTTCAGATGTGACTCAAGTTTAAATTAAGGAAAAAGAATGAGGATGGCAAATTCAACAGACCTGAATATCCTGGCCTAGGCCAAATAATACCTCCAAGATGTAATGGAAGTATTAGAAGACAATACTAGAAAGGTACACAGACTGGTACCCAGTCATGGAAGACTTTCATTGCCACACTTTGTAGACTTTCTTTTATAGATGTCAGGAAACTATGAAATGTAGCAGAGGATTGAATAATGCTGGGTTTTGAGTCATACAAAATTTGGTCTAATTCCAATTCCTTCACATCCATCCATCATTTAATTCATTCATTCAGTCAGTATTTTTGGTGACTTATTATGTGCCAGCACCTTGTGAGGAGTGGGGATACAACACAAGCACAATTTCTGCTGTCATGGAGCTTGTAGACTACCATACACTCTACATGGAGTTTATGGTCTATTACATACATTGAAGAGTCTTTCTGAGTTGCAGTTTTCTTATATTAAAGACCAGAGCTGTTATACTTTTAGTGAGGTTTGGTGATATGCATTATAAATGTCAATTAATAGTGGCCCTATGGAGAAGAGATATGTAGAAAGGACTTGTAAAAAATTCTGTTCACAATTGCTATGACTGTCAATATTCAGTAATATTGCCATGCAAAATGATATAAGAATTTAAAAACACTCTTGCCTTTTCTTTTCCTATTTAGGGTGGGGAAACAAGGATAAATATTCATCCCCTGGTGGACATATCAATTGACAAGTTAAGTGCCTTCTGTTTGATATCTATTTCTCCCCAAATCCAACTACTATCGGGGGGGGGGAAAAAAAAAAGAAAAAGCCTACAGAATATGCTCAGGTCATGATCTAAAGGTCTTAGGATCAGAGCCCTGAATTAGGCTCCGAGCTTAGCAGGGAGTCAGGTTCAGGGTGCTCTCTCCCTCTTCCCACCCCTCAAATAAATAAATAAATCTTTTTTTATTTTATTATTTTTTAAATAAATCTTTTTTTCAAAAGGGGGATTTTGCAATCAATAAATTCCTCCCACAATAACTCGTTTCTATGACTATTTCACATGTTACAATGAAGATTCATTGTGAGAAGGACAATTATCACAATAATTGGCACCAGGGCAGCACCCGTGGCGCAGCGGTTTAGTGCCACCTGCAGCCCAGGGTGTGATCATGGAGACCCGGTATCGAGTCCCACGTCAGGCTCCTTGCATGGAGCCTGCTTCTCCCTCTGCCTGTGTCTCTGCCTCTCTCTCTCTCTCTCTCTCTCTCTCTCTCTCTCTCTCTCTCTCTCTGTCTCTCTCTCTCTCTGTCTCTCATGAATAAATAAATAAAAATCTTAAAAAAAAACAATAATTGGCACCAGTAGGTATTTAATAAATGTTTCCTTAATAAAGAAACTGATAAAATTCTCCTTGTGCCTTTCACCAAGTACTAAAACTTCTTAAAAAGCAGTGCAGGTAAATGTGGGTACATAACTGTAGCTTTCCTTTAAGAGTAACATACAGCAATTGACCCAAAGGCGCTGATGGTTATTAAACCCATCCTGTCCTCCCTCCTTTGGCATTACTTTTCTCCTTTGTTTGTAGACAAAAATCCATGAAATATAATTGTAGTCCAAACATTAGTGTTAAATATTAGTGTAGTAATAATTAGTTTATTAATAAATAATGTAAATATTAATGTTAAACCTTTTAAAAATTAGTGTCCAAATAGTTCTCAGCGTAAGAGAAATGAGTCTTCCTAGACGGGATCATTTTCCAAATTAAAAAATAATTTCAGAAAATACAAACAATTATTTTTCTCGGTGATTATATGCTTGTGTTTCTTTTTCAGCCAGAGAACAAATCCTCTTTGTTCTCTAATTTGTCCACCACAAATGACTCCAGCATAGTCATTGGTTGATGTGAGCATCTGACCAAGCTCAGTCAATCATAGAACCTTCCTTCTGGACCGGCCTGGTCTGAAGAAAGTTGGTTGGTGGTGAGAGAATTCGACTCTGCTCTGAGGGGTAAAGAAGTTTTGAGAAGTAGAGAGGAATGTTTCCATTCCTTGGGCTTGCTGTTTAATGCTTGCCATTCTGGCATTTTTTAATCTAAGAGCATAATATATTCTATGTTTTCCCTAATTTAATTTTATCTGTGATTATGACACTTGACAGTCCAGACATCCATATGTCTGGTTAGTCAGTACAGCTATCACTGTAAAATTAACTTTTCTGTGTCGCCCACTTATTTTCCTCAATCAAAAATAATCAGATGAATAAAGTGTAGTGGAATTAGATCAGCGATGCAAATTAGGATGCATCAGAAATATCTGGAGAATTAATTTAAACACAGATTGCCAGGGCCCTCCCTGTGGAATTTTTGATTCAATGGAAGTGGGGCCTGAAAATTTGCACTTCTAATAACTTCCCGGATATTACCAATCCAGGCCCAACAGTTTGAGACCACTGGATTATACTAAGGTGTACGTGACCACAAAAACTCAAACACTACACAGCTCCATGCTGCTTTCCCAAAATGTGATTCATGGAGCTTCATGTACTAGTAATTAGCAGATGTCACTGCATAAAAAAAGAGTGAGAATTAAATTATGTGTAAATGGATATTGTCATTCCATTCCATTTAAAACTTCTCAAAGATTTAATATATCAATGTGCAAGTCAGTCTTCAAGAGGTAGAATGTAGTACCCAGTGTTTTCCAAACTTTTCTGATTCTGAATCGCTTTTATAGCAGAGCATATCCCAGAACTAGTATTCTACAAGAATTGTATAGAAAATATTCTGAAACACATATATTTTGAAGAAGGAAATTTTTTCTTTTTAGGGACTATTGAGAAAGGTTGAAATTATTACTATTAATAACTGTAACTAATCAGTATATCAAGCTGGTGCCTGCTAAATTAGATGATTACTAATGTGCATTATGCATAAAACTAAAGAAATAATTCACAAAATGCAGACATGGGCATATGAAAACTTTTAAATATAAAATGGGACATTTTACTATTCTATTATAGCTCCTTCTTTCTTTTAAATTGTATAGAATAGATCATTTCAGATCATTTCCAAATTTAATTTTACTTCTCTGCTGGTTAAAGACTGAAGGATCTGCATTGAATTGGGAGCCTGATTGTTAGCAACCCTCATAAACTGGTATCTAACACAGGCACAGTGATGGACTGGTATTGGAGTAGCAGCTACTCAGATTTTCTCCAGGAATAAATCAGGCTTGAGGTGAAGCCAGATGGAACCAACAGGTTGTAGAAAAAAAAATTAAATTTCCATTAAGTCCAGTTTATTTCTGTGGACAAGTTGGGAGATAACACAGCTATAATGGATGCCTGGTTTATAATAATGTTTTAAGGTTCTGATATTTAAGTTTGCTTTAAACTGTTCTAAATAAATGTTCTTGTACCTTAAGTTATGCTCCCTCATTTTGTATTGGTTTAAAGAACCAGAATGAATTTCATCATATAGAATTTCCCCCATTTCAATCAATCTATCTATCATCTATCTATCTATCTATCTATCTATCTATCTATCATCTATCTTTATTTATTTATATAAATACTTCATATCTCCTGGATAAAATATAAGGCAATACTTATACTAAGTTATACTAAATATTCTGCTCATATTAAGGAATACTAAGTCTCTAGAATGAGAAACTAAATTATATAATGCAACAAATAGGTTGATCTAAGACAGTGTCATGAATCTTGAGAATGGACCTATTTAAGATATGCCTTAAAGAGCATAGAAAGTCCTATGAATGAAAGTCTTAGTCAATGAAGAACCCCATTACTGAAATTTGGATTTACTCCTTTTTCTTCTTGCAACATAGGTAAAATGGCTGGTCACACAGAAAAGTCACAATTCTACTGAATTACCAACAAGGTCCATTACTAGCCATGGAGGTTTATATGTGTTGATTCATACATTATATGATGTTCCAATGCAAATCTCTAGATGTAAGAACCAACCTGAAAATGTACTGCATTTGCCCAGAGGCTCAAGCAAGTAGAACTGTCTAAAAATTGAATGAATATGCAAATTATGAGATGAAAATTCAGTAGTTTGGTGGATTTGAGAAACATTTCACACTAGTTTTTAAATGTTACAGATTCACTAAAATTGAAACAAGTTAGTCCAAAGGGAAATTTAATTCTTCACTGATGATTTTACTTACAAATCCTTTTCTTGAAGTGGTATTTTATCCACAAATTTATATATTTGAAGCAATAGCTGAAGGAAATTTACAGAAATTTAACATAACAGAAATTTAAAGATAATTATTACTTGTTTTTAGAGCAAAGTTAGTATTTTTTTTAATGTGTGTTTTTAATGATATTTTCCCAGAAGGAAAACAGAAAAAGGAAATTAGTTATTTTGGGGAGACTCTAGGATGTTATTTGAGTCAGAAAAAAAAAAAAAAAACCTAGGCTAAAATACCTACTACAAATTCACTCCAAACCTAAATTTACATACTCCAGATTCAATTTTCTCACTTAGAAAAAAAAAATAAAAAGAAGTAATTGGCCTAGAAAAATCTTATAGGCCTTTATATCTCTAAGAAGTCATGAATTAGTAATTATTCCATTTTTTCATCACAAGAAAATTTATATGAGTGGGAATTTCCACCTTAGGAAGGGTAGGTCATTTCAAGATTCGAATACTATGGTCTTTAAAGATACATACTCAACACTGTGATATGAATTGTGCATAAAAATGCTTTTTCAGCTGCCCTTCTTTACCATTGCTGCGCACCATTCTTAGAATCTCAACTTTTTCAATAAAGAGGACTGAGTTGTGGGGTCCTTCTCACTGTGAATTTCAAACAGACACACGTATGGGGTACAACATTCAAATATATGCAATCCATTAGCACTCATTTGTTCCTAATGGCTCTGGTTTGTCTTATCTACAGCTAATTGGACCTGTAGCAGTCTCTAAAAAAAAATAAATTCATTTTTGGAAATTAGTAAAGTATATATATATATATATATATACACACACATATATATAAAATATAAAATATAAATGTATTTATAATATATTTTAAATATATAATATAAAAAGTTTATAATATAAAATACAACCCAAGTAAAGCCACTGGTTACATATTCAAACCATATAGTGGGAGTTGTAATTTTTTAAAAACCTACAATTTGAGATTTCAATGAGACATAGTCTAGGAAATACTAGAATAAATGTAGGACTAACCCCCAAATCCCTGTTTCATCAGAAGGTATGTGGAACCACAGAGATAGGGACCAGCTTGTTACTGAACTGGATTGCTTTCATGTGATTACTTTGGGTGGCACTGAAGTGGTAAGAGCCCATAAAGTCATTAACACTAAATCTTTCCAGAGATGACAATATAATTCAAGATGCCACATTTCCCACCCCCAGGGCCTTCAAGGGAGGTGGGAGAATGAGCAAACAAAACCAAGCAAATATTTCTCTATGGGAAAGTATGTAAGCATGCATGTATATGCATGCACGGATAAGTGATGACTCTCAGCGAGGAGACTGCAAGCCTGAGCATGCAGTGGTGGAAAACCAAGCTCATATTTCCAAAACAAAGGCACACTGGGCGGCAGCAGGAGGCCTGACAGAGAAGCAGCACTACTTTGGAAACTGGAGGCACATGTGTTACTGCTCCCTCCACAGAGGGATGGTTCTGGCAAGAGATTATGGTGCAACATATAAGGCTTTGAAAATGATGGTCTCCACACTTAGCTAAAAAAGTAATTGCCGCTAATCTTATTTTTAACTGCATCTTTGTCTATTCAAGAGAAAGGGAAAGTTAAAGGAAACTTAAAAGAAGTATCTAGCCAAAATCTCTTCGGCTTACAGATGAGGAAATTGGCATCAAGCAAGATAGAGAAACTTTATTTTTTTTTTAAAAAAGACCATAAGGCTTTAGGTGCTGACATAGGACCAGGATTCTCACTAGGCTCCTTCCGGTAGCCCAATGCTCTTTCTCTGTGTCACTTCACGAAGATACCCTATACTAGACAGTCTTCATTAAAATTGTAAAGCTGCTTGCTATCGGTATGACATGCTATACTGCTCATTGTTGTTTTGTTTTCTTTTGTTAAAGAACTGATATCCCTCCTTTTTTGGGTTCTTACAATGTATATAAAATGTGTAAAATCACATGGCATCTAAAATTTAAGAGATCCAAAGAGAGGATCTTAGCCTGATAATCCTTGAAAGTACCCTGATTGCTTTGAAATCTACTCACCACAAGTGATGAAAAGTGGCTGAAATTTGGCCTGGGCAAAAGGCAGGTGCAGAGAACTTTTGCAGCTTTGGGTATAGACTTCAGATTGATTGTTCAATCAGGAACATGGTTACAACATTGTCCTCACAAAGGTATATAAAATATTTATTCCATGTTATGTTCTTTCTTAAAGTTACAATAAAAAGAGGTCTCTAACACAATGCCCAGAGCTCACAGGTGACAATAGCTGAGGAAGAAGCAGGACTCCACGTAAAAATGAAGCTGAAACTCTGAGCAGGCATTGCAGGTTTGCATATGGAACCAGAGCCACACTATAAGGAAATACGTAGCCCAAGGTTATGAGACATCAGTGATTCATTTATCAAGAAAGGGAGAAAAAAATAGAAATACCTCATTGAATATTATCGGTCTCAAATTTTGCCAATAGATTTATGACTTTATGTTAGTAAGGAGGGTAATAACAGTGTCACTTATGATGCTATATTTTATATGTGTAAGTATGCCTATAGTTAATAGAATTCATCAGGCGGTAGGTTTGGGCACTATTTAAAACATGGGTCAGAGGGGCATTAATTCTATTCAAAATGTCCATCTGTTGCTGCCCAACTTGCACAGAGGGTTGCATAGCAACCCGTAGTACTGCATGGATCTGGTTGGCCTCCCTCTGTTGCTTTTGTTTGCCCTCTGAGAGAGTTGCCCTTGATGGAGAAACAGTAGGTGTTCTTTTATTTATATATTTATTTATTTTTTTGGCTGGAGCTTGGCCTGGTGAGTGGGGGCTCATTATAACCTGCTGAGAGAGATAGCATTGTGAGGCAATATCTGACATATGAATGTAATTTATCTTCCTGGCATGATTCTCAGTCCCAAATTGATTGCCAAATTCCTAGGACTGTGGAAGTAGAGCAATTAAAAAGAAAATACCAGGACCTTTTACTTTTATACCCAGGAAAAACACTTAGCAGAGCAAGCAGAGAGAAGATTCCAGAAGTTTTGATTCCATTTTGCGGCACTTCGTCGGGTTTCTGAACTTGCGGCTTTTTCAGCTCTTCATTCCAAGCAATTCTTTAGATGAGGACTCCTCAGGAAATTAGATATTCTTAAATCCCTCCTTGCAACATGTATCAATTCTAAAAACTTATATTCTCTTGGCTATTACTACATTTTTGCCAGCTCAGTAAAAATTTGAACCAATTTGAGCATCTGTAATTGTATGTAGAAGAAGCATCTGTTTTCCCTTACTTCCAGTATCAGTTCCTGTCTGTTGCCTAGGCATTGTGGATATGACTGTGGACCCCTGATAAAAAGCAGTCTGAACAGGTCACTGCAGTTCAGAACTATCAATAGAGGGCTCTTGAAGAAAGCAAAATTTTGACAGAAATGAAAACACCGTATTTTGAGAGAAATTGTCATATCACAGTAATAGTATATAATCATGATGCCAGGACATTATCTGTTAATTGGTTGTTAAAACTCAACTTCGCTATTTATATTTTATTCATGGCATAGTTTCAGAAATGCCTTCCCCTTTCTGTCTGATGAATCTATATATTTCAATTTTAAGCAATTCTAACATTCTTCAGGTAGTAATCTTTAATTTTTAATAAAGATGAAGTTGACAGAAGGAACCCTTGAGAGCATTTCCTAAGTATTTTTCAGAGAGGTAGGTAATATAAATACCACTCTGCCTTCACTGTCATTAAAACTCGTTTCTGAATGCTAAAATTTTTAGTTATGTAGTATCAGTAGTAGGTTTTCTTTTCACTTTTACTTTTCTTCTAATATTTTTTCTTGAGGTAGATGTAAGGAATCAGATATTTCAGCTTTCAACTATTCACACTTACAATATCAGAAAAAATTATGAGGGCTCTGAACAGCCATGGACCATAGACATAAACCTCACAATCAGATGTCAGATTAATTCCAGCATATATCATCACTTGCTTTTAGTAAGATTCCTGTATTGTTTATCCCCTAAGGTGATTCCCTTTTGAGAATGCAAGAGGGGCTAACC
Organism: Vulpes vulpes; assembly: GCF_048418805.1. Classification (NCBI taxonomy): domain Eukaryota; kingdom Metazoa; phylum Chordata; class Mammalia; order Carnivora; family Canidae; genus Vulpes; species Vulpes vulpes. Next base: position 31,514,256 of record NC_132785.1, on the reverse strand, counting down.
GGATGGAATACCAGAATAATTGGTATAAACAAAATGAAGGCATTTTTGGGAACCAGGACATGAGGCCACCCCAAATGTAGGGTACAGACCAGAGATAGAGTTGTACAACAAGGCAGCAAGAAATGTCCTATGCAGACGGAAGTAAAAACTAGAGGAAAATAAAATACAATATGCTCTGCCATCAAGAGTTGAGGGCTAACATTATGGATCTAGGTTCAGATGCTGGCTCTGTCATTAGCTAGCTTTGTGGCCTTGGTCAAGTCATTTAATTTCTCTGAGATTCATTCCTTTATCTGCAAAATGTGATCATTATACTCACCCTCTAAGTTGTGGAAATTAAGTGAAACATCTAATTTAAAGGGCCTAATAGGCCTTGGTCATAATAATTGCTCAATAAATATTAAGAGATGTTTTCCACATGATTTTCCCAAATCTTTTTTTTTTAAGATTTTATTTATTCATGAGAGAGAGAGAGAGAGAGAGAGAGAGAGGCACAGACACAGGCAGAGGGAGAAGCAAGATCCATGCAGGGAGCCTGACGTGGGACTTGATCCCGGGACTCTAGGATCACGCCCTGGGCCAAAGGCAGACACTCAACTGCTGAGCCACCCAGGCGTCCCTATTTTCCCAAATCTAAACACAAGACAGAAGAGGCAGCCAAGTTCAGAGATATGAGCAGGAGTGAAGTCTTGGGTGTTTTTACTAAGGCAGACCTTTTTGGCCCCTTAAACATCTTTAATAGGACTTTGGAACATGTGACATCTTTCTTCTTGTGGAAAGTTGGTCTTAAGGGCGTCACTTAGTCAAAATTACTTAGCTAATAATATAGTAATGTGAATAACACACACACATAGAGAAATTCAGAAAGGTATCATCTTTTTTAACTCAAGACTAATTCTGAAATTCCTTTAACTCTTCCACTCAGATTACTTGCTTTCAAAATAGAAATACTAAAATATATCTCACTAGGGTTATTGTGAGGGTTCAATAAAACAATGCATTCAAACAAAGTTAATTTTTTTTTGTCTTACACATATTTGTCTGCATGTGAAGGAATGGGTGTCAGGTGACTTCCCTAACATCTTAGAATTAACACATAGCAGTATGGTCTCAACCCAAAGAGACAAACTCCATAGTTCAAGCTTTTCAACTGTATCACTGTACTGCCTAACTATGCTAGAGCCAGTTTTGGAAGACTGTGAATTCTGGCACTGATTTTTTAATAGACAGTAACACAGATGTTATAAGGTGAAAATTGTATTTATGATCAACTTAAGATCCAACTAAATGGGTTGACTACTTAGACATTCATTTAAAAAATAAAGACTGATTTATGGTCAAACAAATTTCCTTGTCCATAGGACATATTTTAGCTTTATTAATTGCTAGAAACAGATGACTCATTTAGCACAAGTCTAGGTTGTTTTATGTAATGATGTGCAGAAGATCCAAGCAGAAAATCTGATCAACATCATTCAAACTGCAGAAAATGAAATAGTGGCACATTAGTGCTTGATTAACGTACATTGTGCATACAATTTACCTTTTTTTTTCTCTTGCTGCTTTCAATGTTTCTTTTTCATTTGAGTCTTCAGCAATTTGACTATAATATGTTTTTGTTTTTCTGCTTGGGGTTGGTTCGGGTTTTTGGATTTCCAGGTTTGTTGTTTCCATCAAACTCAGCCAAAGACACAAGGACACTCCTCTGTAGACTTCTGGAGCATGCTCACTCTCTCCTCCTCTCTCTCATGTTCTGCTCTACCAATTTTAATTGCATGTATATCCTCAAAAACCATTCAACTCCTCACCTAAATAAAACTACCAAGTCCCTGTTCTTGTTATCTCATCTGGAAACTGTCTATAGGTAGTAAACTGAACCATTCTTGTACTCATTTTGTTGATAAGTCCTAGAAGGAAGCAAGAAAAAGATTTAGGAGTATATATGCAGATTTTGCATTGAAATTAAGATTTATAAAGATGGACAAGAGAGAATTTACTGGCATAGGCATTTACCTATGACTCAGGATTTGATGTTCTGAAAAGAACACCCCTCACTTGTTTTGAGAAGTCTACTAGGATAACTCCTTGAAGTCTGAACATCAAGATGGCTTATTGTAAATGTGGTAAAGATGAAACGTATAGAATAAGGCACATAAGACTCGAAGGATAGAAGACTTAAAGAGGTGGAAATGTTAAAGTGAATATACTGTGTAAAAACTGAAAATCTACCACCTGTTAAGTTTACTGAGCACTAGAGGACATATCCTTCACTAAGACCATAAGAAATGTACTGGGCAGGGTGGGTAGATAACAGCATTTTTGAGAAATACCATGATTACTGTCTTCTGTAGATTAAGATTGTCTGTGGGAGATAATGTCTCATATTGATGGGAATAATGGGATTCTGGAACTGCAGAAGCCATGTAGTGGCACTTAAACGTCAGAGGCAAGGTAGGTGTATTTTTGAATTGGGCAGTAAGGCCAGAATGACCTTGAGGGTACTTTCAACTACAGTAATCTGTGACAAAGCTAAAGAATTATTTAGAATCTAGGGGCAAAATAATGAACAGTTTCCCAGAGGTTTGCTCAACTTACATAATTTTAAAAATTAATAGGAGGCTAACAGAATGCAGATAACAGCCACAGCCATCAAAAGCCACGTACCATTGTTCATTTTCTAAATGTGAGTTTCCAGACTTAGTGGTCATGAACTAAAGGGAGAGCCTTGGTCCTTTGTGTAAGCACCTTGCAACACCACTGCAGGTATATACATTAAATATTCTTCTAATCCCTCCCCAAAGTGATCTAGGATGATTTATCACAGTAACTGTGCACAACAGAATGGAAAATATATTAAATTTTCATCAACATTTATAGGGTCTGAGATGATACCATGAAGTGTCATTTTGATCTTCTGGTTAGAGTACAGGCTTATAGAGGATAAATTATAAATGAAGTTTGATTTACATTAAAAGTGGGTACAATGAGCCCTCAAACCCACCTTTTGGTTATTTCCTAATCCCTAAATATATAGTTTTGAAATATAAACTTATAACCTGGAAAAACTGTCCTGAGTAGTGGAGGAGCGGCCAGTTTGATAGGAAAAGGGCAAGTAGAAGATACAGCATTCCCACTCCCTAGTCAAAATAGATAAACAGAAGAAATACTGAATCCTGGGAGGAATTACAGAGCAGCACTTCCTTGAAAGACTTCAAAATTTCAGAGGAGGGGTGTTCATTATATTCTCGTTCAACTCATCCATCTAGCCACTGCAAAAGCAAAACAAAACACACCTGGATTGTCATGGACATTGATGGGCTATCCTAAATTTAAAAGTATAGCAGTAGCTGTGCTAGGTCAGCACAGCCAAGGACACTTGGTTTGCAGTTGCTGATCTGGTAAATGCATTCTCTTTGAACCCATCAATAGAGGGATTCCAAAGCAGCTCACTTTTACATGGCAAGGGCAGCAACACACATTTACTCTCCTCACCCTGACCTATGTTAACTCTTTCCAGCTTTCTGTCAAAATAGAGTCTTCAGGTACAATGGCTGTCTTGATATAAATCAACTATATTGATGGCCTAATGTTATTTGAAACTTGTGAGTGGAAGGTGATAAGGATCTTAATGTACTAGTACAACACATGATTTCAAGAGGTTAGATATAATGTTGACAAAAATTCAGGGCCCTGTCACACAGATGAGTGGTCCAATGGTCTGAGACATGCCATCTCTAAAATCAACTTACTCCTTATAGCACAACACTCAAACTCTTAATATTTTGGAGGTAGCATATACCATATTTGTTAATGATGACACAACCTATTGATGAGGTGATTCAGAAGGTAACCAGGAAGAAGGGTTTCTTCAGTAAGTTCAGACTATTATATAAGTTTCCATACCATTCACACAGGAGGACCCTGCATATTTGGTAGTGGTAGAGGTGATTGTGGTGGGTAAGGATGCTGTTTGGAGGCTCTGGTAAGCCCCAATAGCAGAGTTTCATGCAAATACTTAAGTTCCTGGAACAAGGTTATGACTTCTGACTCAGAGAAGTTCACATTGTTTCAAAAACATCTGGTATACAGCAGAGTACCTGATTTTGGGACATCAAGCAAATGGAAGGACTTAACCACAGTGGGGTGAACTTTTGACCAATGAAAATGGAAAACTGGCAGATAAATCCTCCCACCTTTCTCTTCCTGAACAGGCTGTCTTTTGATGCAGTTGTTCATGTGGTTTTCCAGAAGATGGCTCTGTGAGAATCAGTGGTCAGGAAAGCTTAGTAACCTCCTCAGTTCAGCCTTGCTTCTGTCCTATATCACTTCCCTTTGCCCTCTTTCCTACTTTCCTGTGCTATTTTCATTCTCTCTCTCCTCTCTCTCTCTCTCTATCTCTCAAGATTTACTTATTTATTTTAGAGGGGGGAGGGGGATGAGGAAGAGGGGGGCTGAATCCTCAAGCAGACTCCCTACTGAGTAGGAGCATGACCCTGAGATCATGATTGAGTCAAAATCAAGAGTTGGACTTCTAACTGACTGAGCCATCGAGGTGCCCTTCCTCTGATATTTTCTAATAAATTAGTAGTAGCACATGAACGTTGCCTCAGGCTCTGTTTTCTGGGGGAAACCGAGATAAAACATTTCTCTTGATTAAGACTCTTCAGTGGTTGAGCTCATCGTTTTAACTCTACTTTTCCAATTCCTTCTCCCAACACTCCTCACCTTTCACTTTATGTTCTAAGGATATCAAACTGCTTTGCTCCCACATAGAAAGCCTGCTGTTTCACTTCTTTAGACCTTGGCTTATGTTCTCTACTCAGTCAGGAATGCTATCTTTTGTTCCCATTTAATGATCTTGTAGTAATCAACTCAAGGTCACCTCCTTCTGTTTTTTTCTCCTTAGTGGTAGGAGGTATAAGGTGCAGCAGTCTATCATGTACCCTGGAGGGGATTATCTAGCATGCCTTGGATCACTGATGCCATAGAAAGTTCATCAGTGTAGCAGAATCCTGAATCTTCATGACATTTCTCTCCCATGATCTCTATGCATGTGACATACTAGGGCCTCTAGGATAAACTGGATGGCCATTAGGAGATGATGTGAGGGAGGGTAGATAACTTGTGAGAAAATGTAAAGGATATTTTGAAGCTTTTGGTTAAGTATCTTGACTTTTTTTTTTCAGTAAGAGAAATCCATAGTGTCCCCAGCTTTGGACAGGAAGCTTGAGAGAAAGATTCAAGAAGATGTACTCACTTTGGGCAGAAGAAAGGAGAAAGCCAGCAGGTGCAGATTTCTGGCCCAGACTTTGAGAACTTAGAAAATTTTACTGAACAGAGGAATCAAGGTTATGATTTACAAACCAACTGAAAGCTGCTGATAATAGCACAAGCCTATTTATATTTGGCTCAAAGAGTCATCACATTTTCAAATAAAATTCACCTTCTACTTGGGGTAGAATAAAGGGATTCTTCCTTAGGTCACATATTTCTGAGTATTTTGTCTTTGCTGTGTGTAGTGCTGGACACTGAGAGTACACAGATGCAGCCTTTGCCCGCAGGGGGCTTACTATCTAACTGATAATGACTGGCTAACGTGCTCAGAAGTGCTATGAGTCAGATACATCCAGAATGGGGTAAGATATGGGGTTCAAAGGTTGGTCCAATGTGAGCTTATAGAGGAGGCCCCACTATGACCCTTGTTCTCTAACACAAAGCAAGACAAGAATATTATTAATGGTGATAAAGACTCTTGATAGCAAAGAGAATCAATAACAAGTAACAAATACTGGGTATGTGTGTGATCCCAGAGTATTTAGCTGCAAAGGGCTGATAGGTTTCAATGAAAAGTGGATCCATTTAATGTCATTTTCAGTGGTGATCCTCTCCGATAACATTTGTTCTCTTTCCTACTCTTCTCTAACATGTTAAAAAGTTTCTGAGTATAATCAAGTATCCTCTGTTCTGCTTTGTGATCCATATATTTGTCTATTTTTTTCTAATATTTTTTAAATAGTCCACAACCTGTTCTCTGGGCTTAGGAGATAGCCTCCTTCCCTGGCATTTTATAAGTAAACCAATACTTATTTTCAAAGTCAGTATTTGACATTCTGAGGCTGCTTTTCTTAAACTCATTCTTTCCCCTCCAGAAAACACCTTCACACTCTCTCATTGCTAATTCTGTTCACTTAAAGTCCTACCTATGACTTCTGTGCAGCCCTATGTTGTGTGCAGCAGGGAGAGATCTCTACCCGTCTGAGTTCCTGCCCATTTCAGTCCTTTTCTTTCAGAAGTGAACACACAATTAGTAAGATGACAGACTTCTTTGAGAATTCTGTTTGATACTGAATAGGGTTGTTTACTTCACTGTTCTGGAGGTTCACACATCTAAAATTGAACAGTTCATGTAGTTGGAGAACTGTATGTGGTTGTATTCTGAGCTGGAGTACATTTGAATGGAAGGAGTGTATGTCAACTGAATGCAGGTGGCAATAAGCACATGTGTTCTCAAGACAGATGAGCAAATTTGCCTCCTTACTTCCTGCTGCACGTAGAGTCTCTTTTGTCTCGGGTAGTCTTCCAGCAAACAAAGAAGCCACTTGGCCACATATAGCTCACGTTTTATTTATTTAGTTCCCCCCTGTAGTGTTTTCAGACCAAACTGCCCTACACGAAGGAATCATGTCTACTGATTAGCAAGGCCAGACAGTTGCTTGGGAAGTTTCCTTGTGACCCCTGCAACAGATTAATTGTTTGCCATAAGGAAGTCTCTTAACCTTGTAGTTTTTCCCTTTATACTCTCCAAATGGAGGATAATAATGCTGGAAAAGAAAAATGACTTGATAACCACAAATGAGAATCATCCCTTCAAGGTCTTTGTACATATAGGCTTCCTGTTACAATTATGGTATGATTTTGTCCCATTTAAAGTAATTCAGGATAGTTCTAGAACACTACTCTCTGGATAATAAAAACAATCTTTCAAGGTGTTACCATTTTACCCAAGTATTTTATTTCCTCTGATGAGAAATTTGTGATAGAAAGTATTTTAACTGTTCTTACAATTTTCAAAGCATTAAAAAAAAACGAATAAAACTTTACCCATGGCAGGGGTTGACAGTGCTCATATGACATTTTATAAATAGGAAAACAAATATGAAGTTCATAAAAGAAAAATGAATACAACCTTAAAATGACAGCATTTGAGAATTGGTCCATGACCATGTGTTACCAAAAAAAAAAAAAAAAATACTAACTAGGAACAAGCGACAAAAACCAGAGAAAAAAGAACCAAAGGAAGGAAGCTAATCAATCTGTCAGTAAGATGTTTGAAAATGTTGGTTACAATGCCTTTGGAGAAAAGACATGGGGAACTATATGGTTTACAAATTAAAGGCATGGACTGTGTGGCTGGTCCAATGAAAGAAGCTACACAGGGCAGCAGTTAGAGCCTGAAAAAGAGTTGTCACAGTAATGAGTACTGATCTAGGGAAACATCACGTAGTGATAAAGCTTCCAGAATGACCATTGCACTTGTATGAAACCACAGTTTTTTAAATCCAAATTTTAATATTAAAATCCATCTAACTGAAAAACATTAGGACACTCTCATTTACCAGAAGAGTACCTTTACTTAAGATTAATTTTTTAAACTGTGATAGCTTGGGACGCCTGGGTGGCTCAGCGGTTGAGCATCTGCCTTCGGCCCAGTCCTGGAGTCCTGGGATCGAATCCCACGTCGGGCTCCCTGCATGGAGCCTGCTTCTCCCTCTGCCTGTGTCTCTGTCTCTCTCTCTGTGTTTCTCATGAATAAATAAATAAATAATTTTTAAAAATTGTGATAGTTTTATGCCGCCTTTTGACAGCGAGTTATAAAAAACAGCACACTACCATCTTGGAGCAAACAGCTCCAAACAGATGGTCAGATGAAGTAAACTTTTATCCACCCACATGAGCTTTTCTTTTTCAGATTTTTATTTAGATTCCTTATACTCAAGTGCATCAATCTCAATATAAATAGGTTTATAGTTGGTATTTTGACTGGGATTTTCTTCATTGTTTACAATATAATATCACTGTGAGTTGAAGCCTTAACATTATCATTTTTTAATGATTTTATTTATTTATTTATTTATTTATTTATTTATTTATTTATGAGAGACACAGAGAGGGAGGCAGAGACATAAGCAGAAGGAGAAGCAAGCTCCCCTCAAGGAGCCAGATGTAGGACTCAATCCCGGGTCCCGGGATCACTCCCTGAGCGGAAGGCAGATGCTCAATTGTGGAGCCACCCAGGCATCCCAACATTATCATTTTTATTACTATATTTGCTTCTAAAAAGTATTTTCAAGTTACTTGCCATTTGTGCATTAGATAAATAATTGTAACATTAAAATATGCAAAATTAACAAATATTAACAATAACACAAATGGGATGAGGAACTGTTAGTAGAGAAAAACTTATACTATTAATTACAAGTAATTGCAAGTACAAGTTGATACAACATGATGAAAGCAGTTTTTGTACTGCAGGTGCAAAGTCTAAGAATATAAGAATCATTCATATGCTATGTATGGCACTTGAGATCATTATGCTAAGATAAGTCAGTCATAAGGAGATAAATACTGTATGATTCTGCGTAGAGGAGGTAGCTCAAATAGTCAAAATCATAGAGACAGAAAGTAGAATGGTGATTGCTGGAGGTTGTGGGGAAGGGTGTAGTGGGTGTTATTATTCATTGGGAACAGAGTTTCAGTTTTGCCAGAGTTCTGGAGATGAATAGTGGTGATGCTCTTACAACAATGTGACTACATTTTAATTTTTTAAATTAAAAAAAAATTATTATGAATTTTTTGTGACTACATTTTTTAAAAGATTTTATTTATTTATTCATGAGAGACACAGAGAGAGAGACAGAGACATAGGCAGAGAGAGAAGCAGACTCCTCGTAGGAGCCCGATGTGGCACTCGATCCTGGAACTTCAGGATCACTCCCTGAGTGGAAGGCAGACACCCAACTTCTAAGCCACCCAGGCATCCCCTTGTGACTACATTTTTAAATGGTTAAGACATTTGATTTTGTTCTGTGTATCTCATAACAATGCAAAAATTTTTAAAGAATTATTAATAATATAAAATTTCTGTGAAAGTTTACTTGAATAAAATGGCTTCATGCCATGTTCTGCAGAGACTGTTCACAGGACACTCTATAGACCACCTGGCCTGACAGGATGGTTTGTGGGCCACACCGAGAGATTCACTCATGTGAAGGAGCCTTGTGTTGCCACCCCAATCCCTGTTCCTTCTTCCCAGGGAAAGAGCTCAGATGTTATTGACAAGGCAGATTTTTGAAGAGGTAGAGAAATGAATAAAGAGCTTTATCTTCTCCATGGAGTGTCTTTTTCTTCTTGGGATGACTTCGCCCTCCTGGAAGCTGACATGGAATTCCCAGCTTAGATCTTCTTCTGCTTGAAAAATATATAGAGAAAAGAAACTGAACTGGCAGTCTGGCTGCTTTTATTCAGTTCTTAGCTGGAAGGCAGAGAGGCAAGAATAGGCATTAGGGTTTCGGTTGACTGAGATATATCTCACTATGTATGTTGATAGAGATTCGGGGCAAAGCCCTAGTTAGTGATGAAGAATAGCCTCTGGACATTATCCCCATGGACAAATAACTTGATACATGGGGATTTGTGTGACTAATTCTGGTCATATGTAAGCTAACATCTTCCAAATAACCTTGTTTGCTTATGTGTATGTGAAGATTTTGGTTATCTTGGGAAGATTATCCATAGAAAGATCATTCAGGAATCTGTCAGAACACAAGGGGGAAAAGGATGCACAAATACATTTTTATGGTTCATAGAACTTTTAAGCTTAGCGCATATGATTGTATTTAAAAAGTTAAAACCTTAAGAAGAATAATAGGACTTCAGAACTTCAACATTAACTTGTGCTTCATGGTAGTATTATCTCTTCAGAAGAAGTGGTATCTAACTATAGCATTAGAACAATATAAAGCCCTTTGTATTAAGTATAAATCAGAGAGAAAACATCTAACGTAAGCTCTTTTAGGTTGGCATTAGTTATATAACTTTTAAAAATGCATCTATTCATAATGAATATTGAGAAAATTCAAATCATTGAAAAATATATTTATAAACAAGACTAAAATTTAAATTTTCTTTAAAAGGAAATGAAAGGGGTGTCCCAGGTGGCTCATTGGTTTAGTGCCGCCTTCAGCCCAGGGCCTGATCCTGGAGACCTGGGATCTAGTCCCACATCGGGCTCCCTGCATGGAGCCTGCTTCTCCCTCTGCCTGGGCCTCTGCCTCTCTCTCTCTCTCTCTCTCTCTCTCTCTCTCTCTCTCTCTCTATGTCTCTCATGGATAAATAAATAAAATCTTAAAAAAAAAAGGAAATGAAAGACTCCTCTCTTTCTTTAACCTAGCTACATTAAAACTACGTCAGTCGGCAGCACCGATTGAGTATTCACTGGTGCAGAGCTCTTCATACATTCTTTGTTTCAATCAAAATAAAATATATAGCTCTTGCCTTAAAAGGTCTTTCTAATAAGTCTCCATTAACACAGGAGCATCAAAACATATTCAGAACCTGCATACACTACGCTAAGGTTTACAGAATCAATAGGTAGGAAAATTTAATGGGATGGCAAGGGAGAGCCTAGAATGGAGTTAGGAAATGCCAGTTTTGACCTCATTAAAGTATCACATCCATCACCTTTCCCTGCTTCACAAACATGTAACAGTTCAAAGTCTGTGGATGACCAGAGTCAGTGGCACTAGCAACACAAATAGCGAGCAATGACAGCACAATCACAGAGGTTCTCATGAAGGTGTTTGTTGTTTCTGCCCTTGGGAAGTGAAGAAGGAGCTCCGTGAGTGACCTCGGAGGGTGGAGGACAAGAGCCAGAGGCATCAGGGAGGCTTCCTTGGGACAGGAGAGCCTACCTGACTCTCAAGTCCCAGCCGGGGAGAGGGTAAACCCTTTTCATCTCTGATGACTTTCCCACTTTAATGACTGTCATCTCATAGGAAATTTGGCACACAGACCTGAGTCCTAGTAAGCTGACAGAGAAAAACAGCATCCATCTAAGAAAGATCAGTCAGAACAAGCAGAACCCATGCCCAGCCGGTGGAGCAGTTTGAGCAAAGACTTGTCAACTCGGGTAAAGAATTAATAAGAACACTTCAGGAAGTTCAAGTACAGCACTTAGGAGACTTTGTGGAGGTAACAAAAATGATTTCCCATCTAAGAAGTTTAATACATGAATTAAAGGAGTGATCTGGAAGATCAAGGACAACAACTATTTTCCAAACACATAAGGTAAGAACATAAAAAATGAAAATTGTGAAGGCAAAGATAATACTTCAGGGAGAGGCCCAGGAAACCTCACATAAGTAATATAAGTTCCACAACGAAATAAAAGTACTGAGAGAAGAGAGGAATAATCAAACAAATGATAGATGAAATTTTTTATTAAGTTGAAAAACCAGCTCCCTTAGTGTCAGGATAGATTGAAAAGGAAAGATCTGCATGTAGGACAGGATTTTAGGTAAAATTTCTGAACTCTTAAGGACAAAGGGACAATCCTAAAACTTCCATGGAGAACAAGTACCTAGAGTGGGAAAAGAAACCAACAGGCACCGGGTTTCTCATCAGTAATAGTAGGTAACACTTCCAGACTAGAGAAGTAAATTGCTGCAAGCCATCAATGTCAAAGCATACTATAAATCCACTTTATTTAAAGAAATATGAGATTGATATAAAAATAGACAAACATCTGAAGAGTCTAGCAATTCTAGAAATAAATCTATGTACAGAAGAAAATGTAAGATAAAGTAAAAATTTACTTTATTGATAAAATTGTGGATGACTTAAATTTTGATGATACAACTGTCTGTTGATTTGAAATAATACTAAGTGGTATCATTATCTTACACTATATGCAAAGCTACATCTCATGTGAATAGAAGAACTAAATTTTTAAAAATCTGAATAAAATGTTTGCAATTCAGATGACAGACAAAATGATTAGTATTTATAATATACAAAGAGATTTAGTTTCCTCACAAATTAGAAATAAAGTGTATATCCATCAATAGAGGAAGTGAAAATGTATATGGTTTATATTTTAAGGACTATTAAAAAGTCATTAAACCTGAACTAGAGCTGTATCAATAGACTCAAAGGGATTTTTACTGGTCATTAGCCAGCAAAACACCAAGTATAAAAACCAAGAAAAAAATGAATCTATATTCACATGTTTATGGAGATTTTAAAAGATCAATGACATCTATTAATGGCTGACTTGCAAGAAAAGGTGTGTGTTCATCCACTGATGTTTAAAATTTCAAGTATTACATCTTTTGTTGCATGAGTCTCAATTGAATTGAATTAATCTAATTAGAATTCAGTTGAACCTAAAAGAATCAAGTGTACATTTCTTTCTACAACAAGCCATATTTTACAAATAAAAGAATTGAATAGAAGAAAATAACTACAAGCTACACGCAGAAAGCTTGTGAAGAGGATCTGAACTTTGGAATATAAACTTTCTAGTTACCCAAGTTTATTTTTTAAAAAGCATACCCCATTTTATTTGTTTCTTTATAAAGATTTCATTTATTTATTTGACAGAGAGGGAGAGAGAGAGCAGCAAAGGAAGATGGAGAAGCAGACTCCCCAGTGAGCAGAGAGCTCAGTGGGGTCTCTATCCCAGGACCCAGGATCATGACCTGAGCCAAAGGCAGATGCTTAACTGACTGAGCCACCCAGGCACCCCCACATTTTCTTTAATACAAATTTCTTTCATAAAAATAGATAACATCAAACATTGTTTTCTAGAAGTCCATTGCATAGTTAACATCATTACCGTAAAGCACCCTAGATACTGGCATCTTATAAACAATGTTTCTACCTGTGCCAGCACTATAGATATATGTGTCTATCAAATACTATGTGTTTATTTTTAAATTTGGTTTTATTGGAGTCATAATAACAAAGTTATACTGCAATAATAAAGTAACCAGGGAATCTCAATGGCTTGTCAAAACTAAGATTTATTTCTTACTTATGCTACATGTTCAAGAGTCTGCTCCAGACGGTCACTCAGGGAGCCTGGTTGTTGGGCTCCCCATCTTTATTTCCCTCAGCTGGAACACATAGCCTTAAGAAAATGCCCATAAGGAAACTTTGGCAGGGGAGAAGAATTTTGTAGTTTGTCTTACTGGTAATTAAATTCTTTGGCTTGTCTGCCAACAATCTACTGTATATAACTAGTCACATGGTGCCACTTGACTAGGGGAGGATGTGAAAGACAACTTCCTATGTGCTCAGAAGCAGGTAGAATTAAAATCCAATGAGCCCTTGAATTCTCTAATAAGATTTGTTTTGAAGATTTGGGATTTTGTTTGTGTGTGTGTTTTTTTTGTTGTTGTTGTTAAAATAAAAGTCTAATTCCTAGGTGGTAGTCATGGAGGAGGAAGCTGCAGAAGTAAATTTATAAATAATATATAAAGAATGAATTTAATAAATAAAATTTTTATAAAGGAAATTTAGCTACCTGTTAAGAAAAAATGGAATACTTTAGAGTGGCACCTTTAGAAGAATCGGATGCTATTTACAGTAACCAATAAGGTATAGGATTCAGATAATAGCAATGTGTAGGAATTGCAAAGCAGGGACAAAAGGGCAGCTAATAAAGATAAAGGAAGCGGAGGAAGCTGCTATCAAAGTCATGCGGCATAATATGACATTTAAAAATGGTAGAGTAGAGAAGAAAAGAGCTGAAAAGGATTTGATTGCTTAGACTGACTTAAAGTATCTGTAGTCACTGCTGGGCCATCATGTTTAGGGGAAACCCCAAGCACAGTTCTATAATTTGGAATATCATGTTTTAAGATTTCACTTGAAGTCAGACAACTATAGCCCTGAATTCTGATTAAGATATTAGTTTGCTCTTACTGGAAGTATTGAGATCTTTCCAAAGTTCTTTTCCCCTAAAAATGCTAGTTACAAAAGCTTGCCAAAAGATTTCACATCTGTTTTTGAGTTAACTTTAACAAATTCCATATTTTTCAAATCAAGATATCTTGAAAAACTTTGCTTTATACCCTATTATACATCCACTGTGCATAATCAAGATTTATCCAATAAACTATGTAAACAGCAAAAGCTAAGAGCAGAATTCCCAGGAAAACTAGATCAACAGTAGACATCTATGGACAGGCATAATGTCATTTGTGGAAGGTGAAATGAAATGAGATCACTTATGTCAAGGAATTTTAAAACGAAGCCAGGAGGCCACTAAGAAGATAAGCCTTATGCACATCCTTACCAGTGAAACCATGAGATTTTGAACTGGGCCAAGCTGCAGATATTCCAACACAGCCCCCAAACCTGCAATTTGTTATAGTTAGAGACTTCACATAATGACAATTTTAGTAACCCAGTATATTTAGTCAAAACTAGCTTTCTGCTGTTAATGCCAGTCAAAAGTTCTTTGTAAGCCATGTATACAAGTATTCCCTTTTTGCTTAAGAGATCCTGACAATTGCTCCCTAGGGGGACACTATTTCAGTTGCTACTCAAATCTGTATACCTTGAATCATAATTCTTTGATTTCCAAAAAAATACTTTTGCTTAATTATTGCCTCCTAATAATTTTAGGTTGGCAAATCCAAAACTTTTAAACATGTACAGACTGGGGCTCTGCGTGGCTCAGTCAGTTAAGCATCAGACTCTTGATTTCAGCTCAGGTCATGACCTCAAGATACCAGAATGGAACCCTGCCTCAAGCTCTGAACTCAGTGGGGAGTCTGCTTGAGATTCTCTCTCTCCCTTTCTCTCTATCCCTCTTCCTGCTCACACATGTGCTCTCTCCCTAAAATAAAAAAATAAATCTTTAAAAATAAATAAATAAAATAGGGGATCTCTGGGTGGCTCAGCAGTTTAGCGCCTGTCTTTGGCCCAGGTCGTGATCCTGGAATCCCGGGATTGAGTCCCACGTTGGGGTCCCTGCATGGAGCCTGCTTCTCCTTCTGCCTGTGTCTCTGCCTCTCTCTCTCTCTCTCTCTCTCTCTCTGTCTCTCATTAATAAATAAATTTTTAAAAAATCTTTTAAAATATAATAAATACATATATAAAAATACATAAATAAAATAAAATACATATAGACCTTGTCATCCACTACTAACTTATTTTCCATATAACAGATGTCTGACTCAACATCTACTATAATTCTTTTAAACTGTAATTATGATATTTCTTGTCATTTGTATCACAAAATTATTAAACACCTCCATAAAGATGCTATTCCACAGACTCTCTAGAAAATGAAAAAGATTGTGACCATAACTTGATTCTGGATAACCCAAATCCCAATTATTACTATTATATATTGCATATGTAGAATACTACTGTTAACTACGTGGAACTTTAAGAAGTCAGATATTTGGATTTGTGATAATTTTCCACACTGTATCCTTCATTTCTTCCACCTAAATGAGAATGTTTAGTTTCCATTAATAATGACATTATTTCCTTTTTCCTTTTATCTTCACCCACTTTTACCTGCAAATTGTGAAATTCCATGAAGTTAAATAAGTGTTTCTTTCTACAACATTTGTTGCTTACATCATAATGTCCAATTCCTGACTAATATATCAGGTTTCAGAGATACCTATGTCGTTATATTTTCCTCTTTGCATTAAAACCTGGCATTCATTTCTTTTGTTACTTCTTTGTGTTAATCGTTACATAGACTTCTAAATAAATGTACATGTGAATATACTGGTCTTAATCTGGGTGGCTAACTTCCACCAAAGCAGACACTGGCACAAAAATTTGTAAAATAGCTTATTTTATAACATTTTTCCAGGAAACAGGACTGTGACAGAAAAGTAAACAGAATTTTGGAAATACACAAAAGAATTATTGCTGAATAAGCTATTCCTGCAGACAACAGTTTTGTGATACAATAAACAGCCATCAAGGAACAAATAGGAGAAGCATTTGTCCATTGACTTCTAAAGCCCATGGGGTTTGGCTTCATCCAGAGTGAATTACTTTCTTCCTTCTTCTGGGATTGGAATCCCTCTGACAATCCAGGGAGTAGCACCTGAGAGACTCTGGAACAGGAGTGAGCTCTGTGGTGAGGCACGGACAGATGGAAATAGAGTGAAGCATTTTTGGATCTACTCCCAGTCATGGCAGAATCAAATTTGAGATCCAAAGGATCTAAAATAATGCATAAAATGCATCTTTTATTTAAATAATATATAAAATAGATCGAGGGGCAATAGTAGGAAGAGTAGGAAGAGTAGAGTAGGAAGACACTAAATATCACCTTGTCCCATAAATGCAACTAGATAACACCCACATCAGTGCAAATAACTCAGAAAACTACCCAAAGACTAGCAGAACAGACTTCACAGCTAAATGTAGATAAGAGGTGACATTGAAGAGAGTGGGAAAGCTGGAGACATGATCAAGAGACAAATTGATCCATGGGAATATCCACAGGAGGGAGGGACCCGGTGGATGGAGGAGAATGGAGCAGAGAAGCCGAATGCTATGCATGTAGCCATTGAAGATTCACAGTAGGAAGACTCTCCTGTCCCCCAGCCTGGATGCTCAGACACCAGAAGAAACAGCAAGAATACTCTCTACCTAGCTTTCTAAGGGTGTGCCCTGCCCCCTCATGTTACTGTGGAGCCCCTCATTCCAATATGGCTTGGGCAGGAGTTCTCCCCAGCAGCTGCAGATCTCCTCCTGCACTGCACTAGCATGAACAAACAAAACCCCAAACCAGTAGAAGAAAGGTAATAATAAACATTAGAGCAGAAATAAACAAAATAGAAACAAAAAAACAAAAACACAATAAAATGGGTGGATGAAACCAGGACTTGGTTCTTTGAAAGATCAACAAAACTGACAAAACTTTAGCCAGATTCATCAAAAGAGAGAAAACTCAAATAAAAAAAAAATAAGAGAGAAGAAATATCAATTGGTACCACAGAAATACAAAGTGTTACAAAAGAATATTATGAAAAATTATATGCCAACAAATTGGAGAACTTAAAAGAAATGGATAAATATCTACAAATGTGTAGCCTCTCAAAATGAATCAGGAAGAAATAGAACATTTGAATAGACTGATTACCAGTAATGACATTGAATCAGTAATCAAAAAGTTTCCAAAAATAAAATCCCAAGACCAGATGCCTTCATAGATGAATTCTACCAAACAGCAAAAGAAGAGTTAGTACCTATTTCTCTCATACTATACCAAAAAATAGAAAAGATAGGAAAGCTTCCAAATTCACCCTACTAGGCCAGCATTACTCTGATATCAAAACCAGATATAGAACTACCAAAAAAGAGCTACAGATCAATATCTCTGATGAACACACATGGAAGAAATCCTTAATAAAATTAGCAAACCAAATCTAACAACATATTAAAAAAACATTCATCACAATCAAGTGGGATTTATTTCCAGAATGCAAATGTGGTTCAATATTTGCAAATCGATTAACAAGATACATCATATCAACAATGGAAAGGATGATACCTATACAATCATTTCAATAGATGCAGGAAAAACATTTGACAAAGTACAACATCCATTCATGCTAAAAATCCTCATGAAGTAGGTTTATGGGAATATACCTCAACATAATAAAGGCTATCTGTGAAAAACCTGCAGCTAACATCATCCCAAATGGTAAAAAACAGAGCTTTTGCCCTAAGATCATGAATAAGGCAAAGATGCCCACTCTCACCACTTTCATTTAACATAGTATTGGAAGTCTTAGCCACAGCAATCAGGTAAGAAAAATTTTAAAAAGCATCCAAACTAATAAAGAAGTAAAACTTTCACTATTGCAGATGACATGTTACTATATTTAAAAAATCCCAAAGACTCCACCAAAAAACTACTAGAACTGATAAATGAATTTGGTAAGATTGTAGTATACAAATAATATACAGAAATCTGTTGCATTTCTATACACTAATAATGAAGTAGCAGAAAAAGAGAAATTAAGAAAATAGTCCCATTTTCAATTGCACCAAAAAATCATAAAATACCTAGGAAAAAACTTAACCAAGGAAGTGAAAGACCTATACTCTTTAAAACACTGATGAAAGAAACAGAAGATGACACAAACAAATGGAAAGACACTCCATACTCTTGGACTGGAAGAACAAATATTGTTGAAATGTTCATACTACCCAAAGCAATCTACAGATTTAATACAATCCCTATTAAAATAACAACATTTTTCACAGAATTAGAATAAATAATTCTAAAATTTGTGTGGAACCATAGAAGACTTTGAATAGCTAAAGCAACCTTGAAAAAGGGGTATCACAATCTCAGAATTCAAGATATACTGCAAATCTATAGTAATCGAAACAGTATCATACTGGCACAAAAATAGATACATAGATCAACAGAATGAGATAGAGAGCCCAGAAGTAAAGCCACAATTATATGGTCAATTAATCTTCAACAAAGGAGGGAATAATATTCAATGGAAAAATGACCATCTCCTCAACAAATGGTGTTGGGAAAATTGGACAGCTACATGTAAAAGAATGAAACTTTCTTACACGATACACAAAAATAAAGTAAAAATGGATTAAGGACCTAAATGTAAAACTAGAAACCACAGAAATTCTAGAAGAGAATAGGGCAGTGATTTCTCTGTCATTGGCCATAGAAACATTTTTTGTAGATATGTCTCCTGAGGCAAGGGAACAAAAAGAAAAATAAACTACTGGGACTACACCAAAATAAAAATCTCCTGCACAGTAGAGGAAACTGTCAACAAAATTAAAGACAACCTACAGAATGGGAGAAGATATTCACAAATGACATACCCTATAAAGGTTTAGTATCCAAAATATGTAAAGAACTGAAGAACTGATACAACTCAACACCAACAAACCAAATAATCTAATTACACAATGAGCAAAAGACATGACCTGACACTTCTCCAAAGCAGGCATACCAATGGCCAACAGACACATGAAAAGATCTTCAAGGGACACCTGGGTGGCTCAGCAGTTGAACATTTGTCTTCAGCTTAGGGCATTATCCTGGAGTTCTGGGATCGAGTCCCACATTGGTCTCCCTATATGGAGCTTACTTCTCTCTCTGCCTATGTCTCTGCTTCTCTCTTTCAAAAAAAAAAATAGAAAACAAAAGATGTTCAGCATCATTAATCATCAGGTAGATGCAAATCAAAAACCACAGAGATACCATCTCATTCCTGTCAGAATGGCTAAAACCAAAAACACAAGAAGCAACAAATGTTGATGAGGATATGGAAAAAAAGGAACACTTTTGCTCTGTTGGTGGGAATGCAAACTCATGAAGCCACTGTGTAAAACAATATGGGAGTTTCTCAAAAAATGAAAAAATAGGATTACCATGTGATCCAGTAATTCCACCATTGGGTATTTACCCAAAGAATATGAAAGCTCTAATTCAAAAAGCTGTATGCCCCTCTATGTTTATTGTAGCATTATTTACAGTAACCAAATTATGGAAGCAATCCAAGTAATCAATTTAAGCAAGTAATCCATTCAATAGATGAATTGATAAAGAAGATGTGGTTAATATATGCAATGGAATATTACTCAGCCATAGAAAAGAACAAAACCTTGCCATTTGCAGCAACATGTTTGGATCTATAAGGTATAATTTGAAGTGAAATAAGTCAGTCAGAGAGGGATGACTGGGTGGCTCAGCAGTTGAGCATCTGCCTTTGGCTCAGAGAGTGATCCTGGAGTTCTGAAATCGAATCCCACATTGGGCTCCCTGTAAGGAGCCTGCTTCTCCCTCTGCCTGTGTCTCTGCCTCTCTCTCTGTGCCTCTCATGAATAAATAAATAAAATCTTTTAAAAAGTGAGTCAGAGAAAGACAAACACTATATGACTTTACTCATATGAGAAATTTAAGTAACAAAACTAATGAACAAATTTTAAAAATATTTGAACCCCAAAACAGACCCTTAAGTCTAGAGAACAAACTGATGTTTACTGGAGTGGTGTGTGTGTGTGTGTGTGTGTTAAATAGGTGAAAAGGATTAAAGTACACTTATCGTAATGAGTAGTGAGTAATATATAGAACTGTTGAATCACTGTATTGTACACCTAAAACTAATAGAATATTGTCTGTTAATTGCCCTGGAATTAAAATTTTAAAATATACATAAAATATACATAAAATAGAAAAAGTACATTAATTATTCCCTTGCACTTAAAATACATAAATTTAACACCTCCCTCACAATGGGTACTCAATAGTTATAGTTTCATCTGGTCATTTGTCTCTTTTTGCACTTATATCACAGTAATCCTCTTATCTTCAAAGTACTATAAATCAAGAATAATAAATTACTGTTAATGGTTTATATATTTGGCTAATTGACTTACTATTTATATACCAAAAACTGTGAAAGATATGAGATTTACCCTACTTGCAAACTAACAAGTTAGATGGCCCTAGTTTCTTGGATGCTGATAGAAAGTTTTACAATCCTAGTCAGAGTTACAGGATAGCTTTTCATTATTCACAAAAATAGCAGTAGCATGAACATTTTTTTCACAATATTTCACAAAGTTCTAAGAAACATCTTGAAATCATAAAATAGACCACTCTGATCTACAGCTAGAAATTATAGAAATAGATTGATCACAAGTATTTGAAATACCAAGCACAAAATGTAAAATGTGTATATTTAATGGATTCAAAGAAATAAAAGTCACAATCGAAAGATTTAGAAAGCTTAAATCCCACGAAAGAAAAATAAAGAAAATCTTTGTATCTTGGTATATCATAGTGAAAATATTGCATATCTAAGTCAAAGAAAAGAGAAGAGGCAGGTTGCCTTCAGGGTGCTGATGATATGCTGAAAGTTGATCTTTGTCAGTAACAACAGAAAGGGGAAAACATTAGAGTGATATCTTCAGTGGGCTCAGAGAAACTTGCTATCGATCTAACATTATATGCCCAGCAAAGTTATCTTTCCAGAGTGAGGGTAAAATAAAGATACTTCAAGGAAAAAAAGTAGACCAAGTGTTTCACTATCACAACCTCACTAAAAAAATTCTAAAGAAAATATTTTGGCAAAAATAAAGTAGTAGGAGATACAGGCTTTCAAAAGTTAGCAGAAATGATGTGAAAAAATGTAATAAATATATGAGTAAATATTTATAAAAAAAACTTAATAATGTCTTGGGAAGAGCACATACCAATAGAGCTAATCAATACACCCAACAAAAGTATCATGTCAGCTGGGAGTGATTGGAGTGTTTAGATCCTCATGTTGTTTGAGAAGGGGAAAATATAGATTAATTATAGATTTAGACTAAATTCAAAGCAAGTAGAAGGAAGAAATTATAACAAAAATAGAAGTTAATGAAATAGAAATCAACTATGTAATAAAAAGGAAGATCAGTGAAGCCAAATGTTAGTTCTATAATAAGAATAATAAAATTAGCAAATCCATAGTAAGATCAAACTAGAGAAAACAAAAGAGGCACAATACACATTATTAGCAAGAAAAAAAATGACATAAGTACATATACTGTAAAAAGTAGGAATATTATAGAAACCTAATGAAATTGACTTAAAACAAATTGACAAATACCTATAAAATATGCCAAAACTGATCCAATAAGCAGCAGAAAGTCTGCGTAATTATTTAACAATTAAATAAAGTCTATTATTAGGTAATTTTCTTCACACAAAGAACACACAGGCCCAGACTATTATGCTAGTGAATTGTAACAAACATTCAAGCAACAAATGAATCTAGTCTTATACAAACTATTCCATTGTACAGAAAATAAGAGGTTTCTTCACCCAATTCAACTATTAACAAAGACCCAAAAACCCAAGCCAAATATTAACAGATCAAATCATGCAATAAAATAAGATGGCGCACCATATTAAAATTTGGTTCATTTTAGGAATGCAAGATTAGAAAATAATGTAATTCACTATATTAACACATTAAGAAAGAGTAATGACCATTTTGTTAGATACAGAAGAGTACATTGAAATTCAGCATTGTTTCAGCAAACCAAGAAAGAATAAGTTAACAATTGATATCCCAGCCTGAGCAAAAAGGCAAGGAAGCCAAAATATTTGGAAAGGAAAAAAGCAAAACTGTTCTTATTAGAAAATGATATGACTATAAACAGAAAAAAATCTACACATAAATTATTAGCATTAGAAGGAGGCTTAGTAATTTTTCTTCTTAAAACCGTATACAAAAATCAGTTGCATTCCTATACACCAGTGATAAATATTTTAAAATATAATTTAATAAAGACTATAATTTACAATAGCATTAAAAACTTTAAAGTACATCATGATAAATCTATCAAAAGATGCACAAGATCTTTATTGAGTAAATGGAAAAGCTTTTAGAAAGACATTATAAAATATCTAAATAAAGAGATACACTATATTCATGAATTGGAAGACTCAAAATAAAAAAGAAGTCAATTATTCATCAATTGATTTATAGAGCCAATGTGATTGTAATAAAAATCTCAACAGGTATTTCTTATGCAACTTGCTGAGTCTATTTTACAGTGTTTTTGGAAGAGAAAAATGCCAAGAACTCTAAGACATTCACAAAGTAGAAAAAATAAATGAGGGCTCTTGTTTTTTACCAGATATCAAGACTTCTTATAAAGTCATGATAATTAAGTCAGAATGATATCAGTGGAGAGATATTTAAATCGAGCTGACCAATAAAACAGAATAGAGCACCTGAAACCCACAGGCACTAAAAACCTGTATGTGTGACAGAGGGGCATTAAGGGAAGAAAAAACACAGTTTTCAAAACACCAGACTGGGATGTTAAATGGCCATATGGAACACAAAATAAAAACTGCTTCCAAGTGGATTGGTTTAAATGGTCTTCTCAAAATTATAAAACTTTTGAGACAACATAGTTTAATATCGGGGATCCCTGGGTGGCTCAGCGGTTTAGCGCCTGCCTTCGGCCCAGGGCATAATCCTGGAGTCCTGGAATCCAGTCCCACATCAGGCTCCCTGCATGGAGCCTGCTTCTCCCTCTGCCTGTGTCTCTGCCTCTGTGTGTGTGTGTGTGTGTGTGTGTGTGTGTGTGTGTCTCATGAATAAATAAATAAGTAAAATATTTAAAAAAATAGTTTAATACTTTACACATTTTGGGTAGGAAATTAACCTTGAATAAGACAAAGGAGTACAAATAACAAAAGAAAAAAATGTATAAGCACCACTACATGAAAGGTGAGGACTTTTTTTCATCCAAAGTCACCAAAAAGAAAGCAAAAAGATAAGCTATAGACTAGGAGAAATTTATTGCACTCATAAGTAAGAAGGCATTTTGTTTAAAATACATAAAGAAATCCTACAAATCAATGAGAAAAGGGCCAAAGGCTCACTTTGAAATGGACAAAGTTTTAAACACTTCATGGAAAAATCCTAATGGCTCGTTACCATATGAAAAGATGTATTCACAGGCAGTCAGGAAAATGATCACTATAACCACAGCAACATAACATCTCACACTGATCACATTGGCAAAAATTATGATGTTCGACCATTTGAAATGTTGCAATCACATTCTCCCTTGCAGAAGGAGTATATCTATTTGAGCAGGCTAACTGCCTAACAAACTCAACAATAATGTGATGATTCAGGAACTATAGGAATATATTTCTCGTTTATATAAAAACCAGAATAAATATCCAAATTATCAAGTGGCAGGGATCCCGTCTTCTTTCATCTTACAACTCTGTCATTTTAATATGTGGAAGGTCATCTGGGGTGTTCTCCTGTCAGCCCTCAAGAAGAGGGAAAGCCTTTAGAGAATTCCATGGGGAAAGCTAATAGAGGCCAACTTTCACAGTAGCACAATCACTACTGCTCAAATCTGATTGTATAACACTGAGTTACACGTCCTCTCCTTCTAAAAGGGATGATTCCAAATGTAGTTTCTCTGTGTGCACAGGAAGAAGAAACAGCTGATCACCACTGCAATGTATAAATTGTTAGGATTACTTTTACAAAATAATTTGACTTCATCTAGTAAAGTTGGATATGTATACCACCTATCACTCCCTTTTTCATACATATACACTAGCAGACACGGGCAAGAATGTTATGTATTGATAATAATATGAAATTATATACCATAACTAGGAATAACCTAAATGTTTATCAAATTTACAACTGAATACTCTACAATAGTGAAAATTAACATATCCCAGCTGTTTTCAACAATGTGGTTGAATCTCAGGAACACATAAAACCCAAGCAAAAGCTTCTATTTTATAAAATCATCAATAATTTTTAAAAATATGTTTCAGGTATACAAATATATTTGGAAAAACCATTAAGATAAATACAAAGTTCAGAACAGTGATTAATTTTGAGGAGGAAGGAATGGGCGGAAAAAGGAGGAAATCTAAGTGGTGTTATTTTTTTTGAACAGGGAGCTGGGTATGAGATTGTATATTATACCACTATTCTTTAATCTTTATATCATATTCATACTTTGTAAGTGTTCTTTTGCAACTACTCCATACTTATAAAAACAGTATTTAATAGAAAAGAGCGTTTCTTAAAAATCATGTTTAGTAAGAAATCAAATGAAGTGTCTGTATTCATAAATTGGTGGAATTGGGGCATTTCTGACTCTCCTCAGTGAATATTTTATAGTCTCATAGGCATCTCTGGTCTGAAGGTTAATAACTAACTGTTAATTTAGCCATCGTGTTTTAATTTAATGCAATTACTCTTACACAAGTTAACATCAGAGTTACCTTGCTATTAGAACAGTGTCCTTGAGATGCCTGGGTGGCTCAGCAGTTGAGCGTCTGCCTTTGGTCAGGACGTGATCCTGGAGTCCCGGGAAGGAGTCCCACATAGGGCTCCCTGCATGGAACCTGTTTCTCCCTAAGCCTGTGTCTCTGCCTTTCTCTCTCTCTCTCTCTCTCTCTCTTCTGTGTGTCTCTCATGAATAAATAAATAAAATCATAAAAAAAATTAAGAACTGTGTCCCTGTTGCTCATATACTTAATTTGGTGAAAATCATATCCTTACTGCATTAAGCCAACAGAACAACCTTTACTTCCTTTCAATTTCATATTGCTTTACTTTATTGAGAGCCAGGTTTTCCTCCAGCAAACTGTTTTTACATTTTTAATAAACATTTTCCTTGTTTCCCCTCATTTTAATAATTATATTGGCAAAACTCTAATTACTATCTCCAGTATTAGAATTTTAGGAAACATAATTAATTCAAAATTTAATATATTTTGATACCTTTGTACTTTAACTGTAAAATTTAATATGATGTCTTGTATTTAACAGCATGTTACTATATTATTTCTGCTATGAAATGGCATCATTCCTTCCATACAGTCTCTCATTTATCATGGTGAAATACTTTCTCTCCAATTAATTATTAATACAAATTTTAGCATGAAGAGACCCTGATTTATATGACATGATTTTGTGATAACGGAATTCTCATGAAAATAATCTCAGAAAACTGAAAATATTTTAGTGCATATTGAATTACATAGTCTTCCTAATTGCAGACAGTTTAGAAAATATGATATTAAAGAAGATTATAAATTAGTAACAAAAATTTTCTGGAATAAATAAAAATCCCTCATTTTTAACTTCTCTTACTTTATGTATCTAAAAGAACAAATATTTGAGTATTTAACTTAAATTCTTTAGTTACATAAACAAAAAGGGAGAGGGAGGGGATCCCTGGGTGGTGCAGCGGTTTGGCGCCTGCCTTTGGCCCAGGGCGGGATCCTGGAGACCCGGGATCGAATCCCACATCGGGCTCCCGGTGCATGGAGCCTGCTTCTCCCTCCGCCTGTGTCTCTGCCTTTCTCTCTCTCTCTCTCTGTGACTATCATAAATAAATAAAAATTAAAAAAAAGGGAGAGGGAGTTATGCTAGTATTTTCTGGGTTATTTGCCTCTATAAGACCTTCTTAAATTGCTACCTTAAGCTGTCACTAAGATGACACTATGTTATATATGGTAAATGGGGGAGCACAAGAAGAGATATGAGAGAAGACAGATGGATAGATACACAGATGAAAGATAGATGATAGATAGATGGATAGATAAGAAAGAAAGAAAGAAAGAAAGAAAGAAAGAAAGAAAGAAAGAAAGAAAGAAAGAAAGAGAAAGAAAGAAAGCTCTCTCTTTTTTTTTTTTCACTTTCTTATTTTGATTTTAGTATACTGCCAGTATGTGAAGGAATCTAATGGCCAGAGGACTTTTATGGAAAGCCTATGTACCAATTTCTCACCTCAAAATGCCAGGCCAAAAGCATGGGGTTACAGGATGATGAGTCATTACAATGTCCAGCAATAAAAGAGACCCAGTCATCTCCATGTCAATACCTCCATTAACATCCAGAGACAGCCTTGGGGGAGCTGTAAAGTTGCTTTGATCAAGCAACTCCATATGGCCACGCCAGAATAATCCTGAAAATACCTATTCATGTCTCTTAATTGCAAAGTCAAATCCGTTTTCTCAGGGCATTCCTTAACTGCACATGCCCTAGAACTGTCAGATGACCAAAGTTAGCCCCTGAAAACCCAGACAGCCCAGAGTCTTCAACTGGGTGTAGAAGGTTACAGGACTGATATCAAGGGGGAAAGCCAGGGCTGGCCCCTCATTTTCTGTGGCCCCCATGTGGAACACTGTTCTGGAGTCAAACTTTGATCAGTGTTTTATATTTAGAAGAAAGCTTCTGTAAAGAGAATGTTACTATGCTCTTGGAGTTCTTCCATGGGACACTCACCACATTGTGCTGTAAGTCTCTATCATTGGAGACTTACATTGGAGATTGTAAGTCTCTAGCATAGGAGAATACCATCCAGGCTCTCTTCCTAGGCTGGATGGCTCTAGAGAGCATCAGAGCCGGACTTAGTAGTTTGTGACATTTTCTGAGCAAGGTGATGCTCTGAAGAGATCCAGGAGTCAACATTATGACTCATGCACCTCCTATGGGTTGTTTTTGGCTGTAACACTGATCTAGAAGAGAAATCTCTGTATCTACTGTGAGTCATCATTCTTTTGGAGCCACTTGAGAAAATAGAAAGAAAAGGTGGATTGCCCACACATCAGCATCTTCTTGCTTTTTAGGTAATTTACTCCTACATGTCATCTTCATTTAACAAAGAAATAAATTGGTCCTCTTGTTCCTCAGCCTGTCTCTCCTCCTCCAAACACAGGATCCCAGTCACACACACTTCTGGATAAAGGGTAGGCAATTTCAGTAGGCATGTGGAGAGAGAAGCAGCAGCTAGCCACATTTAAAAGGGCCTGAATCCCTGCATCTTTCTCCTTTCAGTACTATGGTGTGCTGACTTCTAACTCTCCCAAAGTTCATTTCCACCCTCTCCAATGCCTTAGGGTATAGGACATATTTTCAGCAAAGGGATATTTGCATGATTCTTTGGACATGTGTCATTGTCCTCATGCGTATTGAAAATAATTAAAATGCCTCAGAAAGGTATGGCCCAAGGCACTAACTCCCTGCTTATCACATTCACCTGCCTATAAGAGACCAGCTCAGACGCCTCTGACTGGCCATAGAGAAAGGCTGAGCTGTTATAAATGATTTTAATAAATGCAAACTACAACCAGACGTTTTAGGTCTTCTAGGGTTGGCCCTTTAAGTTGATAATCAGTTTACAAGTTATTTTGTAAAGCGCATGCATGAATTTTATAAAGGTAATGATATTACATGTACCCAACTCTCATTCATCAGTGAGATGTCACATGACCCAGTACTTAATTTTTATAGCTCAAGAAGTGCTAAAGGTTTTAAGTAGTTAGAAACTGAAAAATAAAATGAAATTCAGCCATCATTTGACCAAACTGACACTGAGTGGCAATATTTCAGTACAGTTGCTAGATATATATCAATTTCTTCTCCTTTGTAGATGGATTAGTAAAGGTCATTCACATTTACTTATCTACTGTACAGGGTCCCCTATGGTTTTGTGATACTCTTTTATATGAACTGGAAGCTCTATTTATAGCTTTCCCTAATTGCACATTCTACTCTGTTCACATTTCTTCTTGCACATATGCCATTAAATTTATGGGGGTTCTTGTTCAAGCGCTCACATTATTTCTTCTAGACTTAAAAGAAATGGTTGATTTTGCATTACAATGGGTTTTCCTGTGGAGAGATCTGCCCTGAAAAAATCTTATAAAAAGTTATGTGCAAGAACTTATACGTCCATTATAGTTAATTTGATGGGACCTCAGGCAATGAATGAAGTGGATATCCTCAATATGCTCTATTCTGTACAAGGCATACAACATATTTTGTCTTTGTAATTGGTAATAACTGACACCCACACAAATTTCCATAGTTTTAATTCAAAAGAAACATACCAATATAGGATTGTTAGATGCTGTATTTGATTATTTACTCACTTGAACTTAAAGCCTGGATACAAAGATGTTAAACAGTCTTAAATGGTTTTTTATTTATTTTTACTGCCACTGTTAAGAACATCACAAAGAAAATTTCTCATTGAAATGAATGTTGTTGATAGTAGTAACAATGTAGAATATATTAAAAATAGATTAAATTGGTGGGACAAAAGCAATTTTAAACGATGCCTCTGTGTTGGTTTCCCACTCTTTATGCTTTGGAGTATGCATCTAAAGGGGTACACAGATAATTTTATTAGTGTTAATTGTCTAAATCCCCGAATTCCTTGGCACCTCTCCAAATATTTAAGCCAGATTGTAACAAAATCAAGTACTTGTTCACTTTGCAAAGGTGCACTGAGAAGATAAAATGGCAGTAACTTATTTTATCTGTAAGGTTTGAGGTTAAGCAATATTAATGGTTGGTTAATGGCTTAATGAGTGGGCTACAAACCATTTAAGCATGCAATGAACCTTAGCTTTTCAATGACTTTCCTAATGAAAGATCTATATGACTGCATGTCTTGTGTCACAATAGAGATAGTAGGGAAGGTAACTAATCAATTGTGATGGTAAATCAATTGATCTGTAACCCTGTTTTCATACAGTGAGAAAGATATGGAGAGAGCATTTTACTATAGCTTTATTTCTAGCTGAAGATCAATAAATAAAAGAGACAGCTCACTATTTGAAAATGTTCCCTTTTACTGTGCTTCGAAAGCCAAGGCAGGCAGATTGATGTCCTATATCACAGATGTGTCGGTTTCCTTTGTCACTTCTCAAAGATTTAAAGTTCTTCCACATTAAATATATGATAGAGAATATCTGTGAGTCTAGACTTTATTGTCATGACCAAGGTTCAGATTAAAGATAAAGCTGTAGCATGACAAAAATTTGCCATTTGGTTTATAATACTCATGGGTATCTTTTTAAAATTTTCCCTCAAAGGAAAGGATCTATTATTTTCATTAGTTAATTTTTCTTTTAGAAAAATATAGAACGTAGGAAAATAATCATAATACTACTGCTGTTAGCATTTTAAAATATAATAGTTTGAAGGGAGCCTAGGTGGCTCCATTAGTTGGACATCCAACTCTTGATTTCCGCTCAGATCATGATCTCAGGATTGTGAGATCTGGTCCCAGGTGGGACCTGGGCGTGGAGCCTGCTTGGGATTTGGGGCCCCCTCCCAACCCCCACCCCCTGTTCTCTCTAAAAAAATTAAAATATAATATAATAGTTTGAGATATTGTTAAGAAAGTGAAAAGACAAGCCATAGACTGGAAGAAATATTTGCAAAACAGTGTATCTGATAAGGGATTTGTATTCAAAACTTGCAAAGAACTCTGAAAAAACTAACCCAATTTAAAAATAAGTGAAAGATCTGAACAAGTATTTCACCAAAAATGGTACACAAATCAAATAAGCACCTGAAAACACATTCAACATCATTAGTCATTAGGGAAATAAAAATAAAACGTCAATGAGATACTATTACCCACTTATTGAAAAGACCAAAATAAAAAGAACTGACAATACCAAGTGCTGACAAGGATGTGAAGCAATTAGAACATTCACACATCGCTGGTAGGAATTCAATAGTACAGTAGAGTACTATTGAAATAAATATTTACCATACAAGCCAGTAATCCCACTCCTAAGTATTTATTTACCCAGGAGAAATGCAACTTTATGTTTAAATAAATAAAATAAAAACTTGTATAAAATGTTTACAAAGGCTGTATTCATAATTGCAAAAAAAGTGGAGACAATTCAAATAGTCTATGATTGGTGAATGAATAAAGAAAACTGGAAAAAAGTAATATAAAGGCATAAACTACTTATACAGATGTGATGCTGTGTAAATCTCAAATACATTATGCTAAATCAAAAAAGCCAGACTCAAATGGTTACATAGTATGAGTTCGCTTATGTGTCATTCTTAAAAAGGTAAAATAAAGGAGACAGTAAATAAATCAGTGGTTGGCAGGAGTTGGGAGTCGTGGGGAGAGATTATCCACTAAGAGCCATCAAGGAAATTTAGGGAAATTTAGTTCTATATTTAGCTGTAGTAGAATTTATGCAGATGTATTTGTCAGAACCCTTAGAATTTTACACTAAAAAGGGTATATTTTATTATATGTAAATTACACTTAAAAGAAATTGCAATAACATGAAATTAACATTAAAAGTTATAAAGAATTATAATCTTTCACCCTAAATGTGCAAATTATTTAATCCTTCAACCGTAGATAAAGTGGTTAACCTTTGATTGGTCTAGAGAAAGGCTTGAAAAACTATGCCCGGGCAGCCCAGGTGGCTCAGCGGTTTAAATCTGGCTATTCTGTCCATAATAAATCTTTATTTAACAGAATACAAACGTCTTTGGCAAAGATTTTGTGATATAGATCATATAGCCCATAGAACATCTGGACCTTAGCGAAAGAAAATTGGTGAACTGTGCTAAACAGTACTTAATTAAAATTCTTAATCTTCCTATAAAATTTAGTATTTTCTTAAAAATTCCCATGATTTAAACAAATGCTTATAAAGGAAATGCCATGATTAACAAAATCAAACAAGCTTTATGATAAACATTTATTAAGCATCAACTATCCATTAAGTCAATTCATGTGAAATAACCATTTCTGTCACCGTGTAAATTAATATTCAGTTGATAAAATTTGAATTTTTTCTTAAAAAGTAATTCTACTTAGGTATTAAATTTGAAGGAAGAGTTGTTATTTCATGAATATTTCACCCTTCCTTGCCATTTCATTTCATTTCAGTAATAAGATCAGTAACCACTGATCTTATTTAGATTTTGGGTCTTAAATGGATTCCTGGCCTGGCCTCTCTACTGATCAACAAGTTCACCTTTGCCCTAGTGCCAGGAATTTAAAGCTTTTCATGCTTCTTCTTGATAAAGTTCAACAGCTCTATGTTGGCCCTGGAATTATGTCTAAACTCCTTGGCATTTATGTATGACCCTTCATGATCCGGCCTCAGCTTGTTTCCAGATTTCCTATTCTTATTTCTTCCATGCCATGTCTCTGCCACTCTAGTTATCCTTGAAGGGCTTTCTCTAACTTTTCTGCCTCTAGGATTCCAATTACTCCTCAAAGTCAAGTTCATTTGCCAAATTGCCCTTAAAACCTTATTTGATTCCATATATATATATATATATATATAAAACCGCTTCTTTCTGAAGTGTTTCCACAGTTCTTTGCTTAAACTTGTAACTCTAGCCTCCATGTCAGGCTCTCTTATTCACTGTCCAATATCTGTCCCTCTGTCTTGATCACAGGTACACTGGCAGGAGGGACTGTCACCTGGTGACCTTCTTCCACAGCACCTAAGTTTATACATTTCATGCAATAGGTATTTGGCAAGTACTTTTTTATTTGAATTTGGTTAAATTCAAGTTTTGGATAAGCTATTTTTATAAATTCTTATTAACAGTGATGACAAAAGCAAAAATATTTAATTGTCTTATCTCATATTGCCCACACCTCCAGCTATATGATATACCTATTTTTTTTACCCTCAATATCCAAAGCAGCCAGATGAGTGAAATTTATTGCTTGCTTTCAAAATTTGGAGTCAAAACTCATCTACTCCCTCCAGTCCTCCTAATCTAATCTTCTTTCCTAATTGTATGTTCATTCTATTTCTTTAAATCTCTCCATGTTTTCGAGTTCACGTGGATTTACAGCACAGATGTGAGGTATGGTTTCACTGGAGGTAAAAAGAAAAAAAGAACCAATATTTTTAGAATCTAGACAGATCAGCCTTCCTATCTCTCTTGTGGTTTGTTTTTTCAGCCTAATATGCCTGGACCAACAAGATCATTCACATGTGTACAAATTTGTGGATTATGTCCGGGGTCACTATCCTATATTTTCTACCTTTAATCTCCACTGCCAGGTGAAAAGCGTCGATGTTTTTGCTTTCGCTATTAGAATGCAGCACGTTTTCTTTTTTCATTAAAGTAAAGCACCCTTCACTAATGAATACATTGCACTATTCTTGATCCTTCTGATCTCTGAAATACAATGCTCAGCCTTACTCAGCAATTAAATGGTGGAGTCCAGATTTGAACCCAAGCAGCAACCATCCAACAGTAAGCACCATGCATATTCTGGATATTGGTATTTATATTGGACATTCCCTACCTCACTCTTAACATCAAGACTTCTGGTTCCAGAGTGCACAAAACTGGACATGCAGGTCCTCTTTGGTATACTGCTTTTAAAAACAGACCTTTTTTTTGGATATGTTGCATGTTACCTTGTCACCCCTCAATTATATGCTCCAAGTATTATATTTAGCTCCTTATTTATCTGGATGCTTAGTGTACCATGGAACCCATTAAGTTCTAGCATTTATTTATATTTTCTTGGACTTCTATCATTGGTTCTTTTAGTAAGTTCTCAATAAGTTTTGATAAATAAATAAATAAATGAAAGTATGCATTTAATGCTAAGGGTAATTTGATCTTCAGAAGTTCTCAAGCTCTTCTTAAACTTTGGAAGAAGGCCAAATCTTCACCCTCCAGTGGATAAAATGAAAGAGTTGAGTAGCTAAGTATTCCCCTTGCAATACTTTTGAAGCTTGTGCCTAAGATAGAATGATATAAAATAAGGTTACTATAAATTTATGTAAAATACTCAATTCTAATTCCACAAGTTACTAAATGATCTACTAATTACTTTTGCACTACACAATACTCAAAGTACCAGCACATGTTATTAGATTACCTTAAAGAAATTTTCAGCTTAAATAAAGCCATGTTACCATGTTTCTCTAAAAATCTTCTTTGATTCCTTCAAAGTTTTATTTAAATTCCAGTTAGTTAACATACAGTGTAATATTAGTTTCAGGTGTAGAATTTGGTAATTCATTACTTACATACAACACCCAGTGCTCATCACAAGTGCTCTCCTTAATCCCCATCACCCTTTTAACACATCCCCCACCCACCTCCCCTCCAGCAAACCTGTTTGTTCTCTATAGTTAAGAGTCTGTTTTATGGTTTGCCACTCTTTTTTTCCCATATGTTCATCTGTTTTGTTTCGTAGATTCCACATAAGAATGAAACCATAAGGTATTTGTCTTCTCTGACCTATTTTGCTTAGTATAAAACTCTCTAGCTCTACCCATGTCATTGTAAATGGCAAGATTTCATTTTTTTTTTAGTGGCTGAATAATATTCCTGTGTGTGTGTGCACGTGTGTGTATATATATCTTCTTTATCCATTCATCAGCTGATGGACATATAGGGTCTTTCCCTGTTTTGGTTACTGTTGATAATGCTGCCGTAAACAACCAGGGTATATGTATCCCTTTGAATTAGTATTTTTGTATCCCTTGGGTAAATACCTAGTAGTACAATTGCTGGATTGTAGGAAAGTTCTATTTTCAACTTTTCAAAGAACCTCCAAACTGTTTTCCAGAGTGCCTGCCCCAATTTGCATTCCCACCAACAGTGCAAAAGGGTTCCCCCTTCTCTGCATCTTCACCAACACCTGTTATTTCATCAAACAATTGCATCTTACCTGATCTTACCTGTGAATCTCTAAAATTCTTTTTTTTTTAAGATTTTATTTATTTATTCATGAGAGA
Source organism: Vulpes vulpes (assembly GCF_048418805.1). Classification (NCBI taxonomy): domain Eukaryota; kingdom Metazoa; phylum Chordata; class Mammalia; order Carnivora; family Canidae; genus Vulpes; species Vulpes vulpes. The sequence goes on along the minus strand of NC_132785.1, from coordinate 31,480,109 downwards.
CACAGAGAGAGACAGAGACACAGGCAGAGAGAGAAGCAGGCTCCATGCAGAGAGCCCGACGTGGGCTCCATCCCGGGTCCCCAGGATCACACCCTGGGCTAAAGGCGGCGCTAAACCACTGAGCCACCAGGGCTGCCCAAATCTAAAATTCTTAAATCTTCATGGTTTTTCTCTTTTTTTCAATTTATGTTTTAAAAGGTACTATACTTCATGCTCTCACTATTAATTATTCTTCCTAGTTTCTCTCTTATTCTTATTGTTTCTAGAATATCTTTATACATATGTTAATATGATATAGTCTTATTTTTCCTTATTTACATATACCAAAGGTAGCATGCTACTATTCTGGATCTTGCTTTTTCACATAACAATGTATTCTGTATCTCTGCCATTCTACATGCAAAGATACTCATCTCTTCTTTACAGTTGCATAATACTCTAATTTTGAGATATATTATAATCCCTACTTATTTCCAATATTTTGTTATTATAAGAAGCATCACAGTGTATGTAATATTATAATTTAGTCACTATAATTGTACAGAAGCAGCATTTCTGAGTTCAAGAGTAAATGCATCTGTACAGCATAGGAAATATAGTCAACCATATTGTAGTAATTTTATATGGTATCTACATTTATTGGAGTGAACATTTTTAATGTACATAATTGTTGAATCACCATATTGTTTTATGTTTGTCTTAGTGATATATTCCTTATTTGTACATAGCAAAATTCTCAATCTTTTCCTTTATGGCTTCTGGATTTCGGATCATAGAAAACTTTTTTTCCAATCCAATATTATAAAAAAAGAAGCCAGGGTTTTGTTTTGTGTTTTTAGTATGTCAGTGGCTTCCCTTTTCACATTTAAATCTTGTATTTACTTTCTTGATGAATAATACAAAAGATTCAATTTCATCTTTTTCCTAAATAATCACCTATTTGCTCCAATGGCATTTATTAAAAGGGCCTAACTTTACTCCACTGATGTGAATTGGCACTGTAATTATCACCTAAAGTCCCATGTATATTTCTCTCTGTTTCTATGCTTCCTAGTCTATTTCTTCATTTGTCTGTCTATTATACCTAATTGCATTTTTATATCATGCTTCTCTTAATTAAAGGCCAAAATATCAACCAATGTGGGGAATATGGCTTGCATTTCAAAAGAACTGTATGACAATTACTTGTCACTGTCTCCAGCTCTTCCTAAAGTTTCAATTACCACCTGGATCTCATTTTCTAGTTTTTAGTCTGGTACATATGTCACTGTAGATCACATTGCACCCTAGAAACATTCTTTTGGAACTTTATGCTTTATATCACCTTTAGAGATCTTTGGACATGTATAGGGTTTCTCTAGAGCAAGCTAGTGTATAACCTCAACCTTCAGAAGTCAGACAGTGCATCTGTAGCCCTGTCCTGACAGAGCAATAGAGTCAACAATATATTTCATGTCATCCTATGTGTACTAGAAGGCTGGAAACATAATCTCTCCTCAGACCACTAGAGATAGGGAACAAATCACACCAAATATTATCAACACAACATAAGACAACTAACCATATCTCTCACATTCCCAGCAAGCCAAGCCTGGTTGATGAATATAAACATCTAGGTAGAAGCAAGTCTACCAACTCCCTGAATGTGGTCTCAGTATGACAGAAAAATGCTTTAGTCAGTTTAATGACTTCATGTAGATGCTTGGAGGAGGTTCCTGGCATTGTTCATTTGACTGAAATACTGCTCAAATCACACTGGTTTTACGACACCAGTACCTGGTATCACATTGTTAGTCTGATTTCAATAGAAAGTATTGGATACAAAGTACTTGTAGATAGTATTTGCAGGCAGTAGAGAAGTACTAAGGTGACTGGATAGAGAAACTTTTACTTTTTTTCTACTAATGATAATCATGTTTGTTTTCTTAAAATATTCCTTTAGGAAGCTGCCTAATAATAATAATAATAATAATAATAATAATAAGAGAGTCAACATTTACATACTTCTTGTCACATGTCAAACCCACCTTTACTCATCAAGACTGATTGAATACTGACAAAATGGTACTGCATTGTGTGGAAAGTTTAAAAAATGAGTGGAAAGTTTAAACAAGCATCTCTTCATGCTTGTTTAAACTTCTTTGACTTCCAATGAGAATTGCAGACTATCAAATTTGTCTTAAGCATGTTGCCTTCCAGTTTCTTTGTTTAGAGCTGAAAGAACCATATTTGGTCTCAAAAAATTTGGTATCTTAAAAAGCTTTCTGACTTCAAAACTATTAAGATTTAGAAGAGTTTGTCTATGTTAAATACAAACTCTAAGTCAAAGTATTATAGTTTGTCTAAAACTAAATCAGTTTTATGACTTCTGAACTTATGTATTTGAAACATCAATTCTGTAAGTATCTGAGCACTGAATATCTACAAAATAGTGATTTATGTGTTTGCAAGTGGCAGAAACGTAGTAAGAGATAATTTTCTTTCTCCTTTAGAAGTTTACAAATTAGTATCTTCTTTAACTGTATTTCTTGCTCCTTACTTATTCTGCTACATGATAAACATATGGCTCTACCACAACAATGTAGTTAACTGTGTATGGTAAAAACCCAGAAAGACATGCTTCTCCTAAGTGTTGGCTGTTAATGGTGTCAGAAACAAAGTTAGATTGGTTCTCAGAAATGGCATTTATATTTATTTAATCCAAATTTAAGGAACTATTTATATATAAATTGCTTTCTTAAGGACAACAAATATGGCTCAAACTAAATGTGATATAAGGAAATTAATGGAATCTTAACATATGTTTCTGTAGCTCCTGTCCTGTTATGAACAAAAGGTAACATTATTACCAACAGATAATTATTGTAATCTGTAAATACACCTTCTGTAAAACATGGGTAGGAAATCCTTCAACATTTCAGAACTGCACATGTCAAGTTCTTTATGATACCTGGAAGTGTCCAAGGACTAGCCTTCCTGAGAAACAAGTAGCTAAAATCTGATTCATAAATCATGGGCTATAAAGTAGTAGCTACCTAATTTTTCAAAATGGTAAAAAATCTTTACTTACAGCCAACACCAAAATGAAAGCTTACTTCTTTCCTCTGAGATCAGGTGGAGATGCCATAGTTCCCATTTTGTAGATACATAAACAGGCTCAGAACATATAAGAAATATACCTAGCATCTCACAGCGAGGTAGTGTGGCTAGTTTGAATTTAAAGTAAATCACGGGCACTGAGGTGGACACTTGACGGGATGAGCACTGGGTGTTTTTCTGTATGTTGGTAAATTGAACACCAATAAAAATTAATTAAAAAAAAAAAGAAAAAAAAAAAAAGTAAATCACTGGAGAATGAGAAAGGGGCCAAGGAACAATTGAGAAATAATAGAACTAAATATTAAATGGAGATTTGTCATCTTGACAACCCAATAATATTTTTTCCTAAATATTTCCTAGTATTTAAATATTAAATATTTTTCCTAAATATTTCCTAATATTTAAATATGTAGGGAAGTGAAGATTTTTCCATGCTGAGATGCTTCTTAAATTTAATCTTTATTTATAGGTCTTACTAATATGATAGAAATGAAAATTTTTGCCTGAAATTTTTCTTTCTTTTCAAGAGAGGACAACATTCAGTGTCCAGTGTCCAGGAGACTCATGATAAAGAATTGAGGCCAAAAAAATAAATAAATAAATAAATAAATAAAGAATTGAGGCCATAGAAATTTCCTCATGTCTTATAGTAAGAATTATATTGCCTTACAAAGTGCATCTGATTTATAAAACAGTGGAATATTAGAACTATTTTTTAAAGGCTATATCATCTAAATTAATTGACCCATTTTATAGGTGGGAAATCTGAGGCTCAGAAAATGAAGTTTGTAATGTAGACCTGGGGTTTTATTCAGGTATCATTATCACAATATCTAAGTTTGTTTTCTTCCTATTTTCCATATCCTCTCATTAGCCACTCCTCTAAGTAGCTCCTAGTTTACAGATGATGTGTTCCATAATCAAACATGATTAACTAAATTAAAATTTTCATCTAGACCAGAAGATCCTGTAAAAGGGAATTGTTTCTGATTAGCACTGTCTGTGCAACCAGTAAAAGTATGAAAAAACAAAACAAAACAGATGAAGTACATACTAGCACAAGGACTGACAATTTGAAGAAATGGTGAAAGCAACCAAAGCTACTCTTTTGCTATCTTCCTAGATAGTGTGGTTCAGTTTTCTTCTAAGCCTAGAAATTCTCTAACAGTTGTCATCATGTCATCATTTTTGGGGGTAAAATTTCTGTCCAGATTGTTATAAACTAAGATTAATAGACAATTAAGAAATGGCATATCTGAATATATATCTCCCTTTATTCTAATCATTGATTCTTGAAGACAGAAAACTCTCTGCTACCTAAAGGAATGCATCTGAAATGATGAAGTGTCAGATTATATGAATTTGGTTCCGATCCACAAATGTTTATTGAACACTTGCAGTGTTTCAAGTTAGACACATAAAAATAAACAAGACATGGCATCTACATTAGCACTGATATTTTCCATGCAGGGATCCCTGACTTATTTCTCTCCAATCATGTCATAATTAGTAGAAAATAAAATTACGAGATTTATTAAGAAGGAGCAATAGAAAAGGTTAAATCCTGAAGGTGTGGAACCAATTTCTGTCTCTGCCATTCTCCAGCTGTGTTACCTTGGTAACATTTCTTAATTTTGAAGAGCCTCTTACCAGGTGTGACTGTATTTTCTAGTCCCAGGGCAGTCTTGGTTCACACTTGCTATCCTCAATTAATTAAGAAGAGCTCCTCTTTCCTTCTCAAAAGTTTCTTATTCTGTATGATCAATGATATGAGCACTTCACATTTTACTTCATCTTTAAAACTTGGATTGGTCATACCAACATCAGAAGTGGTGTAAAAATTAAATAAACATATGTGTGGTAACTTTGTCAATATATATATAAATAGAATTTAAAAGGCAAGATTCCCAACAAGTGAATATAAGATGACTGAAAGATGGAGAGTTATTGGTATTTTAAGGTATACTCTTCTCAGCATAAACACAAGCTTATTCCCTGATCTTGTATTGATTTTTTCATAGTGTGAACATATGCTAAGTGTTTTTACCAATCTCTCTCTGTATCAGAAATAAATCCCTTGTCCAAATAAATATACCTCAGGTATCCAATGATATTGATTTATTTTGAAGTCATTTAAGATATAAAGAAATACAACAATGTAAATGTCACTTTTTCTTTCTTTCTTTCTTTCTTTCTTTCTTTCTTTCTTCTCTTTCTTTCTTTCTTTCTTTCTTCTTTCTTTCTTCTTTCTTTCTTTTTCTTTCTTTCTTTTTGCAGTCTGACAGGCTTCGTGATCATTTCCTTCTTTCTCTCACTAGAAGGTGGGTAGCATGTAATATTCTCTCTGAATCATGTATGAAAAAGCACAGGCCTTGCTTCTCAAGCTGCTGCAGAACCCTCGAGGATTATTCTATCAGAATAACAACAGCTTGTGAAATATTTCCACAAGATAACATAATTCAGAATGGAAGACCCAAGATGACCCTTTAATTACCAACATTAGAACTCAAAGCTCTTGGAGACTTAGGAGTTTTTCACTTCAACACTTGGGCAAATGGATTAAGATTATGAAATAGCCCACCCAAATGTAGTATTGACATTGTTTGTGAAAAATGGAAAAATAAGCACCAGATTAGTAGGTATACCCCTAAAGAGACAGCCTTAAAATATCCACCTGGATGAAAGGCAAAATGAAACCCCCTCTTTCTGACCTGTGTAACAATAACCTAGGTTTATAGCTTACCTGCTCACTTCAGGAAGTGGTAATAACAGCCATTATTTTCTGTGGAAGCAATGCCTGTAACCATGTCATCCTCTGATAAATCATACCGATTGCATCTTATTATCTCACCAATGGTTCAATTAACTCACATCACCACTCAATTTATCAAATTAAAAAGGAAGGATTTTGTGTGTTCTAATAATTGTTTCATTAACATAAAACTAGTTAAGAACCATGTAGCTTCAGATCTGAATTCATATTGTCTTTATGTAGTTTTGATTTGCTCCGATGGTCGTACACTGACATGGCTCTTATATTCTATTAGTTGTCATGATTATTCTTTCATTAACATATACATGGCTATTGAATGTGGCAGGTTTTCACAGAAGACAAACACAATATTATAGAATAAAATGGTAACCATAATTTTGAAAGTCTAGGCATGCGTCTAAGCATTCTAAAGGCTTTAAAATAAGCATTGCCATCAGTTCAGTATGGGAGTGTAGTCTTTATGAAAGAGCTATATTAGCATAATACATTCAAGGAGTCTTAAGCTTGGAGATCAAAGAACTTCATAGCAAATTTTAAATGATTCTTAAAAACTTTTTGTCTCATCAGAATAGACAATTATTCTGTTGTTCTGCTTTGCATAAATTAAGTGGAAGAAACAACCATGTAAGTTAAACATTATTATTTCCACTTCATAGATGTAGGGACCAAGGTTCAGTTCAGAGGTGTTACATTGACCCAACTATGTTGCTACAGATGGTCTAGTTGAAAAACACCAGTCTTAGAATCAGAAAACCAATTTCACTGCTTGTTAATTGAGAAGTCTAGTTAATTCACCACAAGTCTCTGAATGCCATGTTTCTTATTTCTAAAAGGATGATCCTACCACCTCACATAATGATTGTGTTAAATGAAATGTGGGAATGAAAGCACCTGGTACATTGCACACACACTCAGTAAGTACCCGTTCTTTATTTTTCCTTGTGTGATACCTTGGTCCCTTCCTAATTTAACTAACCCACTACCAAATGGATTGGGCATTTCAACCACATTTCCAGTAATATTTACAGCTGACTCTATGCTGCCCCTTTTATTCCTATGAAAATCCCCTATGGATTTTCCTGTTTAAAACCATGGAAGTAATTGAGAATATTTTGGGCCATCTTGCCTTGGGTAACCACAAACTCAAATTTCCTCATACTGAATTCATCACCTCCTTACCCTTTGATTGCCCTGTAAGGCAAGTTTTCTTGTTCTCAGTATCAATTCATTTTATCATCATTGTCTCAATCTTGGAGACTCAGAGCTTTCTGCTATTTTTAACTCTCCACCCTACTTCATTCCCCAAATCCAATTAGGTGCAAAGTCTTATCCTGCCAATTCTAGCTTTGAATTGCCTCTCACATCCTTCTCTTCCCTTATATTTTCAATTCTCCCACTTTAGTTCAGGCCCTTTGCTACACAACTAGACTGCTGCAAAAATCCTTCAATTTGTTATCCTGCCTCTAATTAATCTTCATGTCAACCTTATCATGTTTGTCTCTAAATTGACCTTCTAAAATAGTAATCATGTAATCAAAACCTGTATATTCCCAACACTTTCAAGACTGAGTGTAACCTCTTTAGCTTGAGTCTAAAGGACTGCTCTCACTTTTGTAATTTTATTTCTCCACGTGCCCTTATAAAGTAGGTCTACTATTTTTTCTAAGGTACTTTGGCAGTCATGTCACTCTGGAGTTGTATGCTTACCATAGTATCTTCTTGGAATTGCTTTGTTTCTTCTCCTGCAGAAGAAGACTTTGTTCTTTAAAGTCCTGTGCAAATTTCATGTCTTTCATGAAACTTTATAACTAGTCCTAAGTGTTTCTGTCCTCATCAATTAAATTGATTTACATAATATTTTCTGTTGACTATCCATACTTCTGGAGACTTTTTTTTCATTCTCTATTTAGGGTCTTAAATGACACTTTCTGGAATCATCTCTTTAGATCCTAACATAACTGGCTGCTGCATATTTTTACTGAGCTATTCTTATCCAGTAGGTCTTGTGCAAAGATGTTAAAAAAAATTCCATTGAGTTCTTCAATCCCTCCAGATTCTAAACTGAAATTAACTGGAATTGGACTTAAACTAGCATCCTGGACCCTCTGACTGACTCTATTCTGTCCAATTAAATTTTTTTCTTTGCTAAGTAAAGAAATCACTTAGGCTCACAAAACCCTTCTGCTTTGGACATACCTAGAAATATTTATGTTTAACTTATTGTATAATTTTCAGATGCAAAAGGAGAAAAATACTGCGACTTTATTAATACTGGAATTGTAAGCTGGTAGGGAACTTATCCAATCTAAATGTTAATAAAACGTTATTCTTCTAAACCTGAACCTTCTGTGATTTAGAAACACAGTTATTGAATATGGAAACATCAAGTATATAAACCAAATTATAAGTTAGCAAAATAAGGGGTGCCCGGGTGGCTCAGCACCTGCCTTTGGCTCAGGTTCTCATCCCAGGACCCAGGATCAAGTCCTGCATTGGGTTTCCTGTGAGAAGCCTGCTTCTCCCTCTGCCTATGTTTCTGCCTCTGTCTTGCTGTGTGTCTCTCATGAGTAAATAAACCTTTAAAAAAAAGCAAGTTAGCAAAATAATAACAGATATGTTTTTCATCTTGCCCTATTGTGTTTTTCTTCCCTTTTTTCTTCTTTCTTTTTTCCACAACTATATACTAAAAACTTAAGGACTGAGTTTCACTACTCTCAAACACCCAACTGCATAGCCCATAGAATGCATGTTAATTAAACTGCAAATAACAATGCAGTTGCCAAACAAATACACAACAGATGCTTAATACATATTTTCAACCTAATTTAAAATAAGGTACAGCTCCTTTATGAAGGACAAAAGGGCAAATTTTATTTCTGTAATGTAAATCCCAACTAGAAGATGAATTAGTCAGCATCAAGATCTGCCACCAGTCTCTTACTCTGCATTAAGAAATTAGCCAAACACTGAGCATTCTCTATTTAAAAATACTATAATATGTGGTTCGACTGTGTGCAGGTATTCACAAGCAAAGGAGAATAGTCACATAGCATTCTAGTCAGTTTGAAGAAAGACCCATAATTTTATGTCACTTAGTTCTTATCACCATGTTGAGCATATAAGAACCCTTATTAATTGTGACCAAAGTGGTTGATAATACTGGAGAAGACCTATCAGACAAATCTGGATGCTTCCATATGCAGTGACATGCCCTTCAAGGGTCAGTGACAAATCAAGTACTTGGTGGGAAAATTTCCAACAGCTCTATGGAGATAATTTTTTAAATTATTTTTAAGCTTGTACGTTAAAAAGTATTTTGACAAGTTGCTAAGACTTTGCTGTTCATCTGAATGTGCCATTTTCTTCACATCTCTCTAGTGGGAAATCACCAGAGATCTTACCAGTGATTTAGTGTTCATCCGTGCCAGAGAGAGGCTTCAATGGTTCATTAATGTAGGTTGATTCCCACTCCTGCTGCCTTTGATTCTGGTTTAAATATAAGCTTCCTATCTGTGTGACTGTCACGGGCATAGCCCAAGCACAGAGATGGCTGCTGAGAAACCAGGAAGTTATTTTTCAATCTATGTAGGTAACTTCATTAGTTGTACTAAAAAAATAATAATAAATGTACCCTTGTCATATCACCCAAGTGACTATCTTGAATGTATTGTTTCTAAGTGGTCGTCAGCATGTAAAGATCTCTTCTGTCACATATGGAATTAAAAGGGATTTTGTCCTGAGACCCCCCCTTTAGAACTTACATTAATTCTGTATTATTCTTTTTTCCAGTTAACAATGATTTTGTATGACCAATACAGAATTACAGCACCACTTGATGTGTTGATACTGAATGACTCATAATATCAGAAAGCTAGGGAGGAAACAAAATAAGATGACCAAAGCTGGGATGCCTTGGGGCATCAGACCTGGGTTGGAGCCCCATGTTGGGTGTACAGATTACTTAGAAATAAAATCTTGTTAAAAGTCCTTTATCAATTGATAGAGAAGAATATTTCCATTGTCTTAATTTAATTATGGTATCGGCAAGGTCAGGCATTTTCATATATTTATACATATTTATGTTGCATGTTATTTCATATATTTTATAATATTTGAATTATGTTCTGTGTTCATTTTTCTATACAAGTGTTCTTTTTGTTTTTGAACTGCAAGGGTCCATTTGCTAATATTTCCCTCCATTTTGTCATTTGCCTTTTCCTTTTATTTATGGTGATTTTGTTTTGTTTTTACAGTTAGAGCTTGTAGAGGGTTTATGTAATCAAATCTGTCATGTTCTGCCTTTGTATTCTTTTTTTCTTTTTCTTTTTTTGAGAGTGTGCGTGTGCACCAGGGAGGGATGGGTGGGCAGAAGAAGGAGGGAGAATCCCAAGCAGGCTACCTGCCCATCATGGAGCCTGATTTGGGGCTCGATCTCAAGACCCTGAAATCATGACCTGAGTTGGACACTAAACTGACTGAGCCATGTAGGCACCCTATCTGCCTTTATATTTTCATAGGCTTCTTGAAATTAAAGCCCCCCGTCGGGCTCCCTGCATGGAGCCTGCTTCTCCCTCTGCCTGTGTCTCTGCCTCTCTCTGTCTCTTGCTCTGTGTCTCTCATGAATAAATAAATAAAATCCTAAAAAATATATATCTATATATCTATATATCTATATATCTATATATATCTGATCGTGTCACTCCTCTAGTAAAACCCTCCTGTAGCCTCTGTAAGATTTTGCTCTTAAGTTTAGACCAAACTCACTCATGTAACATGTAAGGCCCTTCCTAATCTGGCCCCAAAGGACCTCCTCAGCCTCTTGTGTCTCTGGCTTCCTGTACATTCTCCTCTCTCTGTCCCTCCCCAAGTCTCCACAACATGTACAGGCACATGTGCACATGCTGGCCTTGGCCAAATGGGAGAGCCAGTGGGGAGATGAGGCTTCCTGATGAATATTACCCTTGAGCTACTCGTGAGAAACAGAAAATATTTCAGGTTAGGAGAAAAAAAAAAAAAGAGAGAAGAAGAGAAGAATCGTCTTCTTCTCTAAAGTCGTCTAAAGAGAAGAATATGTGGTTCTGGCTCATGAATCATAATTTTTTTTTTTAGAAGGGATGAAAAGATCTCTTTTTAAGTAGCTCAGTGAGTCAGTGAGGTAGGGGAGTGGACAAGTTGCGAGTGAGGTTAAGGCACTAATACAGTCTGAAGTATTCCAGGTCTAGGTCTACTAAAGCAGGTTCTCATTTGACCCATACACATGAGATGTGCATAAAGTATCTGGGCTTGAAAGTGGTTCTCATCAAAGCAAATGGGTAGAAGATGGAGGAGATGATGCTACTTCACATTTCAGCACTAACTAGATAAAGAAAGAATGACACAATTTGAATCATTGTACCCTGGGATTGGACCCTAGAACAAAGAAAGGGTATTAGTAAAAAAAAAAAAAAATAGTCCAATCTGACTAACATTTATAGTCTGGTTAATACGATTTCACCAAAGGGAAAATCTTAGTTTTGACAGGCATATCATGTTAGGTAACACATTAACAAGAGTGGAACCTGGATGAAGGGTTGATGGAAACTCTTGTACTATCTTTGCAACTTTTCTCGAAATCTGAAACTCTTCCAAAATAAAAAGGTAACAAAAAGAGAAATAGCAAGAAGAGTAGCTCTTGATCCCTCTTCAAGCTGTTGAGTTGCTTTATAAGAAGAATATAAGATTTGAAATAACATTAGCATTCAATAACATATCCCATCACCACATACAGAAATTATAATACCAACAATTTTCACCACTGCCAAAATGTAAGACAGCTATTATTAGGCTGGATTCACATAACCATTCATACCAAGTTTTCATTTTCTACTTTAAGCTCTGTAGATACACAGTCCAACCCATCATTCCACATTTGCCTAGAAAATATAAACTCTATATTCTAGATTATAATTAATTAAAATAATTGAGAGTCCACAGTGCATACTAGCCATTATTCAGAACATGCGTAACTTTCGGTTTATTTACAAATTAGTGAAGATATAAAGTTGACCCTATACACACCCATTAGATAGAGATGTAATGTTTATTGTGTCCAAGTTCAACTAAGAAAGGTATGAAATTTACTTTTCTGTAAAGAAACTTCTGAGGGAAGATCGAAGTGATCCTAAATTATTCCGCCATACATTACTAGTTGTGGATCTTAATGAGGCTCTTATCTGATCTGTGCTTTAGTCTCTTCATTCAACAAAGCTGGCAACTGAATCTAGGTCCCAAATTTGCCAAAAAAGATTAAATGAGGTAATATAGACCCATTCCTGACATAGGAAGCATTTTTGTGTAAGTAATTTTGCGTGTGGGTTTTTTTGTGTGTGTTTGTGTGTGTGTGTGTGTGTGTGTGTGTGGTTCTTTTATTTTCTGCTTCTTGATTACACTGTTTTACAAATGATTGACTTTGTAAATACTGGGTTTTACTTAATAATTGAAAAGTCTTGCAAGCAATGTCCAGTAACTTTCTATAAGTGTTTCAACATTACTTGGAATCCCATGTTATTGATGTTATTGATAAAAGTAGAGTGATAGTTAAACCTCAAGCTTTCTTAGTAGCATAAAACTGCTAGTAATTAGAACTGGCTGCATATAGTAAGCTAAGGTAAGTAGGTGGATGTGAGATGAGCCTGAATTGGAGCTGAACAAAATTTAGCGTGCATTTTGAATGCTGAGTCCTTGCATATTTTTCTCTCTTTTTAAAAGTTTTTATTTATTTATTTGACAGACTGAGAGCACAAGCAAGGGAGCAGCAGAGGGAGAGGGAGAAGCAGGCTCAGTATTTGACACAGATAGAGAGCACAAGCATGGGGGAGCAGCAGAGAGACAGAGAGAGCAACAGGCTCCCTACTGAGCAGGGAGCCCAATGTGGGGACTCGATCCCAGGACCCTGGGGTCATGACCTGAGCTGAAGGCAGATGCTTAACCGACTGAAACACCCAGGTGCCCCTGGAGTTCTTGCATATTATTCATAAAGTTTGTTTCAACCTTGAGGTACTCTGTAAAACTAATGGATGGTGGTGACTCAATAAACAACTTGCCAACATAAACTCAAGCAGATAACTGAAGAATCTCTCCAATTTTTGTTGGATTGGGACAATTTGCTGTGAAAGAGAATTCAGATTTTGAAGGCAATGTTTTCTCTCAGAATAAGGAGCATTGCTAGTATTCTACTGGGAAACTGAAAAAAAAAAACTGTTGGCTTCTTGGGTGGGTGGACCACTCTGTCTTGGGTGCCACCGCTTCCCAAATTAGAGCATTTAGGTGTCCCTTACCTGCAGTGACAGCGTCTCAGAGTTTAGCACCACTAACTGTCAGACACCACGCTGCCTCTCTTAAGTGCCACCACTCTGAGGGATGTAGAAACAGTGGGGTCAGGATGAGCTCAGCCCTGGTGGGTGGGTGAACAGTACTGGAAAATGTGGAGTGCCCCCCCCCCCTTCCCATCCTGTTTTTGTTCCTGGAGTTCACAGCCTTTACATACTATCTGCTTAATCAACTCTGCCACCTAGTGGGCCTCTTCCATCACATGGCTTTTTATTTTGGGCTTTCCCTGTGTGATATAACTGAAGGGCAGGTTTCATGCTCACAGGGAGGGGTGCCAGTTGGTAGTGGGTGGGAAAGTGGGGGAGGGAAACCCTAACCCTCTCATAAGAAAAGTAATCTTTGGATGAAAAAAAGTAGAAGCTCCTGGGGCCTTAGCTCCAGAAAACCAAGCAGGTAGGAGTCGTGCTGAGCAGTGTGGCTTCAGATCAGCAGAAACTGTAGCAGGCGCAGAGACCACCTGTTAAGCAAAAATCCAAAAATCTTCAAAGACCTTCCAGTGCCAAAAACCTGTGATGAAAATCCCTTTGGGCTTCAACCATCTTTGAAGGCAGCCCCTTGTTAGCCCTGCCCCCTCCTTTTGCTAAGAGCTGAGTGTGCCCCCATCGGGGATCCATGCTGATTTTTTTGAAGAAAAAGAAAGGTTATTTGTACTTCTACAGACATGCAGGGAAAATATATGATTATTTCCAGCTCAACACTCTTTGCTTTCTAATGTAATTTACCTCCCTTATGTCTGGAAGCTCTGATATTAATGAATTGCCATTTATTGTAATCATCAAATTAAGGCAATGTACTAATAAAATATCATGTCATAATTGTGACTGCCATACCCTTTACATTGCCATGAGAGAACAGATATAGAGATATTTAGTGTATAATATTGAGTTAGAAAAAAATAATTGTTTCCATAATTACTGAAGCATTTCCAGAATATAGATTTAAAAGTCAAGCAATTGGGTTATTCAAGAATAAAAAGAAAACTGTATTACTAACTAAAATATTAGGATTGTTTGTAGTATTTCAAGTAAAAATATAATTCAACATGAAATCTTTACATTTCTGTTGCCGTTGACCTGAGAGCAACTTGAAAGATTTCCCCAAGAATTAGTATGTTGAACGCTACAAAATAGAAATCTTAATGATATTTTTCTTGTTATAAGATAAATGCCAGTTACTGGTGGAACATTTTATAAACTAAAAAAAAAATACAAATTAGAGAATAATCGCCATTCGTATTCCCACTCTCCTGATTTAAATATTGTTGGCAGATACATATTTTGTACCAATCTTTTTATTGTTCTTTATTAGGCCAGTTCTTTGTGTTTCTGTTGACTTTTACTTATAGTAGTTATTTCCTTATGTAGTTCATCATATTTATTAACATCTCATCTTCTGTTGGTATTTTATTTTGTTGCTATTGTTTTCTGTAGTTTGCATTTTTTTCTTGTGGAGGTTTTATGTAATCTTATAGAAGAGACTCTATATTTGCTTTCAAAGAATATCCCAGAGATTTTGTTAATATAGGACTAGACTGTCCGTTAATGCCTTTACTTAGGAATCATACACAACACTGATATATAAATTTGGACTCCACATTTGAGGTTTTTATTATAAGACATCGATTTATCCACTTAGAGATAGGTATTCTTGACTCTTCCCAGGATGTTCTTTAAGAAAGGTCAGCCCTTCCAGGTTCCTGAATTTATCCTCTATGTCTCATGTAAGCCTGGGGTTCACTTTCTTTTTCCCTCTTGGACCAATATCACAAGGACTAGAGCCTTAATTCATATGCTTACACTCCCCCTATAGTTACTAACTCTGCAAGTAGGAATTTTCTGGTCTTTTTTTCCAACTCATTTTTGTATTTTCTGAAACAATGCAATGGTTTTTTATATGGCATTTCATGAGTTTAGTAAAGGGAAAGTGGTCCATATTAGGTCAGTCTGCTATACTGGAACTCATTTTTTCCCCTGTCTTTCTATTGTTTTTCATAGTTGAAATGGTACTCTTTGTCCTTCACCAAATTACTTCTTAGAGGAAAAATAAGTCTTGTCATTCAACCCCTTCAAAGCTTCCTGGGTTAGAAAGAATGTAAGTCCTGCTCCATCTGTCCTTCTACTTAGACATATCTGGCACTGCCATCTGTCTCTAACATGTTTTATATTATGGCATTGGACCATTGCTTTTTGATATTTATTAAGAATCACTATGATGTAAATGTACCAAAATGTACAAATAACAGACTTAATATTCTTTAAAGCAAGGCATTCACCACACAATTATAAGGTATTACATTGAAATCCATGGACTCAATGTTTTAGAGCTGGAAAGTACCTCAAAAGCCATCTTAATGTAACCAGCTCTTATAAATAAGAAAACCAAGACTCTGAGAGTTCCAGAACAATTTCCTAGGGTCTTTGTAATACCTCTATCGAAATAGCACCAAGGCATTGAGTCTACTGTTCAGAATCAACCCAACATTCAATGTTAAAATAAGAACCCAAATAATCTTTCATTAAACCTATTAATAAATCTTAAAGCAGTTATCTGGGGTATGGATAACTATCTATGCAATTTATAACATTTTTGTTTTAATCTTTCTAGTATTTTAGAGTTCATCCATGTTGTGGTGGGTTCAAACAATTTCACAATTTACTCTTTAAAATTCCAATATACTTAATGGAATCATGACTAAAAGCCAATTGTTTTATAAATGAATATAAGCCATTTTCTATGTACATTTGTGAATGTTTTATCAACATTTTACTATATTCTTAACATGTCTAAATACACGAATCACAAATTTTGCTTCTCTTATTCTTAGCTATACTTTCATGTAGTTTGTGCTTCCTTTTTAAATCTTTTGTTTGTTCTGGTTGTGGATTTGGAGGGCGGGGGAGATGGGAACCATTGAAAGATGGTGTGGCAAGTAAGACCAGTATATTCTGCTAAAGCAGTTCCCTTCAGCCTGATTGCCCTGACTTGAGGAGATCATAGATCTCAGTGAGGGAGGTTTTTTTTGTTGTTGTTGTTCATGAGGATTTCAGGGCAATATTTTATCTTTTCCTCAAGTGACTTGATTCTTTTTTTTTTTCTGAGAACTTGGAGATGATTTGTTTAAAACTTTTCATAGCTGACTTCTTCAAAAGTAATGGATAAGAGTAATATCTTTACACATATTTTCCTAACATGTCAGAAATACAAATGAAGTGTTAGCAACAAGGTTTAAATAGATTGATTCTTAATTCCGATTATCTGAAAAGAATACATAAACAATGATTTTCCCAAGAGTCAATGCTAATGCTGGGCTAGAATGACAATCTAAAATTCATTTGGTATTTAGATTAGGGCAGATATTAGTTCTCCCCCCGACCCGCCCCCAAAACACATAACCCCCTGGCAGGCATTTTGAATTTCTACTCATTCAAGAGGTGATATTTAGGATGTGGTGTTTTCAGAAACTGGCACAAACATGAGATAACTAATATGTGAAAAGACACATTGATATTAAAATGCTACAGGAGGTCTGGCTCTCCAAGGTTTGGTTTTAGAAAGTAGTACATGCCAGATGTTTCAGAGAAAAGCATAAAATCTACATTATGTGCCTAATTGTACTGTATTACATCACAGGGATGGGGATTTTTTTCTCCCTGACCACAGCTGGTGAGAACAATATGCCCTGGAGCAGGAAAGAATCAGGCACCCTGAAAATAGGGCAGCTTCTTACTCTGTTTTTTTTTTTTTTTTCTGGAAGGGTGGGGAAAATTTTATCTTCAAAAACCTCTACATATGTGAATGATAACACCCTCCATCTAACAGAGTCTATGCTTGTGAGCTAAAATACTGAACACACCAGATGGGACCACTACCATAGAGAATGAACTGGAGAAGGGAGAGCCTGGCAGAAAAGTCTACACTATCGCATATCCGGGCACTGCATAGACTATATTTATAAGGAGATACCACCGGGGCTCAAAAAAGTCTCTGGCATTAATGAGGATCTTGCCTTGTTAAAGCATGTCACGGAATTGAGCTGGTCCCGGTAGGCTACTTTTCTCTCATTATGTCAGGAGCTGACCATACAAAGGAAGGAGCAGAAGAGTGAAAAGTGTTAAAATGTGGTAATCATGTTGTGCCCCTCAAAACTTACATCTACCATTGCCCAGCTAAAACAATAGTAGGAGTAGAGCCTTCCAGCCTTGCTACCTTCTACATGCTTACCTAGAAAGAAAGAATTTCTATATTATCAAAAAATACTCCCCTAGGCATGGTGTCCATTGCACCCTATAAAAAATAATTTTAGACTCAAAAAACTTGGAGTTACTCTACCAGTTTTTTTCTTTCCATTAATGCTTATAAAATAGGCCATCTACAAGGGATGTCAAGCCTTTAGAGTAAATTACACTCCATATGCTGGATTTAAATTTTATGTCAGATGACACCTGGCTCCTAAAAGGGATTGGATTGTTTTTAAAACAGTATCATCAGTATCATACAAATTATAGTTAGGTAAATACCCAACTCTCAGAAACTCAAAATTATTGCTATCAGAAAGATTATTGCTATCTACACATCTAATGACAGTTGGTATATGGGTTACTTTTTTTATTTTGAAGTTAGAATGTCATAGATTAAATGACTATTCTTTTGATTTTTTAAAAAAATAATTTTTCCCCTCAAAATTTACCAAACTTTGCAATATTTGCATCGCATAGTCATGGAGCCATCAGGTAAACAGAAGTCCTGTCCCTCTTCCTGGAATACTTCTTTTTCCTGTCATTGGCTTTAATGTCTTATTGCTCTTTCCTAGTCTTTTCTCATTCTGAGTACTTTCACATTCTCTCGTATTAGAATCTCCAATTTACTCCTTAAAAAAAAAGTTTAAAATTTACTCTCAATGCAATGTAGATGTATACGTATATAAGTGGACCATAAGCTAACATTTAATGGAAACAATACTTTTGTGTCATACTGCCATCTAATGGTGTCCATGATGCTTGACCTCTTCCATCACTTATTGCACATCCTATTTAACAGAACAAGTGATTAGTTAAAACATAATTCCCAGCTTTTAAGAATTTATAGAAAAAATGTTTTACATAATTCAAAAAGTCTTAGTGTTTTGTTTGCATATTTACATGGTGGGCTCTTTATAGCTAGTTTTATTATCCAACAGAAAAACCCAGGACATTTATTCTTATAGCTTGTATTTTGATAATTTCTCTCTTAGCTCTTTGAGAGCTCTTTGGCTCTCTTAGCCAAAGGTTTTCACTAATTGGCAACCTACCTATTTCTTTTATAATTCACAGGGAGTGCACAAATGTACATTCATTTGTGTACATTTCTAGAGGTTTTACATTTACGAGACTCTTAAATATTTTCTCTTGAAGACAAATCAGTATTTTCCTCGGTGCTTCTATCATACTCAGATGAGGTAGTAATCTTTATGGAAAGAGAATGGAGGAGCATCCTACCTAATTCTAGTTCTAGTTCCTACCAGTTCCATTACTACTACTAGCACTCTGTATAACCTTGGCTGAGGGATTTATTTCTGTAAACTTTAGTTATCTCATCACTTAGATAAAAGGGTAGAGTAGTTGGCTTCTAAGTTGCCTTAGAGCTTCACAAGTATGTCATTTTGATGCATATCCAACTAAGATGCATGTAAGATCGTAGTTTAATTCAACCTCATGGACCAAGAATCTTCACAGTCATAGCTCTGTTCCTGAAACCATCTAACAGAGCTAGAGTTAGGAAATAGTGGTTACCAGATAAATGAATTTGACCCAGCTCTTAAGAACACTATCATTCCCACATTGCTAATCTGGTCTATCATATTATCTGAAAAATAAGCAATTATAAGATTTTTTGAACGAAGAAATAAGGGAATGTATACGGAATAAAAACAAGCTTATTACGATTCAAATAATATTCAAGATTATATATTTCATATATATATGTGCATGTTAGATTTATATGATATACATGGAGAAACAAAGAAGCATGCTAGTTATTCTTACATAATATATTTTAGGTCTCATAGAGCTTTACTGTAAGTCACCATCAATGTAAAATAGCAGGGAGAAAAAGAGAGTAGTATACAGTCAAAAACAATAACAAGCCAAAATCAGAATTACAGAAGCTCATTTAATCTGATGAAGGCAAGTTGCTACCTACTTCACAAAGAATAGCAGAACTTGGAACAGCATTGACAAAATTCTCTTCAATTTTACTCAAACTCCTAATTAAAAGGCTTTCATTTTTTTTAAAAAAAGTGAACCTAATACTTCTGTATCCATCTCACAGTGGTCAAGATTTCAGAAGTCTTAAACATGTAAAAGAGTTTCTTAATGCAATTAACATGTGTTTAAAAAAATGTGTTCAATTCATTACTTCATTACTAAGAAGGCAAAAGGAGGAAATGTGACCATATAGCCATAAAAATTTTCACCAAGGAGAATATAGGAAATTTTGTTTAAAAAAAAAAAAGCCTAGTAACTATAAAGATAGTAGAAAACAGCTGGGAAAGTGTGAGTTCAAGATTAGGAACAAAGTTTACATACTATCAGGCTTTCTCTCCCTTCTTCCCACTGTCCCCCTGCCCCCCAATCCATCCTTCCTCCCTTTTCTCTCTTTTTTTCCCCTTTACCTTTGCATAATTTTCAATTATGTTAATCAGGTCTTAAGGAAAATAGAAAGTGAGAAAAAGCCATTCATTTGGTCTTCTCTGCCAGTGGGTATCTAAAAATCAGTTGGGAAAAGAATAATCATTTTACAATCATGTATACATCATAAACTTTCAAGTATTTATAGTGAAATAAAAGTGTTTACTGCCTGACTGGATGCATTTCCCAGAAAGCAGCCTCTGACTCAGAGTGTTACTGCTTTGCAAACACACAAGTAATAAAATACTTAAGTGCTGAGGGAGAGAGGAAGACCAGAAGAAAGAAACAAGGCTTAGGATTCAAGTTATAAACCAGAACCCAGTCTGTATATCCAAAGAAGAGTCCCAGAATGGGAAGATTAAAGTATCTCAGAATTTGGCAGTCATTTCAGGCACAATGTTGAGTTCTTTGGGCATTTGTATGTCCTATTGTGCCTCTCTGACCTAGATTAGTCTAGTTACTCAGAACACAGCAGTATAGCTTTGCAGTAACGTTGCCCCATGGCTTAATTTCCCAATTAAACTTAAACAAATTTCTCAAATGCCCATAAAACCCTTGGTGGCAGGATCAGTGCACCTGAATATTTAATTATTTGAATGTCAGTCTGAGGCATAGATAATTGGCAGCTAATAGAAAATGCCTAAAACCCAAAAACAAAAGATTCGTCTATGGTTGATCTGGGAATAAGAGCATACATTTACCAAAATAGAGAAATTTTGTTGTTGTTGTTACCCTAAAAAAGTGGAAAGATACTAGAAAACTAGACAAAAATATAAAAAGTAGTAAATAAGATAGAAGGAAAATGTCATTGAATTATAATTACATTTTAGATGCTGAACTTTGGCTGCAGTTAAATGATAGAACTGATATTAAGATACTGTGTATGTCTCCAGACTAAGTGATTGTCTATCAGAAAATACTGGGGTTAGCCTGCCTGAAAATACTCTTCTCTTCTTTAGCTATAATGTTTCAACATAAGTAAATACAAAGCTAAGCAAAACAAATAGATGTATCAGACAACATTTAACGAAATGAAATTAATCTACTGACCCTCATAAATCAACTTAATTATATACCAAGTAAAATGGCTTGAGACTTGGCTGGAAAATGATAAGCCAGAGGTGGTGATAAAAGAGTTATCGAGCTCAGGAGAGGTCCCAGTGGGAAGCCCAGAGAATTAGTCTTGGGCTCAGTCTTACTTTACATCTTAATTACTGATTTCAAAGAAAGGCTAAACAGCACATTAACTAATTTGCAGATGGTACTAAAATGGCAAACACTGGGAATTGCAGATTAAAAATCCAAAGGGATTTTAAGAGGTTAGAAGTAAGAACCAGTGAAATCCAACCCTTTAAGTCATAATAACAGTGATGATGATGGTGATAAAACAAAAGCTGTGGTTAAATTCTTTTGTGGAGACATCATGTAGAGAGATGCAAGAGAAAATATTTTTCAAGACACTGAGTCAGGAAACCTAATGCATGGAGAAGCAAGTTTAAAATACAGCAAACACTGAACCAGACACAGTGGAAAGGACAGAAATGAAGGATTCTAAAAAGACTATCTTCCTTGTGTATTTCTTTGATAAAAAGTGTATTTCCTTGATCAAAAATTAATTTGGCTCTCTTCTCCTCATGAGGCTGAGAAAGATGATCCATAGTCCATTGTCACTATGTGTTCATTCCCTCCCTACTGCTTGAATTCTCAAGTAGCAACTTCTATTTCTTATCCTTCAGACTTAGTTCCTCTTGGAATCTAGAGATTCTTTAATTAGGGATTCCAAACGATATGCTATCTCTGAGAAATAGAGACTATGTGACTGACATCCCTATTTGTGTCCCTCCTGCCCAGCCCCTTTTGAAACCAATAGCAGCAAACTGAGGCGAAGCAGGCATAAGTCGATGACTGGGAAAAACTTATCACTGAACACTTAAAAAATATGCCTGAAAGCCAGAAAGGATGGAAATGACTTTTGAAGTAAAACAATGGGTAGAGTCAGCCTAGATTATGTTTCCAGGGAGTGAGGGACACCTGTCTAGTAGAACCTCCAAGGGACTCTGAGTTTAGAATTAGCTGAAGACCAAGTATAGAAAGGGAAATGAAGCTGAAAAGTGATTGTTGATCAAGATCTTTTATGGAATCATTGTGCCAGTCTGGGTGGCTACCCCAGACCCAGGACAGAGCCCAGACAGTTGGCATTCCCTCTGGGAAAAGCATCACAAGGCTATTTTCTAAAGAAATTGAACCAAAGTATAGGGGGAAAGTCATAGATTCCAATAGGGATGTTACTTCTCCAACTACTGAAAGTCCTCCTCATTTTGGAATTTGGAGAGCTGGAGGCAGAGAATTGATTCTCTACCCATTTCCCCTGAAATGAAACCTCTTAGTTCTATAGCTACCAGAGAAATATTTTTCAGGTGGGGGAAAAAAAAACACAACAATTTGGGTCACTATCCCCTCCTTCTACAGCAAGAAAGGGCAAAACCGTATTCATATGCAGTTAAGCAGAGACCCAATTATCCCTTTGGCTTAGATCAGTCCCACACCCAGTTGCCAATTGTAATTCCTCCACCAGGAGAAATTTCAGTTGGGAAATGCAATACCAGGAAACTTACCCCAGTTATGCAACCGTGAATGGATAATCAAGTATCACCGGGCATATGAGGGATCCATAGGGAGACCAGTAACAAGAATGACAATAACAACCAGACCCTGGAGAAAATAAAGATATAAAGATATTCAGATAAGCCTCTAATATTTTTAGAGATCAGGGCATATTAAGTGCATAAGATAAGAACGAGAGGAAAAACAGGTTATAATGAATATGACCAACACAAATTAAAAAGAAAGGCAATTAAAAACCTCAAAGCAAACAAACAAAAACTCCTGATCATGAAATTCATTGTCTAGATAAAAAGCAAACTAACTGTGACATGAACTTAATAATTGATGAAGTATTTAAAAGGAGAATTGAGTTGACTTTAACTCTAAAAACATTTTCTTAAGGTGGCCAAGAGATGAAGGTATTGGGCCTACAAAGAGGAAACTGATTTAGGTATACAACTTGGCACAACACTGAATAGCATGGGTATATGATCAGACCAGTGTAAAGATTGCTTCTTGATCTTCAAAGCTTATCATCAATGTATTGTCAAAAGGCGAAAGACTTGGTTGGGTTGTAATGTTAGTTGTAATGTTAGTAATATTGACAAGATCTAAGTAAAACTATAGCTGCAAGTCAGACTTTCAGAAGGAAGAAAACTTGTGGAGAGAAAGGTCAGAGGAGTCGAGAAATATTATCCAAAGTTGATGGAAAGATAGAAAGTTATAAAATTATTTCAAAAAATAGGTAATGACATAAAAATACCAAATTGAGAAAAGAGGATAGCATGAGATAAATTATCTTTGTATTAAGAAGCCAAGAGATAGGGATGCCTGGGTGGCTCAGCAGTTGAGCATCTGCCTTCAGCCCAGGGCACGATCCTGGGTTCCTAGGATTGAGTCCCACATTAGGCTCCCCGCAAGGAGCCCTCTTCTCTTTCTGCCTCTGTGTGTGTGTGTGTATGTGTGTGTGTCTTTTATGAATAAATAAATAAAATCTTTAAAACAAATTTAAAAGGAAGCTAAGAGATATTTTTAAAATTTGAATAGTCAAGAAATAGGAGAAGCATATCATTTAGAGTTATGAAGGCAATTGCCACCCCAAACTCAGACAGTTAAAACAGCTTACTTCCAAGGAGTAGAACTGTATTTAGTATGTATTTGATAGAACCCAAGTGCATAAATTTATCTAATATAAATAATGTTCAACATACTTTGTCTATGGTTCCTCATTTGTTTTATATTAAATAATATAGAATCAAATAACAATAGAACAGCATAAAAGCTGTTAACAGATCACTTTTTGAAGAGATAAATAGTTCACACAAAATTTGAGAAAGCCTATCTGCAGACATTGGAGGCAGATGGCTATTGCTAGGTCCAAGTCCCTGCTCCGCTGTGTCGGGTATACTTGGACCCAAGCTCGAGCTTGTAAATAACCCCTCGTGTGTTTGAAAAAAAAAAAAAGGTTGGCTATTGCTAAAGAGACGGGAGCCTGTGTGTGTGTATTCTGATGCCTCCAGCGCCTTTCTGACTATGTAAGTCTGCTTTAGGCTATTTATACTTCACTGGAAGCTCAATATTCTACAAACATTAATTTGTCTTTCTTTTTATAAGACAAATACAGCTTCATAAATAGAGACCTTCATAATTTGGCAGCCATGATCCTTGCAAGCCTCATCTCAGTGTTCAATACCATGTAAGCTGTCTGTCCCTGCCAAAGTAAGCCACTATCTCTTTTTAGAGCCATTGTGAGCTTATCCATGTATTGGTGCTACTCTGCTCACTTGAAACACCCTGACCCACCTTCTCTGTTGATCTAAACCCTACCCATGCATCAAGTTCATGCTTAAGCCCTACCTGGTCCACGGAGCCTTGTTTGACTATCCTACCTTATAGGATGGAGAGCTGTTCTGTAATCTTACTTACCTTCTTCTTCTTCTTCTTCTTCTTCTTCTTCTTCTTCTTCTTCTTCTTCTTCTTCTTCTTCTTCTTCTTCTTTTCTTCTTCTTCTTCTTCTTCTTCTTCTTCTTCTTCTTCTTCTTCTTCTTCTTCTTTTCTTCTTCTTCTTCTTCTTCTTCTTCTTCTTCTTCTTCTTCTTCTTTTCTTCTTCTTCTTCTTCTTCTTTTCTTCTTCTTCTTCTTCTTCTTCTTCTTCTTCTTTTCTTCTTCTTCTTCTTTTCTTCTTCTTCTTCTTTTCTTCTTCTTCTTCTTCTTCTTCTTCTTCTTTTTAAGAGAGAGAGTGCAAGAGTACATGTAGTAAGCGAGGAGGGGCAGAGGGAGAAAGAGGGAGAGAATCTTAAGCAGGCTCCATGCTCAGTGAGCAGCTTGACTTGGGGCTTCATCTCAAAACCCTGAGATCAGGACCCGAGTGAAAATCAAGAGTCCACACTTAACTGACTGAGCCACTCAAATGCCCCTTATTTATCTTCTTTGCTAGTTTTTCTATACCTTTCTTTCCTGATTTTCCTTCTTTCATGTCCCCCATTTTCTCCTCCTGATAAACATTTACTGATCACTTACTTTATGAAGGCTGATTTGGCAATAGTTATGCATTGTTTGTAAAGTCTCCTGTATTGCTCTTGGGCTTCTGTGTGTCTCTGATTGGTCTCCCTGGCTTGATGTAAGCCCTGTGAGGAGGAGGGACCACATTTCATACTACTTTTCATACCTCACAGTGCTTAAGGACTGTGTCTTCAACAAGTAGACTGTTGATAACTATTTTTTGTTTAAATGGATGTGTATAACTTACCTTTATAACTTATTAAACAGGATTATGACATTCAATTTAATGTAACTAATCTTTTTTATAAAAGATTTCATTTATTATTCATGAGAGACACACTGAGCGAGGCAGAGACATAGGCAAAGGGAGAAGCAGGCTCTCCACAAGGAACCCAATGTGGAACTCGATCCCAGGACCTCCCTGAGCCAAAGGCAGATGGTCAACCACTGAGCCACCCAGGTGCCCCTAATGTAACGAATCTTAAATAATTGTGAAGTTTGGCTTTTTAGACAATGCAGAGTAGACAATAAAGATTAGGCAAATTAGGCTTATTAGACAATAAAAATTGAGAGAATTTGGAGACTGAGTTGATTCCTGGATCCTCACTTTCTAGCCATCTGACCTGAGATTAGGAACTTAATCTACCTTTGCCATAGTTTTGTCATCTATTAAATGCAGCTGATAAAATAGCAGATATACCTCTCTGGGTTGTTGCAAACACCAAGTAAGGCATACAGAATGTTCAGGATTGTGTCTAATATGCTACAAGTGTTCTAAAACCTAGCTACTTTATTATTTTCAGGACATAAGAGCCTCACAATCTTAAGTGGTTAACACTTTTAAAAATATTTTATTTATTTATTTATTCATGAGAGACACAAAGAGAGAGAGGCAGAGACCTAGGCAGAGGGAGAAGCACGCTCCCTGCAGGGAGCCCCATGTAAGATTGGGTCTCAGGACACGGGGATCATGACCTGAGCCAAAGACAGATGCTCAACCAGTGATCCACTCTGGTGTCCCTGAATTGCTTAACTCTTAACAGCTATTTCTTGCTCAAACTCCACTGTGGGTCAATAAGAAGAGTGGGCATACAGGGGAATCTGCTGCATATGGTTGCTCAAGTACTAGGTGGATGGACATTATCTGGGCCTTCTGCAGTGACCACAGTGGTGGAGGAGGCAGATGGGGGTTGTGGGGTGGCTCTTTTGTTTGAGGACCAGTAAGTGACACAAGTCACTGCTGCCCTGCCCAACCGCAAGAACAGCAAGGGAGCTGAAATGTGTGGGGAAGTAGCTTAAATGACTAGTGAACCTTCTGTTTCTGCCATAGATAATGATGAATCTCTGGAGACAGAATGATAACAAGCAGAGGGGCAGTCTAAATGTTCAGGAGATGAAAATGTTATTCTGTATTAGATTTCAGAAATATGAATTTTTGCAATTGTGCTATTGAAGTAAATGTCTTAATATAAGGTTCATTATTGATCTGACTTCTCTGGAAATCAGAATCTCCAACAAATTTAATGATTACTTTTTGTGTTTTTAATTTTAATTATAAACTTATACATAGATTGGCGCTGGAATCAGTCTTGCTTTTAAAATTAAATGTTGATCTTATACTTAGCTATTATTTTGCAGATAAATATGAAGTTTTCTGCATTAAAATTGCACTTCTTATTTGCTGCCAGCAAGGGGAGTTGTAAGAACTCTTAAACTTCCCCACTCTGCTGCTAAAATGAGGATCTAAAAGGAAATGAAGAAACATTGCAGATTGAAATTAATCACTTTTCTAAATTGGCAGGGTTTCTGCAGAGGGACAGTGAGATCTTGGAATGCTTTTGAATGTCACCCTCCAGAGTCACAAAGGATACTTTCTTTTGCAAACTTGGCTGTGTAAAGATAGCCCTAAGGTTTTTCACTGGTTTGGTTTTGTTTTTCCTAAATAAAATCTGTGACTGCAGATCCACTGGCTTTTTTTTTTTTTATTTTTGGAACAGTCTTCGGTATATTTCTGAGATAGAAATACCAAAACATGACACTTATGAACCTGTAAATTTCCCGATTCCCCCAGAGGGGGTGTTGGAGCCCTCCCCTCTATCCTCTTGCTCTTCAAACTTTCTTATGCTTTCCCAGCAGTGACTTCTGACATGCTGTAAGTGATTGCACAATTGCTGTCCAGCCGATTATTCATAAAAGATCATTCTCCGTGGTGAAGAGGTGGACACATTATCTCACATCGTACTTAAGCACACAGCTTGTACTAAAGGAAGGGATTTCATGGTCTCTCTAGTTCATAAGAAAAAGCATCTGAATTCTATGTAAATTTCACATTTTCTTATGGTTCAGCTTGAGAGTGTGAGCTATATGAAGAAAAGATCAAAACTAGAGGAATGAGACTAATACAATTGGCATCTAAATGAAGATTTATTGTGCCTTTTCTGTTCATTTTGCTTTCTTCTTTTTTCTCTTCGTCACTTTGTGCAATCAATTCAAATAATTCAGTTCAGAAAACCACCTTTTTTTTTTCTCATATAATACACTTAGTTAACTCTTTGGCATTTTTATCCGAATCCTTCCTAAGCCTTCTATTTCATTTTGTTTCTAAAGCCATAAACCATATACCCAATCTAGAATTTGACATATTGTTCATCTTTTTACTGGAAAGAAATTTAATGTCCTCAGTGGATTATGGGATTGTCTAATTTGCTACATAAATACATAGGGGAATATCTTTATGCTAGCATTACAAAACCGTATGCTCCATTATTCAGAGTTCTACTTTCTTTTAAAAGGATTGCTTTAAATACTTTCTGCTGGGAAAGAAGTCTTCTGGCAGGCACATTAGCTTTTAAAAGAATACCTTAGCTTAGAGTCTCCCTAAAGTTTAAACGGTCCTCCATTTGATGCAAACAGTTTCACCAACGTGGGAACCCCTGTTCATGAAGTTGGACCTAAAGTATCTGGGTTTGGCTTGGCAAACCACCCGTCAGACTGTTGCTATGGCATCAGGACTACCTGTTCTGCATCTTACTGCTTTCTTCCTTGCCATCCTTTGTTGTCTAGTCCTCAACATGCATTCACAGGCAAACCCCTATTCGACTTTTCACAAGTCATTCTTTGGCATTTTCTCCTTCTACTCTATCCATGTTAAGGGGGAAGAAGGGAGAAGGAGGAAAGTGGGGGAAGAGAAAATAGAAATCTTCGTTGGCATCTACCCCTATCAGTAGTGTAGACATTCTCTGATTTGGTCTGCTTTCACTACTGCTGGTCGGCTCTGCTCAGGTAATGTCCCAATACAGGTGGTGTCTGTGATTTATCTGAAATGCCATTTAGCTCACTGCATCCTATCTATCTGTAAGAACACCCTTATGGAGTAGCACTCATCCTCCCTTGGCCCTTTCCCCCCTGGTAAGCACAATCTTTGTCCTGTGATGGCTACTTCATTAACTTTCAATCTTCTGCTTTCTCCTCTAAACTTTGTTCTCCCTCATATGCAGCCACATGAACAACTGAGGTCTGCCAAGTGTTGTGGAGAACAAGCCTGAATTTCATTTTTCCCCATATCCATTACCTATGCTAGCATTGTCTATACCAAAAACTTTGATCCTCCTAAAATCTTTGGAAGAATAACAGTCACCAGTGCCTTGAATATAGCATGTACAGCTCCAAGTGATGTTGAGTTTCTTTACCATATTCTATTTCATTCAACCAGGGCAACATGATGGACCTGAAGATTCCATGGTTGGAATTGATTTAATGTCTATCTCTTGGTGGACTTGATTTCATCATCAACCTATTTTTCAGAAAGACTCAGAGATACCACATTCCCCAGGATATTTCTTGGTTGTAAATGTCCAGCTTTGACTTATATCAAAGGACACTTTGTTTTTGAGTTTCACTTTCTTTCCTTAAGAACTCTGCATACATGGTTCCACTGTCTCTTATCACTGAGTATTGTTCCCTGCCTTTTACTACAGATTCTCCACTTACATTCTGGTTGGCTACCTGTCCTCAAGAATTTTTTCAGAATCCATTTATAGGTATTCTACTCCTTGCTTTTATTTTTATGCTGGAATTGTCTGCCACTTGTCTTTATACTTAAGTTGAAAATTTAACTGCTTATACTATTTTAAGTCACACTTTGTTCCTTAATTTTTGGTGGAAATTTTCCATTGTTTTCTGACATTGATTGTTGATATTAAGAAACCAAGCCCCAGAGTGATTGATTGATTGATTGATTGATTGATTGATTTTACCTTCAGAAGTGACTTACTTTTCTTGTCTGAGGCTTAAGAATGTATTTCTTTATCTTTAAGGTTCTTTGTCTTTAAATTAGATATTTTTCAGTGTTGTTTGCTTGATGATGCTAATGATAATGGTGATGTGTGTTTGTATTTCCTAAAACATACTACCTTCTTTCAAAATTATATACTCAATTCTCTTTTCATTTCAGAAAAAAAGAGTGTTACTCTGTTATTTCCTTGAATACTTTTTCACCTACTGAATGCCCTATTTCATGGACACTGATTTTGTATTATCTTTGACTTCAAAGTTCCTTATCCTCTCTCTAATTTTTCTTTTTTTTTTCTTTAGCATTCTCTATGATTATTTTAAGACTTTTTTTTTAATATTCTACTGTCTATTATAGCCCTTGGCTTTATTTTTCATATATTATTTCTGTAATAAAGTCATTTGCATCTTCAGTTCACCAATAACTTCTTGCATTACTCAATGCATATTATTATTAAATTCTTCTAATTTATGATGAATTTGAGAGGAAATTTCATATGTTTTCCTGGAGTATGTTTCCTTATAGAACAGATCCTAGGGACTGGGTGGCTCAGTTAGTTAAGCATCTACCTTCGGCTCAGGTTCATGATCCAGAGGTCCTGGGAGGATCCTCTCATTGGACTCCCTGCTCAGCAGGGAGTCTGCTTCTCCATCTGCCCTATCCTCTCATTCATGCTCTCTCTCTCTCTCTCACAAAAATAAATAAATAATAAAATCCTTAAAAAGAGAACTGGACCTATAAGGTTTCTTTTTTCTATGTGGCATATTTTCACAACTGCCATGACAATCCTTTGCATTTTCTTTCTGGTTGATATGACTGACTCTACCCAAATATATTTGTTGGATGTAATATTTTAATACTGTGATATAAGAAATATATATACTGGTCTTCATTCCCTGTTTATATCACAGAGCCCCTAAAACTCTTATAATTTTTTGAGTGAGAGGAGCATCATATGTTATATTTGGTCTCAATCTCCAGTTCTTTACCTAATTCCGCATTCATGTTCCTTATAATATAAACTGGTTAATTAAATGTTTCCCTGAGGTCTGTGAGTCTCTACCGCAAATTATCAAACCTGAGGAGAGGGTTATGGAAAACCTTGATTTGTGGCCAAGCTGGACAGAAGTGTGGATAACCTGGGGACCCACTGCCTGTGATTAGCATCTGAAGTCTTTGAGCCCCTGCTGGGTCTGAAGGTTAAGAGCTCTAATTACTATTGGTATTTAGTATCAGAATTGAAAAAAATTTTTAGGATACTCAGTTGGTGGCTGCATAAAATTATAGGACTGCTCGGTGTGGGAAACCCCACACTGGGTGTCAGAATTTCTTTTTTCTCTTAGTACTTAAATTTTCTTGACACCTACTCTCCGCTTTTAGAACCTACTTGTCTGTTGTTCTTGGCTACCTTGAATATTGAACTTAGTGTTCCATTTGCTCTTGGGTAGCTGAGAGGCATTGGTGAGTGTTACATAAGGAAAGTGAGGGTGGAGAGGAGCTCAGGTCTATAAATGTCCTTTTCTAAAGGTTAGCAACTCCACCCCTCCTTTGGGATTTTCTTAAATGTTGTGTATCATTTCACCCAGTTGGGAAAGGATTCTAGTCCGGAAAGGCAATCCACTGGGACTGACTTTGATTTCTTCCCCCCCACCCCCCCCCGCAAGATTTATCAGGAAATCCTGGATTATCTCAAACCTCTCCAGTGGTTTTGAAGTCCACTTCTATTGGCTCAGTCGATGTAGCCTTTTTTCTATAGGATTTGTCTTTGACTCTTCCTGGAGTCATTTTCTCATCCTCCTAGCCTCAGCCTGTTTACTGCTCTCTAATCTGGTAGTGGTGGTGGATACAAATCATAATGAGAATACTGATTATTCTCATTTAAAATGAGTTTTAAACTTTGAATTTTATTGATTCTGCTTTCCTACCACTACAACTACTGGAATGTAGGGGTAAACTTAGGAGCCATAGCACTCCATTCCATGGGAGGAACTAGTTTTGGTCTTAAACATTGCATTTTGAAGTTGAAAACATGTAGTTGCTCATCTTTTGTATTTGACTGTTGGTTAAATTTTATACTTTATTTATTACTTTTTAAAATTTATTTTCTTACCTGTTAGGGCGAAAGCTTCTGTGATCTAGATATATTCTATCACTTTAGCCTGAAACCAATAATATTTTAATATAACTTTATCTTTATGGCACAAGCAATACACATACACATGCAAATATATAAGAAAAAAATAATAATCTGTAATTCTACTATGAAGTAACAATCATTAACGTTGAGATAGTATTTTTCTATGATAATATAAAGCAAATGGATATGTAATTCTATTTTAATAAATTTTCCATGTATTATTTATGACTTTAATATGTAGTTTTTGTTTGTTACCCTTTTCTCACTTTAAAGCACTTTAAAGAGTTGCTTTCCTGTTGATATTTAATAATAATAAAGAATATTTTAAATAAATTTGTATTTATAAACTATTATTTTCAAAGAATTCAAGACATTCCATTTTATGAATCTGATATGATTCTTTAAACCAGTATTACATTAGAGGTACTTAGAATTTTTTCCAATGAGTCCTATTATAAACAATAGTCAGATATATATGCTTATACATTGTACTGGGTGACATTGCTTTTACCTCCTTCAGACAAAGTCCAAGAAATAAGCTCAAAGGATTATTTGGGACAGAATCCACATTCAAACTGAGGCTGTAAACAAATTTATCTTTCCTCAATTCTAGAGTGCCTACATGACTTGACAACTCTTAGAATATCTGTGATTTCTCTGAGAACTAACTTCTGGAATTAAAAAGAACTATATTAGAATACATAATAGAGTGTGTATAGTTCTAACATTTTGTACATTTCCAAATGGGTATATAGAAATGGCTTTGTATCTTGACTAAGATCCTGAGTCTTAAAAAAATTGCCATACAGCTGGTGCTTGCTTAACTCATGTGTTTTGCAGGATCAAGATACATCAATCTTTAGTCTTATAATTAATTAGTAAGCTAAAGTGGCAATAAAAATTCTAAATTCTAAAATTCTCCCTCAGTGGCTCAGTGGGTTAAGCATCTGCCTTTGGCTCAGGTCATGATCCCAGGGTCCGGGGATGGAGTCCCGGGTGTGGCTCCCTGCTCAGCGGGGAGTCTGCTTCTCCTTCTTCCTCTGCCCCACGAGAGAGAGAGCTCATGCTCTCTCTCACACATACACACACACTCTTTCTCTCAAATAAGTAAATAAAATCTTTTTAAAAATTCTAAGACTGGATTTAAGTAAACAAAAAAATGCTGTGTCATACCAAGACTGCTAGCCTAATGAAGAATAATGTGTGATGTAGCAGTAACCCCTCAAAAACTAGCAGACTCATGATTTGTTTCTTGTTTTCTCCCAACAACCAGGATACTTCTCTTTCTCTCCAGCACCATCAGCAGCCAGGGAGAGGGAGGGAGGGGAGACAGAGGAACTCATGCACTCACAAATTTGTCCTGATGCAGTCCTCTGCAAGGTCATCCCATAAATACTAACATCTGTTGAGACTTGAGTGGGACAGCTCTGAAAGGAAGTCTGAGGAGCAAAGGGGGGGCGGGGCTGCTATTGCTCAACCTTGACTTTCTTTAGCTACTTGTGCTGATTCATCTTCTACAAACCACCAGCAATGGGACAAACCTCTATTGGCCAAGGCTCTACCGTTAATTTGACACTACTCCAGGAATCTTAGAACTCCCAGTGACAGGGCACATGATTCACCCCATTTCAGCTTGAGCTGTCATTATGGGTAACAGTTCTAGAGTTATTTGTTTATAATTCAGGTGCCTCACAGAAAGAAATAGCCCATGTACTCTACTTTCTGAGGACAAGGAGTTCAGTTCCCACACAATGGTGCTGGACAGGATCTCAAATTTCCAGCTCTCATGGAAAGCATACACTTCTGGCCCTACCAAAGTGGATTTTTTTTTTTCTGTGTCGGAACATAATTTTTCTTACTCCGTATTCTTTTAAGGATTTGGCCTACGAGTTTTCTTGTTCACAAATTCTGATCTCATGTAGAAATGCTCCATCAAGTGGCTCTTGAATAGTTTCTTCAGTAAAGTCACAAATGAGCATATACATCAGCTCCTTTCCTGAGATTGTCATCCAATGAAGTATCTTTGTCTTCCCATCACCTCAAACAAAACTATATTTGTTGAATGAACAAAACAATGAGAGAGAACTGAGAGACAAAAATAAGCAGGTAAGTTTGCTTTTAAGAACAGAAAATGGTGATCATTCAAGAATATAGGTTTCCCTCTCTATCCAAAAGTAAGCTGTAAGAGTGGGGAGCAAAAAGTAAATTAGCATTAATTTATATGGGAGATTTTTTTGTGTGTCCCTGATTTTAAAAAATAACCTCTCTTAGAGTTCTCTGATAACTTAGGACACATTTTGCTGATGAAGGCACACAATAAATCTAGATAGAACACGGCTATTCACAGACCGGCTCAGAGCTCTGGCAGCTTGATGCTGAGATGCTGGGTGTGGTTCCTAGAGAAGGACCTTGGGGGGCAGGGAGGAGGATACTGCTAGTACTGCTCAGGGTATGCACAGCCTCTGTGAGGGCTCATTGCAAAACAAATGCTGAATATTATTCTTATTTTTCCCATAAAAGTGAAAATCATCTGTGAATTTCTTCCAGTTAGTAGAAATAGTTGCTAATGTAGGTTTTGTAAAACAAAGTAGAATAATGCAAAATTTCAAAAAGTGGGGGACACCTGTACCTACCTTTCCCAACATGATCTTCTGTTACCCAGGAGAACACTTTACTTCAGCTCCAGCAAATATGGGAAGACGGAGTCAACTTTGTTCAGCCACTAAACTCACATTATTGAATTCAGCAGCCCTGTGCCTTGCCCTAGGAAAGTCACAAACACACCAATACACATTTTTACACACACACACACACACACACACACACACACACACAGGTCTCTGTTGTCAAATCATTAGAATAATGCTAAATAAATTTGAGGCTGGTGTTTGGGATGCTCTTACCTTAAAAAGGGGCATGCAGCTAATGAAAATCTTGCTTTGGAGAATTCTGAGACACACTGAGAAAAGATACATAATCATATTTAAGAGACCTAAAACTAAGATATGACTGGAATCCCACAAGATCACTGAGTAGGAGAAACCTGTACATGTAGGCATACTATGGATACAGGAATAAGCAGTTGTTTGAACAAGAGGCCCAAATGAGAAGTCAAATGGGCAAATACTCTAAGATAGAGGCTTTTTGACTTATGTCAAGCTACTTCTCTCACACACAATTGTCAGAGCTGTCCATTGTGAAGAACAGCAGGGTTGTATAAACAGTTACCACAAACAGACCAAAGAAATGCACGTGGATCTTATTCAACAGCAGTTTATTCCTTGCAACCTGACACAAAACTAACTGGGTGGTGACAGGCTGAGAGAGTCTTTTCCATCTTCAACACGTGGCTTCCATGTCTCAGATCATCTCCATCCCAGCTGGCCAGGAGTATGGTGAAGTACATGTAGGGAGTTTTTTAATGCATTGAGTCTGAAATGGCACACATGACTCCCTCTCACAGTCTATTGGCCAACACTCCATCTTGACAGAGATTGGGGAATAGGGTCCAGCTGAAGACCCAGAAAGGAGGACAAGTGTTTTGGTGAACAGGTTACAGTTTCTTTCCTTAGGATATATATATTTTTAATTACATAAGGTTGAATAAAGATTCTCCCATACAATGTTGAGGAATCCAGAGAACAGCTGGTTTTGATAACTGATAACTGATAACATTGAATGTTCACAATGTGCTAAGTGCCATTCTCTGAGCTAAATGTTTGTAATTCAATTCCATTCTCACAAATCTTTGAAGCATGTATTATACTTATCCCTATAGCAATACAGATGAGGCAACAAAGACCCAGAAAAATTAAACAATTTTTCCAAGATAGCAAAACCAGCAAATGGCAGAGCCAGGAATCTGGCCAAACTTACTTGAGACCCAGTGCCTATAAGCAGAGAGGTTGATCAGTAGATAGGTGGACTTAGACTTCTCTCAAGACATTTGCAACCTGGGATCCCTGGGTGGCGCAGCGGTTTAGCGCCTGTCTTTGGCCCAGGGCGCGATCCTGCAGCCCCGGGATCGAATCCCACCTCGGGCTCCCGGTGCATGGAGCCTGCTTCTCCCTCTGCCTGTGTCTCTGCCTCTCTCTCTGTGTGTGACTATCATAAATAAATAAAATTAAAAAAAAAAGACATTTGCAACCTAATTGGGAATATAAAACCAACATGCTTGGATAAGCCATATCTACAGTTAGGCCTTGCTTACTATGCTCTGGAAATTGCATCAGCAGTAGCTGTGGAAGTATCTGAGAATCTGTGTAGACAATGATGATGACTTCAGAAGGACCCAATGTCGAAAAACATGAGGGAGAGATGTAGAGAAACAGAGGAGAGCTAGAATAACATGCCCATATTCAAGGGAATCACTGTGTTGGGAGGACATGGCATTGGCTATCCTAGGTAGAGGGTGGTGGGGACACAGGCCTGACTGTAGAGGCCAGAGTATGATGGTTAGGTCTGAGCTCAGTTGGGCTGACAACCAGTGTTATGACCTTATCATCTGGTTAAGACATTTTTTTGTTTGTTTGTTATGTTTGCTTGTTTGTTTTTTAACCAGCCACATGGCTTATGAAATGAAGTTTTTATAAAAGCACATTTGTAAGAAAAAAAATTATTGTTAAAGATCACTAGTTAAATGCCATACAATAAATTGCACTCAGAATTTAGTCCTTACCTAAAATATGTCTCTCCTGATCAACTAATATTTTCTCTCTTATTTCATCATAGATGCTATATAATCTATCATGGTGCCCCTTTTGCTAAAGATACTAGAAAGCCAAAATGTAATTTTTTTTCAATTTTACCAAAGGAAAAAAAAAGACTTAGGATTTTTTAATACTATACCTTTTCTCCCGTTTCTCTCTGATTGCACTGCATAATCCTTGGCTTTTATCTTTATTTTAATGGGCTGACTCTGTGTATGCTCCTTATAGATTACCTCAAACTATTTCCAGAAAAAAACTGATTAAGACAGTGGGGAATGTATATCAAAGAAATGGATTTGAAGTTCCTTAAAAGTTTGCCCAAATGACATCCAATGATCTTAAAGAAAATTTACTGAGACATCTTGGCAAAGTGGTCCCTGTAGTTTTTAAGACCGTCATATCTCTGCCTATCCCTCATGCATTTCAAATATTGGAAGAGCCAAACCAGGTATTGAGAGTTATATAGTACATGGAAGAAATGTGTTAAAGGATCAGGAGAAGCAGGAAACTTTCCTGTTTGTGCTAGAAATTTTGGTATCTGATCCCACCCATGAGAGATGTCTACTTTTGCCTTATATTGTTTTTTTAATTTAATTTTTAATTTTAAGATAATTCTAGATTCAAATACACTTGTAAGAAAGAACCCAGAGAGATCCCTTGTATACTTCACTCAGTTTCTTCCTATAGTAGCAAATCATAAAACTGTAGTACAATATCAGAACCAGGATATTAACACTGATAGAGAACATTTCCACACTGCCAAGATCCCTTGTGTAGGCTTTTAAAGCTACACTCCACCACCACCCCCACCTCCTACCACTGCTACCTTTTTCTCTGTGTCTTCCTTAGCCCCTGGCAACCACTAATCTGTTCCCCATTTTTATACTTATGTCACTTCAAGAATGTCTTAAATGGAATCATACAGAATGCAACTTTTGTGCTTTTATCATTCGGTATAATTCTCGAATTGCAGTGAATCTAGAGATTCACTGCAATTGTCACGTTATAGATAGTTCATTCCTTTTTTTTTTTTTTTAAGATTTTAGTTATTTATTTGAGAGACAGAGAGTACAAGCAGGGGGGCAGGGATAGAGCAGAGGGAGAGGGACAAGCAGGCTTCTCACTGAGCAGGGAGCTTGATATGGGGCTCGATTCCAGGATCCTGGGATCATAACCTGAGCTGAAGGTAGATGCTTAACTGACTGAACCACCCAGGTGCCTCTCGATAGCTCATTCCTTTTGATTGCTGAGTACTATTCCATGGTATAAACATACCAAAGCTGTTTAACCATTTGCCAGCTAAAGGACAGGTGAGCTGATCCCAGTTTTGGCCATTACAAAGAAAGCCTATGAACATTTGTGTACAGGTTTTTATGTGAATGTAAGTTTTCATTTCTCTAGTTAATGGAGCTTTAGAGGGATCTGTGATAGCCTGGCAAAGGTCAAAGTGTGGGGGACTTCTTGTCCTATGCTGGTGGGGTGAAGGTGGGGCCACAGTTTATTCTGTGTTTCCTGGAATAGAGCAGTTATTATGCAAACATTCTCTGTCTTACTAGGTTGTCTCTTTCCTTGTCCTTGGCTAGCAAAAGCAGGCTTTTTTGGTTTGCTTTGTTTTATTTGTCTGAGCTCTTTGGCATCTCTGTATTGTCAGCTTCCTTAGCTTCAAGTCTTAAATAGGCAAAGAGAAAATCCTGGAAACTTACCACTGTGCCATTCCTTGAGTCCTGAGAGCCCTAATAGGTGTGTATTTCTCTCCAGTTTTCAAGGACTTCTTATATTTGTTTTATGTATAATGTCCAAGGTTGTAGTTGTACTTAGTGGAAAGAATAGGAAAAATATGTTTACTCTATCTTTCTGGAAGTGGAAGGGTCCTGGTATGCTTTTAAACATGGATTGACATCTTCTATAAAATCAGTAGAGACTTATTATTATTATCACTTGCATCTACTTCACTAATTCATCCCCTATAGAAATATACATAATAAAGATTTAAGTGTGTCTTTTTTAACATCAAGATAAACCATACGTTTCCAAAGCCTTACATAACTTCAACTCCATAACCAACTTTTTGGTACTTCATTTGTTTCAACTTTAAAGTTTATATTCAAATGGAGCTTTTGTGGAGTAATTTACTTTGAAGGAAACTCTATTTTCCAATAAAATTTGCAAGTCCAGTGAATTCAAGACACTGGCGAATTCAAAACACTGTGGATATATTTACTCGCAGAATTTCTTTCATAAGAACAGAGTGTGAGGGATGCACCTTGTTATGTCACATACTAATGAGTTTCACTTTTAGGAAACTCTCTATAATTAGATAATAGCTACAGGCTGTCAGAACTAAAATTAAGTTAATAAAAGATACTTACTTCAAACCTTGCTTCCTCTGCTTTAATATAAAACTATACTTAAAGTTAGAATGTATCTTTTTTTAGACAAGCACATTAAGGATATAATTAAATGTTTTGAGTCCAGTCATTGAATATTTACAACCATTCAAGAACTGTACCAACTTCTAAAGAATAAAATAAAAATATGAGGATTTTAAACACTATTCTTACTTTCAGTATTATCCAAAAGGAGTCTCCATATATTAGTAATCAATTAAAAAGCAGGTCAGAAATCTCTACAGCTCGAGTGTACTGTATACATGTAAGTGTACATCTTACCCATATCCTTTATTTACTTAACATTTATTTACTGATCTTCTCTTATGCTCCAGGTACTGTGCTACATGCTACACCAAATAACTAGCAACTCTTTTTCCCTGAAGAATTCATGTCACAAAACACAAATAAAAATCTAGATAACAATCTAGAAGTCCAACTTCAATTTCTAACAATGAAACTTAATATATTACATGAGCCTGTTGGTCAAATTATTTGCCTAAATGAAATAGATAATTGCAATGTCTTTATTCTATTTTGCTATGTCGATGTAGCTAAAACTTTATAACTAAGGTTAAATGACCCTAAGAACAATGTAGCCAAAGCCGTATATAGTTCTCTTACATTGTGACCTACACTCCATTAGTAGGCCACAGAATACGTAAACACTATAAGACATATATATCCTTCTGACAAACTGATTTTAACATTAAGATTTTAAAGGAGTTATATAATCAATAATTAATTTTAGTGTTAGTTTACATTAAAACATGGTATTTTAGACAAAAAGAAACTTTTACGTGAATTTTTAAGGTTAAAGATGAGACTTCAAAAATGCTCCTGTGTGCAACAGGGAATTTAGCTTCAGTATATTCCTTGACATTTACATTTTAGTAAAAAAAAATTGCAAAGGACACCCTTATTTTTCCTAATTGTAATTAATCCGTTAGAATTGAAACCATCAGAAAATATGGCCCACAATACCCTTTAATATGTAAACCTGAATCCAATAGACTTCTATACTCTTCCCACATTTCTTTCACCCAATCATAAAAGGCTTCGAGTGCAAGAATATAGACATGGACGTCATGCCCTATGTACTGTGGAAGGGTGGTTTTATCAACCAACTTGTCACCATCTAGCCATGTATCCATGGGCATTGTCAAACCTGCTCTAGAATTTATCAGAAATCTAAACAAGTCATCATAAATTAAATACAATAATTTAGATATTTGTTATCTTCCTTTATAAGATCTGCTTCACTTATTTTTCTTCTGACTTAATCTAAAGTTTCTAGAATGCTTTGCTGGATGTTCTCCATAGCCATTAAAGACCATTGTTTTTGCAGTGGAATGTTTGCAAACTGCAATACTTCAAGTTAGGAGTAAGACCAATGCTTTGTCAATTTTGTAGGCAATATAAACTCATAAAAATTTTTATGTTTAAAGAAATGGACGAATATGAAATAAAGTATGCATTGAAGATAGTACAATGAAAGTAAACAGGAAATTATAAATTTTTACATAATATTACCCTCAGGCCTGTCATAAAGGGAAAAGAAAAATGCAGTAGAAAATATTTATTGTAGACCACCAAGACAGAATAATGCAAATCGAGGACATTAATAAATCACTTCTTAAAATGTATCTACAGCCAAGTTTCAGTGCATAAATCTTTGAAGAACATAGCTTCCACAAAATTACTCATTTTAAAAAGTATAAATAATTATTGTTAAGGCATTATTTAAAGGATCTTTAGAATATTTTAAAATGTCATATGTTGCATTGTTTCACAAAACTAGAATGGCATCATTATGTCAAAGGTAATGAAAAAATGGCCTATGGGCTAAATCTTCAATAGATGAATCAGTGACCATTAATGTAGCATAAGGAAACTTTTTAAGTAGCATGTATAGTAATTGTAGTATTTATATATAATTTTATATAAACATACATGTAATGATGATATATAATATATAAATGTATATGAAATATTTATGTGTATATCTAGTACTCATATATAGTACTTATAAGTACTTTTATTACTAGGTGGTACTTACAATGTGACTTTTATTATGATATCTTATGCTCCATTTTTAATACATGAAATATGAGTAATAAGAGGTTACTTCTTTGTCTATTCTTCTGAGATGATCTCTTCCTCTGTCATGGCTTAAATGATTACACATAGAGAGAGATACCTAGTCCTTTTATATCCCTAGCCCAGATCTCATTTCTGAATTCCCCAGACTCATACTTCCACCTGCCTACTTTACACCATTTGAATTCTTCCAAGGCACCTAAAACTCAGTATGTTCAGAATCAAATTCAAGCTTTCTGGCTACCCACCTCACCACATCTTCAAACCACATCCAGGCAGTGGTAAAATCTTCCATCCCATCGCACAAAAATGTCAGAACTATTTTTGGTACCCACAGTCTCTCCCCTGTCTCCCACCTCAAGGCAGAAGGAGGTTCCTTCATCCTTACATTCCAAATGTATCCTGCAGCCATCTGCTCCCTTGAGCATGCACAGCAATTAACCTGGTCTGAGTACCAAATTCTCGTGCCCGGACCACCCCAATAGCTCCCTGGTTGCTCCAGTCACATCCACTTGACAGCCAACCTTCTACCATCATTTCACCAATACTGTAGTCAAAATAATCTTATCAAACTGCAAATGTTATTATTCACTGCTTTGTTTAAAATACATCAATGATTGCCCCTTGTTCTTAAGATAATGAATAAAATTCTAACTACAGGCAACTGTCTTTAACCTGGTTCCTGCTGGACCACCACTCAGTCACTGCATTCCAGCAAGTGCTGGCCTTCCTGCATTTGCTCAGACCCACAGTACTCCTTACCACTAGAGAGCCTTAAATGCTTCTTTTCCACCTGTAACACTCTCCCACATCCTTGTCTAGTCAACGACTAATCTTCCTTCAGATCTCAAGACAATATTACTTCTTCAGGTAACCTTCCTTTGTGTCCCTTTATTATGTAATTTGACATTTGCGTCTGTCATTCTTTGATTATCTGTCTCATCCACATCTGTATGCTTCTTGAGAACAGAGTGTATCTGATTCTGCTCCACAGTGCATTCCCAGCACCTAGTAGAGAACCTGGCACATAATAGATACTCAAAGTATTTCTTGCGATATTCTTGACTCCTTGGTGCTAAAGATCATTAAATTTAGTGTGTGATTGTTACAAGGTGTTAATTATTAAGACACAAAATGAATTAAAGTGAAGAGTAGTCAGAACGAGAAAATGAAGTTTACTATGTGTAAATGGAGTGTTCATGAAATTATTGAAATTCATGAAATTCATGAAATCATGAATGCGTGCAGAAAAGTTGGAGTCAACAATTAATGAGTGTTTACTCTTCATTTCGTATATGTTTTCCATGTAGCTTCCATAAGCCCATAATACAGATGAAGAAACTGAATCTTAGAAAAGTTAAAGTATTGAGGCTCCTGGTTAAGCATCTGACTCTTAGTTTCAGCTCAGGTCATGATCTCAGGATCATGAGATGGAGCCCTGAATCAAGCTCCATGCTCAGCATGGAGTCTGCTTGAGATTCTTTCTCCCTCTCCCTCTATTCCTCCCCACCCTCTGTGTCTGCTCATGTGCATTCTCTCTCCCTCTTTCTCTAAATGAAGAAATATTTTTTTAAAGTTAAACTATCTTGTGAAAGATTACAAAGCTAATAAAAGATTTGTTAAGGTTTATGTCTACATCTCCTTACTCCATGTCTAAAATTCCTTTTTTAAAAGAATTTATTTATTTATTTATTTATTTATTTATTTATTTATTTATTTGAGAGAATGTTAGTGCAAGAAAGCACAAGCAGTGGAGAGGAAGAAGCAGGCTGCCCATCGAGCAGGGAGCTCAATGCAGGGCTCCATCTGAGTACTCTGGGATCATGACCTGAACTGAAGACAGATGCTTAACCGACTGAGCCACCAGTCACCTCTCCATGTCCAAAATTCACGTATGGGCATTTGTTGTTTTTAAGTGTTCATCATTCATCTACCTTTTTCTGCTAATAGTACCCATAGTTTCCCTTGGAAAAATAAGCCTTTCCTATCCTCACTCCATGTGTTTTTGGTAAGCCTGACCTAAATTTTGTTTCCAGTAAAAGTAATCCAAATAAATAAATAAAAATAAGAAAATGAGAGGTGGGGGTTGGGGAGGAGGGACTTTAAAACAAAAATTCACCATCATTGTTAAATTCTGTGTAATATGATTCTTCATATATGAAATTATGCTTACATAAAAAGATATATTTAACATGATAGTCATAAAAATAATGTAGATTATTTCAGTGTCTTGTATTTGAGATGATTTTTAAAGTTATATGAAAATATATCCTTTTAAGCTTTAACTTTTTTAAAAAGTCACATATTGTTTATAGCTACAGAAGGAAAAAATCAAGAAAATTTTTATTTTTTTAATTTTAAGAGGTAAAATGATTGTAAAAGCTGAGTATTTAGAGGTATTAGTTTAGATAGAAAAGCCCCTTCCATAGTGCTGCCCAAATTCCACTCCACAGACACGATTCCTTCCTTCCTTCCAACTCTCTCAGCCAAGATACACACACAGTGAGCCAAGAGTGAATGTGTTTTTTATATGTTTTAAATTAATTTTTAAAGTTTTTTTCTCAAGTTACTCTCTCAAAATCAA
Source organism: Vulpes vulpes (assembly GCF_048418805.1). Classification (NCBI taxonomy): domain Eukaryota; kingdom Metazoa; phylum Chordata; class Mammalia; order Carnivora; family Canidae; genus Vulpes; species Vulpes vulpes. Next base: position 31,436,891 of record NC_132785.1, on the reverse strand, counting down.
TTTTGTAATTTTTCTGTGAATTCTTAAATATTTCCTTACTTCAGTGTTTTCAACCAAAATTGGTAATTATATGCAAAAAGTTACAGAAATCAAAATTTTCATTATCATGGGCAAGACCAACATAACTGAAGAAAGGCCAAACAAATTTTGGAAACCAGAAAAATCAATTTTCATGCATAGTGTCATATAGATAAATTCATATTTAAAATGATGAAATCTCTAAGTATATAAAAATAAACTAGTAAAAAAAAAATAAACTAGTAATATACTTTCAAAGAATAATAATTAAAATACTAGAACCTTCTTAAGTATGTGCATATGGCAAGAATTAGCCTTTTAACTCAACAATATCCAGTTCCTGGCATAATATCAGGCATATAGTAAACATTCAACAAATGTTTGTTGATCAGATGAATAAAAGTTATCAGCAGGTGTTTAAAAAACACTGAAGATTATGAATAATCTTATTCTACATAGCTTTGTACAATGACTTTCAACATTTGCCAGAAAAATGATTATTTTTAAAATATTAAGAAAAGAAAGACTTTCATTTCTAGCCAAGATGGAGTCAAGGGAGCCAATTTACTCTTGCCTTTTTAAACAACTAGAAAAAAAACGGAGGAAAAAAATGAAATAATGGTTTTTCAAACATTGGACAACAGGTAGTATAGGACAATGATCCTTAAAGGAGGAGATACAAATGAAGTAAGCCCTATAATTGTACCAGATTATTGCCTGGAAGTGTCCCTAGGACTTCCTACAGGGAAAGGGAATATAGATGGGGCCTGTGGTCTTTCTGAGTGGAGATGAAATAGGGAGTCGAGGAAGGCCAAGGAGACTAGTGTTCTCAGGGCTGAGTACCAAAGATGAGAAAGAGACCATGAGAAAGAGCTGCAAAGACCTAGGAAGACTTGCCCCCTGGTAGAGGAGAGAACCACTAAAAAGAAATAGGCCTAACAATCTTTGGAACCCACACAGACTAGGAATAGTTTGTTTCCAGAAGCCAGAGTAGAACAGCCTCATAATTTATGAAGTACAGGATAGACAACTCAGATCCTGCCTTGGCAATGGGTAAAGAAAAAAATCATCCCTAATTAAAGATGTCCCTGAACCTGCCAGACACAGCTTAAAAGCAATCCTTGAAATGATTAAACTCTTTCCAAGTAACTTAACTGCGTCCCAGATCAAAGTTCAAGAATATTAATACACACATGTAGGCACACACACATGAATATTCTGTGTCCATTAGGGTGAGAGCTAGAATGCCTAAAATCTGATTTTAAAAATGGCCAAGCAAAAAAGCAGGAATGGTATATTCCAGAATGAGGAGAAATATTCATTAATTGAACCAGATCCAGAAATGGCTGATAGAGTTTGTAGACAATCATGAGAGTTATCCTGAGTTATTAACCATTTTTCATAAATTTAGACTGTAGAGGAAACTATAAGAATGTTAAGGAGAAACATGGAACATGTAAAAAGACCCAGATTCAATTTCCAAAGAGAAAAAAATACAATTTTTTAAAAATACGATGTTTAAGGAGAAAGAATATAAAAATTATTTTAGGAATTTTTTTGGTCACAAATATAAATGCTTTATCAATTTAAAGTGAAATGTCCTTAAAATAATTGAGCTGATGTCTTAAGATCAGATTTTCTTTGGGGTGCCTGGGTGGCTCAGTTGGTTAACCATCTGTGTTCAGCAGGGGGTCATGATTCCAGGGTTCTGGGATCCAGCCCCACATTGAGCTTCTGCTCCAGGTGAGTCTGCTTCTTTCTCTGCCACTCCCCCTCTCCCTGCTCATGCTTGTGCGCTCTCGCTCTTTCTCTAAAATAAAGAAATAAAATCTTTTTTTTAATGTTATTTATTTATTCATGAGAGACAGAGAGAGAGGCAGAGACATAGGCAGAGGGAGAAGAAGGCTCCACGCAGGGAGCCTCATGCAGGAATCGATCCCAGGGCCCCAGGACCACGCCCTGGGCTGAAGGCAGGCACTAAACTGCTGAGCCACCCAGGGATCCCAGAAATAAAATCAAAAAAAAAAAAAAAAAAGAAGAAGAAGAAGAAGAAAGGAAGAAAGAAAAGAAAAAAGAAAGAAAGAAAGAAAGAAAGAAAGAAAGAAAGAAAGAAAGGATTCTCTTTTTTTGTTCTTCTGCCTTTTATAGTAGCACACCAATCTCCACCACCACCCCCTTCCCTCCCCGACTCTGTAAAATTGTCTCATAAGCCCCTGGAAACTTCATCTGGATGATGGGAAGTGAAGGTTCTTTGTGGATCAGCAGTGGGGCACCCCTACCACTCAAGGGGCCTCTGCTGTGACCGTCACTGGTTTTCTTGGTCACTGCTCATTGTTCTGGCATCTCCTTCCTACTATCCCTGCTTCCTTGGGCATACCGGTCTAATGGCTTCCAACTCAAAATGATTTGTGGGAAAGTAGAAATAAAATATCAAATTACTGTTTTCAAACTGTTTTCTCAAATTATGTAATAATTTGATTACATAAAACCATTATAACCAACACTTTTATACAGGGATATATCAGAATAATATTTTGTAAACCATTCATATTAGTCTACAACCTCTTGTGGAGCTCTTTCTAGAATCTTCTGTGACTGTATACAAAATGTATCATCAGGAGAAACCCTGCTGTAGATTATCAAATAGCTACAGTCAAATTGTCCCCTAGTTGTAAAGAATGAGATTCAGTAACATTTTGTTTGTTTACTTACAGAAATACTTTTTGCCTTGCCAAATGTATTTAATTATGTTTCAATTGGTTTGAATTCAAGTTCATGATCTCAACTTTAAAATTTTCTTTGCTGAAAGATGTCACTTCTTCCAAAGTTCACATGTTACTTTAATAACAAGATAACTCTGGAGGATTCTGGCCTAAAATGTGAGATCCTGAGAGACATTGAACTACATTTTACTTCTGTTTTTTTTTAAAGCACTTCAAATCTAATCCAAGATTATTCCATTGAAATATGTCTATGAGAAAATAAATATTTATGCAAATTTGGTGAATTATTTGTGTGTTTTATAATAGGCACATTTATGGATCAACCATTCGAAGACATAACTAGTTTGATGTACTTTGGCATCAACAATTGAACTTTGGGTATAATGGATGAGTTTGTAAGTTTTAGAACTGTTTCACATGGACAAAACAAAGATTTTCTTGTATTTTATAGCTAAATACAAATAACACAGCTTATTTTTTAAGTCAAAATACAAGTTAAAATCAAATTTGGCCTAAGTTTTTAAAAATGGGCACCATGAAAAATGAAATCGTTTTTGCTTCTTGAAATGCTTTGTAAATTAATGCTTTTATGGATAAATCACATTAACTAATGGCCACAAGATTAAAGAAATAACTGATAATTGACTTTTGTTTCACTCAGGCAAACTACATTCTTCACACTTAATTATTCATCTGGATCAGACAAATGATCATAAAAAACATCTAAATAACCATAAAAATAAAATGTATACTACACTTGGCTTCTCCTTCAAAAATTTAGAATTCTTTTTATTTAAAAAACTATCTTATATCAGTTAGGAATAACAGTAGCTCCAAAATAACAGTGGGTCAACCACTCAAATGTATATTTTCTCATGTAAAAGAAGACCAGGGTCAGAAAGTCCAGGACTGGTGTGGCAGCTCCTTTGGAGTCTCCAGACACCCAGGATCTCATGTCTTTTCCATACTACCAGTTTTGGTGGATTTCTTCCATACCTAGGGTATCCTCATGATCCGGAATAGATGTTAGGGTTCTAACCATCTCACCCACATTCCAGACAACAAAAGGAAGAACATGAGAAAGCAAAGTGAGTGTCTGCCTATAAGGTCACTTTATAGGGTCTTCTAGGAAGTCTCCTATAACACACCTGTTCTTTCACATCTAAACTGAATGAGTACAACAGCCCATGGTCCTATGGTCAGCTAAAAATTGACATTCCATTGGGAAGGAGAGAAGGGGTATTGCATTGACAACTGGCACTCTCTCTCTCATGACTGCTGACACTACATTAACTAAAAATTTGGAAGATTGAGGAAAGAAAACAAGATCAAATTCTTGCTTCCTGATGTGAGAACATACTAACATACTCCAATGCAAAAGAAGAGAATGCTCTATCCTTTAAGCATGGAACCAAGAGAAGTCACAAAGTCTAACACAATTACTCAGGTTTCAAAGATAGCATCAAAGACAATTTTTATAGAAAATGATAGCTGGCATTCTCACAACATTGACTTAGTAAATTAGGCGATAAGTCTTGGAATACAATTTTTAAGCAATTGACAAAAAAGAAAGCAGAATGAGACTGAGTCAGTAGGTTTTCAGTGGCCAACTCAGATTTAAACACAAAAAAATAGGTAAATTCATGCCTTCTATCTCCTGTGATTAATCCTTTTGTAGATCATCCCTGTTTGATCTAGCTAGGTATTTGGGAAAGGAAATGATAACTCAAAGGAATTAACATTCAAAGTTTCCAGCTAGGCCACTTTCCTAGGCAATCTCAGAGGTAATTCCAGAGAGGTACAGCAGGGAGACCCCATGCACAGTAAGGCCTGCTTGGAAGTCTCACATGGCCTACAATCCACCACCTACTCTTAACACCCACATCTCTTAACCATTGCAGCTGTCCTTACCATTGGAAGGAAATAGAGTGGTCACTACACTCTAAAAGCCTTAGAATTCTGGAGGCATCTGGGTGGTGCTATCAGTTAAGCATCAGACTCTTAATTTCGGCTCAGGTCGTGACCTAAGGGTCGTGGGATCAAGCCCTGGGTGGGGCTCCCCACTCAATGGGCAGTCTGCTTGAGAATTCTCTCTCTCTTTCTCCCTTGGCTCCTCTCACCACTTTTGCGCACACGCTGGCATGCGCTCTCTCTTTCTAAAATAAAAATAAAACCTTAGAATTCTGGCTGACAGAACTGGGTTCATGTCTATCCTCCATGACACACTAGCTGGCAACCTTTGGTATAGTTAGCCATTTTAGGTCTTGATAAACTCATTTGTAAAGCAGAGATGAGAGTATTACTAATACCTACCTCTGTGGAGTGGTTTGAGGATTAAGATCTTGGTAGAGTACTCTATACTTAGTGAATGTTCAATAAATATTAGCTATGCTGCACTTTTGAGTCACATTGGTGTATAGTGGAACCTACTTGCTGGCTAAATAATTTACACTTCTAAGTCTCAACTACTTGAGTATCTGGCACCTACCAGATTTGAAATAAAATAAAATGACTTTTGTGATAATTACACATATATTTTATCCTGAAATTTCTATATCTGAATACTTTGTCTTTCTTCTTGTGTATAGAGAAATATCAATTGCTGCAGAATCACTATGGAATGCCAAGAGCTTTGCAATCTGTTTTCTATCTTCTGATTCCTCTGCTTTCCCTAGACTATCCAAAGATAAGCAATTGAGTTTTCTCAATATGAGTTCTGGAAATTTTCTCTTACAGGTCACTTAATGGCCAGTGTATTTTATTTTAATATGCCAATGAACTTATTTGATATAGTTCCTTATGTCTTACCCTTCTCAAGTGATGATAAAATAAGATAAATTATTTAGAGGGCAGATATGCATTTGACGTAGTCATAAACCAGTATAATATAAGGTCTCTGCCCTTTAGGTCCAACACAAACTGCTTTCTTTAAATTATAATACAGAATGTCGAAACAACTCTGGATATGTAAATTTATGCCTTGATTCCATCAGAATGCACAAAACTCATTGTATTAAGCTACATTCTCAAAAGGAATCATCTTTTATCTGCCAAATCTTAAAAACTCCAGACTTCTGGATTCCAGAAATGAGCTCACTGAACTAAATATTTGGAAAGGGGGTAAATGCATTTTCCCAAAAAGGAAATAAATCTACTATAGGAAAATTAACCAGGGAGGGAGAGAGATTACCCTTGGAACAAGTATGGTTGGATTTATACACAATCCATTAGTCAATGATGTATTTCATGCACTGTGATAGTCAGAAAAGTACAGTAAGGCCAGGAATCTGTACATAAGAGTGTTAAGCAACTGTTTTTAAGAAGCAGGTTATCTGGCTGAGTTTTGTCAGTTATTTACTCTCCTGCTTTCATTTTTCATGTGGGCAAAATAACAACTGTTTCAAGAATAATGGTCTGTTTCCAGGATAAAAATCCAGATATTAGAGAATTATTTGAGTTATTTTGCAGATAAATTATAAATCCAGAAGTTGAGTCATTTCAATACTGGTAAAAGTCTACTATAATTAGGATTGGAATTTCAAAGTAAGATCTTTCCCTAATCACTAAGTAGAAAACCAGTAGCCACCCGGTGATAGTTGAAATTTTCCAGTAGTACTGCTTTCTTACAATAATTTTAGGTTACCTTGATATCAGAAGACATTGTTCCCATAGTTTCAATTTCAAAATGATATGTACTAGAAATATATGGATGCAAATCATATGCATATCCCATAGATCCCTTCAACCCTATTCAGAATATAAGCACTGCACATGGAACATAGAAACCTGGAAACACCAGCTTTGGGTTTCAAATCTCAACACAACCACTAATTATGAGTTTCTCTCATGCTCCATCTGATCACTTCTCTCCTTTCCCTATAGAAGCTATTCATCAAGCATAGGTGACTATCAGAAGCAGGTACTTAAGAATAGTCTGTTCATATAATATTTTTCTAAGAAAAAAGTTCAATCGGAGAAGGACAAGCAGTGTATGTTCTCATTCATTTGGGGAATATAAATAATAGTGAAAGGGAATATAAAGGAAGGGAGAAGAAATGTTGGGAAATATCAGGAAGGGAGACAGAACATAAAGACTCCTAACTCGGGGAAATGAACTAGGGGTGGTGGAAGGGGGGAGGAGGGCGGGTGTTGGAGGGGAATGGGTGACGGGTACTGAGGTGGACACTTGACGGGATGAGCACTGGGTGTTTTTCTGTATGTTGGTAAATTGAACACCAATAAAAATTAATTTAAAAAAAAATCATTAAAAAAAAAAAAAAGAAAAAAGTTACTCATCATTGTAATCCTTTATTAAATAACCTGATAACCAAAAAAGCATTTACACAAATAAATATGACATCTTTGGTATACTAGAAAGAACACTGGGTCTGGGTTAAGAAAATTAGAGTTCAAAATGTGCTTCTAACTCTCACAGAATTGTGACCTTGAGCTAGTTTCTTAGTTTCAGTTCTTTGTTCATAATTAATTAATTCACTAAATGCTCAACATGTTCCAATAATTATTCTAGACTTCGTTGTACAGAAGAGAGGTACAGGGACAGATTTCCTGCTCCTTTGCTTACAATCACAAAGACAAAAAAGACATTTAAGAAATCAGGTGCTATGAATGAAAGTATAGCAATGTAAGGAGTCATGTCACAGGGGGTGGCATTTTTGGTAGAGAGGTAAACAAAGACTTTTATGAGACCAGAATGAAGTAGAGATGGAGATGTCTAGGGGAAGAATATTTTAGGAATTTCAGGAATAGATGATAGTTGAGTACGTACCCATATTTAAGGAAAAGCAAGAAGTCCCATGTAGCTGAGGCAGAATGAGTGAGCAAGGTATGGGCAGGAGATTAGAGAATGGGTCTAGTGTCCAATCAAGTGTGCTCAGAGACTAAATAAAGGATTCAGGTTTCATTCCAAGTGTGATGAAAAGCCATTCAAGTGACCTGAGTGAAAAGTATTCTTAAAGAATCACTTTAGGTACTATGTGAAGAATGGACTTTGGGGGTCCACAGTGGAGACAAGGGGATGGGTATTTATAAAATAAAACGTGGAAATTCAGTGCATACTTCTTGTCAATTCTTAAGTTTGTTAGCGATGAGAGTGAAGAATAAGGTAAAGCAAAGAGTGATTTCCTTGTCAATGAACTTGGCTATTATCAAACACTTGTTTCTATTGTTTTATCATACTGTCTACCCTCAGACATTTCTATACTTGGATCTCAGCTGCTTATCCAATGGGGGTGTTAAGTATCTCCTTAAGACTGGTCTTATAATACTGGCAGTGCTCAGCCCATGTCCGTACCAGAAAATGACTAAATGGTTTTCCTAAAGGAATACAACCCCTGGAAATTCTGCACTCTGCTCCTTACTGGGCTTGATCTTCTGACCAGTCAAAATTTGCATCCCCCATCATTCAAATGTAGCATATGGCAGAACCAGAAAGAATTAGCTTTGGTAAGACAAAACATTGTAAACATTTTTGCTTTTTCTGGCAACAGATTCTTGCCTCCATTTTCTAGCTTGGCTTCATGCTGTCCAAGTTGATTAAAAAACCCCAAGGCAGGTATTTTTTGAAATTATTAATTTTAATTCCATACAAAATGAAAAAATAGTTTTCTCTTAGTTAAAAAAAAACTAAAATAATATGAACAATTAGATGAAGTCCCTTTGACTACAACCTCTAATCTTAGTTTCTCTTCTAGATTAACCACAAATAAGAATTTTGGCTAGCCATATAAATATGGTATTCACCATGGATTTATATTTTATAGACGAAGTATAAAGCTATGAAGACAAAATCTAGGAAGATAATTTAAAGAGAAGTCAAAAGAGGGCCCAGGACTTACCTTTGAGGAAGTCCAGTGTTTAGAGTCTAGAAAAAGGAAAGCATGTTACAGAGGAGCCTGCGAGTCTGTCTCCAGTGAAACAGAAGTTAAAGTAAGAGAGTGTGAATCCAGAATCTTGGAGTCACTCATCATGTAAAGTGGGTAATCTAAAATAAGGTTATGCACTCACAGAACATCCAGGCAAGAGGGGTAAAAAATAATGAACTCATGTGTGGACACTGATATGAATTCCTTTCAGCTCACAATAAAATATTTTAGAAAGGCACATAGATTGCACTTGGTGAAGCAGCATAATTTTGGAATCAGGCAGACCAGTGACTGTCAATCTTGGTCAAGTTTCTTGATATCTTAAAGCTCTAGTTTTACCACATGTTAAATGGACTAATTTACTTCATAGGCATATTGCAGAGATGGATTATAAGATATATATATGAATCCTTGTTAGGTGTTCTCTTTGTTTTCTTCTCTCCATTAGGAACACAAAATGAAGTGGTGAGGGGATTACCCTCGTATATACTATAAAGAGAAGCTCTGCAGATCCATGTTTGAGCTGGTTTGAATGGAGAGGTAATGGTTCTCCAGTCTCTGCAGTAGGGCTTCATTGAAGGTATTGCTCTTCAAAATTGTTTAAATGACAGGAAGGACATGGCCTGGCAGTTTCTTCTCCACCTTTCGATGTCTTTGCTTCTCCTGTTCCTCCCACATACACACAATACAAGTCACTCCACATTTCAGTGTGATTTGTCATGATTTATTCACATCTAAAGGAATTTTAGAGAATTTATCATTTCAATCACTAGGGGATGTCTTCTAACATCTTGAGTTCATGTCTGAGTTTCTCTTGACTCCAGGTCATTTAGACATTGCCTTTTCCAACTCAATACTCTGCTGTGGCAGTGTTTTACATTCCGTATTCTCTTAGCAATTGCTTTTCTCAATAATTTCCCCATGCATTAGTAGACTTCTAGGGTATAGATGCTGCTTTGAGGGATAATCTAATCTCCCATCACTTTGATTTACTTCACAACTCAGGGTTTCAAGATATTTTTGCTTGGACTTAATCTTTTAGAATATTTTAGTATTACAAAACACTGAAGAGTATATTGTACTAAACAATGCTGTCCTCAGTACAGAGACCAACCAGATGACCTAATGTGTCTTTCCCATTTCTAGCTTCTGTGATATCTGACAGTATGGAATCTCTTCATAGCATAATAGCCCTTTCTATGAAGGAATGAATATATTACTTAATTCTTTGTTTCCATGTAGAACTACAGTATAGCTTCTGATTAAACTACACATTGAGGTCAGAAAACAGATGAATAATCCTTCAATATCTGTGATAGTCTTTGATTAAAAGGTAGAATTTGAAATTGATGAGGTCAACATATTTTGGAATTATTTGAGTTTTTCTTGTGTACACAATAAAAACACAGAACAAGAACATATGTTCTTCCTCTCCTAAGTTGTATTTCTTTTTCATCAAAACTTTTCACCCAATTTAAAATCGGATCTAAAATCTTAAATCATCTGGTTCTTTTGTTTCAAAACATCAGTCCCACTTGCTTCACTAGATATGGTATATGAGTAATGTGCTCCTTTATCGTTATCAGGGTTTAATTATATCAAGTGCTTTATTTTTTTTTTAAGATTTTATCTATTTAACAGAAAGAGAGCATAAGCAGGAGGAGCAACAGAGGGAGAGGGAGAAGCAGGCTCTCTCTGCTGAGCAGGGAGCCCGATGTGGGGCTTGATCCCAGGACCCTGAGAGCATGACCTGAACCTAAAGGAGGCGCTTAACAGACTGAGATATCCAGGCACCCCTATACCACGTGCTTTATATCTCCAAAGATATTTATCATTGTTAATTACAATCATATAATTAGAAACAACAGAATTTTATTGACTTGGATAGAACATTCTTACCAACTTTCATTTTATTAATATTTTCTAAGTAGTTTAAGAAATTATTAATTCATATTTTGAAAAAATTACATTTACTTTCTTGGCTTGCTATTCTATACATTAACAGGGGGAAAAAACCCTAAATTCTGTTCATTGCTAAATGGTATAGTAGATCTGTGAAGAGGATTCATTTGCCTTTAAGTACGGCATGAGACAAATCCTCATCATAATATCTGATTCCCAAGAAAGCCCCTGACAGACAGTGATATGGTTATATATACAGCCATACATAGCTTTTTACTGGATGATTTCTTTCAAAGTCATAGAAGGAGAACGATTTATTATAGATGATTAAAATGCTATTATGTTTTACTAATAATTTTAAAGACCTAATTTTTTTAGAGCAGTTTTAGGTGTACAGTGAAATTGAGTAGGAAGTAAAAAGACTTCCCATTAATAATTTTTTATACCACCTGAGACTAGGACTGGGGAAAAATGTAAAAACAAGGCTGCTTTTCTGATCGAACTACATTTAATAAATTTATTCAAAGGTAAGGAAAGAATAAAGGTAAATATAAATGACATACCAGAAGCAACTGGAGGCCACATCATCTGCATGCACAGTTGAGGAAGGTTAACCCTGGTTAGCTCTGAATACAGCAAGTAGCCAGCCTAGGCCTTGGGAGTAGTAAGGGTGAGGGGAGGCTGATTAACCATATTTTCTCACGACTGCATCCTCATCACTGCTCATAAATCACTGCACAGCAATCAAAATATATTATGCTTATTATTATGACTTTAGTGTGAATATAACATGATCTTCCTAAACACAAAAAGTTATTTCTAAGACCCAAATCTAATTGTGTTAATTCTCTGCACAGAAGTCTTCAGAGACTTACCTCCATGCCTATAGTATCATAGTAACACTTAACATGATTTTTCCAGTGGCACTTGGATGGCTCAAGGTTGAGCATCTGCCTTTGGCTCAGGTCATGATCTCAGGGTTCTGGGTTCAAGTCCTGCATCAGGCTCCTCACAGGGAGCCTGCTTCTCCCTCTGTCTATGACTCTGCCTCTCTCTGTGTGTCTCTCATGAATAAATAAATATTAAAAAAAACCCACCATGATTTTTCCAGATTTTTCTGAATGGAACGTACCTCCCTGGCTGTATAATTCCCTTCCCCACACACAATCTATGTGATAGAGAGGGCTGACAACTGTTCCTTTTACAAACTTGTTCAGGCCTATTCCATCTCTCTAGTTTGGTTCAAAGTCTTCCTTCTGGCTTATAATTCCCTTCTCCATTTCTGAACTTCCCATTATCACCATTCCTGTCTTTCAAAATTATACCAATCCCTTAAGGATACAATTTAAGTATCACCTCTTTTGAAACCTTTCCTCTCTGTGGCTGTCCCACCAGGAGTAAGAGCTTCACCATTTGGGATGCCATACCAGCTGGTTTGTGCATCTCCAGCATCATGTGTTGCTCTGCACAGCTTTGAAATTATTCATGTACATCTTAGGTAGCCATCATTAGACCTTCCGCTCAGAGTGTTACCCACAGCAGGCCCTAACTGATCTTGTTTTGGATTTAATTGGCACTATCATTAAGAACTAAAGTTCTTAGGCTATATTAACACTCTAAAAAACTTTGGTCAAATGTCAAAATATTATTTCTTCATAAATATATTCAAACTTTTTCAAGAGAGTCTGTTCCCAGCATGTAAACAGGCATGGTTGGTAGCTGACAGTTTAAGAAAGGTGATATTTATCCAACTCAAAAGACTAAACAGGCATTAAAATATATCTGTAGTGACAAAGAAAGTCTAATATTAAGGCCAAATTTAAAGACAAAAGAGCCCAATAAAACAGCAAAAACTCATAATAATAACAGTTTGATAAGAACCATTCCCTGCAAGTTCAAAATGTGTTACAAATTTTGCACCCAATTAGTGAGTAAAGGAAAAATAATATGTTGCAGCAAAGGCCTATCAGTAGCCTCCAGCCTTTGAGGCTCGCTTTTCCCACTCTGTCAACCCTGATTTCCTGAGGAAACACATCCAATACTAACTGCTCTAATGCTATCTGGCCTTGTCAGAAGGTGGGAAGCCTTGAAAAAATCTCAAATGTTCCTTATATAATCAATATCTATGTAGCAATTACACTGAGACTTGACATGTGTTAGAACATTTATATCTTGGAAACTTCAGCAATTGTCTAGTAGTTTCCATTCAGAAATTGATCATTCCCTTTCAATTCACTTACTCCAAAAGCAATACTAGGTAGAAATGAAGCCAGAAGTCTGGGAAAATTTGCACTGTCACTTAAAGTATTTTGCTTACACTTAAGCCTGAAACTTCCTACCTCCCAATAAAGCTTGCCCTGTTCCTAACTTCTCCTCTCTAGTCCTTTGGAAGTATAATGCCATGTTTATATTTCCTACCCTTAAAGCCCAGAAGCCATCCCAGAAATATTAAGGAGCTAAGCATACCTATAAAAGCTCTTAAGATACTCTTAAATTTAGAGCAAACAATGGACTATTTATTTGCCTTATCTGAGAATGGGTGTTCCCTTTAGTTCATTAGAGAAGGCTGGAGCAGAGGAAATTTACACAAGGTACTCAGTGCCTCTCAAATCTCCTAGGAAGTGGCCAGCCATTCAGGTTGCCAGCCCCTCTGACCTCAGCCAGTATGGCCAGATTCTAAACACAATGTATTGTTTCAGATAGTAAAACCTTCCCTCTTCTTATTGAAACTACCTTTTTTTTTTTTTTTTTTTTTTTTTGGTAACTGAGACAAGACATACTATGTAGATTTAAGATTGCATCTGTCAAGTGTGGAAATAAATAGTGGGCACCCAAACAGAATAATCCAAGCCTATTTATTCAGAGCTTGCTATAGCAAGAGAGTTAACCACATCTCTTGGGTTTGGCAGATCGGGCAGTGAAGTGGATAAATTTTATGGTTGGAAAAAAAAAAAAGGAAGGCTTCAGGTATACTCTGATTTCAAGCTAGAAGTGAGCTAACTAAAAGCAAGATATTCTGCGTGATTAGTTTGGAGATCATCCTTGGCGTTTTCTAGTAAGCCTTGAGATGGAAACAGTGACCAAAATTAGGGGAGCTGGAAATTACTGAGCAAGTCCTGACTTTTTTAGGCCAGTTGCTGCAGAGGTTGTGGTTTGCTTCATGAGCTGGTTGTGGTAGAAGTTGTGGGTCAGAACTCTGTTCCATAAGTGGTCTGGCCATTGTCCATTTGTATATTCAGTCTGTCACAGGGTTTTTGTTATTCATTTGTAAATCATTTTTAAATGAAATAGTATAAAGGAATTCATCAAAAAGGGAAGAATCAAACTAAAATTTGTCTCTAGATATTAACTCTAGACCCATTTATATGTTAATGAAAAGCCTCAGTTTTCTGGGCCAAAATAAGTAATTATCTTAAAACAAGTTTCATCAAAGTAGCCTCAACATTTTCCATTGAGGAAAATCCTTTGATTATGAGCTAGAAACTAAAGCTGTTCAAATAGTATTTGTTCAGACTGATCCAATTTCAAAACAGAATGATAAAAGCATAAGTGATTGGATAGGTTCACTTTTCTACCAAATACTTACTGAAAAACATAAAGGAAGGCCTCTAAAATCAAAGAAGAAAAGAGTGAGAAGATGTGACAAGCAAAGATTTACCCGTGTTCGTGAGCATGGTGAGCAGTATCGATGCAGTAAGTGCCTCATTCAGCTAATCAGGATTTGGAATCAATTGGATATGAAGATAAGGAGGAAACAGGATTTGGGAATGACTCCCATGTGTCTGATTTGAAGATGTACATCTACATGTGGATGATGTAGACCATGTAGATGATGAAACTATTAGCTGAGAAACTATTAGCATATTAGAGGGGTATTCTCCAGATAATATAATCATAAAGAAAAAGAAGGGGAAAAAAAATAAACCAAAAAGCCTCTCATGCTTTAGGGAAGAGGCAAAACTAAAGATACAGGTTTTGGAGTCATTCATTCAATGCATATTTTTGAACGGGGAATTTAAATATATTAACTAACTAATTGTAGCTGTAATAAGAGCCATAATGGAGCTTAGAGAGCATCTCACAGAGGAAACAACTATTTTGGAGGATCAGGAAATGCAGGAGTGATACAGAAACAATAAGCAATATGTGTATGAGTGGGAGTTAGTGGATCCCTGGGACAGAGATTATTCCTGGCAGAAGGAATAATGTATACAAGGCACTAAGACAGGAAGAGAAAGTATATTTAGAGACTTGAAAGGAAGCTGATGTGGCTCAAGTGGAGGACATGGAGGACTGAGGGGCTCCAGATATGACCGATGAGGTAGACAGACATTAGACCATACAGGACCTTGTGGCCCATATTTAGAATTTGGGATATTATTTTAATATGAAGAGAAAGCATTAAAGGAGAGGAATTACATTAACAGATTGGCATTTTTAAAAGATCATTTTGTCCACAATAAAAGGAGAGTATTTAAGGAATGCAAGAGCAGATGTAAGGGGCCAGTAGGGAGGCTATGAAAGGGGACTAGGTGGGGCTCCTGGATGGCTCAATTGATTAAGCATCTGCCTTCAGCTCACATCATGATCTCAGCCCTGCATCAGGCTCCCTGCTAAGTGGGGAATCTGCTTCTCCCTCTCCCTTTGCCCCTTCCAACCCCTGCTCATGCTTCAGTGCTCTCTATCTCTGTATCTCAAATAAATAAAATCTTTAAAACAAACAAACAAACAAAAAAGTAGACTAGGTGAGAGGTAACAGTAGCCTGAACCAGCATAATAGTTATAGACATAAAGAGAAATAGGTCATTTTGATAAATAATTATAAGAAACATTGGAAGCCTTGGTGATTGGTTGAATATGGAGACCAAGAAAGGGAAGATGTCAAAGATAATTCCCAGCTACCCAGTTTGTGCAATTAAATAGATAGCAGAGTCACTCACTGAGATAAGGGATAATGGGGGGAAAGCCTGCTGTGGAGAGAAAATTATGAACTTGGTTTTGGAGATGCATAGGATGCCCATGACATAAGCATGCGGAGGTGACAAGGAGTCAGTTGGTTCTATGGACCTGGAATTCAGAGGACAGATAAAGTTAACAGAAAAAGCAGAGAATTATAAATGATGATTGATTCTCTGGTTATGGCTGAGATTAACTAGTCAATAAAAACTACATAATAGGCCTAGGATAAAAAGCTGGGAAATATCAACTATTTAAGGCCAGGTGGCAAAGAATGAACTGGCAAAAGCAAGGAGGAGGAGAAAAAAACAAAAAGATGTGAGTTCATGAAAGGCAAAAGATCGGAGGGGCTCAGTAACAAGGGTTTGGTGAGCTGTCTCAGCACTCCTGCAAGATCACATAAGAGGAAGGAGGGGAAAATGGCCTTGGATTTCATGATATGCACGTCATTAGTGATCTCTCAAGAAGTGTTCTTGGTGCTACAGCAGTGGTGAAAGCCAGACTAGAGTAGGTTCAACAGTGAGGAGAATTGGAGAAAACAAAGATAATAAGCATTGACAATACTTTCAGTATTGATTGTTATGATTTATTTAATTGCCTCCAAACTATTGCATTTGTTCCAAGTGTCTTTGTGTGCCTAGCACCTGGCAGAGTATATTGAGTAGATTGAATAAATTATCAGATGAATCCACCATGCTAAGCAGACTTGCAAAGGCTGAGTTCTGGAGGTCAACCTTAAAGTTAGTTGGAATGAAACTTTGGGGAACATGTCACAAGGTACCAATACAATATAGTGCAAAATGTGCAACAGAGACTTTGCACTACTCATTTACTTTATTCATCAAAGTTTATCAAATCCTGTTTTATGCTAGCCACTCTGCTAGGAACCGGGAAAATATGAGTAAGCAAACTACAAGTGAATTATATCTGAATATTTCTTCAGGGGAAGGTCTCCCTTCCATCCATGTCTAGAGAGTTCCATTTCTATGATTTTGGTAGCAAACCCAGACCAGGAAAGGTGATAACACGTGAAATGTCCATACTGTATTTTTTCTCTTATTAAACATCTACAATGTGTAGATATAAACCCAATGAACACTGCCAATGTGTGTTGATTTGGATTTCTATTGTTGTTTGTCCAACAGAGTTACTCCAATGTTGTGGCCATCCAGATCTTAGAAGACAGGTCATTTTTATTCTTCTTCCTTGGCTCTCACCAGTTCAAGGGCATACAATTATTGTAGTTTCTCTGGTTTGCAATATTCTGAGTATAGGGAATCACGGTGTTAAATTTACTAGGTAAAATTAAGGGAGGAGAGAGTTTAACCATCAAAAAATATGCTAGAACTAGAAAACTTTATAAAGCAAAGACTGCATTCTGCAGTTATGAGGCAGTCTGATATTAGGGAGATGATGTCTAACTTTAAAAAGGGGTTATAGTTCTTATTTCTCTCTGATACAGTGACATGATGTTGGACAACACACTTCAGCTTCCTGGGCCTTAATTTGCTCATCTCTAATAGGTAAGGATTAGAAAGGATTAATTTGAAAGTCCATAGTACTAATCTAGGCAAAATCTGACCAAAGTGTCTTGACTATCTCAGTTCTATAAGGCCTGCTAGTTACCCTAGTGCTTACTTGCCTTCCTCAAGGCAGTCTTAATTTATGCATGTTTATGTATGCAATTTATGCAAGCGGGGTGCTGATGGGGAATAAGATTTCTCTATGGGACTTATATGGTTAATGTGTTGGCCATATTGTTATAGTTCATTCCCTACCCTGGACAGTACTCATAGTATGTCTTCTTCCTCTATCCCTCACCCACAAATAAATGAAAAATGAGAATGGGTATAAAATGTGGCAATAACTTTGAGATCAATAATGTTCCTATTCCACGCTATAAGAAAAAGTCTCTCTCAAGTCAGTCTTTCGAGTTCCTTTACCTGCCACTGACTTTTTCTACCTAAATCTCACTTGTAGCTTTACTTTCACTCGGTCTCCAAATTCCAGATCACTGGCTTAGATGAACAACTTAGCTTCTATAAGCTTAAACACACGATCTGTCCAGGTGTCCCAACAGTCTCACACACACATTCCTTCTAATTCCATTTCCAATAACATATATATTTTATACTCTTTAATATACAGTGAATAAGGAATTGATCCTTAAAATAAGAAGAGGAGGATTATTTCTTTATTCCTTGGTTCATCATGTGACTCTGTTCTCCTCTTAGTCCTATATGGCCTAGTAGATATCTCCTCATAGCACAAGCCACAGTGTCTCTCTCTCCTAATAGACCATGAGCTTCTCACAGGCTCTGTGTCTTATTCATATTAGATTCATCACCGAACATAATTGTTTGACTTGTTGAATAAATGACTGGATGGATGAATATGCAAGTCTTCCTAACAATGAGGGCTTTCAAGAATATTTATATAGCTGAACTGTCACTGTAAATGTATATCTATATGCGAATGATGAGTGGGACCATCAGGCAACTTGAAATTTAAAACAAGAGCTTTGAAACTTTTCATTCAGGTTCAAAAGAACACAAAGTATTAGGAGCTGAGAGAAAGGGAGGCTCAGCTTTTGAGCATCTGCCTTTGGCTCAGGTCATCCTGGGATCAAGTCCTGCATCAGGCTCCCCTACAGGGAGTGTGCTTCTGCCTCTGCCTATGTCTCTGCCTCTCTTTGTGTCTCTCACTAACAAATAAACAAAATCTTAAAAAAAGAAAGAAAGAAAGAAGAAAAGAAAGAAAGAAAAAGAAGAAAGAAGAAAGAAAGAAAGAAAGAAAGAAAGAAAGAAAGAAAGAAAGGAAGGAAGGAAGGAAGGAAGGAAGGAAGGAAGGAAGGAAAAAAGAAGAAAGAAAGAAAGAAAAAGAAAGAAAGAAAGAAAGAAAGAAAGAAAGAAAGAAAGAAAGAAAGAAAAGGACAGACTGTTATCAGAACAACATAAACTCCAGCTTAGTTCATTATAAAATGACAAAGAGGTTTCCTTCAGTTGGACCTCAGCTACACAGCTTCAGAATAATAGAGGAATAAGAGTATCAGTTCATGTTTCAGAGAGTCTCTGAACAACAAAGCAGTGGAAAGAATGTAAGTTAACATTTATTATCTGCTTAGGTGAAGTACTAGATCTGTCAAACTTTTATTAATTCAATTCAAAAACACTCTCATAGGTAAAATTAACTAATACCATTACTTTATAGGCAAAGTGAATGAAAGGTACACTCTACTGGCTCTCCAAGATACTAATCATACCCTAACTTCTTCCAGGATTTTACACTTTGAACCGTGTAGGAGATGGGAACAATACACAGCCAAGATTTTTTTTTTCCAACTTTGAAACTAAAGTTACAGAAATGAAAGGAGGTTATCTTTTAACACAGGGAGTGATATGGCTTGAAATCTTTAAAATAGTTTTAAATGTATCCAATGCTTCTAGAGTTCATATGCCAAGAACTGCTATTTATGCTAATTTTCTTTTTAATTTCATTATTTATCCAAAAAACATTTCATAGTGGTTTTTCTTCACTTATAAAATAGTTATGAGGTCATAAATCACAACACTTGAAGGACATCAAAGACACACTAAATGTTCTTGCTGTCGGTTTTAGCATCAGTTATCTAGAGTTGAATCCATCAAGAAAGGAACATCATTAAAATAACATGCAAAGGGATCAGAGTCCCACTTCAGAGATGCTGGCCCAAGGAGCTCTGCTGACCCACTCTCCAGCAAAACAAGTAAAACCAATGAACTGTATTTTAAAAACAAAACACGGGTGCTTGGATATTGGTTGAGCTCAACAGTTGGTTGAGTGTCCAGCTCTTGGTTTCAGCTCAGGTCCTGATCTCAGGATTGAGAGATTGAGCCTGTGTCAGTCTCTGAGCTCAGTACAGACTCTGCTTGAGAGTCTCTTTCCCTCTCCCTCTGCATCTCATGCTCATGCTCTCTCTCTCTCTCTCAAATAAATAAGTAAATCTTAAAAAAAAAAAAGACATAAAAACAAAATAACTTAGAATCTCTGGAAATTGTCCTAAATAAAAAAACCAAAAACTTTTATTGAAGAAAACCTACTAAAACTCTGTAAGAACAGTGAGAGTCATGGGCGTTTGAGCCACGATCCCTCGCCCCTCTCCTCCCCCAGATCAGCCTGACAGAAATGCAGTATATATTTTAATCTTCCTCCTCACCATCTCAGGCTTTATGCATGGAATCCCCTGAATGGAGGTGGTAGGGCATTCTTGCCCCCATCTGGAGTACGTGAGGGGTGGGAGAAAGGTATGTATGTATGTGTGTGTGTGTGTGTGTGTGTGTGTATGTATTTTTTAAAGATTTTACTTATTTATTCATGAGAGACACAGAAAGAGGCAGAGACAGAGGCAGAGGGAGAAGCAGGCTCCCTGCAGGGAGCCCGATGCGAGACTCGATCTCAGGACCCTGGGATCACACCCTGAACCAAAGGCAGATGCTCAACCACTGAGCCACCCAGGCATCCCCAAAAGGTATGTATTTAAAGAAAATTAAATTTAATAACAAGTTTCTCTAAAAGGGGAGGGGGCCACCTGGGTAGTGGTTAAGTGGTGAACCATATGCCTTCAACTCAGGTCATGATCCCAGGACCCTGGGATCAAGGCCCACGCCAGGCTTCCTGATTCTGCTTTTCCTTCTCCCTCTGCCTGCTAACCCCCCTGCTTATGCATTCTCTCTCTCTCTCTTTCTCTCTCTCTGTCAAATAAATAAAAAAAAATCTTTAAACAACAAAAACAACAAAAAATAGATGCTCCTGGTTAGCCACAGCTCCTGAAGGGCATTCTTAAACTCACAACTGTGAGTATCCAGAAGAATATAGCGAAGAATATGGGCTCTCCCTCCCCTCAGCTTCTAGTGAAGGGTTACTGCATTTTATTGGGAGGGGCAGGTCATCAACATTTCTCATCCCCTTGGACTCTAAGTTGAAGAGGATAAATTCCAGGAGAGTGTTACAGAGGTTGGAGGCTTGCCTTCCTCCACCCAGCCCTGATACGAAGTGTGGAAGTTCTACTTCAGGCATGGCCTGCAAGAACACTGGGCTTCCTACTGTTTCGACATCAACTCAATCATAGGACAGAAGTTTCACACCAGGACAGTGAGCCCCAAAGACCAGAGGTCCAGACACTAGCTGCTCCAGCCAGCCGTGGAATAGGGTTGAGAAACTTGGCCCAAATGGAGAGAGAGTCTCTGTAAGAAAAGAAACCCCTGAAGCTCTCCCCAAAGGAACTGCTTTTATTTGATTGGGTGAAGTTCAAACTTCAGGGTGTTAAACAATAGGTCCTCTCCACGGGGAGCAAAAAGCATAAACATAGAAGAGCTGGTTCACTAGAGACAAAACAGAGAAAGAGATAGCAAGTAGTACCCTCCTGAGGTCAGAATAATGACAAAGACTGACCTCAAAAAGTACTCCTGACTGAATTTCATTGGTTTAGACTACAGAGCAACTTCTGTCCCAGGACATTGTTGAAAACAGCTAGTAATGAGTGGAGCCTAACAGGTGGGTGTAAGATCAAATGAGACAGAAGGTTTAAAAGAGAGATCAAGAAAGAAGACTTCAAAAGAGAGTGCTGCTAAAACCCAGGTAACTGTGTGCATGCTGGAGGGAACGCCCTCTTAGACGCCAAAGGTTTCACACTTCAGAGAAAAAAGACTTCACTAAAATAGTCTAGCATTTTGCTAAACAAATAAAGGAGCAAAGAGCAACAACAACAACAACAATAACAACAACAAAAACAAGCCTCAGGGAGGGAAGGGGAATTATTAGTATCTTCCTAGGGCTGGGGATGGAAGAAGATGGGGGAGGTGATGGATCAGGTGTGGGAAGTTTCTTTTTAGGGTTATGCAAATGTTCTAAAATTGACTGTGGTCATGGTTACATAACTATGAATATACATATACTAAAAGCCCCATAGTATGCAGACTGTATGGTAAGTGAATTATATTTCAATAAAGATGTTTTTAAGAGATTCAAAAGTACTTTTTAGTATAAAAATTGACAGTCTACCTTCCAATGTTGTAAAGTGTATTTAGACTGCCAAGCAAAGGAGATCTTTTCCGCCCAAGCAAAAATTATAAACTTGCCTGGATTTATTCAAACAGTTTGACTGGGGACCTATGGGGATTGAGTTCTGGGCCGATGTTCGGCCAGTATTTCCAGTGACCAGTAGTGATGATGTCAGGGTGACACATCGTTTGCCATGTTTGTTACTGGCTGAAATAAACATTCCTGCCTGTGGACCTTGCATTGGACATGTGAAATCTTCCCAAGTCAGCTGTGTTATGAACTCTAAAACCTGTATATCTTATCACTAATCTCACAGTGACCTTATGCCTGTGAACATCAGACCAGTAAGAAAAATGAAAAATTTTAGGTAAGTGAATATAATTAGAAACATCAATTTACCTCCATGTCCTTCTACTGGTTCAAAAAGCTTGCAATTTTCTGGTGATGTCTATCCTTTGATTACAATGTTTGAATGTATTAATTAGAAGTTTTCTTTAACTCTCATTGATTTGCTCTTCAAAATGGAAACCTCTTGTCTGGCTTATAGCTTTTACATGGCTGAGCCAAATGGCCTTGGTGAAGTTCATGCTAACTTGAATGGGAGGCTTTTATAGTCAGTCCTTGTTACTTGTTTAGCCTTGACAGAGGAAAGCTGTTTTTCTGCAAAGAATATAATATTCTATATTCCGTGACCATCAGTGTGTCATGTGGGAAATATTAAGGAGGGAAGGTTATCAACGTAGATAGCAAAATCAGTCACAGTCATTGAGGTGGCATTCATTCAGTCATCCGACATCATTAATTCAACATGTGCCAGGCATAATGCTAGGCCTTAGGGACATGGCCATGATTAAACTGGACATGACGCTCTCACTCAGGGCATGCACCATCCAGTGGCATTGCCCTTATGGGCAACTCAAACTGTCAACCTATTGAGATGTTACAGATGTTGTTCTTGTGCTTATGCAATTTGCCTTTCTTTCAGCTAAAGGGAAAGAATATTCCAAGTCTTTATATTCAGAGGAACGTTCATCTTTGTTTCTCTGTATGTTTTTTCAAAAGAGGCTAGAAAAATGATGTCATGGATTATAGGTGTTTACACAGGCATGACAAATAGAATACACTCTGATGCAAAATTACCAACACCTTTGTTTGCCTCTTACCCTACCTTATGTATGAAATTGAAAGCATTTTCCTTACATATCACTTTCAAATTCTCAAAACACTCTTATAATTCCCCACTGCAAAATAAAACTGTGATATTAGAAGTTACTGACAGGCAGTTGTAATTTTAAAAAGAATTCCAGGAAGACAAAAGTTTCAGAGTAATGTGTAAATCACAGGAAAGGAAATGGAAGAAAAATTTAAGTGGGGTAGACGGAGGCAAACCTATATTTTATTGATAGGGCAATAAGTTTAATAATTTATGGATATTTCATTGCATTGCATTTTTAAAGCTAGTTCTTATGAAAAATAAGAAGTCAAAACATCCAAAGTATCAAAAACAAGGGGGGAAAACCCCAAAAGAATCTGGGGGAAAAAAACCTCTAAAGAATCTCCACACTGTTCTTAAGAGTTCAAGTGGCAGAGGGTACCCCAAACCACCACCACCTGGACTCCCTCACTCATTATGGACTCTCCTTTTAGGATTAACTTTAGTGAAGGTCTCCAGGCTCTGCTGATGTCACATCAGGTTCCCTTGGAGTCCGTGGACTCTAGACTCTGCTTACCTCATCACTGGTGCACTCCAATTTTAAAGGATTTTAAAGATTAGTTTCCAAACATTTATCTTTTTTTAATATTTAAAGAAATATTATTTTACATTTAAAATATATGTAATACTTTCACTTTATTTTTAAATAAATTTATGTAGTGCTGAGAAGCATACATAACTGAGCCCATATTAATATGGCCATATTAAGGTTTTACCTATCAATTCTTAGGTTATTGAGTGCTTTCTTTTTTTTAAAGCATGATAGGTATTAAATTTTAACAAATGCCTTTCTTGCATCTCTAAATAACAGAAATGTCCATTTAAAGATTTTTAAACTTTTCACTCAACATTAGATTTTATTAATGGATATTCCAGTATTTATTATTTAATTTCTAGGGTAAATCTTACTTGGACAAGATGTGTAGTTTTTTTTAATGCATTGCTGGATTCTATTTGCTAGTAATTGATCTAAGATATTTAAACAGATATTAATAGGTGAGATTGGTCTATACATCTCTCTTTTTTTGATGGAATCCATCAAGTTTTGGGGAAAAAATCTTTTACTTACTTTGTAAAATAAACTTAAAAGTTTTACCCCTGTATTGTAATAATTAAAGAGCATTGCAATGACATGATTTTTAAAAGCTACTTTCGAGGATGAATCATGTCTTCTATGACACCATCAAGGTCTGGTGCTTTTTAATTACTTTCTCTCATTCTATGGCAACTGGTGTCATTAGGCTTTCTCTGAACTGGGGTCAATTTGAGTCAGAAGTATCTTCTATAAAATTACCCATTTTATTAAATTTTAAAGGAAATTTTCCTAGAGTCTTTTAAAATAATTTAATCATACTGTAAATAACATTGAACATGGGCACAAATCTTACTCTTAACATTTCAGTAGTACCAGCAGGGCTATGATAATCTCTGCATAACTACTATTATTTTAAATTATTGGTTTTATATTCTTAGTTTTAATATATTCCACTTTAAGTTTTACTAATTTATGTATAACTAAATATGCTTATAAACTTTCCATTAATTGGTAAGTTGCCAGCTTACAGGTGGATATGTATTTTATTTCTGAACATTTTTATGCAAAGAAATCCTATAAAATACCTGCTAGATTTCTTTAATCTTTCTCAATAAAGTATACTTTGACATATGGAGCAGGAGAAGACAGGTAGCCAAGCAGAATTTACCCTCCTTTCTAAATGCAAATTGTATCGAAAGATTGCTTTTTAGACCTTAAGTTTAGATTACACCCACAGAGTGTGTTATCCTAGTCTTTCCTCCTTTAAGATTCCTGTTTGAACCTTTGTCATTTTTTCTATTCTATCTGAAAATGACCTCCCTTTGTCTGTCTACTAGGGCAAGATTCCCCAGATTTCCAATTTAAAGTCTCTCACTCTCTCTCTCTGTTCTGTATACATTGTTTGGAAACATTTTGTTTTCTCAAAGTTGCTATTAAATATTAAAGTGACATTGTTTCCATTTATGCATTAGTGTTTCCTGATCATGGAACAAAAAATAGAATCCTCTAGGATTCGTAGCAGTCCTTTACGAAAGCTTATGACACTACATTTCCATTTCATTTGTTGATATTTTTTAAATTTTCCTTTATATTTTGAGGACTCTAGGTTCAAGGATTCTAGGCTAGGAATTAACACAGTAAAGCATCGCTTTCCAAGTCATCCTAACAAAAGAACACAGAAACTTGAAGAAGCAGTTTTCAGATAACATGGAAATAGCCTATTTCATTATGTAAATAGATTTTCCCTGCACTGGCTTGCATTACAATCAGGCATCTGCTAATTATGCCAGAGGGCAAGACTACAAAGGCCAATTTACATTCTGTTTATGGTGTCCTTGATTTGTTTCTGAGAACCAAAACAAGATAAAGGGTTACGGATGATTTAATTATGGACAGTCACTGCCTTGCCTTCCCGTGGTGGGTGCAGGGTCTGTGGCTCTGTTTGCCCCACAGCAAGGTCCTGGGCACCCTGGGGAAGAAGACTCGTGAGCACAGACTCAGGGGCTGAATTTCTTAGCTCCTCACTGACACTGTGCTCAATACACTGAGAAATAAAATAAAACCAGCTGGTGGACTCCTGATTAACTACCTCCTCATTGTCCTCTGTTCACCTCTTTAGCCATGTTTAAATAACTACTTTTCTAAAACTACATTCTTAGGGACACTTGGATGGTGCAGTTGGTTAATTGTCTGTCTCTTGGTTTCCGCTCAGGTCTTGATCTCAGGGTCATGATCTCAGGGTCATGAGATCAAGCCCCGCATGGAGCCCATGTTGGGCTCTGTGATCAACCAGGAGTCTGCTTGAGATTCTCTCCACCTCTTCCCCTCCCATTTGTGTATGCTCTCTCTCTAAAATAAATAAATAAATCTCTTTAAAAAATAATAAAATATAATCTTAGTGAGATTATTTTCTTTGCATACCCTAAATTCTATCTCATATCATACACATGCGTGTGTGTGTGTGTGTATGACTTACCCACAGACTTAGTTAAAACCCAGTTGTCAAAAGACAGTGGGATGCAGTGGGTTGCATCCTGTAGCAGGAGCCATGGGATCTGGACTCTGCTTCCAAATGTGGCTCTAATTGGCTAAGTGGCCTTGAGCAACCTCTTCTGCTTCATTCCAATATTTGAAAAATAAGGTTAATAGTGGATATTTCACAAGAATATTGCAATTAATAGTGTACATAAAAATATTCATAAAAACTAAGAAGCCGTAAAAGAAGATAAAACCCAATTATCTTTGTAGCTTTTATTTATTTAAAGCTTATATACGTGCCAATCAGCTCATATATCAGAACTTTAAGTATATCAGAACTTTAGATTTTTACAACTCCTTGAAATAAGTACTACTATCGTCATTTGATGGGTGGGGAAGTGAAGCATGGAGAGGTTAAGTAACTTACTGAAGATCATGTAGCAGTGATTTGGTGGTGGAGCCTGTATTCTGACCCTGACACTATATTCTTTCTTACATGGTGCCTCAAGCAAGGAGACCCTCAAAAAGGAAAAAGGGGGCACCTGGGTGGCTCAAATGGTTAAGTATCTCAGCTTGGGTCATGATCTCGGGGTCTTGGGATTGAGCCCACATTGCTTCTCCCTCTCCCTCTGCCTCTCCTCCCCTTGCTAATGGACTCTCTCTCTCTCTCTTTCTCTCTCTCTCTCTCAAATGAAAAAATAAAGTCTTATTTAAAAAAAAAAAGGAGAAATGAGCAAATGACTAAATATGGTAAATTATATATATACTTATTAAAAAGATTTAAGTACTCTTCTTTGATGCACCCAGCATCCTTGGCTATTAAAATATGCCAAACAATTCCTAATTAACAGAATGTAAATCTTAATAGTTATTTCATGTTCATTTTCGAAAATATTTATGAATGGCAGGCATCTGTGAGTTTTTAGTATGTGTGCTGCTGAAGCAAGCACAGCATCTGTGAATTTTTTTTAAGATTTTATTATTTGTTTATTCATGAGAGACACAGAGAGAGAAAGAGAGAGAGACAGAGACACAGGCAGAGGGAGAAGCAGGCTCCCTCCAGGGAGCTCCACATGGGACTCGATCCTGGGACCCCAGGATCATGCCCTGGGCTGAAGGCAGTGCTAAACCACTGAGCCCCCTGGCTGCCCCATCTGTGAGTTTTTTATGGATACTTTTTGTTGCTGTCTCCTAAGTAGTCATTCACTTAGAACAAATAAATTTGTGCCGGTGGTCATAAATGCTGATAATTTTTTTAATCTTTATTAATCAGGAAGTTACTCACTTGTTATCTGAATTATCTCATGTCTAATGTTAAAATCTTTATTTTTGAGTTACCAAGTTTATTTTGAAGCCTTTTCCACTTAGGCAGAAGAACACATCGATTTTCATCTGTTCCCGATTTAAACAATGGAACACCCCTCCCATACCGCCCCCACCAAAAAAAATCCTTGAGATATTTTCCTTCTGATATTTTTGGTTGTGGTTGGTGCACATGAATATTCACAAAATGGACCTATTGCTTCCAAGGGCAGATCTTCTGTTATAGCCCCTTAGACCGGGATACCCAGGTCCATTCATGACCAGTGTTGATCCATACTGTGTCTTGACCTGTTCTGTTTTAATATTCCTGCAAACATATTTCAGATGCCTCAGGTTGGGACATCTTCCTCTTGTCTGGTTTCACAGAACAAGCTTGAAGCATTCAACTTGTCAGTACAGAATTTTGCATTTGCTTACTACGTAGTGTGTGTGAGGGCAGCCTATGGGACAAGTGCATATAGACTCTATTTAGGCTCAGTTGTGTTTACACCTGATAGCACCTGGTGGCATTAGAAGGGGGAAGGGAATGAGGGATAGTCTCTTCTTCATCTCCAATTGCCTTCCTCCCTGGAATCTTTTATATGCATAATTGATGCTTTTCTATGTGTGTGAAAAGTGTGATACGAACATAGTTTTGAGCCTCTTTTTCAGAAACTGTGGAGCAGTGAGGCTCCTTTCTCTGATTCCTTTAACCCTTGGGTCAACTCTCCCCCTGACATTTCATGTGGAGAGCTGTGGACATTTTCTGAATGTCCTCATTTCTTTCTTTCTTTTCTTCCTTCCTTTCTTTCTTTCTTTCTTTCTTTCTTTCTTTCTTTCTTTCTTTCTTTCTTTCTTCTTTCTTTCTTTCTTTCTTTCTTCTTTCTTTCTTTCTTCTTCTTTAAATGAACACCTAAAGTTTGGGCTCATTGAATGAAAGTCTCCTAGCCTAATTTAACCGTAGTTTTGGTAAATTTTGTCTCTCCTATTTTATCCCTGTGAAATACTTTTCTCTATGGTTTTGTTGCTAAAAATCCTGTACAGTAATAACAGCTGTTTAACAATTTAAATTTTTGTTTAAAGGAAAGGTGACTTACATGATATGTAAAATGTTAAGTGTCAACCTCAGAAAAACAGGAGATGTTTTAAAACAGTCTAATGTGAAGTTGCTCTGGGCGGAAGATGTTTGCTACTGCCTAGTGTAATAAATATTTACCAACCATTTCGCCATACGGCCCCCTTTGGATAGCAATCCAAACCATGTTCCTTAGATTTCCATTACAAATGTGTTCTCAAGCTGTTATTCTCACAACCTCTCACATTACATTTATTGCAGTTGCAGTCCTCTCACCAAAATGGAAAGTAAACCTTAAAATATGTAAAATCTGTATTATTCTGGGACTGACTTACATAATAATCATTGTTTGACAATAATGAAAACTTTTTCTTCCTACGGAAAGAACACTCTGCACATTATCCATGGGTGGGGCATGGGAAATGAGTCCTGAGGTTAAGTTATCTCTGGCTCCCGGACATATATAATTCCTTTTCTGACAAGTTCATTTGTAACGTACAATACACATGGATAAGCTATCGGTCACATGATCATTTAAAGGAAGACTGGAAAAAAAAAAACACAACCCATTGAATGAAAGATCATTAATCTTTTACAACAAGGTTTCAAAGTATATTCAGAGCATATTTTGGTCCTGCTCCCTGAATGTTACATTGAGAACATCTGGTGTTTGGGGGAGAAAAAATGAAGTATTAACTTCAGGTTTCCAATAAGAAAAACAAAATAGAATATCATTGAACTCAGTAAACCAATATTTTAATTGAATAGGGGGTATACAATCAATTATATTTCAAAAAGTAACTCAACTGTTCTATTTTTATTATGTAGAGGAATTGGACGAAACTCCATGTCATTTTCTATCCAAGGGCCACTAAACCATTTGCCTAAATAAGAGCAACTGTGATATTGAGAATACAAAAGAGTTTATTTTTTAAAAAATTTTAAAAAAGATTTTATTTATTTATTCATGAGAGACGGACAGAGAGAGAGAGAGAGAGAGGCAGAGACACAGGCAGAGGAAGAAGTAGGCTCCATGCAGGGAGCCCGATGTGGGACTCCATCCCAGGTCTCCAGGATCACGCCCTGGGCCGAAGGCAGGTGCTAAACCGCTGAGCCATCCAGGGATCCCCCTACAAAAGAATTTAATTAAGCATATTTGCCAACTCCATCTTATCATAAAATGAGCAGTATTAATTCCACATGTGAAAAATTCATACCAATCTCCCATATGAATTTTAACTGAAACAAAATAAAAGAAATTGGAATGTAAAATACACTCTCAATGACAAGATATATATCCTTTGATGAAAAACGGAAAAGAAATACAAAGCAGTAGGTGGGGTTTGCTGGTTCCAGAACTGGAAGCAGGTAGAGACTGCTTGCAGTTTGGCCTCTAGTGGGTAATAAAAACTAAGTGCCACATAGGAGATGGGACTAAGTGAAAACTCACAGTCTAAAACTAGGGGCTGCTGTGGGGCTCTCCAGGCCATGAATGAAAGCTTAGAACAGGGGCACCCACCCTTTATGTGAGTCAATGGTTTGAACTTTTATTAATTGCATCAATAGGGGGACAAGAGGAGTAAACACGGCCTAGAAATCAGGCAAAGACTATGCCACCCATGAACTTGATATCTGGATTTGGATTATTTACAGAATCTCTGTGGGTAGAAGATACAAGGAGACCTAACAAAACAAAAATATAAACCGAGAATCACGAACACAGAAAATGGAAAATAGTGAAGTAAAAATACTAGAAAAAAAAATACTAGAAATAATACAGTAATTGACTTTAAATCAAATAAACAAAGAAATAGAAAATATCTACGCTGGACACAAAAATAGAGACAATTAGTCAACAAGGAGAAAATGCTAAGGTTTTCTGCCAGAACACTGAAGAGGGATAAAGAAATTTAAAATACAAAAATTAAAAAAAAAGAAGAAGAAAATACAAAGAGTAGTTAATAATGATGAGAAATGGTTTGAGAGGACTCAACATTCCCTAATTGGGGTTCCAGAAAAATAGAATAGAGGGAATGCCAGGAAAACAATATTTAGAGGGTGGGTAACTAATTATTTTTTAAGATTTGTAGAAAAATATGAATATTCAAACCACAAACACTGAGTGCCAAACAGGCCAAACAAAAATAAACCCATGTTTGAACACATCCTGGTGAAAATGCAGGGTCTCAGAGATGGAGAGAGAAATTTCATAAAGTAGTTCCCCTTATCGGCCGCTCTGATTTTGTAGTTTCCTTATCACAACCAACCACTGCCTGGAAGTGGATGATCCCACTTCTGACGATTCATCAGAAGGTCAGTGGTAGCCCAACTATGTCACATATCTGCATCATTCGCCTTACCGTTCCAATGTGCTGCCAAAGCAAGCACATCACCTGACCTCATCTCATCATGTAGGCATTTTATCATCTCACATCAAAACAAGAAGGGTGATTGCAGAACAATGAGATCTTTTTCGGAGGGAGAGAGACCACATTCACATAATTTTTATTACACTATATGGCTACACTTTTTCTATTTTATTATTACTGTTAATCTCTTGTGCTTAATTTATAAATTAAACTTATCACAGTCATGTACATATAGGAAAAACATAATGTATGGCATTGGGTACTATCCACAGTTTCAGGTATCTACTGGGGGTCTTGGGACATAAAGAATGCTAGGCTGACAGGTTTTTTTTTTCCTTTCAGTACTTTAAACATATTGCGCCACTGTTTTCTCATTTGTGTTGTTTCTGATTATATCTCTCATGCTTATTTCCATTTGTCTACATGTTATGTGTTTTTTCTCTCAGCCTACTTTTAAGTTCTTTCTTTATGACCGATTTTGAGCACTTTTATCATGATGTGCTTTGGGGCTGTTTTCTTTATGTTTCTTATGCCTGGAGTTGAGTTCCTTGAATCTTTGAGTGTATAAATATAATGAAGTTTAGGAAAATTTTGGCCACTATTTCTTCAAATATTTGTTCTGTCTACCACTCTATTCTCTTCTTAAGGGATTCAAATTTTATGTATATTAAACCACTTGAAGCTGTCCTACAGCTCACTAAGGTTCTGTTCATTGTTTTGTTTGCTTCCTTATTTAAATTCTCTCTTCTCTCCAACTTTCATTTTGGATAGTTTATATTGCTATGTCTTCAAGTTTGCTCATATTTTCTTTTATGATGCCTGATAATATTAATCTCCCCTTCACCTCCGCCATGTATTGCAGGTTTCATCTCTAGAAGTTTGACATAGGTCCTTTTATGTCTCTATTTAACTTTTGAACATTGAGATGCAGCTATAATAATTATTTTAAAGTTCTGGTATGTTAATTCTAACATCTGTGTCAGTTCTGGGTTGGTTTCAACTGATCGATTTATCTCCTCATTATGAATCAAATTCTCCTGCTTTTTTGCATGCCTGACAAATTTTTATTTGAATCAAAGCACTTTGAATTTGGTCTATTGAATGCTGGATATTTATTCTTGAGCTCTACCTGGGTTGCAGTTAGGTTACTTAGAAACAGTTTGATAGTTTTTGGTCTCACTTTATTTATTTATTTTTTTAATTTTTATTTATTTATGATAGTCACACACAGAAAGAGAGAGAGAGAGATAGAGAGAGAGAGAGAGGCAGAGACATAGGCAGAGGGAGAAGCAGGCTCCATGCACCGGGAGCCCGACGTGGGATTCGATCCCGGGTCTCCAGGATCGGGCCCTGGGCCAAAGGTAGGCGTTAAACCGCTGCGCCCCCCAGGGATCCCCTAGTCTCACTTTAAAGATTTGTTGGGGGCAGCCCTGGTGGCGCAGCGGTTTAGCGTCACCTGCAGCCCAGGGTGTGATCCTGGAGACCTGGGATCGAGTCCCGCCTCGGGCTCCCTGCATGGAGCCTGCTTCTCCCTCTGCCTGTGTCTCTGTCTCTGTCTCTCTCTCTCTCTGTGTGTCTCATGAATAAATAAATAAAATCTTAAAAAAAAAAATAAAGATTTGTTGGGTAGAACTGTACCAGTGCTCCACCTAGGGCTATTTATCCCATACTACTGAGGCAAGACCCTTCTCTATACTTTACCAAATACCCTGTGAGATTTTCTTATCTTTTTGGACGGTATTCTCAGCCCTCTGTGGGCATCAGGTACAATTCCTTCTAATCTTTCTGGTTGGCTCAGGAGCTCCCAGTACTTATCCCACATGTATAGGCTTACCAGAATTCTGCTAAATACATAAGAGGAACCCTCTGCAGATTCAGAGTTCTCTGGATATGTAGCTCTCTCCTTTCAGGTAATCTGCCCTGCAAAATAACTACTTTGGTGTCCCAGAACTATCACTTCTATCTTGTCAACTCCAGGAAGCTTCCAGGTTCTGCATAGTTTCCCCTTTTCTGCAGCATGAATTGGAAGCTCTCAAAACAGTGATCTTAGGAAATCATAGGACTGACCTTATTTGTTTCTTATTTCACAGATATCACTGTCCCTTATATCTGATATCTAGTATCTTGAAAAACATTGTTCCCTATATTTTGTTCATTTTTTTAGTTGGTTCAGGTGAGAAGGTAAATATGGTCCCTTTTATTCCACCTGGGCTGAAAGGGAAGTCTAATGTTCTCACTAAGTCTTTAATTTCAATTATAATTATTTTTCTAGATTATTTATTGATTAATTTTTAAATATTCCTGATTCTTTTATTTCTTTACATTTTCTTATTTCTAGATCAATTATATAATTGCTCCTTAAACATTTCAAACATTCTTATTTAATATCCAATAAATCAATTATTTGATGTTGTCAGAGTGTTAATTCCCTTTCAGCTCCTCTAATTGACATTCTTTTATGGTAGCTTCTTTCTTTTGTAAATTTTTAAAGCTTAATTGACTTTATCTTTTAGAGTTTTAAACTTATAGAAAAAATGAGCAGTAAGTACAGAGAATCTTATATATAACCCTCCCCAAGAGTTTCCCCTGTTGTTAACATAATACATTAATGTATTGCATTTGTTTTAACTAATAAAAAAAATGTTGATACCTTATTATCAACTAAAGTCCATAGTTTACTTTAGGATTCACTCTTTGTGTTTTACAGTTCTATGGGTTTTGATAAATGTATACTTTCATGTATCTGTCATTACAGTATTACACAGAATAGTTTCATTGCCCTAAAAACCTTCTGCACCTCCACCTATTCATCTCTCTCTTCCTCTTTTCCCTGAGTCTCTGGCAAACGCTAATCTTCTTGCTGTGTCTACAATTTTTCCTTTTCCAGAATTTCATATAGTTGAAATCATACAGTATGTATCCTTTTAAGAATGACTTCTTTCACTTACAATGTCTGTTAAGATTCCTTCATGTCTTTTCATAGCCCGATAGCTCATTTCTTTTTACTGCTGAATAATACCCCATTGTATGAATGTACCACAGTTTACCCATGGTAGTTGCTTCCAAGTTTTGGCAAGAATGAATAAAACTACTCTAAACATCCATGTGGATGTTTTCGTTTGAGCATGTAAGTTTTTGACTCATTTGGTTAAATACGTAGAATTGCTAAGTCACGTGGTAAGACTATGTTTAGTTTTGTAAGAAATAGACAAACTGTCTTCCAAAGTGGTTCTCAAAGCTGTACTACTTTTCATTCCCATCAACAATGAATGAGAGTCCCCATTGCTCCACATCCTCATCAGCATTTGGTATCTTTTGTTAGTGTTTGGATTTTTGCCAACCTAGTAGGGATGTAGTGGTATCCTGTAGTTGTTTTAATTAGTTGTTTTAATCTTATAATGACATGTGATATTGAGCATTTCTTCAAAGCTTATTTGCCATCTGTATATTTGCTTTGGTGAGGTACCTGTTCATATCTTTTATCCATTTTCCAATTGCATTGGTTGTTTTCTCATTATTGAATTTTAATAGTTTTTTGTATATTTTGGATACAGATACTAGTTTTTTTTTAAAGATTTTATTGATTTATTCATGAGAGACACATAGAGAGACAGGCAGAGACATAAGCAGAGGGAGAAGCGAGCTCCATGCAGGGAGACCCATGCAGGACTTGATTCCAGGACTCCAGGATCACACCCTGGGCCAAAGGCAAGCGCTCAACCACTGAGCCACCCAGGCATCCCAAATACTAATTTTTTATTATAAGCCGGTGCTTTATCTTTGGGGATGCTGTGAGGTCTAGGTTGAACATGCATTACTACCAACTGGAATTGTGTTTGCTTCTATTATACCCTATGGGGCACCATTGATTCCTATTACTTTAATTTCTTAGCTTGATGTTATCTAGACATCTCTGCTATAGTAAATTCAAATTCTAAGCTCAAATGAGGGCTATCTGTGGTTGTGGGTCCTGAGGAAATTTGTCCCCTGTGCTGAGTAGAAGCTGACCCTGTTAAGTATCCCTGCCATTTCCCTGTTGCAGGGAATAAGCTTTCCAGACCACCCTTTCCCTAAGGACACACTTCTTCAAGAGCTTTAGCTGCATGTTGGGTTTTCAGTTCTAGTCTCTCACCTTGCTTAGGCTCAAGGCCTTATTTCCTGAGACCACTAAACTATTAAAACCCAAACCTCTCAGTGAGGTCAATCAGCAAATTTCACCAGGCTAACTGCAGCCTCATGTTCAACTTGAGTTACCACTTTTGTTTTCAATGCCCTTTTAGCATCTGGTCTCCGAGGATTTCTCCAATTTCATAGGGTCTCAGCTATGAAATTCAAAGTGTAGCTTTATTATGTTTATCTTCCTAGAATTTTTTATTGAGTTTTTTTACTATGTTTAATCTATACATTGAACAAAACAGGTTATATGGGATTATAACAGCATGCTTTCAATTTATTTTTCACCAGGCAAACAGCCTATCTAAATATCTGCTGGTTATCTCCAAGAAGGAATTAATTGAGATGAATTCAAGAAAATAATACTTTTCTGGTTAATCTCTGCTGAGGGTAGGATACATATCTGATTTCTCTTTGGATATCTCCCCAATCCTTGCACAGAGTAGGTATGCAATAGCATTATGGCTATCCCCCATATTCAGCAACTAAATCAGATACTTCTGGACACTATGAACTCATGCTCTTAAAGATCTGTGGAGGAGATGACGGAGTCAAGAACATAATCTCCGAAGGTCACTGGTCCCATAATGAGCCTTTCCAACAGCTCTGCCTACTTCTTTCTCAGAGTATTTAAAAGTATAAGCAATTGTAAACAGCAAACTGTATTCCTAACAGACATTTTCATCATTCCATAACAACAAAAAATGATTACACTAGAGCATTTCTACCATACTATATATAATATATATAGTACACTATATACTTCTACTATACCATACTATATACTATACTACAATCAGCTCTACTCAAGCTGGTTGAGTAAAACATTTTCTAAAATCAAATGATGAAATGAATGGATGATGTGGCTGACCATTGATGCAGCTAAGCCTAAGAGACCTTTATAAGAAGACTCCCTTCTAAGCCAAGAGGTTGGATTTTCACAAGTAATTAAAAATACAGCCCTCAAGTACAGCTGGGCATTTCTATTTGGGGAAGAGTTTGTGAGGCTCAGGAACAATGTTATATATTAATTCCCTGGGAAGGCTTGGTATACAACTACCATACAGGTGTTTCCTGTTGAGACTCCAAGTTCCCATACAAGAACTCAGAGGACAGCTGAGAACAAAACTTTGCCTACTTCATTACATTTGCCCAGTGGTGCTGCATAAAAAAGTCACTGACCAAAAATAACATGTTTAAGTAATGTTCAAGTTGAGATACAAACCAGCAGCAGTCAGGAAATTCAAAATTAAATCTGATCTCCACCCTTCACTTGCCTCATTGTACCCAGGCAGCACCAAGGTCAGAAATTAATTGGAGACACTGCAAAACACACAGCCTGCAATATTTCAGCTCAGTGAGGTCACAAAGAAAACTTAGTTAAAGCCTTATTAGAGCAGTTTACAGGAGCACATTGCTGTGAATATGAAATTAGAGTCTTGCCTTGATGGATGTGTCAACCTACCCCAGGTAATTTGTTGGGAATAATTTGAAAATATAAGTGAACGTAATTAAGCTTCTGTTTTACGGTAGTCTGGTCATTTGTCTCCAGGTGCATGCATCTCTGTAGATTTGACATTGAAAATGCCTAGAATATAATGAGACACATTTCAGTCACTCAGTTTTAATATTTGGTCACCTTTGAATTAGAATTGACAATAAAGTTGGAACTAATATTTTTATCCAGATTTTTTCTTCTGGAGAGCCATATGTATAAAATCTCAAGGGTTA
This sequence comes from Vulpes vulpes, assembly GCF_048418805.1. Taxonomy (NCBI): domain Eukaryota; kingdom Metazoa; phylum Chordata; class Mammalia; order Carnivora; family Canidae; genus Vulpes; species Vulpes vulpes. The sequence goes on along the minus strand of NC_132785.1, from coordinate 31,400,495 downwards.
TATCACCATGAAAGTCAGTTGCAGACTGCAGTATGTCCTACAGTGAAGCACTTAAACAATCCTCCCTACAATGAAAGAGGTCAGATTCAAGTGGGATTATAACTGCCCACATCTTTGCTAACCTAGACTAGATTGCTAGACTGTCCTTTAGGTATAGTTGCACTTTTTTTTTTTTTTCCTTAGATAGCTCTCTAATTCCAGGCCAAACTCATTAACTTCTTTCAATTTTATTAGACACTGTTGCTTAATGTTAATTAAACTAGTTTCTTTAAAGAAAATATTTGTTTAAAGAAAGATGAAGAAAAAGACTAAAATGAAAATAGCTGTGAAAATACCACACAGTACAAGGAATTTGATTTTTTTCATTTAATGTTTAATCATCTATGGTATACTAATAGAAGGATGTAGTTTAGTTTATACTTAAGATTCTAATCATACTTACCAAGACTGGCACTGCGGATAATATATCATTAAGTCAGAATGGCTACTATTTTCTGAGTTACTGTTTGTCATTTTAAATTTCATTACAGAATTTAAGCTAGAATAAATTATTTTGAATTTAAACTATATTTATATTAGTTATTATATCCTGATTCATTGTTCCAAAAGTGTATTTATGGAACTCTAAAAAAAGAAATTAATTGATAGCCATATTTATAATATACCTTTCAAAGTGATATTAAACATTTCTAACACAGTCATTGTACTCCAATTTGCGATTACTCATGGATGCAGCTACTGCCACAGTTCTTGGTATGGAAGAGAAAATTAGCCCCCCCCCCCAAAAAAAAGTACAGTAATAGTGAATACTCCTTTAAAAGTCAGACAGTTACTGAAAGATCTACCATTGCCATTAACTGAGGAATGGAATGGGGAAACCCTGGTGCTGTTATGGCCTACTGCAATTCTGAGGGGGCTAGACAAATTGAAAGCAGAGCTCCTGGCTGGGTTTGCCAACAATGTTGCTAAACAAACTCAAATAAACTTGTTGCAAAAGAAACAATAACTCAAGAGATGAGGGTTTGGAAAAAGGCAGAAATTTATTTGGGGTGTCGGCTTCTGGGGGAGGTGGCAGGTTCAAGCTTTAACAACCGACCCCTCCACCCACAAGATGGATACCTAGAGTTTTAGAGAGAGGTCCAGCAGGATATGTGCAAGAGAGCAGTAAAGAGCACATGATCACAAGTGGGGATTGATACGTGTTCAGCGGTGACCATGGGCAGGGAAAGGGATGTATGGGGTGTGGTCTTCTAGACATTCCGTTGCTATCAGCACTTTTCTGGTCTGGGAGTTGGAATGTTCAAGTCATTGCAAAACGTCTTCATCAATGCCTCAAGAAAGTACGATAAGAAATAACAATGGATTTCAGTTAAAGCGTGAATTAAGCAAGTCTTGTCTATTACAAGTTTTAACTGTTGGGATCTATAATTGAGTAAGAGGGCTTGCTGACAACACTTTGTAAGGAAATATGTTTTATTACTCTACAAGAGATTTTTAAACATAAATCTGAACTTCTTTTGGCATCAGATATGTTTACTTATTATATTACACATGTGGTTTTGACTTCCAGCGTCACTGTGCTTATTTTTTTTCTCAAGAGATCTGGGAGAAGGGCTCATTATGAGCTCATGTGGTGTTGCTAGGCACATCGGTTAGGTATTCAGACATCCTAGTTCTTCTAGAAACTTTTTAGTTCTCTGACTTTCCTATTCAATTTTTGTCAATTGCCTTCTATGCTTCCAAACAGCAGACAAGCACATAGTGATAAACTCTATTGAAATGACTAGTTCCCTCACTACCAGGGGATTACACAAGTACAATTCAGTATTCACCATTTTCAGGCACAAAGGAAGAACAAAAGCCCACCCCAAACGTGACCTGCTGCACAAAATACCTTTTGTTATCAACTTAAGTGCTCTTCTGAATCCTCAAGCCAGCCATTGATAGATTTTCTTTTTCCCACATACATAATTTATAAGTCATCTAATTAATTTTTCAATAGTTAAATAACTGTGAATATTAGTTCCTGGCTTTCATAAATGACAAAAATTAATCCTTTCCCCAAATCCACTTGAATGTATCCTTTCCTTTCTCCAATACCATACAGAGCAGAGGCTTAAATATTTGTAGCCTTACATTGAGGGGCAGTATTAAGAGTCCCTGGCCAACAAAAGCTTCCACACTGTGAGCAAGTCTTAGCAAAAGATTGCTTAAGGGGAAATCCTATACCACAAGATATATCACTGACCTTTCTCCTCTGTCCTTGTTACACAGAGAACTGAACCCCTCTTCTGTCTCCATTTATAAAATATTTGACAATGACTGATAGTTTTATTTTTTCATAGCTGTCATTGCATTAAAATGTAGCTGCTGTTATACAGAGCATTGGAGAGCACGGAGTGAGTCTGAAAGGAACAGGAGGAAAATAAGCACAAAACCTTCATCTGTCAGGAAGCATCAAGATCCAACACCTGGAATTATGAGTAGTAACTTTGAAACCCCTGGTACATAAGAAGAATGAGGAACAATCATACATTACGACAAATAGAATTATTTGAAATGCAAACTTGGGCTGCTCTCCTAGTCCTGGATTGAAGGGGAAGATAAGATGTGGGACTATGTTAGGAGGCCTTGATGTCTTTTCTCTTTACACATAGGTCAGAGACAGGACTGAACCTCTCAGCTTGGAATCAGATGAGAAGCTAGTATGAAAAAAGAGCCCAGTCTCAACAGTTAAGTGGAACCCACTCAGTCTTAAAATATGTGTTTATGAAGTATAAGAAGACCTCTACTCTTGCCTTTTCTTTTAAAACCACTAAATCCAGTTGATACTGCTTATGTGTCTCTTCAATCTGTCCACTTGTTCAATATCCAAAGGCACTACTTTGATTTGGCCACCATTATCTCTTCCCTGGATTCCTTCCACCACTGCCCACCGTTAACCAGACAGCCCTCCTCCACTTTCTCTACCCTCTGATAGCAGGAGTAATCTTCCTAAGACACAAAATGAACTTTGTCACTCTCTTGTTTAAAATCCTTTTCTAGCCCCCCATTACCCCTAGGGTGAAGTCTAAAGTTCTTAACATGGCTCATCTGGTCCTGTGTGATGGCTCCTGCTTACTGCTCCAACTTTGATGCTCTATATTGCCCCTGCCACCATTGCTGTGCTCTGTTCTGGAAAACTTCCTGAACTCTGCACTTGGCCAGCTTTCCATCGGCACACAGGCTAGGACATAGGTAGTTTTATTCTGGGAGAATTTCTGACCTTCTCAGTTTGGGTTAGCTAATCCTGCCATATATGTTTTTTTATTGTTCTTTTTGCGTGCAACCATGGTGTATATTGTGGAGCATTATAATTGCCACTTTAGTTATTACTTGTCTGTTGCACCCACTAGATCTAATGTTCTTTGTGGTCAGGAGCTATGTTCACAGTGATAATGCCAGGGCTTAGAACAGTATCTGTCCCATAGTGGGTGCTCATCAGATCTGGAAGGAAGAAAGCAGGTATGAAGGAGGGAGGAATTCTGTGGAGCCAGCCTAGAGAAATCAAAGTCAAATCATGTTGAGGAGATACCTACTCTATCAGAGAAGGTTCAAATGGATCAGGAAATAAAACCCAAAGGAAAATTGAAGAATAGTATAACATTGTTATTATTGATTCTTATTATTGACAGTCTTGTCTAATATATCAGACTGTCATCTCACTTTTTCTGAGTGTTAAGCCTCTTTCACAATAATACATAATCTTATTAATTCTTTTAAAAGTTTTTTAAGTCATTTCATAGTTTCATGCAGTATACAAGAAAGAAGTGGACTTTTAAAAGAAAACAAAATATTTCATTTTGAGTCAGTTTATTATTATAGATTTATTATTGAGTTTATTTATAACATTTTGTAATATTCATTATGATTAAAGAAAATTATTGATTTTTCCCTTTAAATTATGATTTGTTTTAAATTAATTATGCAAAGAAAAAACATTAATTGTTGACTACCAATTCATTTAATTACTTGTTACATCAAGTGTGTTTTGGGAGACCAAATATTTATTAAAATAGATTGAAAATTAACTGTGTTATGACATCAAAAACAGATAAAAACTTTTAATGAATTTGGAAATTCTTTAGAGCTAAAAAAATGATCTAGTTAATGTTTACTTTTTTAAATAATGAAATAAAGAACTCCAAGTAGTGATTTGAAAATGACAAAGAGATACTTTTTCTCTAAAATAAAAAGCCAAATAGGATATAGTTCTTACAGCATTTTCTCTTTATAACAGGAGTTTGAGGAACTAGTAACATTTTGACGTGTCCTATAAGGTTCTCATCAGATGTATGAAATTTCAGGCTATAAAGATCATTACAGACAAATTTTACAGAATTATTACAATTTAGGGACGCCTGGATGGCTCAGCAGTTAAGCTCTGCTTTTGGCTCAGGGCGGGATCCTGGAGTTCAGGGGTCCAGTCCCACATTGGGTTCCCTGAGGGGAGCCTGCTTCTCTCTCTGCCTATGTCTCTGCCTCTCTCTATGTCTCTCATGAATAAATAAAATCTTAAAAAAAAGAATTACAGTTTATGCTTCACAGGCACACATACACACACAGTTCTTAGTTTAACACAATGAAATTTACTTGACACTTTCTAATAGTACATTGTATATATTCCTGGTCAGCTTGTGGTCTTCCTTGTGATGATTCAGTGACTCGAAATGTTTCTATCTTGTGACGCTCCATCCACTCTAAGACCTAAAGACTCCTCTACCTATGGCTGGCCGATGAAGAAAAAGAACAAGAGGCATACTGTCCCTGTCTACAGGTAGGAACAAGTCACCTGACCAGGTCTGGCTTCAAAGGAGGCTAGGAAGTGTAGTCCTTGGCTTCAGCTAGGTAGCTGTCTCCTAATGACAAGTTTGGAAGAGGAAGCACAAGTGTTTGGTAGATAGATGACATCTCTGCTGAAGAAAAGAGATTGGGGGTGGTGGGGAGGCATGGACACATATATCTCATTTAATGTGTTATTAAAGAATGTGACTTTATTCTATCAGTAACTAGTTTGTGTCATTTTTTGATCATATGATAGTGCTTTTGACAGAAAGGGATTTTGAAAGCACTTAATGTAGACTGCACACTCAGATATGTTCTAGACCAAATTCTAATGCACAGAGACAACCAGTGGGTAAAACATGTGTTGCCCAATTTGCTTGTTGGGATGCAATCATTTGATTAAAGTTTCCCCAAATATTAAATGTATATATTTCTTAGCAAAACTATGCTATTGATTAGAACGTCCACACCTCTGCATTTGGTTCTTTTAAAAACAAATAAAACTGCACACGTTTATTGATTTAAAATAGTGAACATGGGATTATTGCCATCTCCTTGGTGTTCTACACTCCACAATGGCCAAGTAAGACCCAGACAAAGGTATCTTCACACAGCTCAAGTTTGTATCTGTTCATTAAAAAGAGAAGACTGGGGATCCCTGGGTGGCGCAGCGGTTTGGCGCCTGCCTTTGGCCCAGGGCGCGATCCTGGAGACCCCGGATCGAGACCCACGTCGGGCTCCCGGTGCATGGAGCCTGCTTCTACCTGTGTCTCTGTCTCTCTCTCTCTCTCTCTCTCTCTCTCTCTCTCTGACTATCATAAATAAATAATAATAATAAAAAAATTAAAAAAAAAATAAAAAGAGAAGACTGAGGAGCACCTGGGTGGCTCAGTTGGTTAAGCATTTATCTTCAGCCCAGGTCATGATCCTGGGGTCCTGGATGGAGCCCAGCATCGGGGTCTCTGCTCAGCAGGGAGTCTGCTTCTCGCTCTCACTTTCCCTTTGTGCTATCTCTCTCAAATAAATAATAAAATAAAGTCTTTTAAAAAATTTTAAAGAGGATACTGAAATATCCTATCAGGAAGATAGTATACCCATTTTGTGCTAACTATAGATTTTGGATGCTTTTTTTTTAGTAATGGTTATGAGCAAATGTTAGTTAGACACTGTACATCATACAATATTCTTCAAGCCAGCAATGTCTTCTCCAATCCCTCTTATAACTTAGAATCTCTCTGACTTTCTCTTCTGCCATCAGGAGAAAGCTCTATGGCTTTGAAGGGCTTATGCGTTAGGGTGGGCCCACTCGGCAAACTCCTAGTGTAAGGTTGACAGATTAGTAGTGAAACATCTTTCCCCATGTGACATAGTCACAGAAGTAATATCCAGCAGTGAATACCATGGTGGCCATGTGAAAATTCAGCCAAACACAATAGGAATGGGATTTATAACTTCTCTCACTGCATGCTTTCTATATTCATTACTTCATGGACCAGCAAGAAATTCTTCCAGATGTCCAAGTCTCAGGTGTATGCCCCAAGTATCTGGTCTGCCCTTTGTGGATTAGTTCTACTTATCCCCTGCAAGCATAAAAGAGTTTTGCTTCTTCTCGGTGGTATAGTGGGAACATACCTCTCTTCAACTCGTATTAGAGAACATAAAGAGGTTTCTTGGATTCAGGTTGGTCACTCTCCTTATGATTTTGGTTTTAGAAGAACTTCTTTGTTTCCACCAAACAACAGAAGTCATTCTGTCACTGCCTACCACATGATACTGTTTTGTTTGTTTGTTTGCTTTTAAGAGAAAGAAAGAGATCCCGAGTGTGGAGGAGCAGAGGGAGACAAGCCCAAGCAGGCTCCATGCTCAGTGCAGAGCCTGATGCAGGGCTCTCTCCCACAGTCCTGAGATTATGACCTGAGGCAAAATCATGAGCTGGATGCTTATTTGACTGAGCCACCAGGCACCCCTGATCCTGTTTTATTGTTATCATCATGTTGCTGATATTTAGGTAGCTAGCTTGTTCATCTATTTACATTTTCATCCACTAAAAAGTAAGCTGTATTAAAAGAAGTTTTTTTTTTCAATATTGTATCCCCTATACCTAGAACTGCAACTCAACAAATATTATTTGAATAACTCAATGAATTAAGTTACAAAGGATCTAAGTTTCTATTCCAGTTCTACATTTCTATGAATCTTGTTTTAATGAGTGTGTGACCAAGAAGACAAAATACAAAAGAGTTGATCTTTCATGTAGGCATATAGGCACACAGACTTAGGGAATTTACTTCTTCAAGCCTCTATTCCTCTATGAATGAGGATCCTCCTAGGTTGTGAATATTGAATGTATAATTACTCCCTATCTTTCTGATGATGGTCCAAGTAACTGGCAAACTAGTTTGTATATTCATTCCAACTCATACTTTATACTGTAGCCAGGGTTATCTTTAAAAAAAAATAGAAATTAAATCACATTATATCAGTACTTGAAAACTGTCAGCAGCTTCCTCCTGCTCCTTAAGATACTCTTCTAGGCCCTCTGTGAGCTGGCCTCTTTCCTCATCCCCCACCCTCTTTGGAGGACTCTCCCTAATACTTCACTGGCTCTCCTGTCCATCCAGAACTTTCTCTATCCAGAGATAGAAACTTCTCTACCCATTCTTCTTCCCCCAGTTCTTTCTTGCTCATCCTTCACATTGCAGAACTTTCTCAGACCAAATCAGAGCCTCCAGTCTCCTAGTGTCCCTCATTATTGTTAATAGCACTTATCACATTTTAATTATATGTATATTTATTTGTTATATACACTATATGGTTAATATCTATCTCTTCCTTCTATGAGAGTAAAGACCATGTTGTTTTACTCACCACTGTATCTTAGTAACTATCACAATATAAGGCACATTCTAGGCTCAATACATATTTATAGAATGAATAAAGGAACGAATGATCCCTATACTATGTCCTGGCACACAGTAAGTCTTCAATAAGGGAAACATTAATTATAATGATAGAAATGGTGGTAGCTCTCTTAGCACTGACTGGAAGGGTCAAGTGAAGGAAGCCATACAACCAGATCTTTAAAGTTATTATGTGTTTCAAATCCCTCTGCTATAAGCAGAAAACTAAACTTGGGGCTACCCAACACACCCACCATGATCCCTGCTGCTAACACCTCTAGTTCAACAGACTGATTTTCAATTCTTGTCTCTGACCCTACCACGGCGGTCCACCTCAGCCTGCATATGTTTCTTACTGCTCTCACTTCCTGTATGCTTCCTCAGTATCATACCACATCCTGATTTCTATGTTTTCACCTTAACCTGATCCGAAAATGACTTTTCTCTGATGACATCCGGGATTTCTGGGTTAAAATCCTGCCCTAGGGGATCCCTGGGTGGCGCAGCGGTTTGGCGCCTGCCTTTGGCCCAGGGCGCGATCCTGGAGACCCGGGATCGAATCCCACATCAGGCTCCCGGTGCATGGAGCCTGCTTCTCCCTCTGCCTGTGTCTCTGCCTCTCTCTCTCTCTCTGTGACTATCATAAATAAATAAAAAAAAAAAAAAAAAAAATTTAAAAAAAAAAAAAAAAATCCTGCCCTAAACTTTGACTATATAAATACACTACAGCTCCCCAACATGAATATTTTAATGAAATGGAATAATAAGAATGAAGCACACTATTCTTCTTTTGTAAAATAGAGCAATAGGAATGTTTGCTGATGGCTAACAGGTTTGATAGACATCACAAAATCACACCAACATATTTCATAAAAGCACTTTATTCATACTTCTCTTTTGTACATTTACAACAACATTTCGTGGGCTATTGCCCTCCTACTTTATTTGTGTTTAAACTTTCTGTTGCCCATCCATTTTATATTGGCCATTACTAAATATCATTTTTTATTTATTTTTTATTTTTTTTATATCATCTTTTTTAGATTAACAATTTTCTCAAGGTCATCGTGTATTTTATTCCTGGCTTCTGGAATATTAACATTGTCACTCAGGTTAGTAAAATCTGCAAATTTGATGAACAAATTCTCAATTTCATTTTCTAGTAGATTTGTTCATTGAAATTATGTGTCAGATCAGTATGTCTACCTAAAATGTAGAGAAGATCCATAATGTTAAATATTTCAAATATTTGAAAACAGGTTTGGGAGAAGAGTTCAATAATAGTATTCTAGCTCTAGAAATATATCTTAATTTGCATCCCATCAGATTTCAATCTAGACTAGATAAAACATAAGAAAGGTTATTTAAGGAATATTATTTTATCACCTATAGGATTAAGTTAACTGACAAATGATGTGCTTTTTTTTTTTCTTTCTTTTTTTTTTTAACTCTGTGATTTTATGATACTTTATAGGATCTATAGGATTTTTAGTCTGTGAATGAAATTCATTTGTTTGCATCCAAGTAATTCTACTTAATACCGAGCAGTTTCCATCCTATGTAGCATACTGGTTTAAAATTCTTTTATGTCATTTTAAAATATCAAGTGTATAAAGGAAACTAAACTTATATTTTAATGCTAGCTAATGTATGTATCCCATTCGAAGTTTATACAGCAAGCACAAAAACATAGCTTCTTTCACTTCAGAATGGCTGTCATATCTTTGGTAAGAAAACAAGGAGCCAAACTGCATGCTGGGAGTTTGGGTCTTGAAAACAGTCCGTGTTTTCATCCATAGTCATCTGAAGAGACACACAGCCAGCTGCAGACCCGTCCCAAGGCTGAGAAGAGCCTTCCAGAGAACCCGGATAAGGCTGCTGCCCACAGTCCAGTGCTGACCTCTGACCCCGCCTGACAGCCAGCACTCTTGTCATCCTGCTGTGCAACAAGTCAAATGAGGCTAAAATTACTCTGCAGACAACAGGCTGCAATTATACATTCAACTCCTAGAGTCTGGAAGGAGGGAGACGACTGTGGCTGGAAGGGGATGAGAAGTCAAAAAAGACACAAGACAAACCATTTTTTGATACTTTTCTCTACAAAGCATGGCTGTAATGTACACTCCCTGAAGAGAAGAATCAAGCCACACTGAAGAGCAAGTTATCTTCCTCAAAATACCATGAAGACATTATTTTCATGTACTTAAGTAGATAGATACACAGGTTATATGACTATCTCATAAATAAACAATAAGTAAATAAGCAATAACGATAAGGGACCAGATTGGGACTGGGAGAGATATAATGCACAGTCAATTTTCAGTATGTTTCACTAGATCGACTTCTTTGTTTTTGCTATTTAATTTATATGAAGTCTAGAACTACTCATTAGAGCAAGTCACAGTTATTCTAAGCAAATATCTCTAAGGCCTTATTTTTAAATATGCAGAATATTTCCCCCCAGCAAATTGAGTAAGCTGAACATTATAGAATACCAATGAAAGTGGGTCTGTTTGGCTGCATTTGAGATTATCTGCATAATTATCGGCACTTTTTACTTTCTCTATCCAAAGTTACAGATTTACCACATAATTTAGAGTTTCCTTCAAGGATGAGACTATTTGTATTTATTTACCAAATTTCTGACATTTGCTTGTTCTAAGTCTGCTTGAATGCCTCCAGGGCTAAACACCCATTTCCTGATGGGGCAGCCCCTGCTATCCTGAAACAGCACTATTAAAAATATCTTCCTCATCTTAAAACTGAAATTTTGCTTTTGTTACCATACATTGACCCAAACTCTTTACTTTGTATACCAGTCTCTGGCCACATTCCACTTGGAAAATCTTTTAATACTTAAAGATAGCTATAATGCTACTCCCCATCCACCCCCTGGCCCAACCTTAACATTCTCTGTTTATTTCTCTATGACATGATTTCATTTCTTTTAGCAATCTCACATGAACACATATCTATATGCTTTTTGGCACCTAGAATATGCAACAAAATGTCAGAGATATTCTGATCAATGTGAAATAGTCCAGCATTGCCATCTTTATTGTTCTATTAATACTTTTGTGATTATAGAGGTTCTCTGAGCTCTCACATAAATGTGTCACCTCTCCTGGAACTTACTATAAACCAAAACCCCAAAGTCTTTTTCACACATGTTCCAATGTATGTTTTTTTCATACCATCAACAGTAATTAACTCTGACCAATTACAGTTGACCCTCGAGCAACACAAGGTTGAACTGCATAGGTCCACTTACACACAGATGTTTTTCAATAAATACAGTACAGTACTGTAAATGTACTTTCCGATCCTTATGATTTTCTTAATAACACTTTCTTTTCTCTAGCTTACTTTTTATGAGAACACAGTATTTAATATATATAACATATAAAATGTGTGTTAATTGACTGTTTATGTTATTGGTAAGGCTTCTGGTCAACAGCAGGCTATTAGTAGTTAAGTTTTGGGGGAGCCAAACATAACGCATGGATTTTTCAACTGTGCAGTGAGGTTAATACCCCTAATCCTTATGCTGTTCAAAGGTCAACTGTAATTAATTCTGACACTATCTATTCGGAGGTATCATCAGATCCTACAGATAAAAGGCTCAGTTCCACGAGACTGCCCCCACCATAGATATTAATAGCAAGTCAGAATTTCACCTGACTGTCTATGTATCAGAGGTTCCCACGACTCCCTAGTTGGATTGGATTAACTTGCTAGAGTGACTCATGGAACTCAAAGAAACATTTTCCTTACTAGATCACCAGTTTTCTATGAACTCAGGAACAGCCAGGTCGAAGAAATGCATAAGGCAAAGTCTTTGAGTATAAACTGAATTTCATGTCCTGTCAGTATGCTACCCTTCCCAAATCTCCACATGCTTACCAATCCAGAAGTTCTCCAAATTTTATTCATTTTTAGAAAAGTTTCATTACATTGGAATAATTGATTAAATCATTGGCCATTATTAATTGATTCAACTTCAAACCCCTTTGGCCTCCCTAGAGGTCAAGAGAATGGAATTGAAAGCTCTGACCTTCTAATCATTTGGCTGGCTCTCCAGGCAACCGCCAGAATCTGTAGGTTACCTAGGAGTTTCCAAAACATTACTTCATTAACATAATAAGAGATACCTTGAACTCTCTCAAAGCTTAAGAAATTCCAAGGTTTTAGGAGTCCTGTACCAGGGACAGAAACCAAATATGTATTTTCATTATAAACCACAATATCACCCATGCTAAGCCACATACATTGCTTCTCTCAGATGTTCTTCCTTTGCTTTCTTGGACACGAGGGCGAGTTCTTCATTAAATTTCATCTTGTTTACTTCAACCTAATAATATTAAATTTCAATATCATTCCAGATCCTGATTCTGTCATTCAAATTATAAATGCCCAGTAAAATAATATTAATAGAATAAAGTAAGCAAAACTACCAGCAATACAAAGAAATGATTCATTATTTCATGTCAATAGGTTAAAAATTATATGACATTACAATTCCATCATTTGGGCATGCCCTCTGTATTTCATTCAAGGAGGATAATTCTTCTGAACTAAATGGAACTAAAGTCAAAGCTAGACTCTTCCACTAAGATTATATTAACCTCATGGTAGAGAGCACGGTCTAGGAGTCAAACATCCTGTGTTCATATATTGGTATCTTCTTTTGTTGACTGATTTTGGGAAAGTTGATTTACTATCTAACCTGCAGTTTTATTATCTATAAAATTTGAGTTTATCTGTCGTAGGCTACAATGAAATTATATTAAATATTAAATGATAAAATGCATGGTTAGTATAATAACTCATGCATAGCAAGTGCTCAATAAATGATAGCTATTAGATTATTATTAGTTGGACAACTTTTGAATGAAATCAACTCTTTTCAAATATATTTCTTTTTTTTTAAGATTTATTTTTATTTATTTATGATAGACATAGAGAGAGAGAGAGAGAGAGAGAGAGATAGAGGCAGAGACACAGGCAAAGGGAGAAGCAGGCTCCTTGCCGGGAGCCCGACGTGGGACTCGATCCCGGGACTCCAGGATCCGCTCTGGGCCAAAGGCAGGTGCGAAACCGCTGAGCCACCCAGGGATCCCCTCAAATCTCTTTCTTTTAAATCTAGTCCATATTTTCCAATCTCTTTCACTAAAATTTCATAAGAAAACATTTCAAATGGCTTGCTAATGCATCTACACACTTGTCATATATCTTCTATATATTCCTGATTATTCAGTAGAGTAAGCCCATGAAAGAGGGGCATGATTTAGTCTGATATGATTTCTTCCTAATGTTTTATGGAATCCATGTGATATCCTAGTAATTATTCCTTATATTCATAGTCCTTTTTTTTTTTTCATAGTCCTTTAAATATGCATTCCAGATTTTGCCTGGGATGAAGTCCAAATTTATATTTTTGTAGTAAATATCCTTACAAAAAGTTTAAGTTAGGTTAAACTTTTTTTCTAAATATTATTTTCACTTCGAGTTCTCTAACCAAAAATCTTGAATCTTATTTTTAATGACAAGAAGTAGTACAGGAAGAGTACATGTAGAATTTTCTAATCATCTGCTAGTCAACTTCCTCTCACAAAATCTTTTTTTAACCAGATTTTTTCTTCTATAAACCAGAGTAAATGTCCAACTTGGACAAACATGCCAACTAGCAGAATTAATTCATAGATTGATTTCAGGGCATTGAATTCATTCCTAATGGAGCAAATACTTAGATTCAAAGATATGTATTGTTATATATTCCGATAAACAACAAAAGTATGTTGTGTATACTAGTCATCTCCAATAAGGTTCAAAAAATTCTGAGGATATATTATTGCCGTATACTGGGAAAGACACTGATTCAGAAGATCTGGGTTTAGCTACTAACTTTCAATTGACTTTAGTGCTATTTCATCTTGCAGCCTTGTATTTTTCATATATAATGAAGTGAAATGTTTGGATAAGACGGAATTGAAACAAATATTAATATTAAGGATAAAGTTAATTATTATGTAATCACTAAAGTCTCTCTGGCAACAAAACTTTTTGGTTCATTTTGTAACTTTCATGGAAAGATGACTCAGAATTCATTAGCGCAAGTTAGGAGGTATCTTTCATCTTGTACAACATTGATACGTCAATGTTAATACATCCATTTCTGACTACTTAGCAAAACAGATGAATATGTAAGATAGATGATCACTATAACTATTTGAAAGCTGAGAAAAAAATTAAAAATTGATTTCTTAATTGTAAAGCATCCCTCCATTAATCTCCATTACTTTTTTCAAGAAATTCTTTACATTTTAAAAAAGTAAAATTCAATACTACTCCCTCCACCCCTGACTTTCTCTTCCCCATGGCCATTATTTCCACCTCTAGTTGCAGAAAAATCAGTATTTTTTGAAAACAGTGTAGCATGATTCAATGAAGATCTGAATCAATGTAAAAATGGATAAATTGTTATGGCCATAATTTATTCAACCAAAAAGAAAAGGGGAAGTAGTGTTGCAGAATCTTCAGTTCTGGTGGTTACTGTCTGAAGTGTCTATAGACGACAAAGACCTCTCACCCTGGGAGGAAGAAAATCTTATCCACTCAATCATTTGATCTATAACAAACTTCAACTGAGGTATCTAGGAAAACCTGCAGAGGAGGAAAGGCCATTCATACTACAACAGCTTACAGGGCTCTTTGTTTTTCAGAACCTTTATAAATGTCTTTGGATTGAATGTCATGTGAAAATGCAAACTCTTTCTCCTGTGTGATTTAATGACATCAACACTCTAGAGTTGTAAGGTCATTCTGGAAGTTCTTAGAATTCAGTCACCTAAAAAATGCAGAAATAAAAAGCAAGAATGAAACACAGAAAGAACAATCAATAACCAGATTTTTCTAAAGCATCAAAGATTATTATAATGGGAAAAAGACAGTCTCTTCAATAGATGGTGTTGGAAAAATGGACCTAGAAGAGAGCACAGGCAGCAATTTCTCTAACATTGGCTTTAGCAATATTTTTCTTGATATGTCTTCTGAGGCAAGGGAAACAAAAGCAAAAATAAGCTACTGGGACAGACCAAAGTAAAAAGCTTCTACACAGTAAAGGAAACAATTAATAAAACTAAAGACAAACTACGGAATGGGTGAAGATATTTTCAAGTGATATATCCACTAAAGAGTTGGTATCTGAAATATATAAAGAATTGATACAACTCAACACCAAGAAAAACAAATAACCCAAATGAAAATGGGCAGAAGACATGAAAGACATTTCTCCAAAGAAGACATATAAATGGCCAAGAGACGTCTCCAAAGATGTTCAACATCACTAATTATCATCAAAATGCAAATCAAAACCACAATAAGATATCACCTTGCACCTGTCAGAATGACTAAATCCAAAACATAACAAATAACAAGTATCAGTGAGGATGTGGAGAAAAAGGAACCCTTATGCACTGTTGGTCAGAATGCAAACTGGTACAGCCACTGTGGGAAATGGGATGGAAATTCCTCAAAAAATGAAAAAAATAAAATGAGCATATGATCTACTAATTTTACTACTGGTTATTTATCAAAAGAATATGAAAACACTAATTCAAAAAGATATATGTACTCCTATGTTTATTGTAGCATTTTTTACAATAGCCAGATTATGAAAGCAGCTCAAGTATCCATTAATAGATGAATGGGTACAGAAAATGTCACACACACACACACACACACACACACACACACACACAGAGGAATATTATTCAGCCATTAAAAATAATGAAATCTTGCCATTTGGAACAACATGGATGGATCTAGAGAGTATAATGCTAAGTGAAATAAGTCAGAGAAGGACAAATACCATTTGATTTCATTCACATGTAGAATTTAAGAAACAAAACTAGTGAACAATGAAAAAAAGACAAACCATAAAATTAGTCTTTACTCAAGAGAACAAACTGATGGTTGCCAGATGGGAAGTAGGTTAAGGGATGATGGCTGAAATAGGTGAAGGAGATTAAGAGTACACTTATAATGTTGAGCACTGAGTAATGTATAGAAGTGTTGGATTACTATCTTGTACACCTGAAACTAATATAGCACTGTATATTAATTATACTAGAATTAAAAAAAAAAAGATTGTTCAGGTGCCATTTGGCTGATGCCCTAGACAAAGTTCAAGCCAGTGCTTAATAACTGTCAGATATATAGGTTTATCTACAGTTCATTTGTCAGCATGCTTGATGTTTCTTCCTGACACTAAGATTAAGTACCATGCACCTAAAAATGTAAAGAAACAAGTAAAAAAGCTGAAAGTGATCCATTGATATAAAAAATAATAGGGTAAATACAAAACAGAGCAGATATATCAAATTTTCATTTAATCATCCATGTTCATTTGATTTACCACATTTTTAAGGATTACACACTGTGCTATGACCCATGAATAACTGTCCTATCCTTAAAAGCTTACAATGTAATCAAAGAGTTTAATGTCTCCTGTGGAAAACCACTGGCAAAATTGGCATTTATACTTTGCTATAAATTAGAAAATGGCTATTGACTTAGAAGAAACTTTTATGTTAGCCAGAAATAGAGATTCACATAAGAAAAATGGGAAATATTATAAAGATTCAGTATCTCTGAGACAGTAGTGGCAGGAACACAGCTGCGGCTGGCTGAGGCTGGAGCAAAAACTGGGAAACAACGGCTGCTCTCCAGAATTGGAAATCTAGCTATCTTTTTCCTGTGATTGAAACCTAGCTTTTTCCTGTTGTTCCTTGTTATCCTGCTTCTTGCTGAAGACCAGTTCTCATCTCCCAGTGCATATCATCCCAAAGTGGGAACCCAATTGGCAGTTCAGCCTCAGCTTCAGCTCCAGCTCCAAGTTTGCATGCCTGCAGTGTGCCTGCAATGTGTGACATGCCCAGAGCACTGTGTGTTCCAATCCCCAAATCAGGGAGAAAGAATATGATGAGCCCAGGAGAGCACGTGTTTTCCTGCAATCCAGTCATCTGTAGTGAGAGAGTCATGGATAGGTACCAGAAGTTGTTTTGAGTTTTGTGTTCAATCCCCACAACTGCTAGCAAATCTTTTCTTTGACAAATAACTCTTAATATATATGAAGTAATATGTAGACTCAGCGTAGACTACAAAGAAAAGAGAATATATCTAAAGTATAAATTCTTTAAAACATAGTATAATCAAAAAAAATAAATAAATAAAACATAGTATAATCTCCTCATTATATAATTTTCAGGTTGCTCTTCAAACTTAAGGTCATCCAAAGATGAAATCTCACTATTTAAGCTAGTAATGGAAATGACTCTATTTTAAAAACTGGATTATATTTAAAAATAAGATCTATGACTAATGCGATTGTTTCAAACTCAAAATGTGTTCATATGTTCTATAACGAAGAGTTTCTTTTCTTGAACCCCTTGAAGATATATGCTGACGTATTTTTACCTCTACAACTACTACCTTGAACATAACTGAAAAAAGTACTGTCACAGATTACTGTAATATCATAATGACTTATTTTTGTGCAATGTATTTACATTTCTTTCGCCAGTATGTAACTTCCTTGAGAATAACTCCTGTAACCCTTAAAATAAATTAACTATAGATAAATAATAATGCTGACTTAAATAGACTTGTTTATTTTTTCCAGATTATGTGTTATTCCTTATTTATCTAGGCGGTAAAGTATCCATCAATCTCAACCATCAATGATAGCTATGATTCTGAATGTCAGGGGCGGGAACATACCTGCCAATACTGTGGCATGGACAATGTATAAAATATATATATTTAATGTGCTCTGTTTCACTAGAGATGAGTTGAGGTCTTCCTTTCCTGCTTTACTTATTCTAACACTTTGGTGCTATGTTTCAAGTCACCAGTCCTTCCAGATATTTAAAATGTGTTTGAACCTGTTCTGGGTTACAACCAGGCACTGGGGAAATTAGAGGTAGAGGCAACAGCCCAAAGAATCCATATTTAAATTAAATTAAAATTTAAAAAGTCTGAATCATCTTTCACATTTTAAAATAATTGCTAGCAAGTAAAAATAACTTCACTATTGATATTTTATTCTCTAATATATCATATCCACTATAAAATTTCAAAGATAAAAATAAACCATTTGGGAAATGGGTTTGTTACATAACATACTTAAGTGAAAGACTTACCTGCAAATTGGCTAAATGAGTAAGAGGCTACTACCATCTTTTTTTTAAAGATTTAATTTATTCATTTGATAAAGAGAGAGAGAGAGAGAGAGAGAACACAAGCAGCAGGTGCAGCAGAGGGAGAGGGAGAAGCAAACTCCCTGTTGAGCAGGGAGTCTGACACAGGCCTAGATCCCAGGACCCTGAGATCATGACCTGAGCCGAAAGCAGATGTTTAACCAACTAAGCCACCCAGGTGCTCTGGCTAATACCATCTTTCAATAGCATAATTTATATTGTAAAGAGACAGGCAGTTTTCTTCTTTGAAGAAATCTATTTTAAATTTAGAATCTGGAAATGGAAAATAAGAAGAATGCCAGTTAAAGTAATCATTTAATATTTTAATTTTCTCATACAGTGAATGACATTCATTTTGTATTTTAAATACTATTTATAATTCTGATTATGTAAAACTGAAAAAAAAGCAAAGAATATAAATAACTAGAATGGAATTTTATTTTGTTCCAGTCTTTTCTAAGAAAAATACAAATGAAATTAAGCTGACATCAGGATCATGTTAAAAAAAGAACCATAGAAGAAGTAATAAAGTACATAGAGCCTATTTCTTTCCTCCTTTGTCAGTAGAGGACTATAAAATGTTCAAAGGTCAAAGAAAACCCAAAAGTTCTTTTCAAATGATCAAAAGGCATTAAAAGAAAGTCAATCAAGTTTTACTCTCCAGCACATGTTTATTTTTTTCAATATATATTGACCATTATGAAAATATGGAAACTGTTCAGAAAAAAATGGGGAAAATAAATATCTTTTAATCTTAATAAAGGTTCTACTTATTCATAATCATAATCAATTTTTTGGTGATAACTTTTCCATTTGCTTTCTCTACCTATCTTTAAAAGAAAAAATCCTGTTTTTTAGGGTTCTTGCATAAACCATTCTGCATTCAGCTTTCATTGTATTCCATTTTTTTCACTTACGATTATCTCACATGTTTCTCGTGCTATTCAAAAGCACTATTATTAATGGTTATATTTTCTTAAGTATAAAGACAACATTTTTTAACTGTGTCTCTATGTTTTGACAATATTTCTAATTGTTTGCTATAAATAATATGGTGATAGACAGCGTTAGACATAATATTTTCTCTTTATTATTCCCTAATGATAGATTCTCAAAAGTGAAATTACTGATCACAGAGATGTGTTGTGCTCATTTACTTAAAGTAACTCAGCATAGTGATATGAACAGACTTTTTAAAAAGATTTTATTTATTCATTTGAGGGAGAGGGAGAGAGAACACTTGAAGTGGAGGTGGGAAGACGGAGAGAGAGGGAGAAGCAGACTCTCCACTGAGCAGGGAGCCCAAAGCAGGGTTGGATCCCAGGACCCTGGGATCATGACCTGAGCTGAAGGCAGCTACTCAGCTGACTGAAGCACCCAGATACCCTGAATAGACATCTCATTTGAAATTCAGAGATGTGAGTTTTAATCCCAGTGTTTTTCTAAATTACTTTGTACCATTGGTTAAATGAGTTCACTGCTTTTGTCTTCAATTTCCTCACCTATAGTGTAAGATGGCTAAAATATATTATTTTAGGATGCCTACTTTGTTTATCTATGACTGCAGAATAATTTACCTCAAGACCTAGTGGCCCAAAACAACAACCATTCTTTTATTTCTCATGATACTGTGGGTTGGTTGTGGCTCAGGTATATAGTTCTTCTGGTGGTCTTGCTTGTGATTCTTTTTTTTTTTTTTTTAAGATTTTATTTATTTATTTATGAGAGAGAGAGAGAGAGAGAGAAATGCAGAGACACAGGCAGAGGGAGAAGCAGGCTCCGTGCAGGGATCCCGACGTGGGACTCAATCTCCGGTCTCTAGGGTCAGGCCCTGGGCTGAAGGCAGCGGCAAACCACTGAGCCACCAGAGCTGCCCTCTTGCTTGTGATTCTTTATGCAGCTTAGTTAGATGGTGGCTGTATATTCAATGTCCAAGACGGAATGTCCAAAATGTGCCTTCACTCATGTGCCTGGCATCTTGGCAGGGACAGCTTGTCTTAGTTGGGATGCTGGGCAGCTGGATTCCTCTCTCTCTCTTTCTCTGTGTCCCTCCCTTACTCCTTCCTTCCCTGTATAGACTCAGAGTATCTCCCTCCATATGACCTCCCCACATATTATCCCCATGTGGTCTTTCCTTCAGGACAATAGAACTTCTTACAAGACAACTTACACTCTCAGAAATGCAAACATCGCTGCTCTACCCCATTCTTTTGGGAAAGCAAGACACAAGATCAGCTCAGCTTCAGTATGAGGGGTTCATTAGGAGAGCATGGACACTGGGAGGCGTATCCATGAGGACCATCTTTAGTAAATAGCTACCACATGCTACGTGATTGGAGCGGTATCTTCAGTGCTCTAGGATTTTAATTGTTCGAAAATTTGCAATCCCGCTATGGCAGGTATATAGTCACTATATCTCATGAGGGACACTGTGGTTTCTATTGTCAAGGATGCTAATTTTACCAGAACACTCAATTCTCAGCCTATTTATTTATTTATTTATTTATTTATTTATTTATTTATTTTTGAGAGAGGGAGAGGAGTGAGGAAGAGCAGAAAGAGGAGAGAGAAACTCCCAAGCAGGGTCCATGCCCATTGTGGTTGGAGCCAATCCAGGGCTTGATCCCACAATCCTGAGATCATGATTTGTGCCGAAATCAAGAGTTGGAGGATCAACTGAGGGCACCACCCAGGCACCCCAATTCTCAGCACTTCTGAGGGAAGAAAAGAAAGTGCATTCTGTTGTTTTCTCCAAATACTTACATTATCTTTTCTGTGTTGACACTCTCCACATTATTCAGCGATCAGCGGCACAGAAGATATGAAGAGATTAAACCTGCTCATACGCTACCTCAAGAAGAGTACTGAGTAGGAGATTCACCAGTGTCTGAAAGGAGTTGAATTTCCTCAGGTGGAATTTAGAGGAAGGTAAATCTGAATGGATTTTACTGATACTCCACATGATTGAGGAAATCAAAGAGATTAACCAAAAATGAGTCCTCTGAGCAATGGAAAATGAATCAGCCTTGCCTAGCCTCTCCTAATAAAATAATATACGCCTTCCAATAGATTATTTTTATTACTCCATCGCTGAATATGTACATGAAGCCCAATAGAACTGAGGCTGCCAGGTTGTGATAAAACCAAATAACTATTGTTACAAAGAGATAACAAAGCCAGACTCCATAACATTTTATTAATCCTCAATGCCAAATTACATATGCTTGAGAAGAATATCCTTTTTTCTCCTGCACTATGGAAAATGGCAGCTTTTTATTAAGTCTATCTCTTAAAACTTAAACATTTGCTCTTTCTCTCCACTGTCTAATAGTGAGAGGTAAAGCTTCTGGAGCATTTTATTTATTTATATGGCATTTGCCTTGACGTTTCCCAAGTAATAATACATAGTAACAGAGACAGATGAGAGTTCTGTATCATCCTTCCCCTCAAGGCAAACCAGGCACAAATAGACTTCTAATGAAAAAAATCCACAGAGCAGGACAATAAATAACAGGGTATAAAGTGGGGAAAACAGCTTCTAAGGACAATCTTTAAAAAATTACAGAACAGAACAATATTCTACTCAAAGTGAGGAAGGCCTCTTCAACTTTCACCTTATACATTAGGTTTTAGAGTCATTACTAGATCCTTTCCCCCTTACCAGGTCACTTTTAAAAATATGACATCACCTTCCTTGGTTTCAAGAAATAGCAATGGGGGATCCCGGGGTGGCTCAGCTGTTTAGGGCCGCCTTCAGCCCAGGGCGTGATCCTGGAGATCTGGGATCGAGTCCTGCATCGGGCTCCCTGCATGGAGCCTGCTTCTCCTTCTGCCTGTGTCTCTGCATCTCTCTCTGTGTGTCTCTCATAAATAAATAAAATCTTTAAAAAAATAGCAATGGCTTTAATGGTGTTTTATTAATAACATGGTCTTTGTAAGTAGTAGCTGAAATATATAAAGATTTTTAAACAAAGTATAAATATGTTATTGAAGCTGTGCTTATTTCCTACTAAGCAATTATACATTTATTCAGTGAATATCTTGTGATTTCTAGCTCTATGCCAGAGGCAACACTAGGCCCTGGGAATACATGAGTGAACAAGATGTGGTTTCTATCCTGAGGAAACTTTGATCTAAAGAAGTCAGTAGATCCCTGGTCAGTCTAGAGCCCAAATAAGTGGTTACCAGTCAATCTGGAGGATTCTTTGCAGAAGGATACTCAGAGATATTGTTTAGGCTGAGACAGAAAAGATGCAGAAGGGTCAGTAAAGGAAAGAGAGGGTTGTACTAGGATTCTACAGAGAAATAGAATCAGTGGTACACATGTATCTTCATGTATAAAAAAGAGCTTTATTTTTCAGAACTGGCTCGTGTGATTTAGGAGGCTGACAAGGCCCAAGATCTGCCACCAAATAGCTGGAGACCTAATAGAGTTTAAGTGTGGTTCCAGTCCAAGTCTGAAGGCCTGAAAATCAGGAGAGCCAATGGTGTGAGTTCTAGTTAGAAACTTGGCAGGCTCTTTTTATACCCAAGAAGAACTAATATTTACTTTGAGTCTAAAGGCAGGACTAGACCAATGTCCCAGCTCAACCAGTCAAGCAGGAAGTATTCCCTCTTATTTAAAAGAAAGTCAGCTTTCTTGTTCTACTCAGATCTTTAAATGATTGGATGAGACCCACCCACATTAAGGAAGGCAATCTGGTTTTATTCAATCTAAAAGCTCAAATATTAATCTCATCCAAAAACACCCTCCAAGACATACCCAGAATAATGTATGACCAAATATCTGGGTACCCTATGATCCAGTCAAGTTGACACATAAGATTAACCATCAAAGGGTGTGTAACGGAAAAGAAAAAAATGGTGGGTGGCTGTGGGGGCATTGGTCCTCAGGGAAGAAGTTTTGAAGAAGAGAACAGCAAATGTAAAGGCCTGAAGGACCCAAGATGGCACTAGTAGGCCTCTAAACTTTTGGGACTTGGAACCTAATCCCTAACAGTTATACTTCAGAATATTCAATTATATGCTGAGACTGAGACAGCAACCACACATCCTGAAAGAGTCCTAAACATCCTACTCATGAGTGCATGTCCTTCAGCTTTTGTATCCTACAAGTATAACTTTTTTTCATCAGCTTGTCCTCCACTTCCTACTGAAGAGTCTCTAGAATTCCATAAAGTCCACCCTGTAGTTATGTTTGAAGGTCTCCAAGGAGAAATTAAAACTGTTCTTCTAGATTGGTGTTTCTCAATATGGGATAACTTTGTTCCCCAGGAGACATTTGGCTATGTAGATAAAAGACATTTTTGGGCAGCCCCGGTGGAGCAGCGGTTTAGCGCTGCCTGCAGCCTGGGGTGTGATCCTGGAGACCCGGGATCGAGTCCCACATCGGGCTTCCTGCATGGAGCCTGCTTCTCCCTCTGCCTGTGTCTCTGCCTCTCTCTTCGCTCTCTCTGAATAAATAAATAAATAAATCTTAAAAAAAAAAAAAGACATTTTCAGTTTTCACACCTAGGAGAGGGATGCTACTTGCTTCTGTTGGGTAGAAGGCAGGGATGCTGCTAAATATTCTTCAACGCACAGGACATCCTTATAAAAAAGAATTATCCAGGATGAAATGTCAATGGATGACTTCTGTCAGCCATCAACAGTACTTCTGGAGTGATCAGACAGTTCTAAACATGGAACCTCTTCTTACCTGATACTCGATCTATGCGATTGTTTGGAGGTATTCCTAGGACTCCAGGGCTATGGGCTTTCCTCATCCACTCCTGGGTACAGTTTAATGGAAAGTTTTAGAAACATGTATCACTGATAGCTTCTGCCATTGAGGTCTTCTGGCTTCTGACTTCCTCCAGTAGAGTCCACAGCCTTTGCCTCCAGAAGAGTTGCTTGACCTCAGTACCTGCCACTCTCATAGGCAGTGTCTCCCAAATATACTTTGTCAAGATATACAATAACCCTCTGAGGACATATATTCTTTAGCAGATTCTAAGTGTTTTATACATATTATTTTACTTATTCCTAGAGCAAAATGGTGAGTTGGCCTATTCTACAAAGAAAGCTATTAATACTGGGAGAAGTCAAGTAGATTTCCCAAATTGTACTGCTAAAACCACAACCAAAAACCCAAAACAACAACAACTGGAACTTAAGGTTAGAATCAGTTCTATCTGACTCCCAAACTGTGTACTCACTGCACTAGGCTGCCTGAACCTCAGACAAGTGAGGAGCCTCCATGGCTGAATGTGGCTTCATCTCATGTCCATGAGACTCTTCTACTGTTCCCTAGACTCTCACGCTAAAAGAGATCCACCTTAACAAAGCAAGAGCAAATAATGTATATCTATAAAAAAACAGGGAGAAGTTTTTTACTGTAATATTTTAAAAATTTCATTTGAATCATATTTGTTCTTTCCTCCAGGTCCCTTTTTATCCAATTTTCCTTCCACGTCCTCAGCTCTATATTTACCTGTATCACAATCTTTATGATTTCTTCTGTTGCTGAGGAATTCAGCCTTCACTCTCAGTTTGCAAACTCCAACAAGAAAAAATAAAAAGGAAAAGGGGGAAAATCAGGAGTTAGCTATTCTTTCCATCTTAAAAAGGATGTCATCTATTGTTTCTTAAGATTGCCTCAGGAGTTTTGTCTCAGAACTTTGAAGTCTTCACTCAAAAATGAATGAAAACTCCTTAATAAGATTGAGGGAATGGGGAGGTTCTACAGCCAAGAAAATAAAAATTCTCTTTCATTAATAAATATACAATTTAACCAGTCTCTGGATTAGCTTTTAAGATTTGCTCTACCTGAGTGCCAAGAGGCTTAAGAAATAATGGTAGTCATATAACCTACTATCATTATGTGCCAGTCACCAAGTTAATGCATTCACTTAGTAAAAGGGTCAGCAAATTACAGTCCACAGGCCAAATGTGGGTTCATTGCCTGTTTACGTATTATCTACAAGTCATACATAAGAATAGCTTTGAATTCTGTAAATAGTTACTTTTAAATGGTTATGCAGGTGCTTACATAATATCCTCAATTCTCTCTTGGCCTATCCCTGATTTAAATCAATAATTATGTAAAACAGAAACTGTCATTATCCCAATTTTATAGATGAGGATACTGAGGCTTTGGGTGGTTAAGTGATTTCTATAAGATCACACAGGTGAAAAGTGGCAGACCCAGGATTCCAACTGCATTTTCAATACTCCAAAGCCTTGACTACTAACCACCATACTCCATAGTGTCCCTACTCCAATGGCTAGGAGCCAACAACATATATATTTTTAATAGAATAAAATATAATTTGAAGCAAGAGTTGGTTCTTTCTCCCACCTAACTGGGTATCCTGCAGTGATCCTCGGGCAGTTGCCAAGGAAGTGCTTGTCTGGAGTTGGCCGCAGGACATGCTTGCTGCCTGACTCACCTTGTGTGGCAGGTCACATGCAGCTCTGCACATAGTGGAGACAGGATGCCTTTCTCAGAAAGTGAGGAGAATCAGAGCAGTGCTCCTCGTGCCCTGAAATCTTACAAAGTTCTTACTGAAACAGCCCCATTGTCCTCAAAATATGCAGACATGATTCCATGGAGATAAATAAAGGCAAATCTCATGCTGTATTTCGAATGATTTCTCTCTACCTACTGCTAAAGCGTTTGTTTGTTTGTTTGTTTTAAAACTGGGTATCCTCTCTGCCCTGTGGGGGGGGGGGGTGGTGGGTAGAGGGCCCTTTCTCCATTCTGTTAAGCAACTGGTCTTCTCACCTCTCACTAGATCCAGGTACAACTAGGTTCCAGAGCTGGGCTGAAATAGCTAAGCTTGGACTGCTTACAACATGCACGTATGTATGTAATCTAGACAAAAATCAGGAGAATGTGATAAATGTACATATAGATTAGAGTACAGAAAGATAGACTCCAATCTTTTTTTGTTCTTGCTTTTCTCCTTTCCCTACAGAGTTGAACAGAACAGTACATACCTATTCACTTTAGAGGAGGCTCATTATGAAATAAGAATTATCTTCAAAGAGTTGTTTGTCCATGGTCACCAGTCTGTTGCCAAGAAGTGATGTAAAGCCCTGCTTTCATTCATGGCTCCAGACTGCCTGTGTTCAAACCCCAGCTCTGTGAGCCTTGATGAATAATTCAACCCTCTGTTTCCCTGCATGTAAAGTGGGGATAGTAATCCTGCCTGCCTTACTGGTCATTGTGATGATTGTAAATGTAAAGGACTCAGAATCATATATGGCACTAACTATGGCATGAAATGTATACATGCCCTCAAATGCCTCACAGCTTTGACATTTCAGTACAATGTAAGGCTTTCCCACAGTTTTTGTTTAGTATTTAATTTCCATTCAGCATTACCTCAATTTTATTTTTCTGAGACAGAAAAGTATTCCAGGTTGCTATGAAATATATAATAATGCTCAACACAAGTTCTAAAAGAACATTGCTCCAAAGCAAAAGTGTTTAAAAAGAAGTAAATGTTTAGAAAGCATATTCTGAAAGGGTCAGCTATTATAATGATATAAAGATATGTGTGATGTACTGTAATTTTCCATTTTTGGAAATTTTAAAGCAAATTATAACTTGAAGTGAGCTTGGCAAAGATCCCTCTCCTTTCCTCATACTTTTTTTTCAAGTAATTATGGATTCCAAGTTCTTTTCTATTAGTATTAGATGTCTATTAGTATGAGTTCTTTTCTATTAGAAATTTAAAATACCAAGCCATAAAACATAAACAATAAGATTGAGTTTCTTTGTATTCTCTGGACTTTTGCCTTCAAGATGGAGAATAAAAGAAGAGTTATGAGGATAGAAATTCACTTGCTACTACATGGCTGAGAAAAGCCTAAATGTACTAGACAGATTGGGTGGTCGTGGGAGACACTTACTCTCTGAGTAAATGTCTTGCTCCTAAAGGGAGCAAGAAAGGAAAAAACAGATGGAAAGAGTTTCTTTTGCCCTTCTGAGCCCCTGCTGTTTGCATGTTCTCTCTATAGCCCTTCTCAATGGAATGTTATCAGAATCTTTTTTTTCATGTATACTTCAGCTCTATCTCTTAGCTCTGTCTCATAAGTTACGACCTCAAGGACTTATACTCTGACATTTAAACTTTTTAAAATATAATTTTTATAGATCACTCTTAGAGATACAATACCTTTCCCAAAGGAATTAATCTCTAATGGTAGAAATCTGGTATGTTGCAGGTGGTGGGAAGGGGTACCCCTTATATCACTGTGATGGCCTCCTGGTCATCTGTGTTGGTGAACACTGGGCTAGCTACAATACCTGGGCTATTGGCAGGAGGACAAGTAGGAGACCAAAGAAAATAAGAGAAAAATAGAACTCTGTTTTTTGTGTATCATACGTAAAATTTGTTTCTTTCTCCTCAATGGGAGATAGGAAAAGTGTGTGTGCTTCATCCATCCAGTAATTGGGGATGGGCTAGAGTAGAGAGGGTCTAATTATTATCCACATGTCTTTAGGTTTATTTTATTGTGAATAACTTTGCCTATATTGTATTTTAAAAAGAAAGAGAAATGCCTTTCTCTCCTTGTTTTTTTCTAGATAATGGTCATATAAATTTTAACTTACAATCTATTAAGATTTCGTATTTGTTTTTTTATTTAATACGGTCAGATTTTTAAAAACCAAATCTATAATCCATCACTTGCCCTTTCAAGGATTCTGCTTAAGGAAGAATATAAGCCTTAATGTATTTTTAAAACTCTAATATACATTAAAATACAGATTTGGGGGGGGGAGAATATAAAGCTGAAAGTTTGCCTATAACTAATAATGTTTAGGGGAAAATAACTTATTTTAAAGCCATTATATTTTGTATACTCTATCCTTATAAATTCTTTACTCACTCAACTTTTCCTTTTAAAAGGAGTTGTGTGAAATAAGAACAGAGATACATTTTTAAAAAATATTGTGACATTATGAACCATGGCATCAAATAGCCCTAGCTAAATAGCTTACAACTTGACTCTTTTGAGCAAAATATAGCTTTCAAAACATTTTATTTAGAATCATATTAATTTCATTTCCCCAAAACACAAAAATGTATGTGGTGCTATAAAATATATCACAAGCCTTAATATGAGCTCTGAAAAGATACTACTTTAAGTCAATGTAGCAATCCAGAGCACAGCTGTGGGACTAGCAACAGCTGGCCACAGCTGAAAGATCCAATCCTCCAGGCTCATCCCTGGACAACTAGCAGAGCAATCATCAGTCATAGAGAGGTCTTTCAGAACAAGAAAATGCAGACTGTGGGGTAGCATTCGAGGATGAGGCTTCAGGACCTTTTCAGATGGGATTGACTTTGGCAAGAGCAAGGAGTGATTCTATAGGTAGAGACTGATAAAAGGATTCTTCAAGTAACAAAATTGGAGTAACAAAATTGGATTCTAGTTCCCATAAATGGATACTATGTTTCCCAGAATTAGCCCAAAACCTAGTTCCCAGCCCTGAGTTAAAGAGTAGTATTAGGTGACAAGAATGGCCATATGGATCAGACCCTCTGAAATTCTTTCCCAACAAGGTTAAGCTAAGTCAGGAAAAACTGAATGGAGTTGAGACTGTAACAGGTAGGTGGCCCCAGCTAAGGGGAGATGCAGGTGTAAGCTGCAAAGTTGTGAAGGTCTGACAGCCCAGAAGGGGCTGAAACTGTAATTAGTTTCAATTATCATTAATACTCACTGAGGAATGAGAAAGATGGTGTTGGGTGGAAATTTTTCAGAATAATTGAGAGGGGCACCTGGGCCTTTGGCTCAGGTCTTGATCCCTGCGTCCTGGGATGGAGTCCCACATCAGGCTCCCCCAGGGAGCTTGCTTCTCCCTCTACCTATGTCTCTACCTCTTTCTCTCCATCTCTGTCTCTCACAAATAAATAAATAAAAACTTTAAAAAAAAAAGAATGAGAATTGAGATAAGAATGGAAGAGTGGAAAAAAAAAAGAAAGAATGGAAGAGTGGAAAAGGAGATTCTAGGTGGAATTCATGGAAGTAGAATTGGTCCAAATAATGATATGGTTTGGGTGCCATCTTGAGGAATTTAAACTTTGTTCTGTGGGCACTTGCTGGCATTGAGTATTCAAAAAAGGACCAATTTGGCTTAATTTATTTACATTTTGGAAGGTAAATTACCTTTCTTGCTTTTGGAAGATAACTTTGGAGACAGTGAGATGAGTTTGCCTTTTATGGGAAAAAAAATTATAAGCCTTCAAAACAGGACAGGAGTAGGAAAAATCATTTAAAGAAATGGAGCATGAGGAAAATGTGCACAATCTGGTAAAGGTTTAAATATTGAGATAAATAAAAAACAGTTAAACATCAGAGAGAAAAATATCTGTCCCCAAATTCTGCTGCTTCGTAGGCTGCCTCAAAATTTCCTGGGTGCTGGGAGGCACAAGCAAGATTCAGATTAGTAGCTCCTAAGAAGATTCTGGGTAAAGATACAGATGTAGTGCAATGATGGGACACCTGCATCCCAATATTTATAGCAGCAATGTCCACAACAGCCAAACTGTGGAAGGAGCCATGATGTCCTTCGACAGATGAATGGATAAAGAAGATGTGGTCTATGTATACAATGAATATTACTGAGCCATCAGAAAGGATGAATACCTACCATCCGCTTCGACATGGATGGAACTGGAAAAGTCTTATGCTGAGTGAAATAAATCATATGATGGTTGTCTTTTTCCTATTGATTTATTTTTGAGTGAGAAACAGAATTCATGATTTTAGCGGTTTTCCTAAGAAATACAGAATATTTGTAAGACAGGCATATGGCAAACAATTTGTATCTAGAATATATACAGAAATTTTTAACTCATTAACAGGAAGACACAATATATCAATAAAAAGTGGACAAAAATTGGAAAGAGGTTTTACCAAAGAAGATATATAAGTAACAGACGAGCATGTGGAAAGATTTTCAATATCACTTGAGAAGTGCAGAGTAAAATCACGGCGGAATGACATTGCATACCTACTCCAATGGCAAAAATTGAACAGATTGCCGATAATACGTTTTGGTGAGGTTGTGAAGCAACAGGAACCTTCACACGCTGCTGGTGGGAATGCAAAATGGTATAACCACTGTGGAAAACAGTTGGCAATTTCTTCTAAACATATACTTGTAAGACCCAGGAAACACATTTCTCGGTATTTACACAAGAGAAATGTAAACATGTGCCACTCAAAGACTTGTACATGAACACTCACAGCCCATTTATTCATAATAGAAGACTTTCTTCAAATGCTGACTAGATAGACAAATGATGGGATATCCAGTCAACACCACAGATACATTTCCCAAACCACATGCTATGTGAGAAAAAGCCAGACACAAAACGATTGTGTGGAGCATGATTCCATTTATCTGAAATTCTGAATGAGGCAAAGCTCTAGTGACAGCGTGCAGTTCAGTGATTGCCCGGGGCAGTGCTGACAGAAACTAATGGACTGCAGGGGCCACAGGGGAACTTTTTTGGGGTGAAAGAGTACTTCCTATTGAAATAAGCCTCCTAGCAATGTTAGGGCAAAGAAAAACTTATAGGCAGTTTTGTTTTGGTTTGGTTTGGTTCGGTTCTTGTTGTTGTTGTTTTTTGAAGGCCTCTAAAAACAACATTTATTGTCTTATTAGGGACTAAATGAAGAGACATGTTCCCAAGCTGACCCTTCAGCTTTCCAAAGGCCATATGGTCACAGCTCATGGTTCAAAAGTACCATGTATCTGGGGCGGGGTAGCGGAGGACAGCATCATTCTGGAAGCCCCCACCACCATAGATCTTCATCCCCGGGGGTGTGTCCAGAGCTGGATGGATCTGGTTAAGAGCCATGGCAGGTAGCTGTCCCAGTGTTCTGTTAGTGCCCTGTTCTCCTGGGGCTGACTGACTCCTTCTGACTCATGGGTGATGGCTCCTAGGCAGACAGGTCTAAGTCTGGTTCCAAAGTGTTCTGGGCTCTAGATGAGGATCTGTGTCGAGGGCAGGTCCAGCTCAGTAGCCCAACAGACTAGAAAGCAGTTCCCAGAGCTTCCCCAGCTTAGGGTAGAAAGGGAGTTGTGAAAGAAACCTGAATAGGAGATGGGAAGGTGACCAAACCAAACCAAACCAAATCAAAACAATCTCTCCACTCTGTCAAGGAGAGGATGTACGTGCTCTGAAGTATATCAAATAATCTTATCAGAATTTCCATTATAACAACTACTCTATTTTAGTTAATACTCAGTTCTGCTCAGAACATCAACTCTATCTTTAAAAAGGAATAACTTCTTTTGCTACTCAAAACGTACAGAGGATTTGAAATCTTTCATTCAGAGGGTCGATAGTGGGTCCAGCTTTGTTCACCGCTTGTAAAAAAGAGTTTGGCAGTTTCCAGCTGACAGATGTTTACCTCTTTGTATACCTTGTACATGTTGCCATGACTTGTCAATACCCATTGCACGCACTGGGAACCACGTTCATTTGCAGAAGCCAAGCTCTGATTGCACAACTGGTAGTGGTAGTTATGACAAATCTGTCGGATTCCAAAGCCCCTGGAATACTTCCTCAAGGGTGTAGGCATTTTTATTTTTGAAATTTTATTTTTGAAATCCCAGCTATGCAGAGAAAGGGAGAGAAATGAGAGACTACAGTGAATTCCTTAACCTTCCAGCATCTGCTTTCCAGCCTAGCACATCATCGGTGGCTATTTATTTGCTGAAATGGAAAAGGTCAACTTCTGGCAAAACTTCAGCCTTTCTCTACTCTACTGAGGTAATACCAGATCCCCAAAAATGGTTTTGTTAATTAAATCTTTAGTAAAACTCTCATTTGGACAAATTTCACATACTTATCAGTCTGTAACCTCTTGTGAAGAGATTTATAAGAAAATCTTGCCCTATAGGTTACCTGGCAAGGGAGAGGGCCCACCCATGCTCTGCAAACTTTAAAGGTATGGTTATTATTCTTATTTTTATATGTAGAGTTCAGAAAAGATGCATATATTTAGCAAGAACAAAATATTTGCTCTTTGCTCTAAACAGTTACAGCTTAAACCAGAAAAACAAAGTCTATCAGGCCCAAGACATGGCACTCAGGGGAATGGGTAAATGTCAGAGGTGTTGGCCTAATTATTATTTATTTATTTTTCTGGCTTTGCTGTGGGGACTCAGGTCTTGATTCTTCTGAGTTTTGGGATCACAATATTCAGGAAGAGATTCTAGCCCTGGCTCGAATCCTAATCCCTAATTTAGCTCAGGAAACCAATAAACTACCAAAAGGACACACCAGGATGTTTGTCTAACCCCTCAGCAGGGACTTGAAGGTGAGAATGTTATTCATCCCTGTGTCTCTCCTTCTATCGAAGTTGGGGTTAAATACTCCTGACAAGGTGTCCATGTATCCTCAGGAAAGGCCTGTTCTCATTGGGAACAAATATGTTCTCTCTTTTAACATAAAAGTGGAAATTATCTGTAAGTCAAGACAAAGAAGTTCGATACTCAGAGATGCTGGGAGGGAGCTGGAAAGGTTTTTACAAACAAAAGGAAAGAAA
This sequence comes from Vulpes vulpes, assembly GCF_048418805.1. NCBI lineage: Eukaryota > Metazoa > Chordata > Mammalia > Carnivora > Canidae > Vulpes > Vulpes vulpes. The sequence goes on along the minus strand of NC_132785.1, from coordinate 31,367,956 downwards.
GATTTTAAGGAGTCCCAGCAGTTGAAAAATACTTTTCTCTCAGGTCTTTTTTCTCAAGCTGAGGAAAATAAAGTTTAATTTCTATGCCTCCCAGAATTCCAAAAAGAGCACTCAAAATCTTCCTAGCAATGATTCTAGAAGCTATAAAATAGACTTTGCATTAAAGCCCTAAGAAAAGAATAGAGTCTATATTTCAATACTAGACATTAAAAGAGACAATCTTTTTAAAATAAGGAACCACTGACATTTAAGTGTTAGAATAATGTCCTACAAATGTACTCTGAATATCTGAGAGGAGAGATGGTTGGCAAGGCTCCACCTTCCCCTTAAGGCAAAACATATGTGCTTTTAAAATAATCTTGAGTTTTAAGTTTTTTATTTACTTCTACTTTGTCTAGATTTTATTTTATGAGTCATTTCACTCCTGCAATATTTTGAAACCCTTCTTTTTAAAACCAGGTGGTCAACTGTTTTGGAATAAAAAATACACAAACTGAAATTTTAAGCTTTAAACCACAAATCTATAAAACTCAGTGATTTTTTTGAAACTCAGAGGGTGTGTCCTTCTATGTTATTCACTCTTCAAATCCCTAACTTTAGAGAAAGGCTTTATTATGTGATTCTAGGTACTATTCCACACACACAGGCATATACATCTCTAACTTCCATAGATATAAATATAGACACATAGATACATAAATATATAGACATAGACTCCAGCTACTCTTACCTATAATCCAGATTTACTGTGATAAAAGTAGTCTTAGTCAAAAAGAAATTACTCAAGATTACTTCCATTTGCATTACTGATGTGTATCTTTGGTAACTGTCTGTAAACAAGAAAGCTAATTTTGGTCAGGTGATTATCAATCCGGTATTAAATCAAAATTGCATATTTGGGAAGGGGGGAGAAATGTTACAAATCATGTTCAAGAACACATGCAATTATAATATGAGCTTTCTATATATGGGCAACCTCTTTATATTTTGACCAAGATTTTGCTTAACAATTTTTTAAAAATATTTTTTACTTATTTTTGTGTCTATTTAAAAAAGAGAATATCTTTTCTATCCAAGATCTCTGTGTATAAAGAAGTCAATAGCTAATTGTTAGTCAATTGCTTAGGAAAGGAAATAAATGCAGCAAAGTAAACACAAAATTCTAATTTTTAATCAGTCGGAGCCATCTTCAAAATGTAGACAGGAATAAACATGTAATTTAAACATACTGGTGCTACAGTAACAAATAAAAAATTTCCAGAGGGCTTGGTCCAACTTTCAGCGTGTGCAGTAATCGCTAGTAGAGGCAAAAATGTTGTTGTGTATTTGATGGAAAAAAAAGAAAAGAAAAATATGTTGATGTCATAATAACAGGAGCTTCTGATCTTTCTCCTTGTGAGAGAAATATCGTGACTTCTCCCTACTACTTTGAGTAATGAGCCAATCCTGGAATGTCGGAGGGTGAATATAGCACAACATGCTAAGGAAATGTGGATGGAGCTGATGTTCTATCAGATGTGCTAAAAATATCTCTGTGCTAGGAATTCCTGTTTTATCAGAAAACACGGGAGCCAGTTTCTTATCCTATGAACACCGGTGTACTTTGTGGGAAACAACCTACCCTTTTTATATTTAAAGCCTATATTGTGCCTTATCTGGAAATCCCAACAAGAAGAGCTGCTAAATTAAGATATATGTGGCATCTTCTCTCCTTGAATATAGAAATGGCTAGGATAAAAACAGTCTAATATATTTTGAAGAAAACTAAACAGTCACACAGGAAGAGTTTATTTATACTCTCCTGGGGGGGAAGAGGAAATAATTTCAAAACTTACATATTTTGCAGGAGAAACTGGTCACAAATCTTATCACAGATGATCTGGTAAGGATTCTCTCTTTTTCTTGCACAGAGAAGATTATAATTATGACTTAAGTTGAAAGGAAACCTGAATTTGGGCTGATTAAATAAGATGAACTCAGATAAAAGCTGATCTTATCTGATAAAATGTCTAGGGCAGGAAACTAGTTGCTTTATCAATTCTAAATTATGAGAAAAAGGCCCTCAAACTGCAGACCACAAAATTAAGCCAAACATTTGGCATCTGAGAAGAGAATGTTTTAGACCTAGTCCCAAGGAAGATCAGTCATTACTCATAGATTTATCAGTGATGAAATTCGATACACTGGAATCTTCCTCCCATTGGTAATATTTAGAGTCAGCATGAATGAACCTTCTGTGCAGAGTTTTCAACTCGTAGTGCAATGATATCCTCTTTCAAAAGATAGCACAAAACACAGAAAATATATCCTCATTTGTAGGGAAGGGTTTTTTTTAATTCTGAAACACCGCTTCTAGTAATATTCTAAGAGATTTACTAAATTTGGTTTCCAAATTGAAAATGGAATATATTATTAATTATTAATTAATTAAACTTTCAGAAGCTAGATATAATTATTCTTCATTATAGGTCAATAATTTTGAAATACTAAAGAGCGAAGAATAGTAAAAAGTTTTACCGAATACTGGAAGTTTTAGGCTTTTATTAAAAAAGTACCAACTATTATTAACTCATCAAACCATCATTTAAAGAAAAAAATAAGAAAGTAGGTACAATGAGTATTGATTGTCATTTTGCAAATGAAGAAACTGAGGTAGCCTGCCCAAGGTTGCAGGAAGAGTTCAGTGGCAGTCAGGCTTTGAAACCAGTTTGTCTCTAACATCTATGCTCTCAACCACTGTGCTCCTTTGCTTAAGATCTTTTAAAATATCATTAATTCCACTTTTTTTCTACTTTAATGCTGAGATCATACACTTGCCGTAAAGCCATAGTCTTCAATCTTCTTTTTCAAAATGTTTCAGTTGACTATATATCCTGTGTTCCTCTTCTTTTATTTTATGATTCAGAGTGGTTTTTTTAATCAGACATGATAAAAAAAATTACATTTTTTTTTTTACCTTAAGGGAAAACATTATTAAGTGACCTATTGGGATCATGTTGATATTTGCATTATTTTCAATTTTGGGGAATGTGATTATGTTACTATTATAATGGGATGTTGAAGGTTGTATGCTCCAATTGTTGCTCTGAAGAATGAGAAGAAAAGCTCCATTCCTTGACATTTCTGGTTCCCTAAAAGTTCCCTTCTTTCTCTTTATGGTGCTCACTCCTGGGTTAGACCAAAGTTTTAAAAAGATTTTTGATTGATTCTAAGTGATACACAAAGAGGACCCCTCATTTTTCCTATTCCCTGAATAGCTTAAAGACTTCTGGGGGGTGACAAACAGGAAAAATACTGTCTGTGGAACCTTGCCTAGGCTTGCTGATGAGGAGAAAATAAACTCTTACAGCCAAAACTAGTAACTGTGTTTTCTCCAAAAATGGAAGAACTTTGTGTCAACAATTGCAATGGGCTAGTATCTAGCTAGACCACCATGGAAGGTAGACATGGAGTAACAATTTAAATATAGAGACTTGTCATTAAGCATTTTAGGCACTTTCTAATCATTAAATTGAGCATAAATCAGTCATCTAATTTATAGCATAACCCAATAAAAGGTATGCATGTTACTATTGTTCCTTTCTGCTGAAAATTTGAGAGGCGGGAGAGAAGAATGTGTTTGTTCTGTAATGTTATGAATGGAAGAAAGTATTGCAGATAGTTTCCACTTTTAATAGGTAACATTTTTTTTTTTTGGTGTTTTATTATTTGAATTCAACAGACAATAGCCCTAATAAGCATATAAATAGACAGTGGCCTTTTGAGCATAATAGATGTGACTGGTAGAGGTTTGTTCTCTCTGAAGCTCATCTCCAGCTATTGCAAGACAAGTTTTCCTACATTCACTTCATTTCATAAATTTGAAAACATCTCGGGATGCCTGGGTGGCTTAGCAGTTTAGAGCCTGCCTTTGGCCCAGGGCGTAATCCTGGAGTCCTGGGATGGAGTCTCACATCAGGCTCCCTGCATGGAGCCTGCTTCTCCCTCTGCCTCTCTCTCTCTCAATCTCTGTGTGTCTCTCATTAGTAAATAAATAAAAACTTAAAAAAAAATAGTCTTTAAAAAAAAAATTTAAAAAACACTCTATGGATCCATAGGCAGTTTCTGATGTTCAATAAAATGAAGTTACTTTCAGTTGTGTTGTTGTTGTTGTTGTTTAACAAACATGTTTTAAAATAGGCAAACTTATGTACCTAGAGTTAAAATTCCACACACTTTCAGAGAGTACCATAACCCCAGTTTCTTTCTTCTTCTTCTTTTTTTTTTTTTTTTAAGATTTTATTTATTTATTCATGAGGGACAGAGAGAGAGAGAGGCAGAGACACAGGCAGAGGGAGAAGCAGGCTCCACGCGGGGAGCCCGACGTGGGACTCGATCCCGGGTCTCCAGGATCAGGCCGTGGGGGCGGAAGGCGGGCGCTCCACAGGGAGCCACCCAGGCGTCCCAATAACCCGTTTCTGAAGATGGTCAGCGTCTGGGAAGAACTCCACTCGTTTCCCCACAGTCAGCAGGGGAGGAGGGCAGGTGAGGAGGGCAGGTGAGGAGGGCGAGGCTGCAGAGTCCAGGCCCTGCGGCCAGCCGCCCCGGGCCACCTCGGGGGATGCTCAGACCGCACCGGCGGCGCTCGGCCAGGGCCGCAGGCTCCCTCTGCCCTGGCCACCCCTTCCCACCTGCCTGGAAGGCCCCCTGGAAGCGGGTCGGTGGGGCGGGGTCGGCCAAGCGGCCGGTGTCCCCGGGGCTCGGTTCGTGTGGGTGGGCTGTGGACCTGTCTCCACGCCCACGGTGTCCTCGTCCCACGCGGCTGTGGCTGCGAACCCCACAGGGCGTCGCCCTGCGCTCTCCGAGGGGCCGAAGCTCCCCTGCAGACCCCGTGTCAGATCTCCGCCTCCGTCCCTCCAGGCAGCGAGGAGAGCCAGCTGGGTCCCTCTCCTAATGGTTTCCATTCCCACCAGATGTTACATTTGTTTCCTATTTTGCCTGTAACATCGAAATTGCTCAGCGGCCTGTGAGCGGGTCCTTGACTCCCAGGTGGAGTCAGAGGCAGGAGGAGAATGCAGGGAGCCACCTGGACTGGGAACTCAGGCCTCGGATGTATGCGCCACAAAGGCAGCTCTGGAGGGCCTCTGAGAACACAGACAGACGACTTCAGCGCAGTAGCACTTCGCGCTTCCCTGGCCTTTATCTTTGTGCTAAATCAAAAACAATAATAACAATAGTAAATATTGACCTAGGATGGATAATGTGCCAGGCTCATTCTAAAAGTTCTCGTTTAATCCATCAGTAACAGGATGAGGTATGCTTTCTTGTGGTACCCATTTTACAGGTAAGAAACTGAGGCACAAAGAGGTCTGGTTATTTGCCCCTATCTAGTATCAGGAGAGATACTCTTAACCGTATGATTTTATGAATTATTTATATTGTAATTCTTGATGTGTTTGCTTATCTCCTCCAAGTTAGCAACTCAGAGTCTTGCACACCTAGATAAATACAGTGGATTAGAAAACTTGGTTTTGAAAATGTTATATTTGGAGAAAACAGCACTTATGCAATGTGCATGCTGATATTGGGCGATTGTCTCTTATACTGTCAAAGCAAATGCAGCCTCTTAAGTTTTTTAATAGAGCTTTATTTACTGGGCAAGATACAACACATCCTCTCGTGTAGCACTCCAAATGTCAAGACCTTTTACCAAAAGTCTCCCTTTCCATGTCACAGCTGTCATCATTGTCTCTAGGGCATTTTATCAGAGTAGCATCTTTGAGAAGGCCATACTCTGCTTCACTCCCAAAATCCCATAGGAAAAGTCCATCGTTTTAGTTAGGATGGCGTACAAAAATGCACCTCTCTGAAGTATCCCCAGGCTCCCTCTTTCTCCATTCTCCCCAGTTAAGTTTAAACTCTTTATTGTCTCAACCTCTGTGACATTTTATTTAAAGTTCTATTATAGTTTTTTAGTGTAGCATCATAATCTTATGACTTAAATCTTTATTAAGGATTCACTCTGAGCCAGGCAGTTAGATATACAATGAATGTGAACCAGACAGGTAAACATTCCTGCCCTCACCAAGTTTTTTGATGTGGGGATCAGACAAGTAATGGACCATATAACACAGTGAGAAATGTGCCGTAATAGAATAAGCACAGAGAGTGACAGCAGTCATCGGGAGGGCCTAGGGGAGAAAGCAACTAGGAAATTCTTATTTGATGAGATTATTTCTAAATTGAAATTTATCAATGACTAGGATACCATCACATGAAGGGGTTAAGATATGGAAGCTGGCCGTAGTGCTGGGTGGAAGGTCAGGGGAACACCATGCTCAGTGTCAGAGGAGTAGAACATAACATATAGTGAGGAGAGCTGCCCAGTCTGGCAGAAGGTAGAGTATGAAGTGGCATTGCTGGGGGGGGGGGGGGGGGGGGAGGCTGGAAAGGAAAGCAGGAACCAATCAGATCATGGAGATATTAGACCATCACAGGGAGTTTAGATTTTATCCTCAGGGCAATGAGGAATCAATGAAGGGTTTTAGGTAGTAACAGGATTAAAGTTATATTTTAGAAAAATCATAGTGTAGACTGAAAGTTTGTATCCTCCCAAAATTCATATGCTGAAATCTAACTCCTAATGTGATGGTATTTGGAGGTGGGCCTTTGGGAGGTAGAGCCCTCACGCAGGGGATTAGTGTCCTTATAAAAGAGGTCTCAGAGAGCTCCCTTCCCTTTCTGCTGTGTGGGGACATAGCAAGAAGACACTGTCTATGAACCAGGAATTGGGCCCTTGTCAGACATCAGATCTGTTGATGCCTTGATCTTGGACTTTTCCTGGCTCCAGAACTGTGAGAAATAAATTTCTACTGTTTATAAGTCACTCATTCTCTGGTAATTTGTTTTAGCAGTGCAAGCAGATTAACATGGCACTTTCTTTATGATAGTGCGATCAAATTAAAGAGATACTCTAAAGTCAGAGAAATCTGTTGTGGAGGGAGTCACTTTGATGGTAACCTGAACTAGGACAATGGGAATATTAATAGAGAGAAAGGGATGCTTCCTAGAAGTATTTAAAAGAATACTTGAGGAAATGGTGATCAATTCTATGTTGGACAACTGGGTTTGTCATTAGATGTCATTAACTAAAGTGGCAGCACAGAGGAGAAGCAAGTTTGTGGGGAGTTCAGAATAGTTGTCTGGCTTTAGTGTGGAATAATGCAGATGTCTGGTAACAAGTAAAAGAAAAAGGGGAAGGAGGAGAAGGAGAAGGGAAAGAGGAACCTGTTGAATATGCATATCTAGAAGTCAAAAAATAAAGACCTGGGATGTATTTACGGTTTGGGAGTCAACAGCAGAAAAAAATTTAAGCACAGGAGAAGTCAAGTTGTTTAAGGAAAATGCGTAGCATAAGAAAACTAAGATGGCCCAAGAAAGAGCCCCACCTTGAGTCATCACGTCCTACACATCCATTTATTTATGTCACATTTATTGGGCACGGTTACTTGAGTTGCTATGGGAGGAAAAATAATATATTCTATGAAGACCTCCTTTTTACACTCAAGTTTGAAATAAATTATCAATAGTGAAACAACAATATAATCAAAAGAAGAAATACAAATATCATTTAGCATTAATAGTAAGTGTCAAAGACTGACCAAAGTATGATGCTTAGAGCAGAGATATTAGATATGAGAAACATTTTTGTTCTCCCCAACTCAGAGAGCAAGTACCTTCCCCATTCATTGTTTTCTCCCTTGAAGCTCAGGAGCAGGAGAGGTTTCACCCCTTATACAGCACCCTGACTGCTTACACAGACTTGAAGTTTCCCATGCTGAGTCATCCTGGGAATGTTGCAACGCTCATGGCTTTAGAAGTTCTCAGAAACTAACGTCCGGTTCCTGAAACACACGCAGTTTCTAGCATACAGCCAGACGGAGTGTATGGATTTTCTCTTATTACACCCAGCTCATAACTTCCCTTTTAAATCTTCCAAGTATTTACCCTTTCATCTAACAATTTTTCTTTTCATCTAACCAATTTTATCCCCATGATAAAATCATCTGAGTCATGTTTCTCAAATGTGGCACACACCACAGAAAGCCCCCATGTCCACAGCTTGTCTATTTAAACCCTAAAAGTATTCAAATCAGTCTTTAATCTGTTTTCATTGATTATCAACTTTTCTAATTTCTAAATGCACATCACCTTATGATTAAAAATAGTAAATACCTTATCATTAAGGGTATATAACTAATAAAAAGGAATATAACAAATGCTCTTGTAAATAAAATCATGTTTGTGCCTTTTCCCCCTTATCTTTTGTCATATTGTCCCCACTTTACCAGTTCTGTGTTGGAAAGAAGAAAAATATCAATGCTCAAAATTTGCTGAGTCAGTTTTTCTGCTTCTTTACCACTTTCTTACTGGTGTTTGGTTATCACTAGTCACTTGCCTCTCTCTCACTTTCTCAGAAAAGGTTCCTCCCCACCCATCTTCCCTCAGCTCTCAGCATTCTGTTGCTATCGTGACTCTGCTGTTGGAACTCATCCTGATCCTGTGGTCAAAGAAGGAGAGTGAACTCCATCTCTCTCTCAGTCCCTTTCCTTCCTCCTCCTCTCCTCTTCTCTTCCTCCTTTTCTCCTCACCCACTTGGAAAAACAATTGAATAGGAAATTAGAAATACCCAAACAGACAATATTTTCCAAATTTAATGCAAATTACAAAAGATATCTTCCTCTGTTTGCCTTGGGATGCATGGAAGAAATGGATTTTCATGTGAGAAAAGCAAGGGCATTACAATGGTTTAAGAAAAAAAAAATCAAAATGTAGCTGGACTAGGCACTATGCATGCCTTAGTGGGGCTGTAATCTATGGGTCTTGCATTCTTAGCACATTCTAGAACATATTTTAACTTATTCATTATTCCAAAATTTAGTTTCTTGAACTATTCTTCCTGTTTGGCACCTCATTCCTCATGCCATTTCTCATGACTCTCCTTACTACAAATGTCATGGCCCAAATCGCCACATTGCTTTCCTTTATCTTTTACATCAGCAGATATCCATTCCTTCAGTGAATCGACAAATATTTATCAAGAAGTTATCGTGTTCCAGGCACCGTTTTAAGTCTTAGGCCTACAGATTTGAACAAGACAACTAAGAAACAGTCATATTGATAAACATATAGCATAATAGAAAGTATAAAACTGAAAATAGGGCACCTGGGTGGCCCGGTAGTTGAGCATCTGCATTTTGCTCAGGTCATGATGCCGGGGTCCTGGCATCAAGTGCCACATTGGGCTCCCCCCGAGGAGCGTATTTCTCCCTCTGCCTATTACTCTGCCTCTCTGTGGGTTCTAATGAATAAATAAAATCTTTAAAAAAAAAAAACCTGAAGATAAATTAATTGGTATAAGGAAACAGAGGACTAAAAGTGTGGAAAGATTATTTTAGAGAGTGTCGTAGGGAAGCCCTTCCTAAAGAAAAGACATGAGAAGGAAGACTCTGGGGGAAAAGGGGGGTGGCTCAGCAAGAAGAAGGGCCCATGGAAGGATTAAGTCTGGCACATTCAAGGATCAGCAAGAAAATCAGTGTGGTTGGAGAGGAGTGGGGAAAGGGTAGGAAAGGAGATTGGAAAGTTCACCGGGACATATCATTTAGGTCCATTTAGGTAGTGGCAAGGAGCTAGAGATTTCACTGCAGTTAATATTTGGAAATATATTTAGACTTTATCAGTTACAAGAAGGCATTGAAAAGTCTTAAGCAGGGAAATGACTTGAGCTGACTTAATATTTATTTGGTCTCTGGCTGTGGTATGGAGAATTGACTGCAGGGGCAGCAAGAGTGGAGGAAGACCCCCAGAGCATCCCTGAGTCTCCTGGTCACACAGCCTTGGATGTTTCTCAGATGTGGCTCCAACATTCTATCTTAACAGCTCACTCTCTGCTCTCTTTAAATGACATCCTCCTGCCTCTCCTCACTTGCCTCCTCAAGCCCAGACCCTGCCATCCTCCTTTACCCTCACCAGGGCACTCCTCAGCTGTTCCCTACTACTGGGGAGCAGTCCACACACCCACTGCCAATTTACACTTATGAGGATACACTCTCTAGCCTCCCTTTTACCCAGAAAATACCACCAGGCCACTAGAATATAGAACCTGTTTATTCCTTATATATGACATTCCTTATTTTTTAGCAGGCCTAGAATTTCAAGCTCTCTAAGTTTCAAACACTCAAGCTCAACGAGCATGCATAGAAACACAGTTTTGTTTTAGTATGGATTTCAGAAAGTTTTAAATAAAGCAAATATTCTTTCCTAAACTTTTATATCAAATAATCTTAATGAATTGCACAAACTCACTGGAAAACAAAGACATCAGTTCCTGAAAAGTCTTGGAATTTTGCCTTAATCCATAGCTCGGAAAGGCAAGCCGGAATGTTACAGAAACATTCCAAACGATGTTGCACAGGTCAGGGAAAACCACGTTTTTTCAAACATCTTCAAACATCATGTCCCTTATTTATTTACAACGCCAGATATGTGCAGGCTTCTGGTGTTGGTGGAATGCAGCTGACCCCGTAGAAATATTTCTGGCTGCTCAGTTACACTTTGAAGTCGTTAAAATTTTCCAGAGCCAATACCCCAAATTTCTGATAACATGAGGTACGTAATGTACAGCAAATACACCAGGTTAAAACAGAGTCAAGTTCTTAGAAACAAGTTGGTAGTTTTCAGTTACAAAAGCTACTACTATTATCCTTACTGAATAAAATGAGAGTGGCAGAGGCAGAGGAGGCTTTGAAAGCAGGATAAGATTCCTCATGACTTCCCTTGTGAACAGGGGCCTCAGATCAGCCTGCAGTGGACATCAGAGAGATTCACGTTACCCCAGTGTGATAAATAATGAAACACAATGCATAATTGTCAGCAAATTCTTAGAACCTTCTCAGACCCAAGCTACCATGCAGAATGCATTACCTCAGGCTCTACAGGGTCACGAGGGAGGTAACCAAGTGTTGAGAGGAGTAAATAGACATTATTGTACCAAACTCCTGTCGTTATAACAACCCTCTAAAAAACTGGAATTCCATTTTGCTCAGCTGCTTTCCCGACTCCGTCGGGAAAGAATAAATGGTCTTTGCAATCCTGAGCATGTAAATTTAGCTTCTAATCTTACTTCAACCATAGACCTGGCTGCTTAACTTGTGAAATAAAGACTTGGTCTCTTATTCTCACTTAACCTGGAAATATTCTCATAATATGGAAAATGCAGGATGAAAAGTAATACTTAAAAAAGAGAGGCTAATGACACAGGAGGCCCAATTATGTTGTAGTTGTTTAACCAGGAGGGACTCCGGTACCCAGATCAGAAACAGAATTGAGTGCTTCTATTGAGACAGGTGTCAAATTCTCCTACTTCAGAGACCAGGGAGATATCATAACTCTAAAGATGTCCCAAATTATGGGCAGAAGAGGGAAGTCTGCTTCCTGTTCCTCCTGTCTGTTCAACTTCAAGGGCAGTAAGGGACCTGAAAAAATTAATGTCATTTCCCAAAGTGCCCAACTCATTTTCAGGAGCAGTTCACAATTTTGCCCATCTAGCAGTAGAAAGCAGTTAACACAGCACCAGCTCAGGAGGCAGAAAACGTGAGGAAGGCCTTGATTCACCAATGACCAGCTGACAATGACCAAAAGCCATGGCTAATTGTCCGCTTAAGATCATTCTCTACTTCCCCCATATCTCCCAAAATAGGTTCTTTTTATTTCTTTTATAACAAAGCAATATAACAAAGCAACTTACAATTATTTTTATTTCCTTATTTATTTGTCTCTACCTCCAATACATAACTTACACAAAGGCAGAAAGCTGTCTGTCTTGTCCAACTTTCTGTTTCCCAGGCCCTAGCACTTGTATGATACAAAATAAAAATTTAGTGAATATCTGTTGAATGAATGAGTGAATGAATCTTTGAACTCATTTTTCTCACTTGTGAATTGGGGGAAGTGGAGATACAGTCTACTTCACAGGATATTTAAAATATCAAATGAAATCATACATCTAAAGCATTTTATGAAGTAAAGGTGTAATTATTTTTTTAAATTTTTTTATTGGAGTTCAATTTCCCAACATATAGCATAACACCCAGTGCTCATCCCGCCAAATGTCCCCCTCATTGCCCATCACCGTAAAGGTATAATTAAAATGAGCTTCTGTTATTATTAACTTCACATGAACGTCTTCTAACTCCGGAGAGAATAGCATTCCTTTCTCTATAACCAATAAAAAAATATATTCTTAATGTTGCTTACTGTAACAGAGTTGTCAAACAGAGGTTTCGGGTAAACTAACCTTTAAATTAAAAAAAAAAAAAAGACAATTTTAACAGTGGGCCAATAGTTGGGAGAAAATTGTGTATTATATATTTTATGACTTCATTTGATACAGTATTTGACTTAATAGAGTGCAATACCATTATCAGGCAATCTTTTATCTGAGTTCAGACACAATTCTTGATGAATTGAGGGAATGGACTTGAACTATTTATGGCATATTGACTTTTGTCTCACATTTATATGTAAATTCATTTGGACGCCTTTTTGGTTGGAAACCAGATGTTAAATTTTAATTCATTATCTCTTTGGAAAGGAGAGACATTTAAAATACAAACCAGTGTTTTTAAGCCACATTTGCTAGTGGATGGACTATTTAAAGACTTCCTAAGAGTCTTGAATAATAAGACATGTCATCTAAAAAAATCTTGTTGTCCCTTTGGGAATTCAAACTATTTAGGGTTACATAATATTACTTCAATGCATATGTAGCTGACTGCTAATAAACTACAAAATGTCACCATTTCAACTAGATATTCTCAGAAGAAAACATAAATATCAGAGATAGAAAAATAATTTTATTGCTGCAACAACCCAGGCCAGATCTACGCTTATCTATGTTGAAAGACCAGTTGCGTAAAGAAGTTCCAAATTTTATTTTTAGGAGACTATGAGAAAAGCATTCAAAAGAACATCCATGGGACATGTCTCCCACGTTTTCATTTAAAATCGGCATTTCACTGCTTAAGAGTTTAGTTATTTTGTGCATTCCGAATAATATTTTGAGAAATACTTGTTAGAACTAGTTGTATTTTGTCATTAAAATTTGGTTTGGGTCAGTTCCATTCCATTCAACAGAAACATTTATTCAGCACTTGCTACGTGTTAAGCACTGTTTTAGACACAGGGTAGAGAATAGCACAAGGAAGCTTGCGCTATAGTGGAGAGAAAGATATGCACCTGATATCGGGACACCATAGTTTGTGCAACATTAGAAGGACAGAACACTTTGGGGAAGTGCAGGGAGGAGCACCACGTTAATGCCCTCAAACAGAGCAGATGGAGAAATACTGCCTGGAGCAAATGCACCATCCCTGTGTCCTGGAGGGTGGATTCTTACTGAGCCCAAGATGGTCATTATGATCCAGCAATCCCATTATTTTCCTTAGTAAAGCCTTGCTTTTCTTCTTTCTTTTAAAGATTTTATTTATTTATTTGACAGAGAGTGAGAGAGCACAAGCAGGGGAAGAAGCAGAGGGAGAGGGAGAAGCAAGATCCCCGCTGAGCAGGGAACCCCAACATGAGGCTTAATCTGAGGACCGTGGGTGGAATCATGACCTGAGCTGAAGGCAGATGCTTAACCAACTAAGCCACCCAGGCAACCTAGCCAAAGCCTTCCTTGATTACATTTTAAAAGCCCACTTTCAATATTAGATATTTACATTTCCCCTTCTCATGTTTTCCCTGCCTGTGTAATGATTTCAGGCACAACATTCCCAACACACACAAATCAATAATCTATTTCCTCACTGCTCCTACTTTTTACTAAAGGAGTTAAAAGAACAGATGTTTGGTTTGCCCTTGCCTTGCTCTTCTGATTGTTACTTGGGTTGCTGGAACCTCCAAGGACACATTTAAAGGATGCTGGAGTTCTGGACAATAACAGAATTATATTTACTAAACCTCCACCCAGGTCTCTGGTTATTGTCATCTCTGCCTTCTTTCCTCACTTGACTGTTTTCTCCTCCTGTTCTAAGCTTTGATCACTCTGCCTACACACAACTGGAGGATTCTCGGGCATTCTCACCTTCCTCAGCAAGAGTGAGAAACATGAAACATGAAAAAGTCTTTTGAACTCGTGTTCATACCTATCTCTAGTGCTTACCTTTCACAAAAACTAAGATCAAAATATTTTTGACTCCCGACACTTTGCACAGCAACAGCTAATAGTGGAATGAGGCTGAGGAATAGTAGCCAGTGAAGTTGTGAAAACTGGCAGTCTAGTGATGACTCCAGGAGGACGGGAAAGAAAATGATAAGCAAACCTTTTTGTGCCTGAGGACATGTGCATTTTTTCCTGAGGGAAAACCCACAGCTCTCATCAGATTCTCAGAGTGGTCTGGGACATGGGAAAATGGCTAAGAATTAGTAGATCAGAAGTCATGATGCTCACATAATTCAGGGCGTTTAATCATTTGTATGGTGACGATGAGAACCCATCTTTCATCAAGTCCTCCTTTCTGTCAATACTTCTTTATTTTCTCTTTTGGGTGTTAGTTCTTGCCTCCTCTACTATTCATGAAAGCATCCCAGGAGCCAAAAAGCTAGGAGATCACCAGGCATCTACCTAGGAGCTAGCAGATGTGTATGACTCTCAGGTAATGATGGAGGATGACAGAAAAGAGACTTGACTAGAGAAGGACCTGTGTTATTCATGCTCTTCTTCTTGTCCCTTCATCAGTAATTAGGAGCACCTGCAGAGGATCATGGAGTTCCTCCTCCTCCCCTGAACAAGCTTTGCCTCCACAAATATTGCCCTTTAGCAATAGGCAATGCAGGATGTCTTATAAGTACATATCCTATACTGTATCCCACTCAAAACACTCAGCTAAGATGGGAACAAAGTAGGAAGATTTTGGAAAATACTCTTGAGCATAAAGCTTCACATGTACATGAAGTTCTTTCATCACAGCACTCATCTCAGGATGGCTTGTTGCTCAAAAGCCTTGCAGAACATCTTCAGATCTTGTTTAGCCTTATAAGTACAAAGCAAAGGTTCTCAATGTTGGTTGTACTTCGGAATCACCTAGGGAGATTTAAAAATTGCTGACCCCAATATTCCAACACGATGATTCTGATTTAATTGGGCAAAAGCAATGGTTCTTACTCTAGGTCATACATCAGAATCACTTGTGGCCATTTTTAACTGACCTGTTCCCTAACTCCAGAAATCTGAGTATGAATCTTTGGGAATGAGAGCTACACAACTGTCATTTCCAAAACTTCTCAAGTGATTCTAATATGCAAGAAGGTATTGAGATTCGCTACTCTGCATTCACACCTCGCCATTGATTCAAAATACTAATAGCCTGCTCTATTCAAAAAAATGACCATCTGTGGATCCTGGCTTTTTCCAAAAACTGAATCTACCTCTCAGAATTTTTAAAAAATTTGTCACAAAACCTAACAACATAGCAAAAACAAAAAAGTAGCCTTTGTGTGAATCCATTCATAAACCTCCTAGATGATTTCTTTTGAGAAGCCAACACTCCACTGGTTGCAAGTAGATGTTCTTGATCATATGTCCTGTTTTGAGGCCTTTAAAATTACCCAAATGCATGGATTCTGCCAAAATACATAAAAAATTCCATAAAATCTATAATAGAATATGATAATACATAATACATAAAATACATAAAAAATTCCATAAAATCTATAATAGAATATGAGTGAACCACCATAGAGCCACATAATAGAATATTTATAGGCTAGTTCATTCAGGATTTCTCACTAGTCAATAAAAATAATAGCTAATATTTATTGAACAATTACTATGTGTCCAAGGTTCTCTTAGAACTTTACATCCAGGGGATCCCTGGGTGGTGCAGCGGTTTAGTGCCTGCCTTTGGCCCAGAGCGCGATCCTGGAGACCTGTGATCGAATCCCACGTTGGGCTCCCGGTGCATGGAGCCTGCTTCTCTCTCTGCCTCTCTCTCTCTCTCTCTCTCTCTCTCTCTGTGTGTGTGTGACTATCATAAAATAAATAAAAATTAAAAAAAGGAACTTTACATTCATTATAAAATTTATTTTCACGACTGCCTTCTGGCATAAATAATATTATTATCCCCAAATTATAGGCTTAGAGATTTAAGTAATACTTTTTCTTATCAGTTTCATAGAATTTGATGCCTAAATAAAATTATAAATTACTACTTGGAATTGACTTTAATAATTAAAAAAAAAAAAAAGTCAGAATCATGACCTTTATACCTCTAGGTGCTAAGATTTAACTGCTTACATCTAGTGAATATGTTAAAATACCTGTCGGTTAAATCTATTTTTTGTATCACATAAACCCATTGCCTTCCAAACCTCAAAGCCCATAGTAAGACCTTTCCTTCTAAAAGTATATTTCTTTCTTACTTCTCTGAGTGGGCCCAGTAGAGAACACTTAAGATGCAACTCAAAGGAAATATACGGTAACTCAAAATTTTTACAGAGCAGTAGATTCATGTTTAAAGAAAAAGCACACACATGATCCACTCTGTAGTAACAGAATTCATTGTTTAATGATTTGTCAATATTATATTATTACAATTGAATCCATATTGACTGGAAAAATGTATTCACTCAAATCACAAAGACACTGTTGTAGTAATCTATAATGGCCCCACAAAGATGTTCATGTCCCAATCCCAGGTATGGATGCATATGTAATCTCACCTGGCTGAAGAGACTTTGGAGATGTGATGAAAGTTAAGAACCTCAAGATTACAAATCATCCTGAATTATCTGGGTGGACATGAGTTCATTAAATGTAGAAGACACAGATAAGGGGGCTAGAGACATGTGGCTTGAAAAAGATTCTACTCACCTTTGCTGATTTTGAAGATGGAGGAAGAGATAATGACCAAGGAGTGAGGGCAGCTTCTAGAAGCCAGGAAAGGCAACAAGTAATTTTCTTAGAGCCTCCAGAAGGAAACACAGCCCTGCCGTCATCTTGATTTGAGTCTGATGAGATCAGTTTTGGACTTCTGATTTACCGTACAATAATAAATGTGTGCTGTGTTAAGCAACCTAAATGTGTGACATTTTGTTCTGGCAGCAGTAAAAAACTAACACTGATACAGTCCTAGTTCTGCCATCAATTCACCGTTAACTGCTAAAGAAATCTTCAGATTACAATGCCTTCAGCTCTAAGTGGAGATTATGTTACAGTTTTAAGGAATAAATATATCCCTTTATTAGTTTTGATTTTTATTAATTATATGCTATTCCTTACATTCAGCTAAAACTATCATCAATCATAACCTCAGTGGTTATATTGTCATGTGCTTAAATTCAGCCACTACTTGAACTCCATTTTTATTGTTATTTCAATAGTCAATTGAATAAATGTTCACCAAGGCCCTGTACTTGCAAGGCATTTTCATCAGGTATAGAGGAAGATTTCTAACCTGTAATTACTATTACATAAAATTGTGCTTGTGATTTCAAACAAAAGAAACTTAAAGCATTTTCTTGTATTTTTCTAAGTCCTACCTATGTAGTTAGGACTGTTGATATGGTTAGTAGTTTTTTCAAATGAGAATATGCACAATTTGAAACAGATTTTGCAACATTGATAAGTTTTAGAAAATAATAAAAATGCAAAAAGATTTTGAAGTAAAAGTTTAATAGAATTTATTGTGACCACTGTTGAATATTAGTGTGGCAAATTGTATGTAAAAATAAGGGGACAGTAGGTGGGGCTATATAGGGGCAGGATTGGTTGCATATTGATGCTGGGTGATGGGTTCACTGGGGTTCATTATAATCTTCTGCTTTTGTGTAGGTGTGAAATTCTCCATAATATGAAGCTTTAAAAATACTGCACATTAGGAAGCATGATCATATATTTTTTAGTTAACGCCAATTTAAAGGAAAGTTGAAAACGACTAATTTTTTTCCTATGAATTGATCTGCCCTCTCCTTTTTATTTTCCCCATCCCAGCCACAGTAGTTTACATATTCATTACTTGGTCCCTAGATTCCTGTAGTCAACTCCTACCTAATAGCCCTTATTTCAACATCTCCCCAAATCATTCCTCTATAAAACCCATTCTATGCTTTATGCTATTCCAACATCCATGAACTTTTCAATGGCATTCTATATGTAAATTCCTCTGTCTTATTTTTAAAGTTTTCCCACCTTTTTGACCCAAACTTTATTTCATTTCTCTCTAACCCAACAGATTCTAGAAAGTCTGGTTTCTTTATTCTTCCAGAGATGTCATTCATTCTTGGTATACGTGAACAATCTTCTTCCTCTCTATGTATGCCAATTCTACCAGTCTTTTAAGATTGATTCATTTCCCTGAATAATTATTTTATTTTTGGACACTGAAATAAGAAAATTATAAAATAGATAGATAGATATTTAATATTTAAAAATACACGTATACATATTTTTTATCTTAATAGGTTTATGATATTTGCTTAATTTGACCAACTTGATAGTGTCAATTACTGAGGAATTGGTCACCTAAAAATGCAAAATGAATGGACCTAATAGAATTCTTTGCTTTTTCAATATACTTTTTGGCATTAAATCTAAACCAAACTTAAAAATTCTATAATTTTGAGGTATTATGTAGAGGTAGTGTTTTACTTTTTGATTGTTTCACAGTATCTCTAAAGATAAACAAACAAATGATAAAGATGAAAAATGTAAGATAGATGTTCTTATTTCTTTCTTTTACAGTTTGGAATCCAGTGACCTTTTGAGATATATTTGCCTGCTGAGAATTAGGGCTGCCTAGAAAGTGGTGAGCTGGCTGACTCCCTAAGCATTTACTCTGGGGCCCTTGTCCCTTGTACAGTGCTTTCCATAAAGCCCTACTTGGGTTAACCTCAAAGGAATGCAGTTTGCCTGGGGCCAAGACCTCTGCAGCACATCCATGAAAATCAGCAATGTAGCTGGATATACAATATCAATCTACAGAGTAATACAAGGGCCCCTTGATAAGATAAAAAACATCTTAGGTCCAAGGCATCATGAGATTAAGGGTAAAATTGGATTTCTACTTTAAAACGCAATCATATTCTCTAATAGTGTGTCTCTGTCCTCATTAAAGGATTTTGCTTCTTACAGAATATTTGTACTCTAAAAACACTAAATATTATAGTATTTTAATTTATATAAAGCTAAATTGGCTTTTGCATATGGGCTTTACCATTCTTTCGCTTTTCTTGAAGACTTGGCTGCTCAAATAGACAGAGACCTAAGGAAATTTGTGAACGACCTTGGAATCTATGTGTTGGTAGGCTGCTTTGAAAACCTCTATGTAGTCTGGGAATGACTCCCAGACACAATTTAATAAGCACCTCCTTCCCATGCCCTTCCCTTTTGTTTGTAAACTCTTCCTTTAGCTTCCCTGACATTACTCTTCTGGTTCTCCTACCACTTTGACTTCAAAATGCTTTCTCCATTCACCCATTCATACGGATTTTTTTAAAGGATTTTATTTATTTATTCATGAGAGACAGAGACAAAGAGAGAGATACAGAGGCAGAGACACCGGCAGAGGGAGAAGCAGGCTCCACGTAGGGAGCCCAATGCGGAACTCGATCCCCGGACTCCAGGATCACACCCCAGGCCAAAGGCAGGGCCCAAACCACTGGGCCACCCAGGGATCTCATATGGATTTTTAAAGACTATAGGCCTTGGGGTACCTGGGTGGCTCAGTCAGTTAATCGTCTGACTTGATCTCTGGGTCCTGAGATGGAACCCCACATCAGGGTCTCTGCTCAGCAGAGAATCTGCTTCTCCCTCTCCCTCTGTGCTCTCCTTCTCCCACTCTGGCTGTAGCTCTCTCTCAAGTAAATAAATAAAATTTAAAAATAAATAAATAAAGACTATAATCCTTGACACATACCCAATAAGCTCTCCCACTTTGTTCACTTTTAATTTCTTCTCTACCTGATCCAGCTACCAAGCACCCTATTTCCTCTCAACAAGTTTTCTCCTTTGTCTTGTTACCTGCAGCTTCATACTCAGATAACCCTGAGACACTTTCTCACTTTTACTCTCAATACCAGTTTTTGCTGGTGAGGATGTGGAGCAACAGAAATTCTCATTTACTGCTAGTGAGAATGCAAAATGATACAGCCACTTGGGAAGACAGTTTGACAACTCTTATAAAACTAAACATACTCTTACCATGTGATCCTGCAATCATCCTCTTTGGTAATTATTCAAATAAATAGAAAAGTTACATCTACACAATAACCTGCACATGCATGTTTATAGCAAATTTATTCATGATTGTCAAAACGTAGAAGCAACCAAGATGTCCTTCAATAGGTGAATGGGTAAACAAACTGGTACAATGGATATATTATTCATTGATGAAAAGAAATGAACTACCAAGTTGTTTGCTAAATAAATGAGTGAACAAATGAATACAACCACTTTGTCTTACCTCCAATAGTATATTTTGCAGCTTTGTGAGAACATTTTAAATGATAAAGAAAGCACAATTCCTACTCTTCCACCTGCATTAATTTCATCTCACCAACTATTTGTGGTTTTCTTAGCAGTAAAATGTAGAGTCATGACTGCCACAAATCCTGGGCTACAATGAAAGAAACCAGAACATCAATATTTGTATAATAAAGATACCAAGCTCATGTAGACAGAGGTGCAATAGCTATTTGAAATCTTCATTTGAATCTTCATTACACTATACAGTCTTTTTAATTTTTTATTTTTTTGCTTTAAATATTTTAATTAATTAATTTTTTTAAAGATTTTATTTATCTATTCATGAGAGACACAGAGAGAGAGAGAGAGAGAGAGAGAGGCAGAGACATAGGCAGAGAGAGAAACAGGCTCCACGCAGGAAGCCTGATGTGGGACTCGATCCCAGGACTCTAGGATCATGCCCTGGGCCGAAAGCAGGCGCTTAACCACTAGCCACCCAGGCGTCCCTTAATTTACTTATTTGAGGAGAGAGAAAGACCAGGAGATGGGGGAGAGGGAGGGGAAGGGGCAGAGAGGAAGAGGAGTTGAAAGGCGGAGGGACAGAGAGAGGAAGGAGCAGAGAGAGAAGCAGACTCCCCTGCTGAGCAGGGAGTCCAATGCAGGGCTCAATCCTAGGACCCTGAGATCATGACCTGAGTTGAAGGCAGACCCTTAACCAATTGAGCCACCCAGGCACCCCTTTGCAGTCTTGACAAGCTCCCACTTCATTGAGAAAATAGACACCATCTGAAAGATCTGAATTCCTTCAGGTTCCCTCTTCATCTATTATCCATGGGCATATGAAGACATGGAGAAATGCAGAAGCAGCAGTTACTGAGAACCTTCTCAGGTATCAAGCACTGCACCATGCAATTACTCCCAAACTCCATGGACCTCAGTAGGGCACCTGGGTGGTTCAGTGGGTTAAGTGTCTGCCTTCAGCTCAGGTCATAATCCTAGCATCCTGGGATTGGATCAAGCCCCACATCAGTCTCCTTTTTCAGCGAGGAACTTGCTTCTCTTTCTCCCTCTGCCTTCTGCTCCCCCGCCTTGTGCTCTCCTTCTCTGTCAAATAAATAAATTTAAAAAAATTTTTTTAAAGAATATGGACCTCAGGAAGGCTACATGAGTATCTGACCCAAGTTAAATTCTATTTTTAGAATAGAGATATGAGCCAAATTTCTTGGACTCCCAAGCCCAAGTATGTTATTCTCTTCCCATACCACTGATTCTAGTTTAAAATTTCAGAACCCAAAAGAAATGAAATTTAGTTAAAAGCAAATCTTACTTCCACCTTCCTAGGATATTTTTATCCAGCATATCAGAGACTTAGGAGAATTAGACTAGTTGATCACTAAGGGTAATATTGACTGTGATTTGCAAAATGCCATTGAGTAATCTAGTTAAGGCTTAGGTATTTTTAGGACAAAAGCAGTTAAATATTCTGTCATAATCAGTAACCATTCCTTTCTAATTGCCATTAAGAAAGTAAAAGGTTCACCAGATATAGGTGACAGACATATGTTTAGAAGGTTTTATAAAACTAAAAATAAATTTGGTTTATCTTAAAAATTTTGAGATGGTTTTCTCCAGATAGGAAATCCAATTAAAAAACCAACCTCTAAAAAATAAAACAAAAATAAAACAAAACAAACAAAAGCCCAACCTCTTTATTCCTAGAGTAATGTAAAGACAGTATTAAACCAATGCAATTATCATTAATGTTATCACCATACATGCAGTCATGATAAAGGGCTCAAATAAATCCCAGTTTCAATACATGTTCTTTAATCTGTCACACTTGGAATTTTTAGCAATGTTGACTTTAATAGAATATCTTTTGATTTAGAAAAGCTTAACATAATCATGTTGAGGCTTTTAAGAATGGTCTTAGATTGCTTTCTCCATCGTGTATCCCCATAGGACTTGTCTGAAATTTTTTTCAAGTAAATGCTCATTTTAAAGAACCATTTCTCACTCTTGCAAGTGTGGAAGTAAATCATATGTATAAACTTGAAACAGCCTGGTGTGATTTTTATGGAAATAACATTGGCAGTTCAACAATGGAACCCAGGGTGGGAGTACCGGCTGTTATAAATACATTGCTAATAACGTCAGTGCATTTCCCTTGTCTTCCACACAAGTATCTCTGGGGAAATAGTAACTCTGTTACATGCTAACCTGAATTCCTGTCATTGTACTCTACACATCAGTCTCTTGAATCTCAGGCTTGTGGCCTATGGCTGAGGTTATCATCCTAGTGAGCCACACACAGACACTGACACAGAATGGAAATAAATAGAAAGGATTTTTTTTTCTTATATATGAGAGACAAATGATTCATGAGCTCAGCAATAAATCAGAGTGAACCAAAACAACTGAACAGTAGGACAAATCTTAGCTGGAAAAACTGGAAGTTTCCAGGGGAAACAATATTAAATATAAAGCCTTTCCTATGTGTTGATAACTACATTGGCTTCAAGTTTCTAAACCATTGAAAGTGATGACAAATCTAGCTTTACAACATGGCAAATGCATCATTTCCTTCCCTTTCCCCTCTACACCACACCCTCCCCCACCCCAGGATTTAAGAGAAAAGGCTGAGGACAGCAAACTCAACAAGATTATGCTCTAGAACTTCAGTCTGGCTTCTCTGAGATTTTTGGCTTTTTCTTCAGAGAACAATTGCTCTGTGGGGAAGCAGGTGTGCAACTTCTCTCTAGGACTTCTGACTTTGCTTTCTGTGATGTTTCTACATGCATACAACAGCTCATCTACTTGTAGCTTTTATTTTGTAATTATCAGTGCTTTGCACATGATTCAGGGCTTGTGGCACATAAGCCTCAGAGAATGACTAGTAATGCTAAATACTGATAAAGCATGACTATCTAATTTGATAACTCCAACAATTGTGTCATATCTGAATCTGGTTCTGACACCTGCTTCATCTTTTTTCCTTTGGTTTTTCCATGCCTTGTAGTGTTTTTTTTTTTTTTTGTAAGCTAGATATAATGTATCAGTTAATAGGAACTGAGAGAAATAGGATTTTAGTGTGAGATTTTCTATTAATCAATTTAGAAGTTGGGCTATATTTAATACTTGCTGTTACCTTAGGTGCCAGAGGCTTCAAATTCTTCTAGTAACTTTGATTTTTCTCTTCTCTCCTGACTTGGACTCCCTTAAGTATTCTTCCTGAAAGGGAGTCTGACTTTTGCAGCTCTCAGTTATAATCCACCGTTGTTATAGGGAACTCAGTTTATGTGACTTCTGTTCTAGGGAAGCAGATATTGGCTATGCTTCTCTGGATTTGCCTACCTCTCTAGATTTTGGTGTGACAGTTTGTCCTGTGATTTTAGTTCTCTGATGGGTTCTAGAACTGTTGTTGACTTTCACTTTCTTTGCCTTTCTCTTGCTGTAAGGAAGGGAATGATGATTTCCAAGCTCTTCAAAATATTGGAGCTGAAATCATAAGTCCACCATATAGTCCTGGAAACCAGGAAATAGTTTCATTTGTTTGTTTAATTTTGCTTTTAGCCATAGCAAGAAGGATTTACATGTTTTAAAAGTTAAAAATGAAAATCAAGTATATAAAAAAAAAGAAAATCAAGTATATAAAAACACACACACAAGTCAAAAGCTATGTCTCTGAGATCAAAGGTATCAAGACAGCACCACCATAGCCCCTAGTTGTGATTCAACATCCTTCTAAGACAAAGAGCAATGAGTTCACAGCACCCATAAAGCATTCATTCAGTCATTCAACAGCTATACCTCCTCCAAAACCTCACACTTGGAAATCTCCCTACCAAACAAAAAATCTTTAAGCCCACCAACACTTCCACTTCTTTACTCCACACAGCTATAGAAAAAGTATTTTATTGCTGGCTTTTTAAATCCACTTCATGGCCAAGTAGACTACATTTGCCTTAGCTTCTGGGGTTGGCTTCCACCCACCTTACAAACTCTAATACCTAGCTATAGTGAATGATTTGCTGTTCAATGAAATATGCCTTTGCACCTTTATTCATGCAGCTTCTACTGCCTGGAAATTTTTCCCACCCTGCCTTTTGAAATTCTATTCATCTTTCAATCAATAATAACTTTATGAATCTACTCAATTCTGTGAGTTTCTGTCTTTAAACTACATAGCCCTCTATTTATACCTCTACTATGCACTTACATTACTCTGCCTTTTATTTAAATTTAGGTGCACCAACTTTATCACCTCTAGAAAGTGAGTTCTAATTTCTCTTAAGAAGTAGTTTATACACTGTGCTTTATATGTGGTGAAAAAAATCATCAGTCTAATGCATAAAGGAAAGATATTAAGTTTGTGCTGAGAACAGTGAGTTGCTAAGGCTCATTGAGTTATAGAATTTCACAGTTAGGAATTGCAGCATATGTTGCATAAGCAACATGTTAGAAAAATACACTCAAGGAATGGATTCCACTGATAACCGGTCCTTGTTTTAGATTGGTTCAATATCCAGAGCCAAGAATTCTTCAAGTGATATTTCTCTTGGAGCATTATTGCTCATGCTAAGGTTCATTGGCCATCTTTCTATTCAGTCACACAACCTGGTAAATCTTCTCAAAGTTAACTCTCATAAGATTGGCATTTCAGTATCCAAAAAATCAGGGAATTTGAAAGTTTTAAGATTTCACTTTGTAATCTGTTTAATTAAGTGTGAAATAAGACAGGTTACTCCCTGAGCACTGTTTAGATTCTGTTACGTGATCATGTAGCCTGACCTTGACCATCTCCACTGAGTATCAAGGTTTCATTTTCTCAGGTTTTCTAAAATTTCCTGTGTCTCCACTAAATTTGTTTCAATGTAAAAGAAAAGTTATAGAAATTTAGCAAAGTGCTGGTAACTGTCTTTTTAGAAACTTTCTAGAAAGAAAACAAAGGAAAATCTCTATAAACTTTCTAGAAAAATCTACTTGCTTATTTAAAAACAACAAAAAATATGGATATGTTACTGATTGTTGGAGTCAAGACATAAATAAATAAATAATGAAGCTGGAAAAGTCCATGGAAGAAAAGTTAAGATAATGAAGGGGAAGTTGAGGCTTCTGTGAAGAAAGTCCAAAAATAATTAGATATCATAAATATGGAATGATAAGAGCTGAGAGGAGGATGAGATAAAAATGCATAAAGTCACTAAGTTATTGAATAGAGCAAACATGGCTGAGTAAATTTTAGAATAATAAACTAAGGAATATCTTTTGAAGTTTCACTGAAGTCAAGAGCAGTACTATTTAGGAAACATTTAAACTGGTAAAATTACCTCAACAGACTCATGAAAAATTAAATAGCCTAAGCAAGAGTTTTAGTAAGGCAATAGTTGAATTCCAAGGATTATAAAGAAATGAAATCCACAAGTATGTAAGAAGCATCCACTATGGAGTTTGTTCCAAATGGATATATATTTTTAATGCCATGGTTTTAACAACAATTGAGGCCCTACATAGGCATTTCATCTGATGAAAAATTCTAATAGGTTCAAGTCCATATACTAGAGATAATTCAGGTAAATCACTGTTCTCAATTGTCATATACACATAGCAAAATATTGCTGTACAGGACAGAGTATTATACATTTTCAGGCAAGTTAAGTCAAAGAATAGCTTTTGTAAGAGAAAGAGGAATATTTAATTAGAATGTAATAACTACAATACATAGCAACTGCTTAAATCAGGAATCAATTTCTATTTTAGACTGATGTTGCCTTAAATGGCAAGCTAACAATTTCCATCAACAAAAGAGCTTTTATATGAGCCCTGACAACTTATATCAGGTAGATTTTGCAATGGCATAATACTCCCTCAATTAATATTATCCATTAGCTGAATCTGTTAAGAAAAAGTTTGTATGATTTAGAAAACAACTCATGTTGGTTTAATCATAACATTTCTTAAAATGCCTCCATTCTCAATTTCCTTTCTGAGTTGATTTGAGTCAGCATCTGCCCAACTACCCAGACATCTTCAATTAATACAAAAAAACTTACTGATATTTCAAGTTTTGTCTGGTTGTTAGATTATACCTGGTACCTAGTGATTAATCAATAAGCATTTCATGAATGCATGAATAAATTAATGAATAAATAGCTGTAGTAATGGTCATTGTCAACATGGTGTACATTTCATAAGAACTTGGATATGTATGTGAGAATAGTAAGTCCAATGTGCTATTGGAATTTAAAAGAATGTCTAGAGAAGAGAGTCACATACCTTTGTCCAGTGATCACAGTGTGCAAATTCTTTAGCATTATTATCTCATTTAATTTGCACCTCAATTCTTTACAAATGACATCATGGAGCATCAACAATGCACAAGACACTTTTTATTCATGACCTCATTGATCCTACCAATAAATTTGTGAGGAAGGTATTATTTTGACAAATATATAAATGATAACACTAAAACTCAGAGAGATCAGAAAATTTGCTGCAGGTCACCCAAGTTAAATGTGCCAAGTAGAGGATTCCAACCTAGTTCTCTGTGCCCCAGAATAAATGTTCCACAAGTTAAATTTTGAAGTTCAACCTTTTCATGATACCACAAGTGTTTTAAAATCAGTATGTGAGTTGCTAGCATTTTGAAATTGCTACAGAAACAAATATTCCCAAAAAAGGATATTTCAGAGCCTTTAAATAGCCCTGTCATCAACATTTCTTAAATATACATAATGCAGCACAAGAGCAATTTGCATGTTTTAATACTTGGCAAAACATCAAAGTTTGCTTCTTTAATATGATGTATCCTTTAGTTGGTCATGACAGATTTATAACTACTGGATATTTTCCAAAAGTCATTATGCTTCCTGATTTATTCATTTGTTTTAATCTTATAGAGATTTGAATTGAACTCTAAATTTGTATGATTAGAACACTGAAGTTGAGATCTGTCTAAAAAAAGGATTGAAAGAAAAACTGCTTTGGCAAATATCAATCATTGGAAAGAGTCACTTAATAATTTTGGTTTTGATTGTATTCATTGTATTTTCCAATAAGTATGTCAGTGGAAGATGGACAAGGAAGCTGTGAATAGACGTTGACATGCAGTGTCAATATGAACATGATCAAAACATTTGGTTAAGAGCATGGGATTGCAGTCAGATGGATTTGGTCTCAGGTTCTCCATCTGTCACTCACTTGCCCTATGGCCACAGGCATGGACTTACCTTCTCTGAGCATCAATATTTGCATCTTTAATGCTGGGGAAATACCTACCTCCCAGTGTTTTTGAAATAAAATTTTAATAAAGCAATACAGATACAGAAATGAAATGACTAATACATCATTGAAATGCCACTCAATAAATGGAAACTATTTCTACTGTTATTATTTTAAATAATAAACCTTGTTAAATAAGCAACAGAGATTGGTGTTTCTCGTATCTTTTTCATACATCATACATAGGTATGTCCTTATAAATTGGATCCAGGGAGAGACATGGAAAAGAGGTCAAACTGTCTCTGATATTCACTTTACTGCAGAGTCATCTGCATTTTTTAGCATCTTTGGTCCCCCACTTCTTGGTTTCATCCCCTCATGTTTGTACCCTCTTCAACGGAAGGTCTATCCTTTCCTGAGATAGACAACATCTAAACTTCAGCACTTCTGTCCCTGCCTTGGCTCTTTACCTACCCTGTTCTCAACTGGCTCTCCCTTCACATTTTTCTGATAATCTAACTCACCAAGATAGTTATGTCTGTTTTTTAAAATCGGATACTGATACTGTTTTGTCTTATATTTTATAAAAGAACAATTGATTCTTTCAGGACACAGTTGTATAAAAATTAGCTTATAAACTAATACCTCTTATTAGACAGAGCTATTTTTATATGATCCAAGCTACCCTAACCATTATATTTCACTATAGATGACCAGTTTTAGATGTTGATAGGATATTTAACTCCTACTTAATAATAATGTTGAAATTACTTCATTTTATGGAGACATAACTAATAACTCTCTACTTTAAGGATACAGAAACCCCACATGGTTTCTTCCTCTCATTTTTTTTCCTTCAAGCTCTCAAATACTGAGAAAGCAGCTCTTAGAAATAAGGACAGAGATGATACTGAGAAAGTACTAAAGATCAGATATGCAGAAGTGCAAACAAATGTCAGCCATGTAAACAACTCAGTCCAAGAAGTAGTCTGAAGGGAGCTTGGTGTTGACTTGCTATAAAGACTTGGGTGGTAAATCCTAATCATGTCATAGATTTAGCACAAAGACGTATTTCAGGGTGAGTTAATAAACAAACATGCTGACGGACAGCAATGACAAGATCATGGTTAAGTCTTATTAATAAGATAGGAATTGGTGGCTAGGTTCCAAATATTTCCTACATGCTTATTTCTTTAAATATTTGCTTTATAAAAGGATATTCTATATCATTTTGTGTTTTCTCCATTCAATGTTTATATAATTTTGTTTCCAATTTTTATAAGTCAAGGACAATTCACTGTTGTATCTGGAAAAATATCTACTTGTATTGTGGATCAAGAACCTATGTGGTGTGTGAGCTGAGAATTCAAAATAGAATTCTAAAATGATAAGAGAAATTCCCATCTGAAAATGACTTACTACAAGTCTTTGTAGGAATTTTCACAAGAATTCCCTCATAGCAGAATTCTTAAAGTCTCCCTTAAAGGCCAGTATCATCCAAATATCATTTATGTCCTACAATGCTGTGGCAGATTAGGTCACTGTTCCCTCACAACTACCTAAACATAGCCACCCACTCTTCAAGGTGAACCTTTACCAAAGACACCACATTTGTGATTGGACATGTTTTTCTGCCAGAGGTAAAGTTGAAAGAGAGAATCTTTGAAATCTAAAAAAAACCCAAAATATTAAAATATAAGATATAACAAATATGCTCCCAAATATGAACATAATTAGCATTATGTAAATTGATTATCTCTCAGATAAATTGACTTTCTTATCAGCATATTTTAGTGAGTGATCAGAGAATACACAGAATTCAGTCCTGGAAAGAAGCATCATCTAGCTCAACATGTACGAAAAATCCCACAGCCAACAATAAGAGAGAGAAAAAGCCTTCCCAAACCTATGAAATACATAAGACCTAATGGTTGTGGAGTCTGCAAGCTTCTAACCAAGAGGCAAGTTGTCCAACATAAAATGTTAGCAGAGATATGAAGAAGACACAACCAAGAACACATTAATGAGACTGTAGTGTGAACTCCTGAGAAGCCTGGACCATGCCTCTGTCTTCATCTTATTCCTACAAGATAGTTAACAATTGGCTACTGAATACATAGTTAAAACAAGGAGATGAGAAGAAAGGATCTGAGAGAACTGCATCCATTGGCTGGCTAGTCAATCGTTGCCTGAGTTCAGAAAACAGAATGATATCAAAAATAAACAAAAACAAAGACTCCTATCTGCATGTGGTTTTGGAAGCTATAGTAATTAGAGATCTTCATAACTAGGTACGTTGGCTTTATTGGTTTTTTGATTGTGTAAAGTACTTTTGATTGTGTAAAGTACTTAGGAAAAACCGAACTGGGTTTTCCCGGGTAAGAAATGACTGCCCAAAATGGCAGGTCATGTACTATAACCTAGAGTAGATAGAGAAACAAAGATGCAAAAGGAAACAGGTAAAGAAGTAATATCCAATTACAAACAGCTATATTAGTGATTACAGGCCTGACAGACAGTCAAAATCATCTCAAAAGACACCCTAAAGAATAAATAAATGAATGAGCGAAATGAATGCATGAGCTAGAGCCAATTCAACAAAAATTTTATTGGGAATTTAAGCCTCAAGGAAAAGAATTATTATATAGAGGACAAATTGCAAAGAAAAAGTGTAGTAAATCATTCCTCCCTCAGATATGAGATGTAATTTAGAAGCTGGTAACCAAGCTATATTTATATGCCATTCCTGTTCAACTGTCCGCTGATCCCCAAAATAAAAAATACATTCATTTTGTAATCCACTAATGTTTCTCAGAGAAAAATACATCCTCCCAACCCCCAAAGAAGAGACATACTAATGGCTACTACCTTTAATTTAGGCAATTTATTCACTTAACCAATATTTCCTGAAAGCCAATTAATTATATGGCTGTACTATGCAAAGCACAATAAATACAGTGATGAACAGGACAGAAAAAGTTCTTATCTGTGTAGGCTTATAGTTTAGTGAAGCGAGATAGACAAACAGAAAAGTATAACTGGACAAGTGTTAGAATAAGGTTTATTTTAGATAGGTAGGTAGTATAGTTCTTACTCATGGCCTTTGTATCAGTCATAACTATTTGGATTACTGTATTTGCTGAAAAATGCCATGCTGAAACTAATTTTGTAATTTTTTAGCTTTCTACAAAACTGATTTTTTAAAAATACTCCACTATGCCAAACCTAAGGAAAAGGAGTGCTATAGCTAAGTTTCACAAAAGCCAGATGGAGAAACCCAAAGTTAAAAAATCTCTTCTCCACCCCTTTTGGCTAGTTGGTTACATTATCCTAAGTGTGCACTGACTTCTGTCATTTAATGGAGGCCACCAAGATCTCCTGTGAAAAAATATTTCCCTGATCTACTTAAAATAACCACCACCACAATAAAACAACAACAGCAAAACTATGAGAAGGCATTGGTAGGACAGCTTAAGTCTGGTGCCCCACCCCCCCCACCCCCCATCAATCAGCAATGGCCACCAAGGTGGGGTCTTACAGTATAAAATGGACATTTGGGGGATCTAACTCTGTATGTTCAAGACAGGTCCCAGAGAGGAAAAAACATGTATGGATCTGAAAGTTTCTTCAAGAATTATAATTATAATACAATTATAATCAGGTTGATTAAAAGTTCTTGTCTTTTTTAAAATATGCCTTGCTATATAAAATTTAAGAACTTCCTCAACACTGTGAGGAGAGTCAGATTTGGGGTCACGACTTTAAAGTCTAATAAAACTAGCCACTTCATCAATGTCTGTATGGTTCTTAAAGTTTCATTTTATTTTAGGCTCAATTATGCACGTAAGTATTTTAGATGTCATATTAAAAAATAGAAATCTGGTTTTACATAATGGCTTTAAGAAAACAGGCCGGAATTAGCCAACAACTATCATGACATTGGGCAGCAACTATTTAGATGCTGCTTGTCAAAAACAGCATCTGGAGACAGAATTTCTGCTTCTCTTTGGCTTGCAAAAATCCTTATTTTTGCTGCTAAATATAGGCTTATGTATAATACACATTTAGAGTTTGGGTCTTTACCTTATAAGGTAAAAGTAGGTGTGGAAGTGTCATAAAATAGATAGTGCTACAAATTCCACTGGCACCAATAACAAGACCCAGCTGTGCATATTAAACTCCTCAAAGACCAAACTTTAGGCACTGCATGTACTTAGCAAAGTCTCATTATTTCTGAGAACAGCTTAGAATTGCTAAAAGCTCTATTTTGGCACATAACAGATGAATCAATAAATGCTGGATTTTTAGAAATAGCTTTTTGTATGTATTTTTCAAAAGTTAGTAAGTTACAAACTATCAAAATTTCTGACTTCATTTTGGTCTCATATATTCCCTAATGTGGATGGTGTAGGTCCACCATTGTGGAAGTGTCCATCTGAAACCATTTCTCCATCGCAACACTATTGTCTTCCTTAGAGCAAACATGCAAAGGATGAAGAAATCGTTTATACTAATTTGTATTGTCATGTTACAGACGTTTAATAATATTAAATATAAAATTAAAAAGAAGTGTCCTGGTTAGCCTGGTGGCTCAGCGGTTTAGCGCCACCTTCAGCCCAAGGTGTGATCCTGGAGACCCGGGATCGAATCCCATGTCAGGCTCCCTGCATGAAGCCTGCTTCTCCCTCTGCCTATGTCTCTGCCTCTCTCTCTGTGTGTGTGTGTGTGTCTCTTGTGAGTAAATAAATAAAATCTTTAAAAAATAAATAAATAAAATAAAAAGAAATGTCCTGAAGTCAAAATTGGAACTGATACCATTGTGCTCCAGTTATCTGTATATTCCTCTCCAAAAGTAGCTTATTAGGAACACACTTCATGTATGATAGTACATTTTAAGAACTTGCTGAATTTAACAAAGCCTCTGAATCTATGTAGCTCCATAACTGAAGCAAAATATGCTATCTACATAACTAATCTTCACTGCTTTTCATTTTCTTGACTGTTTTTCAAGTGGTTATTGTTAAGTTGGTCATAAAGACCTTGGTCACATCTCTGAAGACCAATGGAACAATCACTGAAGTGGTCAGTCTCACATATTTCATGATTATCATATAGTTGTTCATCAAAAGAAGGCAACCCAGCACAACAGCCAATACCAATGATTGCACAGACTTAGCTATCAATCAATTCATAAATATAATCAAGTCTATTAGAAGCAAGACATTCCTAAAAGAGACCCCATCATGCAGTCTAACAAGTGTACCCACCTTAATATTTACCTTCCAGGAACCAGAAAATGTATTAATAAAAATGCTTTCTGGTATTTCTTACACAGTCATTTTATTCTAGGCACCATACTCAATGTTTCACAAACGTCATAGAATTTAAACTTTTCAACGGAGGCACTAGTTGTTGTTTTTGGTTTTGTTTTTTTTTTTTTTTTTTTTTTTTTTTTTTTTGAGAGAAAGAGAGAATGAGATTGAGAGAAAAAGAGACTGCAGTGGTGGGGGAGGGGCAAAGAGAGAAAGAGAATCTTAACCAGGCTCCATGCATTGAGGTGGGGCTTGATCTCATGAGCTAAGCTGAAGTCAAGAGTCAGACACTTAACCAACTGAGCCACCCAGGAGCTCCAACGGAGGCACTAGTCTTATTCTTCTTTTTGCCCAAGAGATATATGGAGGTTAAACGATTCACGTGAGGCTTCTCAGCTATGTAAACAACCGGAATTGGATTCAGGATTCATAATTGCCAAGGTTTGTGCTCTTTTCTCTTTTCCAGGCCACTTAACTTGAAAAGGGACATACCTCTCTCCAGTTTCTGATCAGAGGTTTAAAGGAAGGTTGTTATCAGAAAGGCATCAGGAAATTGGCCTGCCGCGTATAAATCAGTTTTCAGGGCCTTGACAAATACCTAGCCCACATCAGAACTAAGACAATTGATGTCTCATTGTTCCAAGATAGATAGATCTTAGTCCAAAAGCTTAACAGCCAATACTAACCACAGAAAGGAAAGTCTATCGTAATGTGTTTTTTAAAAGATAAAGGTCAAGGGGCAGCTTGGTGGCTCAGTGGTTGAGCGTCTGCCTTTGGCTCAGGTTGTGATCTTGGGGTCCTGGGATCAAGTCCTACATCAGGCTTCCTGCAGAGGACTGCCTATGTCTCTGCCTCTCTCTCTCTGTCTATCATGAATAAATAAATAAAATCTTTAAAAAAAAATAAAGGTCACTTAGGAGAACAGGAGCTATATTACAAGATCAAGCTAAAGCCAATATAATGCTAAACATCAAAGAATATTCACACATATTTATGGATGGGATCTTACCATGCAATGACCAAACTTTATATGTTTATTTTACCCTCTTCCCCCGACATCGTATTTGTGATGGGGAAGATAGACTTCCTATATATTTTGGTCCTCTCACTCATATGCTATGAGAATTTCTAATGATCAAAATGCTTCATGGTATTAGGCCTACATTATATTTGCTCATGCCACACAAACTAGACCTTTGCATGATTACTTCCATTGTCTATCACTTCCAGAAATCTGTCATAATAAGCAGCCTAGTGACAGAGGCAGGAAATTAATCATTAACCTTTTGACTTTCATCAGTGTCTGCACCTGAAGTTTAAAGCTGTTACATGTTGAAATACAACTGAGTTTTTCAGCTGAAAATGCTTTTTGCTGAATCAACTATTATTACTTTGGATCCTACTTTATCATTTGCTAGTGGGTTAGGCTCTAAGTAAATTAATGCTTACAGAAATTAATTTAATTTCTGTATGAAAATGGGTGGAAAATGGTTGCTATTGTTCAATTAAGCATTAGAGATATTTTAAGAAATCTTTAGGAAGTTATACTTACATAATTTGATGAAAATGTTACTAAGACAATGACATTTTTGCCTTTGCTTCTTATTCCTAGAGCAAATTCAGCTTTTCCCTGGAGTAAAGGTAAGGACAGCATTGTTCTCAGACTTGATTTTCTCTTGACTTCCCAGAAGCTGTGTTATGTCTGGAATTTCAAGGGAAAAAGGGCATTTTTGTTTTTCAGGCAAATTCATTTGCATTTATATACTTCATATTAAATAACTTAAATATGTGTTCTTAGAGCTTATTTTAAGCCAAACACACTGCTGATGCCTCCAGTGGTAAACATTTTCAGGAAAAAACATTCCCCTTGAAAACAAAGCTCCTTAAAATATCATGTGCTCTAGCTAATTTTACACACACACACACACACACACACACACACACACACACACAAAACCACTGTCATGAAAAAAATATATAAAATATTTGGTAACAATACTGAAACCACCCTGTGGTAAACAAAAGGGATGAAACATTTCCTCAGAATATTTTTGTTGATGAAAAAATCAACTTTGGTGGTGTTGAGGACCACCAAAGATCAGGTCACTTGGTTCTTGACATAAGATGGTGGTTAACATTATAGCTTTGAAAATATGGCACACTACAGCAATAATATAATATTAAATCCACACATATAGGTATATCTTAATAAAAGTGATATCTTATTTACCCTCCAAACTTTTATGAAAGATTAATGTAATTGCTTGTTTACTTGCTTGCATATAAAAGAGTAAATATATCTAAGTAACAACATTGCTTTTTTTGAATAAATACGTGACTTTCTCACAATATATGGATTATTCATCATGAACATTTAGATGGATGAGTGGATAAGGTGCTAGAAGGAAAGAAATTGTGATAGTCTTAGGATATTATAGCTTTTACTTGGGATAAATTTTATCCAAGTCATCCCAGTGATGATAATCATCACCTAGTCTTCCAACTACCTTAGAATTGGAAAATATCATGAAAACAGTTCCATGAAGTTCCTGATTGTCAAATTTAATAAATGTTAGGACTGGTCTCTTGTCAAAATGTCAAAAAGGGAGAATTTGTCTTAAATTTGCCTTGAACCTCCCGCCCCCTTGGTGGCCCTTGAACTAGTTCCTAGCCACAGACTTCCTCAATCCTCACTCTCTTCTTGTGCAATTTCAGGTCTGTCCAGTTCCCACATCAATCCAGAACAAGGCAGGCTGTAGTACAAGAGTCTAATCCTCAACCTGCCTCAATTTAAAAATTTCTGAACTCACTCCAGCTCCTAGATCAGGGATCTGAGGGCTCAAAGCTCCCCCAGTGATCCTTGACTCTCAGACTTCTACCACTAGGAATGAAGAACTAATTAATGAAGAACCTTTTTCTTTAGAAGATAAAAGACAGATAGATAATAGATAGATATTTATCTTACGTGTGTGAATATATTTTAATTAGCCTGAAGCCATTAAAGTATTAATAAAGCAATGAATTCCCAAGTTCTCAGAGAGGTGGGAAATCCAGAGAAATAAGCTTGTCATTTTAAGATCTCTTTTGTTGCCCCAGGCATTCAATCCTAAATAGAGACAGGCTTTTTTCCAACCTTAGGGAGCCAGGAAGACAAAAGTTGGAGTCCAGGACACACTATAGGGGGAGTGTTGGTAAATGGCACCATTTGAGGTTGTGACTCAGAGGTGTTCTTTCTTAAGAGTAAGAGTGGGGGGATCCCTGGGTGGCGCAGCGGGTCGGCGCCTGCCTTTGGCCCAGGCGCGATCCTGGAGACCCGGGATCGAATCCTACGTCGGGCTCCCGGTGCATGGAGCCTGCTTCTCCCTCTGCCTATGTCTCTGCCTCTCTCTCTCTCTGTGTGTGACTATCATAAATAAATTTAAAAAAAATTAAAAAAAAAAAACAAAGAGTAAGAGTGGGTCAGAAGTAAATGAGCTTCCACATGGGCTCATTTCACTTCAAATCATGTGCCAGCAGCATGCACACAGAACACCAGTGTTCCCCGCCTAGGGAATGTTTTGCTGAAACCCTAGTAAATAATTCCTGCTCATCAGTCTTGGTCCAAGGCTTTTTGATCCCCAGTCCCTGCCTGTATTTTCCCCTTTGCCAGCCTCAACCCATCCTCTCCCCAGCAGGATGCTTCCAAACTTGGCTAGTGGTTATAGACCAACAATGGCCCGGGATGACTCAGTGAACTTCTTTACCACCCAGTGGGCCACAATCACACCCTGTACCTTGGGGAGGAGCCTTCCTTTCTAAATGCTTACTTATGTTTGGTGCTATCTCTCAGTCCTAAGGTATTCTTTAGAGTTCTCTTAATAGTTGTTGAAGGCAGTCTTGAAAATGGCTCTAAATTATCATTTCCTGTGCATACCCTTGTACAATTTCCTCACCTAGAGTGTGAGCTGGACCTAGTGTCTTGCTTTAATAAACAGAACATGGAATAGGTGATGAGATGTCACTCGCAATACTAGCCTACAAAAAGACAGTGAATTTCATATTGGACACTCTCTCACTCTCTTGCTTACTTGCTCTGAGGAAAACCAGGTGCCAGGCTGTCAGCTATGCTATGGAGGAACCCACATGGCAAAAAACTGATGTCTCTGACTAGTGAGGACCTTGGCCTGACAACAGCCACATGAGTGGACTTGGAAATGGGTTAGGTGGGGCCTGTTATTGAATGAGCTGGAAGTGCCTCCTCCAGTCAAACTTTGAGATGACTATAGTCCCAGGTAAAACCTCAGTGTGACTGGAGAAGACTTAGAGCCAGTAACAGACCATGCCCTGATCCCCTTCTACTGTATCCTCCCAGTCTGCTGGTATATGGTACCTAACTTCTTATGTATTCTTCTCCAACTCCATTCTCATATCACCTGGCCATTGTCTAGCTGTAGAGTGGAATTAATTTTCCACCCTGCCCCCTACCCAGCAATTCTCTTTACTTTTTCACTAGGAAAAAACCTGCTCTCAAGAAAGGATCCTAAGTATCTTAGTTCCTGAATGTGGAATTCCAGACAGCAGGAAACCAGAAGGAAAGGTATGCATTTGGGTGAGAGTGAGGAGCAGTGGTAAATCTTCTCAGAAGTCTTGATATTATCATACCATATTATCAAGTCAATCACAGGCCACACTGCCCAAGGGTAAATCCCTTCCCATTGCAACAAACCAAAAGATTTTCTTCTCTCATGTAAGCTGTGGAAGATCATCAAGGATAGATATTGCAATTTACATTGGAAACTAACTTATTTATTTGTTCATTTGTTTGGCATCAATCCTCTCCATTGTATCAGAATAGGAAATGAGAGGGGAAAAAGAAAACAGCAATATCAATCATGATACTTTTAAAGATAGATTTAGTATGTTATTTTATATTTTAACCATTCACATTTTTCTATTCAATGATATTATAAACTATTTTCTGAAAGGAAGTTTACTTTAAAATATAAATATTATAATTGTAAAATGGTACACTGCTATGGAAAACAGAATAGCAGTTCCTTAAAAAATTAAAGCTACTATATTATCAAACAATCCCACTTCCAGTGTGTGTATAAAATAATTAAAAGCAGGTTCTCAAAGAGATACTTATAGACTCACGTTGGAGTTGCTATAACAAAAATACCATAGATTAGGTAGTTTATAAACAGTAGACATTTATTTCTTACAGTTGTGGAGGCTGTGAATTCTAAGATCAAAGATTGCAAATTCAATATCTGATAAGAATCCACTACCTGATTCATGAACACTGTCTTCTTGTTGTGTCCTCACTTGGTGAGGTCATTCAAAGGTCTGACCTACAAATACCATCACATTGGGGATTTGATTTCACCAGGTAAATTTTAGAGATTTTAGATTTAGAGATTTGCTTTAGAAGAATAAACACAAACATCCAGTCTATAACACGTGTTCATTCTATGCACAAGAGCCAAGAGATGGAAGCAACCCAATTAGTCATAGATGGATGAATGGATACACAAAACATAGCATACACATATATGGTGGAATATACCAAATATTATTCAGCCTTAAAAAAGGAGAAAGTCCTATCACATCGTAAAGTATGAATGAATCTCAAGGACATGATGCTAAGTGAAATAAGCCAATCACAAAAAACAAATAGTATCTGTCTCCACTTAAAGGAGATGTGGATCCACTTACAGGAGCCATCTAAAGTAGTCAAATTCACAGAAATAAAGTAGAATGATGATTACTAGGGCCTGCAGGAAGGGGAAAAGAGGAGTTGTTATTTCATGAGTATAGAGTTTCATCAGCTTTGCAAGATGAAAAAGTTATGGTCTATTGTACAACAATATGGATCTACTGAACACTACCAAACTGTATACTTACAAGTGACTAAGGTGGTAAACTTTGTGTTTTGTGTTGCTTACCACAACACAAGAAACAAGCAAAAACAATGTAAATATTCAGAAGATGAGTCACTCCCTGAGTTCCCTATTGCTATTCCTGCCTGCTTGCCTGCCTGTCACTTGGTACCCAGTACTTCTGCACTGACCCCTCAAATGCCAGCCTCACATCACCAGTCAGCCCTTGGAGGAAGTGTCTCCTGTGCATTTCATATAAGCTTATATGAACAATTTCATTTGGAAAATCCAGAGTTGATAGAGCCATTACAGAATCTCTGTCTGCATAGGTAGCAACAAATGTTCTTCTAGAAGGCCTGAAGGAGAAGAGGCACTTTCCTGTATATGCATCTCTAAGGGACATCCTTAGAAACAGCCTGATAGAAACTGGGCACATCTTTGAAAGTCCCTGATGATCCCTTGCTTTGACAAAGAGAAGCCATAACTCTGAGCTATTTATTTTACATGAGGCTGGAAATCAAAGTATTTGTCTAACGTGCAGTAGAGAAAATATCAGGAATATCATTGTTTCCCTTGACATTTTGGTTCAAGTAGATCTATCTTCCTACAACTAGATCTAAAAAAAAAAAAATAGGAAACTTTTTAAAAATGTAAGCAGATTTTGACTAAAAAGATTCCATTAAAACCCAAAGCTTAACTATTAGCAGAAATGAAATAAAAACTGATGGGGCACCCGAGTGGCTCAGTTGGTTAAGCGGTTAAGTGTCTGCCTTTGGCTCTGGTCACTGGGCTTCCTGCTCAGTGAGGAGTCTGCTTCTTCCTCTCCCTCTGACTTTCCTCCCTGCTTGTGCCCTCTTGCTCTCAAATAAATAAAATCTTAAAAAAAAAAAAATAACCCACTGATAAAATACAGTTAAAAAAAAAAGAAACCCACTGTGACAATTCTACCTTTCTGTGCCTTCTAGCATATTCTATGTTATGCTGCAAAGAACTTTTCCTTTCTTTGAAGAAGTAGCAACTCTCCTTGATTCACCCGCAGATTGTTAAATCTCCAAGTTTTTCTTTCTCCTCTATATCTAACTTCCTTTGGCTATTTCACATCCTTTTGGACACTCCATTTAAGGCATTAAAAGAGTAATAATAAAAAAGATGAAAAGTAAAGAAAATAGTTGGAGGTAGACATAACCCATAAATTCACTATAAATTATTTCCCATATGAAATCACAGCACCTGAAAGGAGTGCCTTATGCTTGATAGAATCATTTTAATAAAAAGCAATCATAGTGTTTGATCCATGATTGAATGGATCGGATAGTGTTTGATCCATGATTGAATGGCCGGAGAGTAATTTACATAAATATCTAGTGTACGCTGACAAAGCAAGAAAACACAAGTTGGACCGCCTGCTTACATTGGAATTTCTAATACATCTTAAAAGTTGTGCCAAAGAGCTTTTGTGACAGGTTTGAGGAGTTTGCAGACCACGTTACACTAATTTTTTTTTTGCTTTGTTGATGCTAGCATTAAAAAATACATCAAAGAAGGAAATATAAAAATTACTTAAGCCGTAAGCAGGAGAGCAAATTCTTTTATTTAATCTTTAATTAAAGTAGACCATGGCATGAAGTAGCTGAACTATGCTGCTTTCCTCAGACAGAAAAAAAGGAAATGTGACCTTCCTGTTTCTCATACTTTCTATAAGCAAAAAAGAACTAATTATTTCTTATTTCTAATTACTATAAGTCTATCAAATTTTCATGACTCTGGGAGCATGGACTCGAATGAGGCACCCCCAAGCAATTATTGATAAAGTTTCAAGTCTTAGATTCTTTCATTTATAAGCACATCTCTAATTTACGAATTATGTTTCAGTTCCAGAAGCTGATAATATGCATGAGACAGGTTGAGAAAGCAGAGATAATATCTTAATAAACATTTTAATAGGAATAGTCACCACATTGAAACTATTCAAATTTTGCTGCTTTAGAAGAATAAATGTATTTTCAAAAAGCCCCATTCAGTATGGGTACCAGAGGTCTTTACATTTGTCAAAACTCTTTATACTGTGCACTTACGGCCTATCCATTACACTACCTATAAAATATACCTTAATTTAAAAAGAATTTAAAAAGCACTCTTCACCCTAAGGCCTAAAAAGCTATAGTCAAATAATATAAGGGAAAAAATCCAAGAAATAGAAACACTCAGGCTGTTTGCCACTGATTTGTGCAGTCACTTTAAATCTTCTTTATGCCCTACTTCAACCACTATTTGATCGTTGGTTCTGTTCCTAGGGGAATGTGTGGAGAAGCAATTGAACCAACTCTTTCTGTGTTTTTCACACACCTTGTCCCTCAGCATTCATGATTTAAAGAATGCAAGGTAGATTTCGAAGGATACATTCATATCAAGGGGATTACATGAAAGTATTCGCTTTCTTGTGGCTAAAAGGGCTCTTCTTTGTTCTCTTACCAAGGGAAAAGGTTTGCTTTGGGCAAGCTCCCCATGGCAAACCTCTTTGAGGAATGAATTTTGAAGTGCAATCAACCATGTCTTCATGACCTTCTAGTTAAAACATTTAAAAGGGATATTGGGACATTGTCCTTCACCACCCTTTTTGTCTTTGATGGGCGATTTTCGCCAATCTAGGATTTTGATATACTTTCTAGGACAATTGGAAAAGTGTCTTCATGAAAGCAACTTTGTAAAAGATTCCACATTTACTAAGCAAACAACAGGAATCCTTCATAAATGCTAAGTTCAAAATCGATTCAAACCCAAACATTTCCAGGAAAGGATTCTTAAAATTTGATACAGTTTTGGGCTCATATTTACAAATTAAATGTACATAGTGCTTTACTGGTAAATTTACAAATAGCTTATCAAGAAGAGATTTTAAGTCATAAGGTGATAAAACCTTGTATCCGTATAGTATAGCCCAAGGCATGAGTAGAGAAAGTGAAAAGAGGTAAAAAAAAAAAAAAAAAAAAAAGTGCCAGCAATCTAGCATGAGACCTCACTTTATACTGATCCAGCTGCTCTCCCAGGTTCAGTTTGTCCATCAGACTGACATAGTAGAGGAAGAAGTAACTTTAGATATCATCTAATCCTTTCCCTTCATTTTACAAAAGGGGAAACTGGACTCAATTCCTGTGATTTGATGAAGTTCCTTTATGAGGATCAA
Source organism: Vulpes vulpes (assembly GCF_048418805.1). Taxonomy (NCBI): domain Eukaryota; kingdom Metazoa; phylum Chordata; class Mammalia; order Carnivora; family Canidae; genus Vulpes; species Vulpes vulpes. The sequence goes on along the minus strand of NC_132785.1, from coordinate 31,325,878 downwards.
ATAATAAATTTTTAACCTGGATACCTTTACATTTTCACTCAAGTTAAACTTCAATTGAATATTATTGATGTCTAAAACACTGCTTTCTCAAAATAAGAGAAAACTCTCTTTAGACTCAATGCAATTAAATTCATCAAAAGCACAGTCTGTGGAACCAGATAGTCTTGGGTTCAAATCCTAGCTCCACAACTAACCAGCCGTGTGACAAGTGAATTTCTGAGACTTTGTTTCATGTCTCATAAAATCAGGAAAAACAGTATCTATCTCAAAGACTGCTGAGAGCAGGTAAGTGAGATCCTATGAAATGTGGTGCCTAGTACAGGTAGTAGGCCCCATAATAGGTAGCCAAAATTGTATTTTAAAATCCAGATGAGGAACGTGTATGTTTACTTTAAAAATATTTGGCTCTGTTCCTGACACATATGACTAGAGTACTAAAATATAACTGAATAACTTACAATGTTATTATCAGACCTATAAAAATTATTTCTTGAGTTCAATGACATGTATGGTGATGGTACAGAAAGAACTTGTCATTTTGTTCCTGTCTTAAGAAAAAAAATCAATTCACATAAGACCAGTAGTGACCCATAAAACTCTCAATGTGATCTAGTGCTCAGTTGTGTTTATTGGTCTCAAAAGAAAAGAGATAGATCTGAGTGAGACTTAGAATACCAGCGTATCTCCTTTGACTACCTTTCATTTTATTGCCTTTCCCAGATGCTATGTTTTTATTGTTGTTGTTGTTGTTGTTGTTTTGTTTTGTTTTTACAAATTGAAGGTTTGTGGCAACCCTGCATTAAGCAAATCTACTGGCACCATTTTTCTAATGGTGTTTGCTTACTTCTTGTCTCCCTGTCAATTTTGGCCATTCTTGCAATATTTCAAACTTTTTCATTATTATTACATTTGAATTGCTGCAATCTCACAATAAAATTTTATCAAGTGAAGAGTTGTTTCTTATAGACGACCAAAGAAAGTGGCTTCTTGAGAAGGAAACTACTCCTGGTGAAGATGCGGTGAAGATTGTTGAAATGATAACAAAGGATTTAGAATATTCCATAAATTTAGTTGACAAAGCAGCAGTATGGCTTAAGAGAATTGACTCCAATTTTGAAGAAAGTTCTACTGTGGGTGAAATGTTATCAAACAGCATCACATGCTATTGAGAAATCATTCATGAAAGGAAGAGTCGATTGATGTGGCAAACTTTATCATTATATTATTTTTAAAAATTGCCTCAGCCGCCCCAGCTGCTACCCTAATCAGTCTGCAGTTGTCAACATCTATACCAGCAAAAAGATTACTATTTGCTGAAAGGTCCAGTGACAACCAGCACTTTTTGCAATAAGATATTTTTAAATTAAGGTATATACACAGTTTCTTTATAAAACACTATTACACACTTAATAGACTACAGTATAGTGTAAATATAATTTTTATATGCACTGGAAAAATAAAAAATTCATTTGATTTACTTTATTGGGGTATTTGCTTTATTGCAAGGGTCTGGAGTTGAACCTGCAACATCTCTGAGGTGTGCCTAGGCATCCAAGACTGGGTGCACAAAATTTGGATGCAGGTGGTGGTGAAGGTGGGAGAATGAAAGGGACCTCATCTGCTGGGGCTCCATGTATGATGCATGAGGAGAAGTCTTGTATAAGAATGGCAAATCCCAAACAGCAAAATAGTCACACTCCAAATTCATCCATATGATTCCTTATTCAGATAACACTATATATATTTTTACTTAGCTATGAAGCAATTATATGTGACCTTATTTTTACCCAGACAGGGAGGATAAGTACCACATGCAAAATGGCCAGATTTGGAATTAGCACTCACAATCCTAGACCACATTTCTCATTCCTTTAGCCTAAACGCTTTCATTATGCTCTTTAGACCATATTTCACATTTAAAGTTCACCTTTTAAAATAGAAATTGACATGCTACTTCCACTTTCCCAGGAAGCATTGCATAGAAGACAAAAATCCAAGATTCTTGTCACATCTATGCTATTAATTGGCTGTGAAGCCAAGCATGAGCCCCCTCCTCTCCAGGTGATTTGCTATATGGAATGGTTTCTCCTGGGCTGAATGAGGATTTAGTTGAGTGGAGGACAGCAGAGTAATATCCAATGGACACTGCACAGTCTGAATCTGACCTCTTTTATACAATCTTTGGGTAAAACTGCCAGTCTCCATTGTTTCTACCCCCTAAAAACTTTCAAGAATGGATAGGAAGAATTTATTTTATTGGTCTGCCTGATAAAGAAATACCACCTTGAATGTGAGTGGCAGCTTTCTGATGTTTCCTATGTCCCCTATACGGGTCAGGTTCCTCAACAGCATAAAAGCCCCTGGGATGGCCTGAGAAAACACTTCAGGACATAGCGGGAAGAAAGGAGAAAGGCAGCTACTAGAAGAAATGAAGAACTTATTTTAGTTCTCTCCTAGGGCATTGACAGGGCTTGAGAAGAAAGAATCATGCTCTTCTGGGTTGGGGGCGATGTGGACTTGAAATATGAGGCCAAATCAGAAACAGTAAAGAGCAGAGCAACGAATCAACCAGGTCCTACACACCACCAAGGACTACTTAATGGAAAGCAAAGTGTCCGTATTTAAAATGCAGGTTAGGGCAGCTCCGCTGGCTCAGCGGTTTAGCGCCGCCTGCAGCCCCGGGTGTGATCCTGGGGACACAGGATCGAGTCCCGCGTCGGGCTCCCTGCATGGAGCCTGCTTCTCCCTCTGCCTGTGTCTCTGCCTCTCTCTCTCTCTGTCTCAAATAAATAAATAAATAAATCTTTAAAAAAATAAAGCCTAGGTTAATTAGCTAAATACAGGGTTAATTGGCTAAATACAGGGTTAATCCCAGCGCGTCTCCCGGTGCGTGAAAACTTGCCCGTGGTTTAGGCTGGTCCTTTGAAGAACTCAGAACTCCGGCACCCAGCAGGCTCGGGGGACGCGTCCCCGGCCGGGGACTGTCCTCTCCAGCGGGCAGCGACCGGTGATGCTGTCCAGGCATGAGCCCAAGGAGAAAGGTTGCAGAGCAGTCCCAAGGCGCGGGAGGAGTCTGACGCTGATTGATGGGGAAGGGACGAATGAATAAAAGTATTTGTCTAGGAACAGCAGAGACCCCGACCGAGCAGGCTGCGGAGGCCACTCGGCCTGGCATTCCCTGGGCGTTTCGTCAGAGCCAGACCCGCCAGCCGCTGAAAGGAGGCGTGCTCGCCCCGGGAGCCGGGGCTGGAGGCGAGCCGAGCGCTGAGCTTCCCGGGGAAGGAGGCAGGTCCCAGCTCATCGCTTTGCGCCTGGTGCTTCCCACTCGCGAGGTAAACACTCCGGCTTGGTGTTGAGTTAAAATCAGTGATTGAACCCCGTCCTGGAGCCTCAGCTTGGGTTAGCAGTTTGGGGATATATTTTTTAAGTCTAGTTAAAACAAGAAAAAAAAAAAAAAAAAGACGTAGAGAATCCAATGAACTAAAATGAGGTTGGAGTAAAGAAAGAGAGCGCAGGGGAGCTGGAAGCCACTTAGAGGGGACAGACGCTTCCGAGTCAATGCTGACGCTCCCCCCAGGTCGGACGAGTGGGGAAGTCGAGTCCGAGTCAGCCCGCGCGCTCCGGCGGCGCCCGGGCCATCCAAGGGCGCGCGGCTGGGGAGGGAGGGGCGGCTTTCACTCGCCGGGAGGAGCCGCGGCCAGACACCGGGAATCCGCCCTCCCTGCGGGAGCAGAATGGAGGGCCTGGCCCCTGCCCTCGGCCTCTAGGTGCCTTGATTCCCCAGTTCCCACGCGTCCTGAGCCAGAACGTGCGGGCTCCCCGGCGGCGCACCGACCCCACGGAACTCGGAGCTCTGCCCTGGACACCCATCCTACTCTCCCTTCCAGGATGCCCCGCCCCACTGCGAGTCACTAATCCCCCGGGGGGACGCAAGGGAGAAAAAGCCCAGGGAAAGCCGGATCGGGAAGGGCCGTGGACGGGCACAGCAGGGTCACGCGCGCCAGCCCAGCCCCGGCGCGCAGACTGAGGTCCATTCGTCCGCGGGTAGCAGCGGCGCGGCTGCGCTCTGCGCGAGCGGCTTGCAGGGGCGTGGCTGGGGGAGCTGACCCGAGCCTCCTGTCTTCTCTTCCCTTGCTGGTCTCCAGACTCCAAGCCGCAGAGCGGCCACCCGACGGCCACCGGAGCAGGCAGCAGCATGAAGCCTCTGCAGAGCTGGTGCCGACGCGCGCTGGTGGCGCTGATCCTCGCCTGCAGTGGGGCGGGGGTCCAGGGAGAAGAGAGAGGATTCCCGCCGGCCAGGGCCACTGTGCCACTTTGGGGGCCCGGAGAGATCACGACGCCTCCCACTGAGGCTTCCTGGCCCAAGGGTCCCAACGCCAGCGTGCCGTGGTCTTCTGCACCTCCGCAGATGCCTAAGGGAGGGAGAACAGCAGGAGGCCCGCCACGCACCCTCACCCCTCCCCCCTGCGAAAAATCCATCGAGATCAAGGAGACTTTCAAGTATATCAACACCGTGGTGTCCTGCCTAGTGTTCGTGCTGGGCATCATCGGAAACTCCACACTGCTGAGAATCATTTACAAGAACAAGTGCATGCGAAACGGCCCTAATATCTTGATAGCCAGCCTGGCTCTGGGAGACCTGCTGCACATCATCATTGACATCCCCATCACTGTCTACAAGGTAAAGGGCTCCTATTGACGGGAGGGTGCCTAGTTAGGAGGAGGGAGATGGGAGAGCCTTTGGGGACGCTTACTCAAGAAGATCCATCGCCTCCTAAAATCAGTGAACATTGGACATAAATTCCCTACTGGTCTTCAGTAACCTTAGGCTAAGCCTGGAACAAGTGTAGTTCCCAGACCAGCAGGATCAGCATCGCTGGGGAACTTGTTAGAAATGATATTTTATGGCCCCACCTCTGACCTACTGATTCAGGAACTCTAGGATGGAGTGCAGTAGCTTATATTTTAACAAGCCCATCATGGGATGGCAAAGCTTGAGAACCACTGGTCCTGAAGTATCTAGTCCCTAAGATACTAGTCCCCAGCTCACTGGGTCCATTCTCTCTGCAAAAATGTGGTCCGTGAATTGGCAGGATTGGTATCATCAGAGAGCCTGTTAGAACTGCAAGTGCAGCCTGAGCTTAGAGAAGCAGAATCTGCATCTTAAGATACCCAGGTGATTCACATGCACATTAACCTTAGGGAGCATTTTTGTGGAGAGTCCTGAAAGTAGAGGGGCTGGAATGGGTTTTTAGGAAACAAATGGGCTATAAGAAATAGATACAGACTAGTGAGTACCCCAACACAATTCATCTGCTATGAATGACTCTAATGTACCTGCTCTTTATTGCATGTTTACAGTTGGCCAACCTCTGAAATGGATGCATTACTTCCCTTTACTGCTTTTGACAATCCGCAAGTAGATATTTCTCCGTTTTACAGAAGATTGATAAGATGTTCAGGTCTCACAGTTAGTAAGAGATGGAAGTGGGAATCAGGCCCAAATCTGTCAGGTGCAGGTTGCAAGTTGTACCCCCATGGATTACCTTGTAAGCAAATCAAAGAGCTCTGGATTCGAAGTCTCTAAGGATTTTGGTAGCTAACATTATTTTGATTATCATGGCATCGGAGGAAACAGGCATGGAGAGTGAGGGCAGGACATAGACCCCCACGCTATTTGACTCCAGGTTGCTTGGAACTCTAGACACATCCCAACATCTCTGGGCCTCAGTTTCCTCAACCTTACAATAAGGTGGCTAGTGTCCGCTTAATGGGGTTTTATGTTGCTAAGAAAAATAGCCTAAGTGAAAGAGCCAGAGATTTTTAGAGGCCCGTGGAAATTATGTAAAGCTCTGCTTACCCATCATGATCAGCAATAGAAAGTCACACAGAAGAACAGAACCAAAGTGGAAAGGAATGGGAATGGGCTTTGAAAATTTGCCTAAAACTAGTCCAGGGCCCAGTACAAAGGGAAAACATGTCATGGAGGGCTAGAAAAACATTGTAGGGGATGTTTTGATCTTTGTGGCAGAAGGAGTCACCGTAACACATACCCTTAAATCTTAATCCAAATAGCCATTCTTTAAGGGAATTTTCACAATTTCCGAAGTTTGAAATAGGATTCAGATTAAGGCTCTAGAAGGAAACACTCCCACAAATGGGGAATAAATAGAAGAAATCCTGAAATTCTGCAGGGCAACTGGTTCTTATGAAGTCTGAGTGTTTCCTGGGAGAGCCACAGTCTGCAATAGGTACTTTAAAAATGCAGTCACACTTCTTTTGGAGCCAGAAGTGAGGCACTAACTTCTTTAAGAGTCCCACAGACCAAGTCACACCATTCCAATTTGGCAAAGGGTTTCAATTCACCAAAACTAACTCCAGAAACTTAGAGTATAAGGTGTTGAGAAATTTTTAAATAAATGAAATCAGAGACTTCTGAAAAGGGAGATTACAATCTAGGTTTGCTAGACTTGCAGAGAATTTTGTGAAAGGTCTCTTTGGGGAGGTCTTAAAAAACCCAGCATGTCCATCTCAACAAGGGACCTTCCTAAGTCAGCCAGCAGCTGAAGTGGATGGAAGGTGGGGTTGAGGGCATTACCCTTCAGATAGGTTGCCTCTAGGCCAGATGAAACCTCTTCCAGGACCACCTTACTTTCTCTGGCCAGATGATTACACTTGATCAACCAGAGAAAATCTGGCTCCCCAGGGGGCACACAGCTTTTACTTTCATTTCAATTTTCTTTATGATATCCCTAGGAAATTACATCACTTTGCCTGAAGCCATTCAGTCTATTAAAGCTGTATTTTTACCTCTAAAGTAAACAGACTAATGAGTCATTACAAATCAGGCCATCTAGTCCTCTATGTGGGTTATAAACAAATCCATCTCAAAAAGTAAGGTCCCATTGCCAGGTTTGCCAACATGGAATCCTACATGGGGGCTTTTGGTTTATTTTCATAGCGTGCATAAGTATGTGTCACTTGCAGGATAATATAATAATAATGGATGCCATCCATTATACACAGGTCCTTGGTTTATTTCACTAAATCACTGCAAGAAACCCTATGGAGGAGATATTGTTGTCATCCTTGTGTTATGAGAAAGCTACATGTTGGAGAGGTGAAGAAGTAACTTGCCCAATGTCACACCACCGAACAGCAATGAAATTAGGGCTCGAATGCATCCACCTGGCCCTAGAACCTGCAGTACCCTCTGCCCCTCTGCACTGAGTGAGCTCACACCTAGCACGCTTTTCTGTCACATGGAGCACTGTTAGAACATTGAGTGCACTGTCAGAACTACATGATAAACTAACACACGATAGGATATACTTGGCAAATGTTTTCAGTCCTAATTTGAGTCATCTGAAGTTTTCTATCTCCAGAAATCCCCTTCAGATGTTCTACAGTATATAATATGGATAATATCACTGTTTGTTATTCTAGAGGCTTTATTTACCAAAACAGCCCACTCAGACTAGTTATTTATTCCCCTAAATAATTGTGATAACATACAAGTAAGTCTTTAAAAATGCATTTAGAATTTCAGCATAGTCAGATATTATACTTAATGCGAAGTAATTTAAGTGAATTATGAGTGCCATTTTTTAAAGATTTTATTTATTTATTTATGAGAGAGAGAGAGAGAGAGAGAGAGGCAGAGACACAGGCAGAGAGAGAAGCAGGCTCCATGAAGGGACCCTGATGCGGGGCTCGATCGTGGGTCTCCAGGATCAGGCCCTGGGCTGAAGGTGGCACTAAACTGCTGAGCCACCCGGGCTGCCCTATGAGTACCATTTCAATTTATCCTAAAGTGGGAGACTTGAATCTCTAAACTAGGGATTTCTGATTTTGTTTTTGCGGGGTATTACAATTCTCTTTTAAAATCCAGTTAGTTATATTTATTAAATAAAATTTATATATATATATTATAGTTAATATGGCACATTAATTTTCTATGTCTATAAATAAAACAAATTTTCATTCTTATTTATACACACACACAACATAAAACATCCACAATTTCTGGGGGGTTCATAGAACCCACCCCAGCCCATCTGTTGGCATACCCAAGGGACCAGAAACATCAACGTGAGTCTATTACATTAATCTGGAGTTCAGTAAACCCAGTGTTCAAAAAAGTTGGAAAAGCTCAAAATGTCACAGTCCTTGATACTACCTTAGAACAGGACAGAACTTCATAGGGAGATGCTACTGTGAGATGCCGACAAACCTCAGCATATAGATCTGTTCTACCTTAATTCCCTCAAGGAACTGGGTTTCTGGAAAGTTCCAGCTAAAGTCAATCCTCTCACCAGGTCTCTTGTGTCAGAGAGGAAATCCTATGACAAAGGCCAGAGAGGTATTGTAGGACACCCAGCAATGGAAAGCTGTTGAAGTGCTTCACATATTCACCTGAATATGCTGAAAAGAAGAGTCTGGCTTACCCTTCTCAGCAGTACATGCTAGGGCTCTAACATGCTACGTCTCATAAGGCCATCCAGATGAAAATGAAAAATGCAGTCATCCAAAGAGGATATCTTAAAGTATATATGTATATTTATATATGTGTGTGAACACATATATGTGAACATATATACATATATAAATGGACAGGTGAATAGTATTTGACACAATGCCTAGCACATAGTAAGCAAAGAATAAATGTTATTAGAATGTGTGTGTGTTTGTGTGTGTGTGTGTAAAGAAGAATGAAAATTTGTTTTTTTTTTTTTCAGTTTTTGCCATTATAAACATGGCTACAAAGAATATATTCATACCAATGGCTTTGCACATATGTGTGACTATATCTGAAGGGTAAATTTCTAAACTAGAACTACTTAATCAAAGGATATATGCATTTGTGATTTTGATAGATATCTCTATATTGTGTCCCAAAGTTATTATTGTACTCTTAGTTTAAATCACTATTTTATGTAATATCCCCATACAGATACACTTGTGTTAATGTCTGTCTAATATACATATGGCTCACCATGCCAATATTCATTCACATGATCTATATACATACCTGAACCAAAAGCCATTATTTATATGTATCTGATGTGAGAATGAATCTCTTCTTATTCATGAGCTAATCGTGCCCTACCTGTATAGATTGCAATGAATGGGGTAACTACCTACATGTCTATTGCCTATGAGAACCTATCTGACTACTACATATGACTGACTAATAGCACTGATATCAAAATTGTCAAAGCTGTGTGAAAAGCAAAAAAGTTGAGTGTACTTCTGGATGCTGTGAAGATTTTATGTTGTTATTGGTTGGCTGGTTGGTTAGCTGGTTTGGCTTGGTTTGGTTTAGCAGTAATATATAACAAAGCTTTTTGCAATTTGAAATTAAAATATACTTAACTTCTTTTAACTTCTCGAGCAATTAAAAATTCTTAGGCAAATAATAAGTTCTTAAATTATCTCTAGATTTCATTTAACAATTTCACCCTGTGCTATATTTGCATGGATAACTGAGTTAATACAGTTAATTCTCAAACATAACTTCCTTCATGTGTAAGCAAATTGCATTTGCAAATAAACCTGCTTATGAACCATAGGAACATTAGTTTGATAAGGATCCACGTATAATCAGATGTCCAGTGGTGGTGGAGTGTCACTGGATGACTTTGCTATTAAGATTCTGTAGGCTACTGTTAGAGGCAAAGAGCCTGTCTTCCTAGCGCTAAGAGGCAAAATTGCTGATCTTTAATGTTTAACTAGGTAAAGTAGGGTACACCTAACATTTAAATGCTGGCACATAAAAATGTGGAATTGCTTCACTGAATCCACAAATAAGTTTTGAGTGAAGTCACCTTGTCAGGTATCAGATACTTTTTCTGCTTGTGACACACTGTATTCCTGAACAAATTTACTTTTCTCACTTCTAGTCTTAGACCACCTCTAGTAGTTAACAAGTTTGTGTGTAATTGACTAGTTTCATAGTTAGATGTCAAAGTCAATAAAACATGGTCAAATTTAACTTTTGGAATGACAATTTTCTGGCCTGTAAATGGACATTTATGCACATAGAGCAATACAAGAAGTAAAAGTATTTTTGGATGGGGAGTCTAATTTCTTCCAAGATAAAAACACTCTTCCCATCTCCAGTAAAGTAACTGAGATATTTTACTGAAATTTTAGTAATATTTAAAGATGTTCTAGTAACACAAGTTATTTGAAACCAAAACAGAACCTAGGTACTTTAAGATTCATTTACTTAAAGCAGAAAAATTTTAAGGGGCCCCAATTAAACACATTAAACACATTTTTATTCACTTTTAAAAATATTAATAAAGAGTTAGACTATTAGCTCTGAATGACCTAGAATCAGCTAGCAGATAAAACTAATAACCCAACATCCCACCTAACATAGTGCCTGCAATAGTCCCTAACAAACAGATACTTTTTGACAAAAGATTTTATACATAAAATGTAAGGACAGTGGACTTTTCTAATTATAGTTTTTATAACTGTTCAGATGAAAAAAGGAGGAAGTTTGCTTCTCTTCTTATATGAGGACATTCATTAGTCATACTTAAATAATAGGTCAGTAGCATAATTCACATAACCCAGAAACTCAAGATTCATATTCCCAATTCATTGTTCCACACATGGATTCCTGTGACAAAATGGCTGTCAAACTCTTGGCCTTGGGCAATGAAAGTTCCTTAAGTTAACTCTCTTCTTATATTTGCCTTTGATCTGCCACTTGGTCACTCCATAAATCCAAGCCTCTTAAAATATCAAGGCAATGTTTCTTTCAATATGGGAAGGCTTCTCTATCAAAGGCTTTATATCTTTTCTTTGCTCACTTTAAATGAGTCGGTCAAGATTGAAGACATTTGCATAGCTACACAAGAGGATGACAGAGCCAAAACCCTGTTGCAAGGCCGAGAAGACGTGTTCTTTATTTCTCAAAGAAAAACCATATAAGGTTATCTCTGTGTGGCTAATATGCTATAGTTGATTATTTTTAGAGAAACATGCCAAATGCTAATAAATGATTAAGTGCTTTATAAGGTGTTGACAGATAAAGCCTGAGATGAAATAAGATTCAAAATGTAATTTATGATGTGAAACATTCTCTTTCAAGACTTTGCAGAGTTAAGACAAGGTTGGTTATGCTTGGGAAATAGCCGAGTGTGGTGTATTGAGTATAACTTAGCCAACAACTTCTCTCATTTTAGACTTCTGTTCTTCCCAGTCATTTATTTTAGAGATTGATTATTTCTCTTTCCCTACGGACCCTCTGGTGAAAATGTAAATGGACAAGAACACAGCCAAAGTGTGGTGGTAGAAGAGAGAGAAAAAGGCTCATGCTTGAATCAGAAATTTATTAACAAAGTGGACTGACACATTTCTCAGCGGTTCTCTGTCCCGAAGACTCACAGCCACACTCCTGCCTCCTGCCTTGCATCCATCCTTTCTCTACTTCTTTCCTCATTAGTTCCATTGTAGTTTCCAGAAGGGGTGAAAACTATTCTCTGGATGTTTACATTGTACGTAAATCTTCTTCCCCCTCACTATTTTCAAATTATTTTAGATTCCATAGTAATCAAATGTCTTCTCATTGTAGCTTACCAGTGTCCCCTAAGATAGTGTCTGGATAGAATTAGATTTATATAAGGCGTGAAATGATTTACTAAGGTTTGTGGACTTCACAAAGTTTGTAAGTCTCTTTTGGAGCCATGAGACCAAGTTGTAATTCTTGTTTCTTCAGGTGTCACAGTGATCTTAGAAGATACAGTTCAGAGAAGTAAATCTACTAATATGCTATGTTTGGAAAGAGTATTTCTTAATGCTCTTTGTTGAATTCTTCAGAACATGTAATGTGTCAGTGAGTTTTTAAGCACAAACTGTGTGTAGTTTTCATGTTCAGATAATAGGTGAGTAGCATCTATATATTGACCTGTTTCAGACTTGGAAATAGATTTCATTGTAACACTAATAAGAAAATATATTTAAGGTGAACTTAACTTTCTCCCAAGACATTTATTTTTTTTTCTTGCTTCATTTGGAGATTTTGTTTCAAGAAACTTAATCCATCTTCATGTAGTCATTATTCTATTTCAGCAAGTCATAGCAGTGTTTCCAGAACATGGAAAACCCTCTGTTTTGCGGGTGCACATGCAACAGATTGCTAGAGACAGAGCTTCTGTCTTACACGGGGCAGCGTTCACATTGTAGTCTGGTTAAGTGTCACCCCTGGGGAATTCTGACCCACATATTTCTAAACCACATGACCTATTAGTAATTAAATGCATTTTGATGGATGCAGGATGGAACTTATAATTGATATTTGTCCCTAAGGGCACGGGTACAATGTGTGTCAAAAAAATATTTTCTATGTACGTTATCAGCAGCTTATTTTAAATTCTGTCCCTATATGTGATTAAAAAAAGAAATAGGAATCCTTCAATGAGGGTACTCTGTCTTTAAAATGCCAGTTCAAATGCAGAAAAACTTATCTGCTACAGGAAACAGAGAATGAAATCCAACTGCTCCATTCTTACCTCTTTTGACTCTCACTGCAAAAACATCTCTATAATACCAGTTGTTTGAAAGAAATGTTCACAGTTCATCACAGCAATCTGGCAAAGTAACCTCAGTTATTTTTGTTAATATGTTTCTCACTCTGCTTCCGAAACGATCATCTCCTACACCATCTCCATTCTTAGGGCATCCTTCTCCACCAAATTTACAGCTAAAGCTCCTCATAGGATCCCACGAGATAGTGAGAAACAGTAGGTTCTGTTTTATGCCTGTCATTTCCCTGGCAGCTTTGCGTAGGAGAGGATAGAGAGGAATTATTGCTTTTCACCTTTTCTACCCTGCTTGGAAGGCAGAACTCCAAAAAGAGAAGAATGAACCATCACCATCAACCCTTCAGGGCCCTGGCTTCGTGTGTCAGGAAGACCTGATCTGGAAGGAGGAAGGAAGAGCATGGACTAGATGATACAAAAAAAAAAAAAAAAAAAAAAAAAAAAAAAAAAAAAAAAAAAAAAAAAACCACGAAAAGTGCGTAGCCATCTCAGTTTTCTAAAGAACTTGTTTCAAATATGAGAACTGAAAGTTCATGACAAAAATTTTATCACAAGATTTCTCCCTTACGATCACACTCATTCTTCTCATCCCTCCACACATTCATTCACTGTTAATCAGCAAGCTTTAAGTGAGTGATCACTGCATGCCAGGCACTATGCTGGACATTATAAATGTTGTAGAATATTTTAAAACAAACAGTTAAAGCTCAGTATATACTCTTAATTTAAAAAATAGCAAAAGAAAATAGCACATGTGCTTAATGAGGCAATTGAATACTTGCTAATGCAAGACGGTTAATTTTTTTTTTAAGACGGTTAAATTTTTAATTTCCTAACTTTATGGGGCTTGATTCCTTTGGGCATTAACAGTGGTATGTACTAACAGGATTTTTTTCCATTTAATTTCTCAAGAATGTAATTTTTAATTAAAAAGAGAAATGAGAAATGTAAATCCCCCAGTTGGAGAGATTTTGTAGGACTCGATAATACTTACAAAGAAATAATATTTATTTCCTGTTCACATGATTTATCCTTTTAAAAACTGAGGAAAAAACTATAATATAAAAATCATTTTTTATGTAACATAAAAATAATGTATTTGGATCCTATTGCCTTTTTTCTTTCTCAAACACCTATTTCCAACGTAAAGTTATGATGTCATGGTCATCCCTGAGTAGAAACCTTATAATCCGTATGATCACATCTTTTTTCAATCTAGTTGAAAGTAAGTCTAGTTGACTTACTCGTGTTTAGTCATACAAAAGAAATGTTCTAGGGAAGAACAGTAGGGGAAAGGGATCAGCACTAGCATGGGTTCTCATTTGTCAAGTGGACACCACATTGCTGTAGGACAAAACAATAACAAAAGCTCTTCGTTGGATGAGCCATCGCAATGTGCAAACCAGTAACAGTTACTGAGGTTATTTTCTAACTGGCTCACATTTAATAAATGGTAGGTAATATATATTCAAACAATTTTAAGCAAGATCTAAAAATTTAATTCATATGACATCTCATCTAGAAACAGTACAGAACTCTAACAATGACTTTGCAGTTAGAGAGACTTGTTTAATTGCATGCTTGATTTGTCTTCGGTATTCAGATCTTGCCCTTAGGTTATCTAATAATGGGATACAATCCAAAGGAAAAAAAAAAACTAAACATAAGGAATAAATAAGAATGTGTTATTGCTGGGCTTCAAGTGAGAATTGCTTCCTCTTGCAATAAAGGGCATCAATTTCCACTATAAAGAGGAAAGCTATCTTATTGGACTTCAACTTAGGTGTTGGATGTCATGATTTTTGCCGACAAAGAGTGAAATAATTAATTGCTAGTTATCATAAAATCTCTAAGAACATTCTTTCAGCAAAATGTAAAGAAGGCATCTTGGTTGAGAGTGATTTTTGTTTTTTTGTTTTGTTTTGTTTTTGTTTTTAATTTTTATTTATTTATGTATGATAGTCACAGAGAGAGAGAGAGGCAGAGACACAGGCAGAGGGAGAAGCAGGCTCCATGCACCGGGAGCCCGATGTGGGATTCGATCCTGGGTCTCCAGGATTGCGCCCTGGGCCAAAGGCAGGCGCTAAACCGATGCGCCACCCAGGGATCCCTGATTTTTGTTTTTAAACATAAGTCGGTTTTCCCTCACCACTACGAAGGTTTTTGTTTATCTGTTAAACAAAGAGTTGATGTCTTTGCATTTTAAATAAACTCCTAGCACTAAATTGTGGGAGACTTCCTGGAAGTTGTTAAGACTAGAAGAGCAAGGGTAGTGGGCCTGTTTTCTGTGGCTGGGTGTCTGGCTTCTCAGCGTCTCCACAAAGCCTTGTAATTGAAGAGAGGCAGGGGTTACCAAAGTCACCCTTTTCATTACAAAATAATAGAAGTGGCAGCTGGTACTTTGTCCCTCATCTTTTGCGGCCTCTCAGGACCAACAAATTTAAGGTCTGAACTGAAACCCTGAAAAGCTGAAAGCTGATGAAGGTTAATACTCCCTACTTTGCAATTCCTTTTGCTTTGGAAGCATAGATTAGAAATTGTAATCCCTCACTTATGATTAGATTTTTGACTATCTCTGTGTTGAACTTGAAGAGAATGGTTACAATTTTCAGTTTGTGTTTCCCTGTCCCCTGTGATAACTTGGGTCAGAGGTTGGGCTGCAGGCCTCCCAATGGTATGAAGAGCAGTCATCCAATTTCTAGGCTGAGCCAAAAACAATAGTAACCTCAAAACAGGCCCTGGTTTAGTGCAGAACCCATTTCCATTGGCCAGACTTCTTTTCCTTCTGTGACCTGGACACTCGTTCATCCTGATTCATCCAATGGATGTACCTGTGCGAAACTAATATTTGCATTTGGGGATATAGTTTGAGATAGTAAGATATTTGAAAATATCCTGTTTTTTGCATAGTACTCTAATAAAATAGCTAGGTGATTAGGAGAAATTTTATTCTACATCAAGATATTTTACCACTGTTTGACACATAGCTATGGGTTTATAAATACTAATGTTTAATGCCAAACCATTTTTTTTCTATGGTCAGTTTCTCCTAAACACTATATAGACTCTAGAATCAGACTGGGAGTTCAAATGTGGATCTGTTCCTTAAGTGAGCAATAAACCAAGGTACAAGGACAAGGAGCCATATGAGTAAAAAACCAAGTAAACCAAGGCCAACCAAGTATATTACTTGTCTAAGGAGGAAAAGCAAATAACCTTGAAACTTAGTGGCTTGAAACAATCAGCATTAATTATCTCATATTTTGTTGTGGTCTAGAATTCAGGAACCAGAGTGGGTAGTTCTGGCTCAGATGCTCTCTCTTTCAGGATGCAGTCAAGATATTTCCCAAGGGCTACAATTTTCTGAAGATTTGCCTAAAGCTGGAGGATTCTCTCATTCATACACCTGGGACATTGGTGCCAGTCATTTCCAAGAGGGGTCAGTTCCTCACCGTGGTGGCTTATCCACAGAGATGCTTGAGTGCCCTCCCAACATGGCAGCTGGTCTCCCTGAGAATAAGTGACCACCAGGCAGCAAGGAGAAAGGAACATGCCTTTTGTGAACTAGTCTCAGACATCACACCTCAGCCCTTTCACCATATTCTGTTCACTAAAAGCAAATTATTAAAGCCAACCCACATCCAAGAAAAGAGAAATGAGGCTTCACTTTTTGAAAGGAGGAGTAGGAAAGAATTGTGGATGTATTGAAAACCAACATCTCATATTAATAGACTTTTAAGTGCCTCAGGTGCCTAAGTGCCTCTTATCTATAAAATGGGCATCAGTAATACTATCTCATAGGATTTCTTTGGAGATTTCATGGGTATTGTATGTGTAAAGTCCTTAGAGTAATGCCTAACCCATCATAAGTGCCAGAGACATGTTAGTTTTGCTTTGTTTTTTTGTTTTGTTTTGTTTTTTTTCAATCCATCTAAGGACGATCAGAATTATTAGAAAGAATATTGTCTGGATAATTCAGAACAAGCTGGTCTGGTAGAGTCCTTGGAACTGGTTGGAATCTTTTTATTCTTATGTTTCCAAGGGCAACTGACAGTTGTTTTAAAGTATCTAGAGTTCACAGTTGGTTCAGATCTGAGGTATCCTGAGTCTTCCCCATTTCAGTAAATGCCTCCACCATTCACATGACAAACCTCTTAAGAGTTGCCTGACTCCACATATCTTATATCCAACCCAAAACAAGTCCTTCTGGCTCTACTTTCAAAATGTATTTCATCTACCACCCATTCTATTCGGCCCCGGGTCACCACAGGATCAAACTCACCACAATCTCTCATCAAAGCTTCCTTTCCTGACCCCACACTCTATTCTCCATTGAGCAGCCACAGTGATCTTTTTAAAAACAAAAATAAGACCATGCCATTTCCCTGTTTAAAAAGTTGCAATTTCCTCAGAAAATTATTCCAGCTCCTCCCTCTAAAACTTCATCTCCTAGACACTTGGCCTGGATCACTCCATTATAGCCTTGATAGTTTGTTCGTGTCCTTTCAGCTCACTAAGCTTATTTATTTATTTTTACCCCAGGATCTTTGTACTTGCTCTTTCCTCTGCGTAGAATGCTCTTTACATAGTTCACTTTCTTATTATAGTCAGGTCCCTTACTCACATATTGCCTCTTCAGAAAGACCTCATTAAGAAGCCTATCAAGAAATTATTCCAATCCCCCATACTCCGTTCGTATGATGACAATACCTGTGTGACACCATATTAAATATTTATGTTTTTTAAATCTATTTCCTTCCCTAGACTGTAAGCTTTATGAGAGCAGGAAGTTTTCCTTTTTCGTTGATATGCACCCTGTACTCAGAATGGTGTCTGGCACATATTGAATGCTCAATAAATGCTAACTGGATGAATGAATGAGAATTTTGAGTCAACTGATAAATACAGAAGTCACAAGCAGAGACTAATCTGACCCACAGATATATTTTTGTTACTATAGTATTATTGACTGTATTTTAAAAAAATACGAATTGACACCTTTTATAATTATGAGGTTTTATATAAAAATTCCAAATTTTTTAACTAAAATCAAGAGGTTTTTTTTTTTTTTAAATTTGGGATTTCTTGTTAAAAATCATGTCAAGGTTTTTCGCAGCTTATCCTTTTAGATGGCATTTGTACTACACCCTGCCACTCTCTATTATCTGACCAGCACCAATGACATTCGTATACCTGATTTTCTTTACCCCTCAGCGGGGCCCTGTAGATTTCCAGGACCCTAGATTAAGAATATCTATGGTAAGTTTGCCAATATCTGTCCTACATATAAATGTAACTTTTTATGTCTAACTTAGAAATGGAATGGGTCTCATGTTGGAGCACCAAATCATATTCATACTAGATACACATTTCAGCCTTTGGTGCTATTATAAAACAATCACCCAGTTTGACAAACTCCGTAAAGAACCCTCACTAGTGAAAGGACGGAAAGACTCAATTGTGTTTCAAAATAGTTTTCACTTTTGGAAGATTATTCTTTAAAACATTCTTTAAAAACATCAATTTGAGATATTTTTATTTTCAAAACCTCGTGAACACTCAATCCAGATGTTTACCTAAAGTGATTCATTAACCAGTGTAAGGCACACCCAGTTGTCCTAAGAAAGAAAATAACTGAGTTTAACAATAGATGGTTGCATAGTCTGAAGTCAGATGAAGAGAAATAAATGCATAATAGCAAGAACTCTGCCTTTTTGTTCATTGTAGAGGCAGTACCCATATATTTTAGGGGTTTGAATATTAAATATCTGCTACATAGCAGGAACTGTATAGGGCAGTTGCATGTCTCTAGGGATTCCAGAAAGCAAAAACCAAACAGAACAAACAAGTAAACCTTGTAGTACATGCAATAACTGGTGATAAGTGCTATAGATTAAAAGGAAAATGAGTAGAGTAGGGTAAGAGAGATGGGAACCTGGCTGGCTACTGCACTAATAATGTGGTTAAAATAGGTCATGTTGAAAAGATTAGCTGTGAGCAAAACCTGAAAGAGGTAGGGGAGTTTGTGAAGTGGATATGTGGGGAAAGAGCCTCCCAAGATAAGGAGACATCTCGAGGAAAGCCCTGAGACAGGAGTGTGTCTGGTGCGTTCAAGGAGCAGTGAGTATTCCCACTGAGTTACTGGGCAGATGAATTGACTACAGTAAAGAATAAGTATACAAATGCACACCCTTTCCCTATAGAAGCAGTCTAGTCTCCCCAGCTGAGGAATGCTTATCATCTGTTTTTAACATTTATCGTCTATGTTTTGGTTTGGCCATGACCTGAGCATGTGAAACTCTACAACAATATAAGACATGTTTGCAGGGCAGCAGGTTCAGTTTTCTTTTTTTTCCTAAGATTTTGTTTATTCATTCATGAGAGACACACAGAAAGAGAGGCAGAGACACAGGCAGAGAGAGAAGCAGGCTCCCTGTAGGGAGCCCGATGCTGGACTCGATTCTGGGACCCCGGGATCGCGCCCTGAGCGCAAGGCAACTCTCAACCACTGAGCCACCCAGGCGTCCCCACATTCAGTTTTTTAAGGAGAACTTACAGAACTAGCCTCAGATGGCCCCATGGTGGAGATCCTGATCCTAAGCTGCTGTGTATGCATAACAAATTCTCATGAACTGGCTGCGCTTTCATTATTCCCAACCACTCTCCCGATCCATATATCGAACACTGGTGCTTTTCAAAGGAGTAGTCCATGAGGAAAAGAATAAGAAATGATTATTGCTTATCTTACTCCATATATTAATTACCGTCCACTAAGTAATGCAGTTCAGAGGGCACTGTGTGAATATCTCCCTAACACACTCGTGTCTTCTCAATGCAGCTGCTTGCTGAGGACTGGCCCTTTGGAGTTGAGATGTGTAAGCTGGTGCCTTTCATACAGAAGGCCTCCGTGGGAATCACTGTGTTGAGTCTATGCGCTCTAAGTATCGACAGGTAAGAGCGTAAATTTAAGCCAAGTATATCCTGAACACTATACTAGTGATTGCTATGTTACACAGAAAATAAACCATGTAATTCAGTAAAAGCAGGCTCTGCCAGCTTGACAGATAATTCTATTTTGTTCTTCAGATATCGAGCCGTTGCCTCTTGGAGTCGAATTAAAGGAATTGGCGTTCCAAAATGGACAGCAGTAGAAATTGTTTTAATTTGGGTGGTTTCCGTGGTTCTGGCTGTCCCTGAAGCCGTGGGTTTTGATATGATAACCATTGACTACAAAGGACGTTACCTGCGAATCTGCTTGCTTCATCCTACCCAGAAAACAGCCTTCATGCAGGTGAATTTTACCTTTTTATTTCCTTTCTGTTCTTGCCTTATAAATATTTAGCTACTTTCCCCCTGATCCTCTCTTCTTGGGAAGCTATTGATTTATGACTGTCCTTGACATAAATCGAGAGTGTAAGCCCCAGGACTGTGGGGCTTGCAGTGACTAATGACCCACACTGCAGGAAGCTAGGTCACTACTTCTGCAAGAATTCCCTGGTGCTAGGGATACAGATAAACCAAGTTCACATGAGAGAATCGATCTGAATTTATATCTTTCCAACTCAACTCCCCCAGAAGGACTGACAACTACTACATATTCTGCATAAGACAACACAGCAGTCATCAGAGGGAGTAGGATGGTTCAGTGAATGATCAAGTAGAAGATGCCCTGATGTGGATGGATTCTGAATGGCAAGCCTGTCCTCTCTCTAAAGGGAAAGCTGTCATTACAAAGAATTTTCCATCTTGGCCATTTATTCAATAATATTGAATCAGGAAATGAGGGTGGGGGCATGGCAATGCTGGTATTTGGAGACAGATCTTAATTTAAGTATAAAAGACTCTTCCCAACAGAATGGGTCAAGAGGATTTAATGCACTTGGTCCAGGTGTTGCCGAGGATTATTTTCTATTTTACATATAAGAAGACCATATACAACTTTAGGGATTGCATATATCACGGTAATGAAAAGAATAAAGAGGGACGTGAATGTGAAATTGAGAATGAGGTTGCTGACTTCTTGTTTCTTATTAGTTAAAAGGAAAAGGTACTGCATAGATTACATAAATTGTGCCCCGATACAGATATATCTGGAGCAACAGTTTAAAAAACAAAAAAGAACAGAAATAGAGTAAGAGAAAAGACATAAGTCACAAGCAGCTTTGATTTTCCAATCGATAAATTTGATTTTTTAAAGATTTTATTTATTTATTTATTTATTTATTTATTTATTTATTTATTTATTTGAGGGGGTATGAGTGGGAGAAAGAATGAGCAGCAGGGAGGGCCAGAGGGAAAAGCAGACTCCCTGCTGAGCGGGGAGCCTAATGCAGAACTCCATCCCAGGACCCCAGGATCATGACCCGAGCCAAAGGCAGACACAACTAACTGAGCCACCCAGGGGCCCTCAATAAGTTAGATTTTTACATTTCTTAGCAAAATGATTTATATAGACATTCCCACATCAATTTTTTCTGGAAAACAGACTTGTTAAACAGTGAAAGCTTCCTTAAATGCTAGGATGTCTTTACATATTCAGATGTGGTATTTCAAATGAAGACTACCTTAAAGATAATTTGTTTATGTAAAGGCAAAAATATTTGAGAAACCCAATATTTTTAATTTTGCCCAACTGCTTAAATTTTTGTACATAATTACAACATACTGCCTTAGAGAATTGAAATGCTCTTGAGGGGAAGTTTGTTTCTTTTAGTATAAGTATTTAATTACTTCAGTAGATGTGGCCTGAAAGATTCTACATAGTGTTTGTGAAATGGATCTACTTTAGAAAATAATTATTCCTTGATGAGTATTTTTTTTTACTTTTGCATTTAGTATATAGATTTTTTTCTACAGGGGAATGTTAATCTTATAATACTCTCTTTTCCATAGTTTTACAAGACAGCTAAAGATTGGTGGCTATTTAGTTTCTATTTCTGCTTGCCATTGGCCATCACTGCCTTTTTTTATACCCTGATGACCTGTGAAATGTTGAGAAAGAAGAGTGGCATGCAGATTGCTTTAAATGACCACTTAAAGCAGGTAAGAGAACAGAACTATGTGCTGACTCATGATTACAGTGATGATTATGAATAAAAAATTTATTATGATGATAAACTGAAATTATCATACACTAGAGCATATTTCCTTTTTCTTGCTTCTGGTATTTTTGAATAGACAAAGAATATTTTTTTATATCATCAAGCTAGAGATATTCTATTCTACATAATCTAAAAGGGTCTAGAAAAAGCCATTACTTTAAAAATGAATTTGTAGTCATTTTAGTTCTAATTCATATTAACTATTCAATTTAAAGCTCGGTGTTCTGGATTTTTACAAATACCACTGACTTTTTGTAAACAATATTAAGTGTTCTATTTGGGAAGAGAGAACGTTGTGATTATCTGAACCATCTATTTAGTTTCTGACTATGGTTTTATTTCAGAGACGGGAAGTGGCCAAAACAGTCTTTTGCCTGGTCCTTGTCTTTGCCCTGTGCTGGCTTCCCCTTCACCTCAGCAGGATTTTGAAGCTCACTCTTTATGATCAGAATGATCCTAATAGATGTGAACTTTTGAGGTAAGAAAGGTAAAACAGAGTTTTGTAGGTAACTGCCATTCAGAAGTTTTTTTCATTGATCCCTTTCATAGGCAGAGAGAGAGTAGCATTTTGCTAGTCTTTAGGGAGCAAGGAGTCAAGATTCTCATTTTTCATCTTCACCCCTATTGTAGAAAAAGGAATAAAGGCGCCTTATGAGAACACTGGGAATGGAGAGCCAGAGCTGTCAAAATGTTGAGTGGGTACCACAATTGGAAATATCAGCTCCAATTCTCCTTTGCACCTCACAAAGTCTTTTCTCAGCCAGCCTCAGCACTTCCAGATGAGATTTTATTGTAAAAGAGAGAATTGGGCATGGGCAGAAGGGCATAATGACAGAGAGAGAGAGAGAGAGAGACAGAGAGGGAGAGAGAGAGAGAGAGGTCATCATTAGCAAAGACCAGTGATAAAGTCAAAAGTTATGGATATGGGTAATTTTTTTCTTCACAAAAACTCAAAAGTTTGCAAGAATACATACTTACAGCAATGTATTGTTCACAGACATATTTTGGGTGGTTTTTTTGCAGCTTTTTGTTGGTGTTGGATTATATCGGCATCAATATGGCCTCCCTGAATTCCTGCATTAATCCTATAGCTCTGTATTTGGTGAGCAAAAGATTCAAAAACTGCTTTAAGGTAGGAGTATTTCAAAATAAAAAGCTCTTTTTGGCCTAGCATCAAATATAACCTTTCCAAACTATTCATATTTCTATTTAAAGAGATTTCGTAAATTGTTTTATAGTTTTCCCTTGCATTACACCACGGATGATTTTTTTAAATATGATATCTGCTCATAAATTACTATACTTAATTTCTGCCTGTAAATCCTCATCAACTACTCTCTACTGCCTCAACCAATCAGTTGTATTCATAGGAATGCTCAGAAAATTAACAAAAAGTACATGCATTGATGTTTGACAAATATCAGATGATAAAATAAGAGCTAATGTCTTAAATTCCTTGTCCACTCGTAAACTCATGGATTGCAGGGCAGAAGAGAATGGTCATCAAGATCAACTCCCTCATTTTATAGAACAGAAAACAATGCACCTCTCACTTTCTTATACATATAGATTCTTAGAAAGCAAACAGTATGAACAAAGTTTTGGGTTTTAAAAAATCCAAGAAAAAGAAATTGGATGAAGGAAACAGACATTTCTATATTGTATAAGCTTACTGTGTGACAATAACAAAAAGGCACATGAGCATGACATGTGGCTGACAAAAGCCGGCAATGTAATATCATTGATGTGGGAAGATGTTTATGACACTGTCAAGTGAGAAACAGCAGACTATGGAATAGTACGTATAGTACAGTTCTATTAAAATAAATTGTACATACACTTCTATAAACATGCACATATACAGTCATGCGTATGTGTGTGTATAATATTTCTATTTGCATAGGGAAAATGTCTTGATTTATGTATTTATCAAATATTATGAGATTTTCTCAAGTAATCAAGAGTAAATATCAAGAATTGAGTGGTTTTCTTTAAATTTAATGACAAGATGAATTTTAATGATATACATTTTTTCTCTATATTTGCTTGTTTAAAAAATTATCATATACAACTTATGTAATTATATATTGTTAAAGGGAAAAATAAGAGAGCATGGAAAGAAAGTGGCCGAGAACTCCTGATCATGCCAAGAAAGTCAGAACCCTAGAGCGTAGCACAGTCATCACAGTGTAACTGATGTGAATGTGTAACGAGTTATTTTGCTTTGTACAGTCATGCTTATGCTGCTGGTGCCAGTCATTTGAAGAAAAACAGTCCTTGGAGGAAAAGCAGTCATGCTTAAAGTTCAAAGCTAATGATCACGGATATGACAACTTCCGTTCCAGTAATAAATACAGCTCATCTTAAAAGAAAGAATATCCACTTAATTCCATTTTCTTTATTCTGGAGAGAAGTCATTAAAAGAATGAGGCATTTGCCAAAACGAAACAACTGTGTGCTCACAAAAAACAATGTAAAAATGTAAGAGTGATTATTTTCTTAATACTCAGTGACACATGACATTCTGTGAGCTGTTTACAGGACGAGAAGAAAAGCAGTGATAATTAAGAAAGCCTCATCATGAAAGCACTTAATTTTTTATAATCAGCACTTCAGTGTAGCTCTTGAAAAGTTCCAGTATATTCATGCACCACTTACATTTAAGCTGAGCTCACTCTGAATTCCTATTAAAGAGATTTATTTTTTAAATTAATGTGAATCTGATATAAAGGAAAATTGTGTTACTGTAAAATGGAATTTTTAAATAAAGTTTAAATTACTCAATTTAATTTTCTTTTAAATCTTTCAAAAGAACTTTCTTATTCATGGTGTCACACCATTGGTTGGAGTATAATGTGAAAGCAGTTTAGCTGGTGTATTTTTGTGACATTACAAACATATTTAAGGGACCAGGAGGTAGGATCAGAAAGAGAGAATGAGGTTTTTGAAAACCATCAACCTTTCTTCCTTCAGATAAGATCAAATGTCACAAAGGGAAAGAGAGAGCAGACGCTATCCCAAAAGACCGCTTTGAAATCTCCCATTCATGTATGTACTCAGCAAAGAAAGCGTTACCTACAATTTTTTTAGGATTATTAAAACATTCTTTTTCTTTCCCTATTGTAGTTCAAACTCTATTTGTTTAGTTTTGTTCTCTGTAAATACTTAGCTACAACATACGATGTGCAGTTGATTAAACAAAGGGCTGGCCCCAGCGTTCATACCTTTAGGATGGAGAGATGCCAGCAATGCCATCAGGGACAGGATGCGCTGTGCCTGGAGCCATGACCATGTGACCCAGGAGAAAGCAGCCTCCTCTCCCACAGGCAGTGGTTCAAATGGTCTCTGGCATAGGTATAATATGATAATTACAGTACTAGTTTTTAAAATCACCCAGATTAATCAATTTAACAGCTACCTGTAAAGCTTATTACTAATTTTTGTATTATTTTGTAAATAACTGATTAAAAAAAAAAAAACAAAAAGTTCTCAATGTGGTGCTTTTTTGCCACGTACAGCCAAAACTGCTTTTTGGGACTGTAAGAACTCTTTGTGCATTCTTGCCTAATTCTTTCATCCCCACAGCAAAGTGCCTTAAGTTAACTTGGGATGATATGTGTGTGAAAATATGTCCCAGAGAGAACGGAAGAGAGAGGAAATGAGGTGGGGTGGGAGGAAACCCGTGGGGACACAGTCCCATTCTTAGCCTGACGTTCGTCATTGCCCCATCACATCAATGCAAAAGGTCCTGATTCTGTTCCAGCAAAACACAGTGCAATGTTCTCAGAGTGACTTCAGGAATAAATTGGGCCCAAGAGCTTTAACTCTGTCTTAAAATATAACAGAGTTTCTACTTTTTTTTTCCTTTAAGTAACCCTGGGCCACATGTTGGAAATGAGCTAGCAGTGTCATTCTCTGCCAGCATCTAATGTGATAATACAATAAACCAAAACCCAACAGTGTGGCCACAAAGAAAGGACAATAATTGATTCACATGCCACATGGATTCTATTTACAGATCACTCATGGTCTTATTAGTTTCTTCCCAATCATTTTTATAGATACTTGTCAACGCAAAAGACATTTCAGGCTTTGGATTTTAAATAAACTTTGGGAGACTAATATCTTCACAGTTTGTTAATATATTTTTTGTCCTACTTGAGTTTTAGCTCTTTTTTATTACCATGTACTAAGTTTTGGTTCTTCCTCTTCATATATGTTCCAGGACCCTGTCCTTCTCCATATTAGACTGTGGTCTATAATCATCTTGCCAAATTTTGAAACTGCACACAAAGAGTATATATGTGTACTATTTATAATGAAATTGCATTCCATAGCTTTCCTGAAAATGTTTGATTTCAAAATTTTAACATAGTGATAAAAGTTACTAAGAAACAAACATGATTTCCTGACATAATTAGGACTGATACGGCCAAAGGGATACAGTTGATAGCAAAACTTGGGTATACTGTAGTGAACTTTATAAAATTGTAATATAAGCATGTAAAATAATTATATATTTTGTTTTTCTGAAGTCACTTCAAGTGGTAACTACTGTAGTTGCTGATTCCTTATTATGTAAACAAAATCAATAAAATCTTAAATTGTTTTAAAAAAAGACCAACTTATTTTTTACTGTACAATGATTTATTAAGTACTAATTGATTAAATGTTTAAAGGTAATACAAATGTTATAGGTAGACATTATTTATGTTAAGCATTATAATAACCAAGGAAGTGTAAAAGTTGTTACATTAAAATGCCAGGTTTCTGGCCTTCAGGCTTCATTGTCCTTATTGTTCTTGTTGTGTTTTATTGTTGTGAGTAACCAGATATACAAACAGACATTCAATTTTGCAAGATTGATTATCTGGATGATAGTTTCCAATGGTCTCTCCTGTCTACCTATCTCTGCATTTCACTGGTTAATCATTATTGTACCAAAGGTCAAAGGCGAAAAGTTGAAATGAGAGTTTGGGATTACTCATTTCATCTCACAAGCTTTTTTTGAGTGTTTGCTATGTGCAAGGTAGGACAAAATTAATAAAATACAAGTTTCCTATTTGATAGGAGACAAAATAATAACAAAATCTTAATACAAAGCAAAATGAAATGAGCACCAAATAACCATATACTGACTACTCTCAAGGTTCATGTGTTATGTTTCTGAGCACTTAATCCCTTTCTTTTTCTGACAGAAATAGCAAAAAATTAGCATTTACTCTTTTCTCATATAATATATTAAACCCAGTCTAATGTTCCAGAGGTTTCTATGAGTGACCCCTCACCTTTGCTGGATTTCAGCTGCCTTATATCAGCTGCACATTTGAGATATAGGAGTTCAGAATTCCAGGGGCTCTTTGAAAAGTACAGGAAGGGTCAGCATAGGCAGTACCTCTGCAGGCCACTGACAAGATCCTCTCTTCTCTTCAACAGTTAGTTGTCAAGTTACAATAATAATAATGCACACACATTTCATTTTCATAAAAGTAGGCAGAATAAATATAATTTCGATTCTGGGAAGAAAACCAAATTTTGTGGTGGTCCTAAGAAGGAAATGTCCAGAAACCCAAATAACACAGAGGCCAAGCTTATGAAGAGCAATGATTCTGGATGACTTGCTTTTAGCCATTGGCCTCAAAGTGACAACATGAAATAATCAACAGATTGAATGAATATACCCAAACTGGGAAATCTCACTGGACACTTCCAAGATTCAACGTTCACATGAGCACAAGGAATAACCCCATCAGGAAGGCAGCGTGTGTAATGGAAAAGAAATCAAAAAAGAAAAAAAAAATGAAAGAAAGAAGGAAGGAAGGAAGGAAGGAAGGAAGGAAGGAAGGAAGGAAGGAAGAAGAAAGAGAGAAAGAGAAAGAAAGAAAGAAAGAAAGAAAGAAAGAAAGAAAGAAAGAAAGAAAAGAAAAAGAAGAAAGGAAGAAAGATTAGGATATTCTTGATTATTTGGGTGATATAATCAACCTCAAACAAGTCAGTGAACATCTCAGAGCCTCAATATAATTATCTCAGGTTAAAATTACTATAATTACTACATAATATTACAAAGATATTAATATCCCTAGCTTAATTCTTATATCAAATCAACAAATTTCTAGTGTACTTATCAAAGTACCCTCTAAAATATAGGCATATACAAATGAAGAAGACATAATCCCTGTCTTCTAGAAATCTGATGGGTGAAATAGACAAATAAACAAAGCAGCCAATACGTTATAGGTACTGGTATAGAGACATATATGGTAAGAATTAGGGAACTAGAGAAGTTGGTACTTGAGTTGGGCCTTAAAGGAAGTTTGCCAAGCAAAGAGTCCATGGCACAGCTGGTGAAATAAATGGCTACTGTGTGGGAGAACGGAAAGGGGTGGACCAGTATGGCCAGTTCAGGCAAAGGGCTTGACCCCAGCATGCTGAGGGAAGGCTGTGAGATGTGGGGCTGAGAGGTAGGCAGGTTGGAGGCGGGGGTCGTTGAGGGGGTGGGCTTGTGTTCCACGCAGTAGAGTTCGTCCTTTCCCATGGCAAGTGGTTCTCAAATGTCTGAGAGCTACACACCACAGGCTCATCTAGAATATCTGTTTACAACACAGATTCCTGGTCTCCAGCTCTGATTCATATAATCAGAGCCTCTAGGGTGGGGCCCAGAAGTATTTAATTTAACAAAGATTTCAAGTAGCTCTTATGGATTTAAAACTGGGGAAGCCCTGCAGTGTAGATATTTGCAAAGCACTGAGCATTTTTTTTTAATTTTTATTTATTTATGATAGTCACACACACACAGAGAGAGGCAGAGACATAGGCAGAGGAAGAAGCAGGCTCCATGTACCGGGAGCCCGATGTGAGATTCCATCCCAGGTCTCCAGGATCGCGCCGTGAGCCAAAGGCAGGCGCCAAACCGCTGCGCCACCCAGGGATCCCAGCACTGAGCATTTT
The DNA here is from genome assembly GCF_048418805.1 of Vulpes vulpes. Taxonomy (NCBI): domain Eukaryota; kingdom Metazoa; phylum Chordata; class Mammalia; order Carnivora; family Canidae; genus Vulpes; species Vulpes vulpes. Next base: position 31,297,272 of record NC_132785.1, on the reverse strand, counting down.
AAACAAGGAGTAACAAGATGAGTTCTGTTTTCATAAGACCCTACTTTGCAAGCAGCATAGAGCATGGCTGAGAGGACTACAAGGCCGAAAGCAGCAAGACAGAATAAACAGTTCCTGCAACTGACAGGTCAAAGAGCTGAGGGTCTGAGAGAGAGTCTGTAGGGATGCTAGAAACTGGGCTGGTCAGCTGAAAAGATAGTCATCATGACCAGATTGTTGTGAAAGTAAAGCTCAATTTAGAGGTTTCTGGCTGGAGCCCATTCACTTAGATCAGAGATCAGCAAGCTATGGCCCAAGGGTCAAATCCAGCCACTGGCCTGTCTTTGTAAATAAAGTTTTATTGGAACACAGTCACACCAATTTGTTTGGACCCATTTGTTGGACTAGAGTTGCCTTTCACAACAGCACAACTGAGTAGTTGTAGCAGAAACCTGTAGCCCACTAAGGCTAAAATATTTACTTTCCGGCCTTAACAGAAAAATGTGCTGACCCTTGACTTAGATAAATAATAATAAGGGAAAAGAGGGGCAGCAATTGAACTGGAGAGAAGGAAAGTGTTCTGAGGATTGGATGAATTCTGTTTGGGATATAATGAGCTTAAAGGTATCATGGAGCATCCATGGAGATGCTTAGGTGGTCTATGTGGATTAAGGACAAAAAAAATGCTTAGAGTGGTTTCAAGATGCTAATTAAAGAAGGGGATGAATGAAATGCTCAAGGAAAAACAGAAAAGGTAGGGAGAAAAGGAAAGAAGAGGTAGAGAATAAAACAACAGCAGTCATGAAGGCAAGAGGAGTGGGCAGAGACAAGAAATTCAGAAGAGGCTGCAGCGAGCAAGGAGGACAAGGGCCACAGAAGTCAGGGAGAGGCCAAGAAAAACCAAGGATGGGTGTGAATCAGAGCAACAGGAGAATGAAAAGTGGCTTTTGAAATTGGCAGTTCCAGACATATGGGGGACCCCCTCCCAAGCAGCCAGTGTGCATGTGCAGGATGTACGGTGACAATGTATCTATATCTCCTCAGCTCCCATTCACTCAGTACTACCTATTTTCTACATAGATTGTAGATCATGCCACTTCAGTAGTAGAGAAGGGTAAAGCTTTTGGCTGAAGATGATGTCTGAAATATATAAACTTTTTTCCTCATCCTTCTTCCAAAACTCCATTAAAATGAAAAATAAATAAATAAATAAATAAATAAATAAATAAATAATAAATAAAAAGGTATAAACCCACAAGGCCAGAGATTTCCAAGGGCATACACCTTCTGACCAGAAATGTTAACAAAACCCATGTATGATAAACACCTGAGGATAAAGGACAACTTACTCAGATTTCATTGCTCTTTACTAAATGTCTGCCAGGGAGGCAAGAGTGACTGGATCATAGCATTGAAGTGAATATCTGCCTCATAGATGGTGAGAGCTTAGCCCCCATTCCACACCAGGCACCCAGAAGAGCAACCAGCAGCCTTAGGCATCCCAGGAAAAAGATTGAAGATTCTCTTCTAAGCAAATAATCAGATCAAGAAGAAAATACCTATAGATACCAATATTAGGGTGAGGAACCCACATAGGTTGTATGCTTGCTCCATTCCACCCACATAAACAGAATTTCCATTGGCCTCTCAGTGCCACACTCTTAAATATGGATGAGCAGGCCAAGGCCAAGGCCAGTAGACATTTAAGGAAAACTTCTGAGGTGAAAGACAGAACTTAAAACAAGCAGACAAACAAAAAGGTAGGGGGAAGACTGAGGAAACAGAAAAAATGCGGGGAGTCCAAATAAAATTCAAAAAAACTAAAATTAATCTTCCCAGAACAATAAGAAACAAGAAGCAAAACAAGAATGCTATATAAACAAAAGAACATTCAAAGATTGAGAAAGTGCTCTTGGAAATTGAAAATAGGTTAGCAGAAATAAAATGCAATACAAGAATTTTGAAGGTGAAGTTGAGGAAAGTAGAATGTAAAGCTACACTACCAAAGAACGTTTATGTAAACTAAGGAAGGAAATTTAAAAATCCAGGAAACAGGTGAATCCAGAACAGGAAAAACTCAAAAAATGATTCCCAAAGTAATGGAAGGGAGGGGTGGATTATGTTCAACCCACCCATGCATAGTGCACTCAGTCTAGTTAAGAGCTAACGAGCAAAGAAAGTATATCTCCAAGAAAAAAACAGAATAGAGAGATTGACCGTTGTATTTCACCATATTTATAAGAGTTTGTAGTTCCAGGAAAGCATATAAGGATAAATAAATGAATAAAATTCCATAGGAAAGAAGCTAAGAAAAAGTAATTAGGCAATTATTAATCCCTTCCTCCCAAATTTTTTCTTGTAGAGAAAAATATATATAAAATCATAGATACATGCCTTGGATATAAGCAAATTATCTTTGCCAAAATAAACATTCAAGTTTGTTTTAACCAAGATTGTGACATAAATAAATTAGAAGGAAAGTAATACATTATGTTTATGATACAAGAAAGCTAAATCATAGTTTTTTGATGATAAAAATCTAATCTTCATTTTGGAAAACAATTCGGAGCCATCTAGGGAAGTTGATGATATGCTAGCCTAGTACCAAAATTTCTGCCTGTGGAGAAACTGCTATAGGACCAGTAAATAGATACCAGAATATTCATAGAAGTATTGTTTCCACACACACAAAAAAAATAGAAAAACACAAACTCCACCAGTGATCATTTAAAAAGCCAAATTTGGGGTTATATCCATAAAAAAAATGGCATGCTCTACAACAGCCTTCTCAACCTCATTGCTATTGGCATTTCAGGCCAGAAAGTTCTTTACTATAATTATTTCTTAATGTTATATCTTATGCCCTTTTCTGTATATATGTTATATTTCACAATTTAAAAAACAAAGAGAAAAAGGAGCCTATAGATAACATCCAATTGAAAAATCAAGAAATGGGTGCCTGGGTGACTCAGGTGTTTAAGCCTCTGCCTTCAGCTCAAATCATGTTTCCAGGGTCCTGGGGTCAAGCCCAATAGGGCTCTCTGCTCAGTGGAGAGCCTGCTTCTCTCTCTCCCTCTGCACTCCTCCTCATCTGTACTCTCTCTCACTTGCTCTTTCTCAATTTAAATAAATGAAATCTTAAAAATTAAAGAAAGAAAAATCAAGAAACAGCAGTAAAACTATGTTATTTAGAAATTTAAAGAAGAAACTATGAAAATATATAAAAAGTAAGAAACAACTAGGAAAAAATGAGAAAGAAGTTATTTTAGGGGTGTAGAATTCATGAGAGCAAAGGAGTGGAGGTAAGGGCAGGAAGCTACTATTATCCATTGTAAACATTTTTACAGTAAACTAGGTAGATGCATTAGTTTAATAAATATAAAAATTAGTCTTAAAAACTGGAATAGCAGTACAGTGAAGTAAGTGGACACATTTCTGAATCATAAGCTCTGTAGTCACGCTAGCTAGCCTTTTTTATGCTTATTAATCACAATGATGTTTATTGTATGCTGACTATCTGGATTCTTTGGGGCTGGCAGAAGTATAAACAGGTTATTTTACTGATCAGGCAATATAGAAGCATTTATGTGGATAAAGATCCATTAAGCAAATAAATCCCAAAGGAGATTTTAAAACTACAATGTATTCAATATGATAAGCAGGCAAATTCAAATGCCTTCCTAAGTTAATTCTTGCAAGTTTAAACTTTTAGCAAACCAAAAGAAACAGGGTAGAAGGAAATGATGGTGGGTAGTTGAAAGTGAATTTTATTTCAGTACATTATAAGTGGTACTATAAAAACTATTTTTTCAAGAGGTTGAGATATAGTATGACCAACAATCCATAGATAAGCATAATCCTGGTGCTCTTTCAGACCAGGAAGGTCTTAATTTGATTGCTTAAATTGACACTGAGTCCAGTATGGAAATGCATTATCTCAGTACTTATATAAAAGATGGTGGAGAAACCCAAGTAATAAATCTGAAATAAGAACTGCTATTAATCTATTTCTGTCACCAAACCAAAAATCAACCACACAACATGGAGTTTGGTTAAGAACTTTGATAGGAAAGTGCAGAGAAGCCCAGAATCAATGGTACTTAAGAATGGCTTCCTAGGGTGTGACATGTAAGCTGAAGTCTGAGAGTGAGTGGGAGTTGGCCAGAGAGGACAAGAACTAGGAAATTTCTTCCAGGAGAGAGGACAACATGCACATAGCCTAGAGATGAGAGAGGACATGACTTCCGAAAATGTGTGTGTGTACCTGTAGTGGGTGTGTGTGTGTGTGTGTGTGTGTGTGTGTGTGTGTGTAGCATCAGAGAGGCAGAGAGAAAATAACAGGTGAGTAAAAAACAAACAAACAAAAAAAGCCAGTTCAAAAAGAAGTTTATACAGCAAAGTAAGAGGTTCAGATTTGACCTGGGTAGTGACCGGGAGACACTTTTAATCCAGGGACGTATATTTAGAAAGATCACCATGGATGCACTGTGGACAATGGAGGAGAGCATAGGTGAAGTTCCAGCAAACAGTTAAAAAGGCCATAGGTGATTTATGTAAGAAATATTCTACCCTAGACTAGAGTAATTGTCCTGGAAAGATGGAGCTGGCCTACAGAGCTAAATAGATGGCAAATAAACTGGACCTAGTGATGCACCAAAGGGCGAGGAGACAGTCAGTGTTGCATGTGATGCCATTCATAAGGACAACCCAGCCTGGGCTTTTTTCTTTCTCCAATTTTTTTTTAATTCCAGTTAGTTAACATATGGTATAATATTAGTTCAGGTGTAGCATTTACTGGTTCATCACTTAACATACAACACCCAGTGGCCATCACAATGAATGCCCTCTTTAATACCCACCACCTATTTAGCCCATCCTCTGCTTACCACCCCTCCAGACCCTTAACCATAGAGAACAAACTGAGAGTTAAAGGAGGGGAGCCTGGGATGCCTGGGTGCCTCAGCGGTTGAGTGTCTGCCTTCGGCTCAGGGTGTGATTCCAGAGTGCTGGAATCGAGTCCCACATCAGGCTCCCCACGTGGAGCCTGGTTCTCCCTCTGCCTATGTCTCTGCCTCTCTCTGTGTGTCCCTCATGAATAAATAAATAAAATCTTTTTTAAAAAGGAGGGCAGCCTGTAATTATTTTAAAGGATGTGCATGTGTGCATGCACATGTGTGCCAGAAATGAAGAGAGAAAAAGCATTTACATGAATTTGACTTGGCACTTCTTAGCCTTGAAGGGCTTGTAAAACATTATTCTTTTTTCTTTCTTTTTTTTATACACAAGAATCTTGAGAGAGTTTACATTAATGATGGAGGCAAACTGCTAGAGAGGAAGAGGCCGGAGATACAGAAGAAGGGAGATATTTGAGAGAAGAAAATTCTGAGAAAGTGTGAAGATATGGAATCATAAAAGGAGAGTTTGAGTTTAGACAGAAGAGAAGAGCCAGACAGACAGATGAGAAGAAGGAGGAGAGAGACAACTCAATTAATTTTGGTTCAAATTTCTGTTTTCTTATCTTGTGGCTTCCAAAAAGTTGTTATTAAGATAAATATAATCATATATTTACAAAATGTACTTTGGAAAACTGAAATACATTATACTTAATTTGTTAGTAATGCAGAATCATTTCCTTATACATAATAAACCATGTTAAGGACAACAAGGAGTTTGTTGCAATTATTATAAGAAAGAATTACCTAATCCCTTTCTATAAATATTGAGTGGCAGCTTGAGTTTAAATTGTAAATTCCTTGGAAGTTTGTGATTATGCTTCTGCCTCTTTTGTAACCTCACCAGTCACTTATATGTAGATTTAAGTTTTTGTATGAGATGACTTGGATAAGCAGGCAAACTCAACAAACTCAGCAACTCATGACAAATTTTAAATTCTGGGTCACATAACATAATTAATATTAATAAGTGGATTTTCCATTAAGCATTCCAGATACATCAGGAGCTGAGTAGCATTAAAATGCTTTGAAGAGGGATAGTCTACATTTATTTTAAAGAGGAAATTGATTTTGACTGTCATAAAATTACTCCATGTTCAAACATGTTGAGTCTTAAGAAAGTAGGACAGAGGTTATCTTCCACGACCTTCCTTCCTATTTAATTCTTCAACTTAATATAAATGGTCTTCCAGCCTTACTGTTCCACTGGATCACCTGTGTCAAGATCACCTAGAACTCAGTGTTGTCAAACTCAATAGGCATTACTCTGTCCTCAAGACCTCTAATGAGCAATCAACGAGACTGGCATCTTCCCCTCCTTTAAACACTCTTCCAGTGACTCCTGTGCCCCATGTCCCAGTTTTCATTCTGCTTCATTGACCATCCCTTCTTAGGTTCCTCTGACTCCTGACCCAGCCTCTATCGTGCTGGTGGAACCTCAGTCTCTGGCAGGTTCTTTTCTCTCCCTCCTTCTCTTGGTAGCTGATTAAATTCATTCCCACCACACTGAAGCAGCTGCTAACTTCCACATTTATTTCATTAACCTACCCCCCTTCTGTTCCACATTTCTTTTTACCACAGCATATTTGACATTTCTGCGTGAGTATCCCATGAACATAGGAAACCTGACATATCTAAAATAAAACTCTTCATTTTCTCATCACATCTGCTTTCTATCCCTTGTTATGCAAAGTATACTATCAGTTACCCAGTAATTCAAGGAACATTGACTCCTTCCTTTTCCTCACTTCTTACAGCCAATGCAACAGGAAGTTCTATCTCTGGATCTACTCCAACGTTTCTCTCAAATCCATGTACTTTTCTCCCTCCCTTGCTTCTGCCTGGTGGGGTGGGGCAGCGGTGGGGAGAGACTGTCATCATCTGGATATCGGATCTGTCTACTGATTGGTCTCTCCACTTCCATATTTGTAAAATTGTAATATTTTATATGTATATTGGATCATGACACTACCTACTTTAACCCCTCAATAAACTCTCCTTACACTTGAAATGAAATCCAAAGTCTTTTTTTTTTTTTAAGATTTTATTTATTTATTCATGAGAGACACAAAGAGAGGCAGAGACATAGGCAGAAGGATAAGCAGGCTCCATGAAGGGAGCCTGATGTGGGACTCGATCCCGGACTCTGGAATCATGCCCTGAGCCGAAGGCAGACACTCAACCCGAGTCATCCAGGTGTCCCAGAAGTCCAAAGTCTTTAACAGGAGCTATAATATCTGCGTGATGTAGACTTCTCCTATCTTTCCAACCACATTCTTGGGTCACTCCTCCTTTTGGTCTGCATCCTCTAGGCACAGCAGTTTTCCTCTGGGTCCTCAAAGCCAACCAGTTTCCTGCCTCAGGGCCTCTGTACGTACAAAGAGGTTAGAAGACTTTTTCCTCGCCATTTCCTGCCACTTTTGGCATAGCAAGCTCCTTCTTTCGCTTTCAGGTCTCAATTTTAATGCTACTCCCTCTAAAGGTAATGCCCAGTCTAGAGGAGACATTTAAACTGAGACTGGAAAGAAAGTACTCTCGTATTAGACTCTCTATCTGAGCTCTTTGTGTGCTTCTTTCACAGCTCTTATCACAATTTGTGATTTCTTTATTCTTGATTTGCTTGCTTGATTTGGGGGTGGAAGGCTCTCCCAGGCAAAACTCTTTAAGAGCAGGATCCTCACCTATCTTATTCACCATTGCATGCTTAGCGTGTGTGGACAAGTAATATATATTGAATGAGTGAAACATCTATAAGAAATATTCTCTAAAATAATTTTAAGACAATTGTTTATTCAGCTTTAAATATCCTCTTGTTCTGAAAAAATAATCCAACTACCTGAAATCTTCCAAAAACAATTTTTTCCTCTAACAAATTGCTTGGTTTTATAATTCTTTCCTGAATCGATGGCTCTTCTTTTATCCATAGACTATAGTCAGTGAGAGCAATGACTACTATTCTGGTAGTGTACTTTTTCATTTTACCTCAAGTTTGGAGCCTATTCTGAATTTAGTGACATAGGAAAACACCACATCTTACTTGTCATAAATAGAGCAACATGACCTGAACTCAGATCACTTGCATGAATAAATGGCCTTTCCATTATGGAAAAGGAAAGTGATTGATATTATAATGAAATAAGACTTTTCTATTTTCTTCTGTAAAACATTGTTTGCCACTACCCAGACAGGTATCTTGTGTAACAGGCATGTATGTACCCTAACAAAACATTTTAAGCTTGCCTTTACCAAGAGAAACATGAGCCAAGAAATTACTTTATAGAAAAGCATCAGATAGTTTGTTTCCAAGACTATTGCTTGAGAAATTATTGTTTTAATGTCAACTTTAAAGTTTTAATCTGATGTAAACCAGTGTCAATCGGTCAAGGCGTGGCAAATAGAATAATAAATTCAGATAAACCCCAATACATCCAAAACAAATTATAGGCTATTCAGCTCACAACAGCAATTGGGAATAAATAAATCAGGCTAGTGTCAATCCCAAGAACCCATTACTGTGTTATGATAACTTTCCTCTAATATGGGCCACTTAAGGACAACAAGCCTGCTTCTCTTATCCCTAATGTACACCCCAAACTGCAGAATCTCTTCAAAAGCACTTCCATGAAATTATTAGCCACAACCTTCAACTCTATTACTTAGAAAAGTCATGAATTAGTCAAAAGGATTTCGAGTTCATCTCTTTCCAAATACTGTGATTCCTAAGAAATCAACTGTGCCAGAAATAGGGGTAAGCAGTAAGACCACATGTAGTATCAATCTAAAAGTGGAAACCAAAATTAGATACTGCATGTTTTTCTTCCTCTTTAGAGATTGGTAATAAACATGTGGTGTGCAAAAGGAGTTGATAAAAAGTGAATGTGAAGAGGGGTGCCTGGATGGCTCAGTCAGTTGGTTGAGTGTCTGCCTTTGGCTCAGGTCATGATCCCAGGGTCCTGGGATTTAGTTCAGTGTTGGACTCCCTGCTCAGTAAGAAATCTCCTTCTTCCTCTGCTTCCCCCCTGCCCTGATTCATACTCACTCTCTCTCTCTCTCTGAAATAAATAAATAAAATCTTAAAAAAAAAGTTGATGTGAAGAAATATGTCCTGTTCATCCTATGTGCAAATATTAATAAGTTGGTCTCAAAAAGCTATTAACTACCACCTCCAGCCAGGGCCTGCACATAATCATGACTTTTAAACTATGGTACTTGTAACCTGAGCACTGAGAGGATTTTTTTAAAAGATTTTATTTATTTATTAATGAGAGACATACAAAGAGAGGGAGAGGCAGAGACACAGGCAGAGGAAGAAGCAGGCTCCATGCAGGGAGCCCGATGTGGGACTCGATCCCGGGTCTCCAGGATCAGGCCCTGGGCTGAAGGCGGCGCTAAACTGCTGAGCCACCCAGGGCTGCCCTGAGAGGAATATTTTTATCCACCTATCCCATCCTGCTTCTACCTTACTACACACATACGTACACATACACATGTGCATACACATACATGCACACATATTCATGTAGGAATGCACATACCACACACTCACATACAGACTCCCTGACCTCCAACTCCTTGAAGCATTTTTAAAACCCAGCCCTGGATGAGAAAACACTGCTCCCCTCAGTAGCTTCCTCTTTTGTCCTGCAGCCTGTAACACGTAAATCTGATTTTCTGGAGAAGACAAACCATTGAAAATCTTGTAAAGCCCTCAGTGTTTGATAAGCAGTGAATATTTTCTTCATTCCATTCATTCAAAGTAAGGCCTTTCCTTCTGATATAATCTCTGAATTTCAGAATTAAACTTGCATAAGAACTTCTTTAGCTCCAAATACCATCAGCATAAGATGCCTGGGTAGCTCAGCGGTTGAGCATCTGCCTTCAGCCCAGGGCGTGATCCTGGAGTCCTGGGATCGAGTCCCGTATAAGGTTCCCTACATGGAACCTGCTTCTCCCTCTGTCTGTGTCTCTGCCTTTCTCTGTGTGTGTGTCTATCATAAATAAATAAATAAAATCTTTTAAAAAATACTATCAGCAACCTCACACTAACCTGGATTGGTGTCATTTAAAATTCTGATTGCCTACTCTTCAACGGGTGTCTCATTTGACACACCATGCAGCACTGTATGCCCTGGAGTCCCTAAATCACTTCAGCCCAAAAGTGATCTGTAGAAAGGGCCATTTCAGCTTCACTTTGTAACTTGAATACCTTGTCCTCTAATGTTAGTGTCACTAGAAACCATAATTTTTTGTTAAAAGAACAAGTAAAGATTGTTTACTTTAACTTCTAAACTAAAAGTTAGACTAAAGCAAAGAACTTACATAGAAACTCTGAAATCCTGTATTGAATTGTAAATATCCTAATGAACCCACAATATAGTTCCTCTTAAAATATGTATTTTCTAGTTTTTTTCTATTACAAAGCCCTAGAAAAAAATCACCAAATACGGTTGCAAGATGTACTATCACAAGTGCCCAGATTATAATTTCTAAATAATATTAACCACAGGAAAGATTTCTCATTGGAGAAATGAATGACTATAGCTCTGAAGTAGAATATGTATAATGTGGGTCTGGTACTTCTTATAATAGCAGAGGGCAAGGAAATTATCAAAGACTTAGGAGCCAGCCTGAAGGGGTTCCCCCTAACCAAAGAAGCGTCATTTGAATAATCAAGAAAATAATGACTACAATGGGTTACATCACATCAAATATATTAAAAATCAATATATTCAAAATAATGCAATAAACAAAAACATCAATGGTTCTATTGCACTTTATACATATTTCTATTATATCACCACATAATTGCCTATGTTTGTGGCCCCTGACTAAATGAGGAGCTCCGGATATGGAAATACCATGTTGCATCCATTACTGCATCACTGAAGGAAGGTAAAGAACCACTGCCCTGTAGAGGATGTACTCTACATCTCCATCACTAAATCCACTCTTATCAAGGTCACTTGTGGCTACCATGTGGTTAAATCTAATAGTCAGTTCTGCCCTTTCTAAATCTAGCGGCCGTATTTGACACAGATGATCAATCATTCTTTCTTTCCTGAAACACTATCTTCCCTTGGTTTTTAAGATATTACTCGCTTTTCCCCTCTCAGTTCCCTTTATTCTTCATTTTTTAAAACTAAACATTGGAGCAATCTAGGGTTTAGTGCTCAGACTGCTTATCTCTGCTCTCTACACTCACTCCTTAAGTAGTCCCACCTTGCCTCCTGGCTTTAAATTTTCTCTATATGCTGATGACTCCTAAAGTTACATTGCTTGTCTCAACTTCCTGTATGGACTTCAGATTTGTATAGCCAACTGTTGCTTGATAAATCCACTTGGATATTTACTGGGTGCCTTCATATTAACATGAACAAAACTAAAGTCCTGATATTGCCAACTCTCTCTCTCTCCCGTATAATTAACATCTAGCCCATTAGCAAATTCTATTGAAATTACCTTCAAGAAACATCTAGAATCTGACCACTTCTCTCCATATCCAACACTTAGCGTCATGGTCTAAACCATTTTCATTTCCCCCGCCCCCCACCCCCGCATCACTGCAGTAACCTGTCTGCTTCTGTCCTTATTTCCCTAAAACCATTTCCTGGGATAAATCAGATCATTCTTCTCTGCTGAGACCTTTGACCCCAACCCCAAACGTTTTCTAATTCACAATTGAGAAGAAAAACCCTCTCCTTAGAAAAGCTGTAATTTTTCTATAACCCCCAGTATTTCACTAAATAGTGAATAAAGAAGAAAAACACTTTTTATATAGAATAACTATAATTTTTGCTCTCCAGTACTACACTAAAAGCACTTTTGTTTAGGTGACCCATGGCCACCATATTGTAAAATCTGAAGGTCAATTTTCTGTCCTACAGACACTACATCTTGCTACTGACACATTCTCAACTCCTTCCTCTTACCTCTCACTCATTGTACAGTAGCCACATTGACTTCCTTACTCTTCTTTGAACATGCCCTTAATGCTCTTTCCCAGGGTCTGTGTATATATTCTCTCTGACTCGGTGTTCTTTTTCACATCCTTGAGGCATCTACTTAGATGTTAACTTTTCCAGACCACCCTATGTAATATAGTAACTGTCCCTTACCTGGTATTTCCACTTTCCCTGTTTTAGTTTGGGCTGCTATAATAAAAAATACTGTAGATTGTGTAGCTTATGAAAAGCAGAAATTTATTTCTCAGTGTCTGGTGAGAGTCCTCTTCCTCGTTAATAGATGGCTATCTTCTCACTGTCTCCTCACATGGCAAAAGGGGTGAGGGAGTTCTCTGGGACTTCTTTTAAAAAGGCACTGATCTCTGGCATAAGGGCTCCACCTTCATGAATTAATTGCCTTCCAAAGGCCTTACCTCCAAATACCATTATTTGGAGATTGTTTAAACGCATGAATTTTCATGGAACACAAACATTCAATCTTTGTCACCTCCTTTTTCTGCTTTATTTTTCTCCATAACAGTGCTTATCCCATCTGCCACTATAGATTAATTGTTTTGTTGTCTATCTTCTTCAACAAGAATCTCTGCTCTATAAGAGCAGGGACTAGGAATCTTTGCTTTACTACTATAATTCTAACACCTACAACAGTGTCTAAAATATGGTGGACATGCAACAAATATTAGCTAAGCCAATCCATCCACTCACCAAGTATTTATGGTGTACCTTTTGGGTTCCAGGCCAATTATTGAATGTTGTTGGCCAGGATCATGCAACTGGTTGCCCAAAGAGCCAGGATGAGAGCTTAGGACTCTTGAATCCTTGTCCTGTGCTCTCTCCAGTAGATATACAGTCACCTGCTTTGGGATTGCTGTTTCTGGGAATTATTTAGATGAATTAACATACTTTTTTTAGAACATGTGTACCTAAAAAGACATGAGGTAACATCTACATGGTATGTCATATTCTTCTAGATTCCTTAAATTAAAAATCAAGAAGGCAACAACTATATTATAGTGAAAACAATTCTACATTTCAAAGTGCATCAAAGAACTGCAAAGTGATGAAAGCGAACTTCACTCCTTGCATTTTAGATATTGGATTATGGATAATTGACCAGGTCCCTTTGAAAGGTATGAGAGGGGATCCCTGGGTGGCGCAGCGGTTTGGCACCTGCTTTTGGCCCAGGGCGCGATCCTGGAGACCCGGGATCGAATCCCACGTCGGGCTCCCGGTGCATGGAGCCTGCTTCTCCCTCTGCCTGTGTCTCTGCCTCTCTCTCTCTCTCTCTCTCTGTGACTATCATAAATAAATAAAAAATTTTTTTAAAAAAAAGTAAAATTTATAAAAAAAAAAAAAAAGAAAGGTATGAGAAAGTAACAACTCAGAGACAAGAAACAAGGTATTTTTTCCTGGTAATTTTTTCAGTTGAGCAAGTAAACATGTGTAAGGATACCTCCTTAATATTCCATAATTTCAACTCTAAAACTGCCTACTGAAAAAAACAAAGATATCTTTTTATGGTAGTCTAAGCCATGGGATAACTTAGATCCAAGAAGTTAGTTACCTCAGTAATAAGCAACATAACTTAAGGGTAATAATAATAGGCTCTACCTAAATTAGTGTTTTCTGTGAGTAATTAAAAAAACTCATGACATCTTTATGAGGTATGCAAGGTAAGAAAAGGTTATTATTCCAAGTTCATAAAGAAAGAAACAGGGACACACACATTTTATATATATATATATATTTTTTTGGATAAAATATACCTTTTATTGAACCCTCAAAATGCTATTCGAATTCTCTTCTCCTTCTAGGTACCTGCCAAACTTAGAGGCATAAGAGATGAGAGTGGGAATACAGAAGGCAATAAAGAGAATTCAGATCCCTTCTCTAGAATTTAGCTTAGTCTTCCTTTCTCTTAAAAAGAAAATAGAAATGTAAGTTTGGGTTAAAATACCATTCTAATATTTTTTGAACTTTAGCACACTATAAATAATCAAACTGCACTAATGGGAAGCACGGCTAAGTTCTCTCTTGAGACTAAAAGATTTGCCTAAGATAATTTTCCAACACATGCAAAATCTTCTGTTTAATCATGTTTTCTGTCTTTTTTTCCTGATCTCAACATCTTTCCATTTAATCATAACCATTTGCCCATAAGGGAGCACAAATCACCTCTTATTCCTACTTTAGCTGTGATATTATCAGACACTCTGGGTTCCCAAATAATGTTCCTAGGGTAGCTGAATGTCAACAGACAGAGATGATTTCATCACATAAATAAGGGAGAGTCATCACAATTCTAAAAATCTGAATTTATTAACAAAGGCTAGACCTTTCCCAATTAAATCCCACTAGAGTCTTCTTCCAAGACAATTTCCCTACATAAAAGAAATCTCATATCAATTAAACAGACTTCCCAGTACCTGGTTCAGTAGTAGATGTGCTCTAGTTTGGTGAATTAATGAAACTAGTTTGGTGAATTTATGCAAGTCCACTCATGAGAATGATGTGTTATGAGTGGTTCCTCTCAAGAGGTTTTATTACAAAAACTGTAAGCATTTCCATTTTAACCCTTTAAGTTAAGTCGGGTAAAAATCTCTCAATCTTTTATGGAACAATTTTTGCCTTACAAAATAATCTGGATTATTAGTAGAATTATATATTTGAATTTTATGCAAAATATTAGTAAGTTATTTTGAGCTTATTTTCAGTTATTTTGAGCTTTGTTTTTAGCTCCCCTAATGCCAGCTGTTTGCTTTTGTGTGGTAAAATCCACACAACACAACAGAAGAAAACTTTTCCTAAAATTGGAAATCTTGTATACTGATAGATTCCTAGTTGTTGAGTGAGGATTTTACAGATGATACAGTCGATGATTTCCTTACTGTGGATTTCTAGGGATCACTAATGGCACTAAACTAAGAGAAAGCAAAACTTTAGCAAGAGTTTGTCTTCTCACCCCATTTCTAACAGAGCAAGTGTTCTTATTTCTGATTAACATAACTAGGTAAGAAAGTTCTTCAACAACAAAAGTATGGAATCCTCTGATTATTTTACCATTTTTATTGTACAAATAAGGCAACTAAATCCCAGAACCCACTCAAGGGTCCAGTAAGTAGTGATCCACTTTCTGACCCCTAATTTCAACTTCACTATACAAACTTCTTTCCCCATTAACAAATCCATTTTGAAGCACAAATAATCTCATCTAAGTCTACCATCTATCACTCCTAAGTACTTCTGTTACATGCTGACAATTAACTAAGGACAAGAAAGCAAAAATAATTAATTCTCAGATATTTACCACCATTGCATTATTTGTCAAAGGTGAAGCTTGAAATAAGCACTTATTGGGGCCCTGGGTAGCTCAGTCAGTTAAACATCAGCCTTTAGCTCAAGTCATGATCCAGCATTTTTGGATTGACCCCCATGTCGGGTTCCTTGGCTCAGTGGGGAGCCTGTTTCTCCCTCTCCCCCTGCTCGTGCTCTCTCTCGCCATCTCTCTCAAATAAATAAATAAAATCTTTTTTTTTTAAAGAAGCACTTATTTTCCCTCTATCATATGACCTTTTCATGACCTTCTGGTTAGACCAGGGAATCAATAGGGAAATGTCCCTCAGATGTTCTGGGACCCTGCCAGGATAGTGTACAGGTGCAAGCCCATTTCCCAGAACAAAAGGCTTTCCTTGGGATTGGTGAACAAGTTCCAAGACAGAAGGTAATATTCTCATCTCAGGGAATAGAACTGACTTCTAGAGTAAATATATATTACAAACATACTATCAAATCAATACTAAGAAGTAAATGTTGACACACAGTACTAGAATGGATATAATCAAAAAGATAAACAATTACAAGTGCTGGTGAAGATATAGAAAAATTAGAACTCTCACACACACTAGTGCTGAGAATGTTAAATGGTGCAACCACTTTGGAAAATACTTTCACAATGTCTCAAAATGTTGTACATAAATGTATTATATGACTACATAATTCCACTCCTAAGTACACATCCCAAAAAATGAACACATATGTTCACATAACGATTTGTATACAAACGTTCATAGCTGCCTTGTTCATAATGTCCTTACACTGGAAATAACCCAAATGTCCTCCAACTGATGAGTAAATAAACAAAATGTGGTATATCCATACAATGGAATTCTATTCATCAATCCAAAGGGAACAAAGTACTGACATATGCTACGCTATGGATGAACCTCAAAAACATTATGCTAAGTCAAAGCTAGTTACAAAATCCAGATCTAAAGGCTACCTATTGTATAATTTCATTCATATGAACTGTCCAGAAAAGGCAAATCTATACAGACAAAAATAAATTAATGATTGTCTAGGACTGGGGTTTGAAAAGAAAACTGATGACAAGTGGCCTCAGGAATCTCTCTGGGATCGTGAGAATGTTCTAAAAGCGGATTGTGGCAACAGTTGCAAAATTCTATAAATTTACTTTAAAAATCATTAAATCGTTTATTTAAACCATATAAAATTTATGCTACATAAATTATATCTCTGTACAGTTGTTTTTAAAGAAAGAAGTAGACATTTATAGGAAATTAGTGAAGTCTGCAGAGAGATATAGCCTGTAGAAATGCATACAGACTTTTTGAACCAGAGTCTGAAGTAATTTTGATGCCTTATCTTCTCTTTATTGTGCACCTTGCAGAACTCTTGTGTATATAAATGGGAATTTGGTCCTGCCAGAAATTGACTTTTATAGTCCAGAGTTTCTTTAATAGTGGCACATTTTCTCACATACCTGCTGTTTCCTGTATACAATACTGGACACAGATGTCACATAGTTTCTCTGTTTTTTAAATGCTATCTTGACCTAGTTTTGAGTTCTGACTCAAATCAGCTCCTCTTCTTGAACAGCTGATTAAGTTCATACTCCAACTACAATCCTTGTTGGTCTCCCAGACTCTGGGCTCCTATAAGAGCCCTAATTACCCCATGTCCAGGTAGGTACCCACCAACTAGGAACAACCCCTATAATCCTGGATCTGAAACCATTCAAATCAGCCAATCCACAGGGAGCCCAGAAACCTAAATAATCACAACCCAAGGCCAAAATAAATTCCCCTCTATAGCTCCACCTAGATGGTACCATGTTCCCAGGTGCAACCACTAGTACAGCCCTGCCTAGCAGCCTTCTCTCCTTTGGAACTGTAAGCAATAGAATTTTGCCTTTCATCTAAGTGTCAGTGTGTCATGTTCTGCCATCAAAAGGATCTTTAGGTCTTGAAACAACAGAACAAATGCTTAATGGTTTACTGGGGAAGGAGATATCCAAATGGAACCATGTATCAATAGGACTTTTGAGCATTCTCTCCCCAAAACTTCATATTTGCTAACCACTTCATGAGGTCAATCTCACTAGCCTTGAATATTTATCTGCCTTTGATTTTCCCTGAAAATTTTGAAGGTCAATGTAGCTAAAAGTTCTAACATATTTTTAATTGTTTTCTTAATCTATTTTTATTGCTTTCTTACTCTAAAATAGAAAGGTAATCACTGAATTGATTTTGACAAAAAGCCTAGCATGCATTCATTGATTTTCTTAAAAATGTAGTACCCACTTTCCCAGGGTTTTTGTTTTATCCTATGAGACGTTGATAAAATATCACTGATATCAAGGCAGTCCAGTTTAACTCCTGTCTCTTACAACTGGAAAAATAGCATTATCATTTTCATAAAATTTATTTTTTTTAAGATTTTATTTTTTTATTCATGAGAGACACAGAGAGAGAGGCAGAGACAGGCAGAGGGAGAAATAGGCTCCTCCCAGGGAGCCTAATGTGGAACTCAATCCCAAGCTCCAGGATCACACCTGAGCTGAAGGCAGACACTCAGCCACTGAGCCACCCAGGCATCCCTATCATGCTTATAAAATTTAAAACTGAGTTATAGACAAGGATTGACAAACATCATTGACTTCCTTCATGACAGACTGGTACATCTGCTAGTTAGAGGGACTTTGGATAATTTAAAATATTCCTCAACTTTCTTCTTTCTTTCTTTCAAGGAGCTGAATGTTATGGTTACAGGGTAGTGGTTGAGCAAGTAGCATTTAGTGGTTCCAGATTTTCTTTGGTAAACTCTTACATGCAAGAAATCAGCAGTGTGACGTACTTAAACAGAGAGGAATGCATTGTTTACTCTTTTCAAGTTTGTCTGGGAGATAACATCACTCTCCTTTTTCAAAGCTAGCTCTTCAGAGTTTTTGCTGTCACAGGAGATGGAACAGATGCAGCATATAGACAACAAGATGTCTCTCAAAAGTTTGTCTCTTCATCCACTGATCATGATTTCCAATCTCCCCCAATGGATTTGGAGCTGTTCTTAACCACTTTCAGACTAGCTATCCAAACATTCACAGTGACTCCAGGAGTTGTGGGTTGAGAGTGGATAGAAAGCCTTTTAAATAGCAAAGAAGCAGTAGAAGTTAAAGACATTAAAACCCATTCAGATGAGAATTGGACTTACAGAGATTTATTTCCTCCACCATGCAAAATTCATTTGTGTTGCCACAAATAGGAATCATATGCATTGTTTTGGACTTCTGAAGACCCATTTAATTAAGTCATTAAATAAAGGATTTGAGAGAAAAATGCCTATGGAGATAACTGGAGAAGTAAAATATCCCCTTTAGTAATCTACAAAGTGCTAGATATTTTTATGCTGTCATCATACTTTGGGTGCAGTATTGTCTCCACAAATTCCTTGCAATAAGGCACCACAGTCAGATGGAAAGAATATAATAATTAGCATAGATGGGTTAATTGAATTTCCTTGTGACGAGAGAGCAAGTTTTGAAACACAATGGCCCTGCCCAGCCTGGTTACCCTAAAAACTTCTTTGAGGACAGCAAACATTAAAGGGCCTTATTCATGTTTATACTCATTTATTTGTACAAACACTAGAGTTTTACTATGACTTGGCCAGTTATAGTCAAAAATTTGGTGTGACCCAGCTATGCCTTGATATAGATCCTGAAAAAATCATGGATATTCTACTCACACCAACTGCATCTCTACATGAGATATAAGGCAGTCCACAACAAAGAAAGTAAATTTTAAAAGGTAATAATTTAGAAGTAAGAATATGTAAAAGAAAAAAAATCTGCAAAATATGAACAAAAAATCTGGATCTATATTTTTTCA
The DNA here is from genome assembly GCF_048418805.1 of Vulpes vulpes. Lineage (NCBI taxonomy): Eukaryota > Metazoa > Chordata > Mammalia > Carnivora > Canidae > Vulpes > Vulpes vulpes. The sequence goes on along the minus strand of NC_132785.1, from coordinate 31,278,195 downwards.
ATGAATGGGAATAGTTGATTAGAAACTAGTTAAAATGCTGATTTTAAAAAAATGCTGATTTATCATTTTTCAATATCAGGGAGCAAAAAGATTTTATCAGGGACGAAAGTCTTCCTGGATCCTAAATTATAGGACGTTTTTCATATGGAGCATATTTAGGAGACATTGATTAACATAGGGAACAAACAATCTAAAAGTGAGTGCACAATGGAGGCTCATATATAAATTTTGTATATGGGTCCTTAAGATTATGACTCTTCAATATTTGTAAAAGAACAATTCCCACAAAGACCTATCAGTATTCTTAATAAAAAGAGAGACAAACAGGGCTAGTGTCCACATATAGCCTCCTTTAAAAAAAAGAGAGACATATGTAAATTCACATGGAAATGTCTTATAATCATATTTTCAAAAAAATTTAAGTATTTTGACTAGCAACAAATTTTACATGAACTACTTTTACAACATCATAACTTTAAGTCCATCCTTTCCCCGTAATTAATGGAAATTTGTCATTTGCAATGAGAAATATCAGTGTCACTGGTTTAAAGATTCATATTCTATTACTTAGTAAAATTATACTGTTATAGCAATCTCATTCAAAGAAATAACATTGTAACCTGTTTAACTGATCTTTATCAAAATAAAATATAAAAAGAAGAAGAATAGCAGAAAAATTCATCAACAGTCAGATGCTCATGGCAGTGCGTCAGTGAGCAACATTGCTGAAAATGAGGTAAAATACAAGTTGCCTTTTGAGATCCCCTTCACTATAAAGTGATTTTTGTCTTTTTCCTATCAAGTTTCACTATATTCTGATTTTGGATGAAATTAATGGAGTTATATGTTTAGTATTGAGAAAGCCACACTTTAAGCTCTAGGCTATAGAAGTTCATATTTTGTCTAGCCACCATAAGCATACTTGAGCCAAAATAATTTACCTGTTTCATTTCAGACATTCAGTTCAATCCCCTCTTATAACAGGATATTATTCAGATTCTTTTGAGCCAACACAGAAAAGCTCAGTGAAAATCAGAATTCATCTCCACGGCATTTTGTGGACTTTAATTTCCTTTCTATTCAATTTCAGACAAATTATAAAACTTTAATCCAGCTTATGTAACCATTTTCATTTTTAAAACATGTTTTTAACCTCTTTATTATTAGACTCTTGATTGCAAATATGAGTAGGAAAATGTAACTTGAATACCTATATGTATGTATGTATATTCAATGTATATTCAATATGTATACTTCTACATATGTATGAATTATACATGAACGTTATGTGCTTATAATAGATGTTTGTGTAATTCGTATACTGATGGCCATAGGCAACTAAAACGCAAACTGGTTAGAATCACAGGACTCAAATATTTTGTTTTTTTTTTTGTTTTTTTTATTTATTTATGATAGTCACACAGAGAGGCAGAGACATAGGCAGAGGGAGAAGCAGGCTCCATGCACCGGGAGCCCGATGTGGGATTCAATCCCGGGTCTTCAGGATCGCGCCCTGGGCCAAATGCAGGCGCCAAACCGCTGCGCCACCCAGGGATCCCAGAATCACAGGACTCAAATCACTACTCCTGAGGGTAGTCTCCAGCTATGTCAGTGTTCTTAATGGACCATGTCAAGCATGAGTTCAAGTATTCAAGAAGGGCAAAACTCTGCTCCATTGTAGGTTCTACTTCTACCCAAATATAGCAGAATGAGAGATTCTCCTATGGGTTAGAACTATAGGATTAAATCTGGGGTCCACCCAATGCAGCACTCTTTTAAGTCTACACAGAACACCTGCTCTACCAAAATCAAAAAGAGAATTGAATTTTATCAAGTGTCTTAAAAAGGCTCCATATATCTTAGAGTTGAGAAAAAAAATTTAAGAGACAGCTAATTCTGACATCACTTAACTCCTTCAAGTTCTTCCTTATTCTCCCTTGCCTTGGATACCATGCTCTGGTTGCCTACTCACTATTGACTTGCTTTCATTTCATTCAATGAATTCCCAGGCATCCAGTCCTACTCGGATGCACCACAGATACTGTTAGTCCCTCTACTCGATGATTAAGAAAAAATATCACTTCCCACAAATCCCAGTCTAATTTTAACTTTTCCCTAGTCCTCCTCCTTGCACATGCACGTGTGTGTGCACACGTGCACACATGCACCCTTTTCCCTTCGAGTGATTTAAACTGAGATAATGGAGAGTTTGGTGGAATCCTGGAAGAACAGTTTCTCAGGATTAATTCCATCTACTGCTTCCGGTGGTAGTTCTGGTCAACAGGTCAACAGCTACTGCCCTCGCAGTTTAGCACCAGGGCTTGGTGATTTGTCCCTCCTCCCAGCTGTTCTTAGGAGGACAGTGCTTCAGCAGCTGTCTCCCTGCAGCAGTTCTTGCCAACACACAGGTTTTGTGTGTGTGCCTTGCTTGTTAAGCTATCTTTTGAGTTGATTCGTCAAGTACCATGTCAACACTACCATTACTGGGAACTCAAAGTGCAGTATATATTCCAGTGGGAATTACAGTGGCACACATCTCTTTTAGAGAAAGGAACTATTTCAGATACAAATAATCAGAGTTCTCATAGCAATCACTTCCCAAAATTTCCAGAAAAATTCCACTGACGGCAGAAGAGAGAGGATGTGTGACCTCTGAGGTTTTGAGGCTTAACATGAAGTTGCACAGATTTATGAAATTTTGCAAGTATAAATTTCTTTGATGTCTCATATTCTAGCCTAAAAGTCCATGGGATTTTTGAAACTTATTTCATAACACATTTATGTTTTTTTTAATGAAAAATGCTTCTCACCCCATCCCAACTCAATCTTCTAGTAAAACTGATACTTCAGAAATAAACATTCATTTTATTGCCTTGCCTACCTAGGAAAACTTTGTATTCCACTCCAGGGAGGAGGAGGAGGAGGAGATGGAGGAGGAAGTTATTTACGATGACCACAGAAATAGTTTTTATTGAGAGATCACTGTGTGTCGGGAATTGTGCAGTGCTTGGGCAAGCACTATCTCATTTAATTATTACAACAACTTTACCAGTTAGAGCAGTTATCCTCATTTTGTAAATAAGTTAGATGAGGTACAAAGGAGTTAAATAGCCACTTACAAACTTTAAGCTAGAAAGATATGAGCTCCCACAGTGATAGAAATTATTGATTTTTTTTTCTTATTCTTCAATAGGAAGAGGGACTAACAGCTGACTACCATGAATCCTAGTGGGGCCAGGTACCCAAATATTCAAGGATGACTGAAACCAATTAACAGAGACAACCCAATAGTAACAAGGCAACCAACGTTACCAAAAAGACTACTTAGGGACAGAACTTAAGGACCTAAATAATGCCAAAGTAAACTTCTCTGTTGGAATATTTTTCAACACGTATTTTGAACCTTTATCAAGTGCCAATTAGAAGTTATTTCATGAATGAATTCTCTTGCTGGTAGCTATAGAGCTGTTGGCTACAACAAGAGCCAGATACTCGGAGGCACATGTAATGGTAAGGTTTCATGTTATACTTCTGGATGGCCACTCAGCTCACTTTTGCTTATGTCCTAAGGCGGGACCCAGGTCCCTTCAGATCCCACCCCTCTTATGTACCAGAGGTAGCATTTTCCTTGAAGTGTTCCATTACTTTCACCAGCCCACCCTTCCTACCTCCCAAAGGCAATGGATTAACTTCAAATAACTAAGGAACTTGGCCAAAGCTGCAATCTCTTCATGGAACACTGAGGTATTTGTGCACATCAGGTCTAGGAATATTTGTGGGCAGTCTATGACTCCCCGAACTAGATAAGGAACATAATTCTAAGGGGATAGCTGGGTAATATCTAAATTAGGTTAATAATAAAAGACCTTCTCTCAGGTCTCCTTGTTTCTTTAGCTAACCAAGACTTTCTTCATGGACCCATTTTAGGGATATATCCTCTGTACTATAACAGCTCTTTACAACAATTATTCACTTAAGCTGCATGCTAGTGTCTTTTGTGGGCCCTAAATGACTACTCAAGACCTTACATGAGGATCAATCCAGTAAAATTCAATTTTAAGTTCTATTCCAGAAATATGTAATCTCTAAAGAAGAGTTTTGTACACTTCATCTACAAAGTGAAAGCCTTGTAACATGTTTCCCCTTTGAATTTGCTGCCAGGAACTTTGAATTCAATTTATAGATTTAATGAGGTAATATGTTTATTTCAGGTGCTTGGTAGCATCTATTTGATATTGCAATTTGCTTAAGCACTTCTCAAGCTTAGCTACACATTAGAATCTTCTGTTTCAAAAGTACTGTATGTCCAGGACAGAGTCCAACCCAGATCTAAGGATGAGGGTCAGGTACTAGAATGCTCCCTGAGGTGATTCAGATGGAGAGGGAGATTTTAGGACCATTTCTAGATGTTTTAAATCTGTTGGGGCTCTTTTTGTTTTAATTCCAATTGTCTTACTTATAAACTCAATTATTTACCCTACCTCAAGTTCTTTTGAAAGAAAAGAATCATTATACATAAATATATAAACCATCAATTTTACCATACTGAAAAGGTCTGCAGCTAACCAGTCTCTCAACCTTGGCTGTCTATTGGTATCACTTAGGAAGCTGCTAGAAATCCTGGTGCCCAGACTATACCCCAAACCAATAAAATCATACTCTTTGACAATGGTACTGAGTCACTGATCATTTTTAAAACTCCTCAGGTGATTCCACTGTGCATCAAATTTGAAAATAACAGATCCATACTCTCTCTTCACCCTTATCTGTGTCTTAAGACATGTTATGTTCATGAACAAAATTACTAAACAAATCAGGGTTATGTTTTGCTTCCAACCTCAGCTTTTTTGGCCTGCCTCTTTCCCAGCCACCTGGCATCTATAATACATTTCTTGACTCACTCACAGCCCGTTCCTCTGGGGCACTTGCCTACCTCACCTTGGACCTCCTTCCTTCTCGTTGAGTGTATTTCTAACAGAAACCGTGCCGTGAGTCTGTCAAGATCCAACTAGCTCAGTGCAGAGATGCCCATATACAGAAAAACCCTGCTTATTCTAATAAATAAAAATGACAAAGCATTCCATCTTCCTTTTCTTTTCAATTTCCTTTTATTTTTTCCACACTGTAACCCCTCCTGAAACCTTCTGGGAGAGGTTCTCAGACATGTTTTGTAGCTAACTGAGTTTTAACTGGCAGCAGTTTTGCTATTTAATTCATTTGTTGGCTCCTTTACTCAAAATATCTAATTTATTCATATTCTAATTTGAATATCAAATTCATATTAAGAGTTGCCAATACTATTTGACACTCCAAAACTAGCATTGACCCAATTGTATAAGATTTATTTTAAATGTGTAACTATTGCAAGACATCTATCTTCAAACTCTACCATATCCCTTTGCAGTTATTTGTCATGGCTTTAGAGAAATGGGGCACAGATTAGTGTTTGCCTAGGAAGAAGAAGGTGGTGGAAAAAAAAACACTGAATAGGTCTATAAAAGAGCAATAGGGAAGATCTCTTTGTTGATGGTAATATTCTGTACCTTGATTTTATCAAGGTCAATATCTGGTTGAAACGTACTGCAGTTTTGCAAGACATTATCACTGGGAGAAACTGGGTAAAGGGTACACAAGTTCTTTCCATATTATTTCTCACAAATGCAAGTGAATTTATAACTATCTCAAACTTAAAGTTTTAAAAAAAGTCATTCACATGACTTACAATTCTCACAGACTCACACCAGCTTACCCCTAACTTCATCTGGGCTTCTGTTTTCCTTCACTTTCAATGCACACAATGTCTTCAAAGACACCATTCTGTCTCAAAGACATTGCACACATTTCCTTCTGTCCCAAATAGGAGCACAAAGGCTCTACCCTCCCTGACTTTCATGTTATCATTCAGATCTCCTCTCCAATGTCATTTACTCAAAGAAGTGAGTCATTTCCCCATACCATGGCAACTAAGTCAAAATGTTTGCCAACATTAAATACACAGGGCCTTGAGCTACCCTTCTCAAGACAGCAGAGAGCCTGGTGTGGGGTCCAGAATGTCAATGGAGGCATATGACTCTCTCAAAACAAATTCTAGTCCTCACATCGTAGCCATTAATATGAATATATATAATTAATATATATTATATATATATACTTTATACACACACACACATATCCTCCCACCCACCCCCACTGCTGCTCCTTTTTTCCTCTCCTCTCCTTTTGATACTACAACAACATGTATGTTGGTATTCTTAATAGAGTCTCATATTTCTCTGAGACCTCATTCATCTTTCTTTGTTTTTTAGAATCTATATTCTTCAGATTGCTTAATCTCTATTGACCTTTCTTCAAATTATCTATTCTTTCTGTCACTTCTAATCTACTGTTGAACCACTATGATGAAGTTTTCATTTCAGTTATTATACTTTTCAACTTGGTAATTTCTACTTGGTCCTTCTTTTAAGTAATAATTTCTATCTCTATGTGTTCTCTGTTTGAATAGGAGCCATAGTCATCATATCTTTCTTCATGTCTTTAAACATGGTTTCTTTTTGTTCTTGGGCCACTGATATAATGGCTACTTGAAGTTTTTGACTCTTAAGTCCAACATCTGTGCCTCTCATTGTCAATGTCTGTTGCCTGCCTTTTTCCCTGTGTATGGACATTTTAGATAATATCTGGTAGGCATTTTAGATCATCATCATAATAATTATAATAAATGTAGGCACTGATCTCCCCCACAGAGTATGATTGCTGTTGTTTGCTTATTTATTTGTTTAATGATGTGACCGTACTACGTTAGTGGAGTCTCTTTTCCTGACAGTCAGAAGCCTCTGATGTTGAGCCTCAGAGGGCAAGGCCCTGGGCATGGCATAGCCAACCTGGGATGATAGTAGTTTTAGCTGGGCTCTTTTTGACTGTCTTTTTCCCTGATCTCTTTGTTAAATTGTCTGCCTCTGTGAGTATCACAACCATCTGTTAGCTCCACTAATTGCTGACTGATTGTGCTGTTGTTCAGACTATGCCTTGGGCATAAATTGCTCCATAGCCTGATCCAATTAAATTTAGGCCCCTTTGCAAAGATAGTTTTTAAGGCTAGACTTTGAGGTTTCTTCAGGCCTCAAGAGAGTTCTTTTTATCTTTCTCTTTCTCTGATTCTCTCTGATAAGGAAGCTACATTCCCCACATTCTGTCAGAAATAAATCATTTCTTTTAGGAAGATTGTCAGTGCCTTGTTTACCATTCTGCTTCTTCATCCTAGGCAAAATCTTTGAGCCACTGCCCCAGATCTGGGAGTCAGAATAGTCCTGCTACTCTCAGAGTGACATCTCTGCTTTATGATCAGCAGAGCAGAGAAAGCCTGTAGCCTCTAGTCTTCTCAGCTTCTGATTCCTGGTGAGTCTTCAACCCTATGAGCAAGTCAAGGCTAGAGTGATGATAGCCCCTGTGTCCTCAGTTTGTCATGCCTAGTGTAGAACCTCCACCCCTAGAGGAGGTTGAGTGGAGGAAGGTGAGCCTCCAACCTCTCAGCCACACCCACCTAAAATTTCTTCCTCTGCAGCACACAAAACTGGGGGGAATGAAAAGGCTAATGATCTCTCTCTCTTGGGGGAGATACTTAAGCCCTTGACTGGAAGTTATGGGGACAGAAGAAGCCCTGTGTTTTGGCCACACCCATCCAGAGTGGAGCTCCTGTCATGAGCTAAAGGGGAAGGAAAAGAGGGAACAAGTCATAGCTAAGGGCCACAAATTTTTACTGTTTTAACTGAGATCGTAGAGTTTCTTAAATAAACCTTTCTTCATTTTCTGTATGACTTTAGATGATTTCCAGACTTTCTTTTTTTTCTTTGAAAAATTGGTTTTTCTAACAAGTTTCACCAGTTATAGTTGTATTACAGGGAAACGGACCTATGAAGCACTTCATACTGCCATTCTGGAAGCAATTCCCTCTAGGACAATCTTGATTCATTAGGGAGGTTCTGGAGTGATTCTTAGAAGAGAAAATCTGAGGTTCTTGATCCTTTTCTTCCATGAAATTTCACAAACTGGTCCAAAAATTCCCAACACTGATATTAAGCATATGAAGAGAAATGGCCTTTGTGAAGCTAAAAGTAAGTAAATTTTTCTAACCTTCCCACAGGAGAATAAGTATCTGTTTTCATTATAGCTATATGACCAAAAATTTATATTTTCCCTATAACAAAGAAACTTAAGAAGTAATTTGAAATTTTCAGGGGCAGCCCTGGTGGTGCAGCGGTTTAGTGCTGCCTGCATCCTAAGGTGTGATCCTGGGGACCTGGGATTGAGTCCCACATCAGGCTTCCCGTATCGGGCCTGTTTCTCCCTCTGCCTCTCTCTCTCTCTGTGTCTCTATGAATAAATAAACAAAATATTAAAAAAAAATAAATTTTCACTAGTCACAAAACTGGCAGTCAATAATTCAACTGAAGTATTTCTTGCTTAATTTTTTTTTCATATTCTTCATTATTAGTCATGCAACTGTATTAGACCTAGTACATCAGTTTCATATGCCTTCCCACCTAAAGTGTCAGCTCCATAGGTGTAGGAACCACTTTGTCTCTAAAACCTGTCATTAAATATTATAAATATAGTATATGCCCAATAAATATTAATTGAATGAACAGACATTGATAGTATGAATTGGTATTAGGACACTGACAAACTTGAATATTTGGGAAGAAATTGACAATCCTCTTACTGAACATTCAGTTTGAAAGTAGCTTAAAGATTGGGCCATCCCTAGGAATGAATGCAATCTACAATGGAGTCTGTCTTGTTACATCCCTATTTTTATGCTATCTTTCCCCTCCATTCTCCTCTCTTTCAAGTAAAATCAGTCTACAATTAATATTAAAATTAGTCTGAAAAAAAAAACAATATTCCATAACAGAAGCCTAAGAAGACAACAAAAACACTTATCCATTTGCCTTGATAATATTATAGATTAATTGCACAATGTACAATTGCACAATTAATGAACAAAAATTTTTTTTCATCATATGCTTTCTTTTTTAATTTTTATTTTATTTTTTATTTTTTTTCGCTTTCTTTTTTTAAATAAAAAATTTTCAATTAAATAAATTTACACATAACATTGTATAAGTTTATGGTGTGCAGCATGCTATTTTGACATATGTATATATAATAATATGATAACCCATGTAGCAATATTTATCACATTATATAATCATAGTACAATATTATTGTCCATATTCATTCAATAGTACATTAGATCTCTCTAGCTTTTTTACTACTCATTTCATGTTTGTACCTTTAAATACCATCATTCTTATTCTTTTATCTCTCATCCCCTAGTAATCACCATTTTACTCTGTTTTTTACAGGCTTAACTTTTTTAGATTCCACATGTAAATTATATAGTGCTTGTCTTTCTCTAACATCTCATTTAGCACAGTGTTCTCAAGGTCTATCTGTGTTTTTGTAGATAGGCCTGAATAACATTGTCCTTGCTGAATAATATTCCATTGTGTATATGTACCACATCGTTTTTTACCCATTTATCCATTGAAAGGCATCTAGGTTACTTTCATATCTTGGCAATTATGAATAATTGAAACATGAAAGTGCATATATCTCATTGAGTTCCTGTATTCATTTCCCTTGGGTATATAACCAGAAGTGGAATGCTGGATCATATGGTAGATAGATTTTCAATTTTTTGAGGCATCTTCATTTTATTTTCCATAGTGGTTGCACTAATTTACATCCCTACCAATAATGTATAAAGGTTCCCTTCTCAGGACACCTGGGTGGCTCAGCAGTTGGGCATCTGCCTTTGGCTCAGGGTGTGATCCTGGAGTTCCGGGATCAAGTCCCACATCGGGCTTCCTGCATGGAGCCTGTTCTCCCTCTGACTGTGTCTCTGCCTCTCTCTGTAAGTCTCTCATGAATAAATAAATAAAATCTTTAAAATAAAATAAAATAAAATAAAATAAAATAAAATAAAATAAAATAATAAAATAAAATAAAATAAAATAAAATAAAATAAAATAAAAGTTCCCTTCTCACTGCATCCTCTCCAGCACCTGCTATCTCTTGTCCTCTTTATGATAGCCATTTTAACAGATGTGAGGTGATATCTTATTATGGTTTTCATATGCATTTCCCTGGTGATCAGTGATGTTGAGCATCTTTTCATTTGTCTGTTATCTACTTTGATGTCCTCTTTGGAAAAATATCTATTTAGTTTCTTTGCACATTTTAATCAGATTGTTTGGTTTTGTTGTTGTTATTCAGTTGACTGAGTTCTTTATATATTTTAGGTATTATTCTCTTATATATGGTTTGTAAAAGTTTTCTCCCATTCTATAGGTTGTCTTTTCATTTTGTTAATTGTTTTTTTTTAATGTGCAGAAGATGTTGAGTTTGATATAGGGTCATTTGTTGATTTTTATTTTGGTTTTCTGTGCTTTTGGCTTATGCCCAAAAATATTGTCAAGAGCCATATTGATGAGTTTGTTCCCTACATTTTCTTCCAGAAGTGTTATGACATCCGATCTTAATATTTAAGTCTTTGACACATGTTTGAGTTTATTTTAATGAGTGGTCCAATTTCATCGTTTTGCATTTTCCTTAGTTCTCCAGTTTTCCCAGTACCATTTCTTGGTACTGGGAAATCCACTCCCCATTGGGTATTCATGGCTCCCTTGTCAAATACTAGTTGATTGTATATGCCAGGATTTAATTCTGGGAGCTCAATTTTGTTCCAATGGTTGATGTATGTATTTTTGTACCAGTACCATACTGTTTTTATTACTATGGCCTTTGAAATTTTATTTTATACTATGGCTAGTACTAGTGCAGTTTGAAATCCAGAAGCATGGTCCTTCTGCCTATATTCTTTTTTCTCGGGATTGCCTTAGCTAATAAATTCACTTACCTCTAAAAATTTTGATAATCGTCAATTAAAGAAAGTAAAGATCTAGATTTCTATGCTAGCTACTTAATAAAATAAAAGGATTGAAAACTTTACAGCTAAATTGTAAAAAGGAGGAAAAAGAGACAGAGATCACAAGACAGACACACCAACTCTGGAATTCCTAGTGCAATGCTCAGAATAACATCTAAAGTATCCCAATGGGGGGGATCCCTGGGTGGCTCAGCGGTTTAGCGCCTGCCTTCGGCCCAGGGCGTGATCCTGGAGTCCCGGGATAGAGTCGCACATCGGTCTCCCTGCATGGAGCCTGCTTCTGCCTCTCTCTCTTTCTCTCTCTCTCTTTCATTAATAAATAATAAAATATTTAAAAAATAAAATAAAATAAAGTATCCCAATGGAGCCTCTTTCCAAAGGACTACAAATCCTGTTTCAATTCTCTGAGATATTTTATGTTTTGATTTCTACTCTGATACCAAAGCTATCTACATGAAACTGAAATCATCAATTATGGTAGCTTCAGTCAAATGCATGGATGCTTACGATAGAACTAGATGAGGCATATCCATATACAAAAGACTTGCCCAAAAGCCAATTCTAAATTTACAGAAGCATTAATAAAAACACCAATTTATCTTAACATTTAACAAGAAAACATGAATTTTAAAAACATGTGGGGCACCTGAATGGCTGAGTTGGTTAAATATCTGACTTTTAATCTTGGCTCAAGGCTTGATCTTAGGGTTGTGAGTTCAAGCCCCATGTTGGGCTCCAAACTGGGCATGGAATCTATTTAGAAAGTGATCAAATAAAAATACATAAAGAAGCTTGTTGTCTATAAAGATTTTTGGTGTGAGCAAGGTATGAGGAAAGTGACATATCTATTTTAGAAGTACCACAAATTACAGACAAACTATAAATTACTTCCAAGGAAAATAACTAGCAAAATGATTCTACCTTTAAAAAGTCCCCATTAAAAAAAAATAATAATAAAATAAATAAAATAAAATAAAATAAAATAAAAAGTCCCCATTTTATCTTTTCAGGATTATTCTGGCATTTAAGAAGTCCAAATTTTTACTGCTTCCATTTCTTCCAGTTCTGAAATACTAAACAATATTTTCTAAATTGCCCCTTCCAATAAATTTTGTTTATTTATAATCTGAGATAATCAACAAATGGCAAAAAAAAAAAAACTGTTACTGAAGATTACATTATAAAAACTTGCTGTAGAGAACCTAAATTATCTGTCATCACATAGCATACTGTTTACATCAAAATGACTTTATAATTAAACTGTCTGTTCTAATGAGACTTTACTATTCCAGTAAATTCTTGCCCAGAAAGATGGAGTTGCAAATAACTTAATTGTTTTTTGGAGGAACTTTCCAAAAATCCATTTGTTCCACTAACGGCTACTCAACCAACCCTTTTCAGAGTAAATACCCCTTCTCAGGACATAGGATTGCTTCATGAAGCTCATCAATCAACTGTTTACTTCTCAAAACTCACTTTCCCATCTTCACCTAACTGTGTCCACTGATTCTGAGCAATTTTGTTACAAACTTCCCTCAATTTCAGTCAGCCCCCTAGTCCACAGTGATAGATGTACCTTAAACCAATACCCTCAAAACCTTATAAATATACCACCTATCCTTCCTCTCCAGAGAAGGTACAAAGAATCTCAAGGTAGGAGTCTCTCTTACTGAGGTAATAACTTGGCTTTGCTTTATGAACAAGTTATTTTGCTTGTCTTTTTTGGGATTAATGGAATCATTCATTGGCACACTGTAAACTTTAAATAACCCTCCTTTACATTATGTAACCAATGCTATTAATTATGTCTATTATTCTCAACTATATACTACATTTATAATTATAACTCCTTAGTAAATTATTTATTGGATTAAGTAGATAAATTTAACTTAAAATTTAAGATAAAATTTAACTTAAAAAAGTGCTGCATGAAACCTTCATCTAAGTACTTTTTACAGGACATAAAGTATGTCATCATAAAGCCATTGAAGGCTTTTCATGGTTTCAGCATTGGGTTGTTCTATCTAGTATTCTAACCTCTATTATCACCATATTAAGAAATCTGCAACACCTGTAGCTTGATTAACTTATCATAGTGAGCAATATCCCTGTGCTTTCAGAAAGTATACAGGGCATTGGACTCACCCCATAAGTCACAGCTTAGAAAAAAATTTATAGATTTTCTGACATAATATAAATAGAGGAAGTCTTTTGTCTTCTGAAACTGAATGCCAAAGACTTAACCAGATATGTCTATTCTGCAAGGTTGCTTTTTCATTTAACTTTATTCCGTAATCACCTTGATTTCTACTAAGGCACTCCTGGGATATACCTTATTAACTGGTGTTAAAACATTCCAACATTAATTTATGTATTTGTATATGGAAGTCAGATACAACAGTTCCTTTTCTTGGATCTAGAGTTTGAGAAACTAATTAATAACTCCTCTTTTCTCATCCATGCTCTAAGCCATTTGAGTGATAGATGCAAGCAATAGAACTCAAAATATCAGCTTTATTATTGATAACGCTTTCGGAAAATGGAGCCTTAAGTCTGTTAGTCCAGTGGACTTCACTGGCAATGCAGATTAATGGCAGCCCTCTCAATTTTAGTGTTTATCCCTATGAAATCTCTAAAATGAAAAAAAATAAAGTTTAAAAAAAATAAATAAAAAATAAAATGAAAGCAACTAATCCTAAAGCATACCAGGAAAAAGGGATTGAGCTATGTTCCTTCTGAATTTTGTCCAATTTTTTCTTTCAGTCCTTCCAATTAGAAAAGTACATCATCTCCCTTAGTGAGCACTGAATAAAGGAGTGAAGAAGACAGGAGGATTTATTCCCAATGGAAAACCTTCCTATGCAAACACAAAGCTGAGGATAAAGGTGTTTGTCCATAAGCACACAAAAGCTAGATATTATGATTGGAGAGGTAACAATAGATAAGTTCTACTTGTTATTCTACAAACTATTTCCCCGACTGTGGGGGAGATGCCTCAGATGGCCATCATCACTCATAGATTTAAAAGAAGTTGATGTATCTCTAGAAATGTCTTGTTCACTAAGAAGTATATGTTAAATGATATTTTTTAAGAGGATAAAATCAGGCAGCCTGGGTAGCTAAGCGGTTTAGCACCGCCTTTGGCCCAGGGCATGATCCTGGAGACCTGGGATGGAGTCCCACATTGGGTTCCCTGCATGGAGCCTGCTTCTCCCTCTGCCTGTCTCTCTCTCTCTCTCTCTCTCTCTCTCTCTCTCTGTCTGTGTCTCTCATGAATGAATAAGTAAATAAATCTTTTAAAAAATGCTGAAGAATTTATTTAATTCAATAATAAATGAGAGAACCGGTAAGATGTTACAACCAGTTAAAAAATAGAATTCAAAAAACATGTACATATATACAAGCAATTGGAAATGCTGAAACGAATGAACAGATTCAAAATTGATTAATATCCTCCACAGGAAAATAACAAATTTCATTTCCATTGATAAATTACCTTAAAGACAACAAAAGGCATAGATAATACAGGAGAGTGCACAGACAGGACACCCAGCAGGTTATTTGTACATTTCAAAGCCTTCCACAATATTCTTTGACATGTCCTATAAATGGAAAAAAAACTAATAAACTATTATCTTTTAATCTACAGTATCACATTAGGATATACTACTTCACAGTAAAAAAATACAAGATGTGCAAAAAATATATATGTGAACTTTCATCCTATTTTTATAAATCACCATGATCTCCATGTCTCCTCTAGACTCAAGTTGTTAGTGTTCATCCTTACAAGTATTAGCTAAGTGTATTTTCTGGGCTCATGGGAGGGGGCGGAGGCTAAACGTGGGATTCCTATCTCTTATCTTTCCCAAAACAATTCTAGGACAGATTATCTGGCTCCTCTCTGCTCTCTTCCAAAGACAGTCCTGAACCCATTAACTTTGTTTTCTGATTCCTCTAGGACTTTGCTCTGGATACCCAAAACCAGACTTTCAGAACTCAAAAACTTTGGGTCTATCAAAAAGCCAGTTATTGCAAATCAAAAGCCTTGGCATTCAAAATTGTTTTCTTTGCTTTTAGTTCAAATCACTATTTTAAAACTGAAGTGATGAATCTCAACTATTACTTTTTTCTTGTCATCTCTGCTGCAATATTTGTAATACACCCTGAGGTAATGGATGCCTCTGTCAGAAGAGGAAGACATTTATGTACATCGAAGCATAAGACCTTATCCTAAGTGCAATGTTGGATCTAAATGATGTATTCTACTTGAAAGTCTGCAGAAAATTATTATTTTATGGATGACATAAAATCTAAGCCAAAAGTATTTAGGACATGACCAACAAATGTATAAGATATTAAAACAACTGCAGAGGGAATAAACACATTGCTATAATTAAAAAAAACTGAAATAAAATTTCTGCACTAGTTAATTCTTGTGATGTGTCTGATGTAGACAAATTAGGTCTGCTAACATAAAAGGGAAGTTTTATAGATTCAGGTAGATTTCAGCTATAGTAGTCTCCTACATTGTCCTCAGACAAGAAAATCATTTTTAATCCCATTCTGAAAACATTCTTTCCAGGCTAGACTTCGAGTTTTTGTTTTTTGTTTTTTGTTTTTTTCTTTTTAAATGGTTTACGATTGGAAACACTACTTGAGTTAACTGTGCTGTTGTTAGAAGACCTGACTGATCCATAGTATCACCTAGCAGCTGTTACTCACAATGTAACTGCTGTGATTTACAAAAACTTCTCAGATTTCAAACTGCCATCATATCTAAGGCAGTTTGGGCAGAAGAGTTAAGGTAAAACAGGAAGATGGAGTTTACAGTTTGAAGGAAGCAACAGCTGTTGACTATCGGGGAAGAGAATTGAGGACAAAACACAAACTTCTGTTGGTCTGCATGCAAGCAGAGATAAATGGCTCAGTGAAATGACTCACTTTATTTTCAAGTAAACTTTGTAGCTGTTTTTCCTCTACTACTGTGTTAAATATTTAAATTTACCTTTAATTATAGCCAAAGACTAGACATCAAAATTTAAACTCTCAAACCGCTGCAGAGAAGACATTAAATGCTTACTTCCAAAAATTACTATGTTAATTGCTTTAGTAAGACATAGATCTGGCAAAAGAATTGCATAGATCAAATCATCTAATTACTCTAGACAAGCTATAAATGAGTTTTAATGGACCCCAACTATAAAATTGCTAGAGGTGCTGCATAGTTTTTGTGTGTTGGCGGGGAAGAGGGTTATGTCACTTTGTGTATTATTTTTTGTTATTACTGATAGTATTTGTATATATTCAGATAAGATTTGGGACTATACACAATATATGGTCAAGGAATGCTTGAGTTTTGGATTTTTTTTTTAGGGCTTTATTTATTTATTCGTGAAAGACACAGAGAGAGGCAGAGACATAGGCAGAGGATAGAGCAGGCTCCCTGCGGAAAGCCCGATGTGGGACTCGATTCCAGGACCCTGGGATCATGACTTGAGCCAAAGGCAGACACTCAACCACTGAGCCACCCAGGTGCCCCAAAGATCACTTGGTTTTAAATGGAAAAGAAATGTAAAGCAGTCCTAACTAAACACTTTCAAAACATTTTCATTTGTCTACTTTGTATTAGCTTTTTTCACTCTTCATTCACATTTGAAAGCCTCCAAGTAAGAAAAAGAAAAACACGAGAATAGGAAGAAAGGAAGAAGAAGACTGAAAGGAGAGGAAATAGGAAGGGAAGCAAAACAGAAAGGAAGTCCATGAGCGGCAGATCAGTTGGCATCATCGGTTGCCAGCAGCAGTAACTGACTTCAGCTAACTAAGCAGAAAAGCAATTTACTGGAAGCATATGGGTAATTCACTGAATGGTGAGTAAAGTTTAGAATCTAAGACTTGTCAGGGACAGGAACAAGAGCAGAAATGAATGAAAAATGAATTCTTCTAGTTGGGAAAAATCAGTTCCAATGATGTCTTATCCTTCCATCACTGTGCTCTGGGTGTAGACACCACAGCTGGAGAGCCTGACCCACCTAGCTCAAATCAACATCTATCCCTTGGCTAAAGGGGATGCAGGCAAACTGTCACTCACCAAGATGGCACCACTGGGAGAACAGAGAAAGGAGAATAGAGAAAAATACCACAAGAAGTGAGAAAGGATTAAGTGACCCTGAGCAAAAATAATAATAATGAATTATTTTACATCCATTACATTAAAGCCCCTTTTGGAGTCTTTGACTTGTTGGTGGGATGAGGATAGAAAGGGGGTAAATAAGGATGATATAAGATTAGGTAGGGGTTGTTATTTCTCAGGAAATAGTTCAATAAACCATTTTTTCAAGATATTTTCTAAATAGGAATAGGAATAAAAGATATGCCTTCTCACTGAAAATTGTCTTGAAATTGACTTATATGTGATGACTAACAGAGTAATTTGTGACATCAATCTGAATTATAACTTATGTTTTAAAGAAATGCAAAAAAAATAAAAATAAAAAAATAAAGAAATGCCCTTTCTTGTTCATTTAAACACAGCAATTGAACTAAATGCCCACAAATTTGGAGTTTCTACAACTCTACCAGGAATAATTTTATTATAGGTCATTGAATAATATACAAATAAATTATATTGAATGTACCTAAAAGAATTCATGCTCTTAAAAAGATTTTATCAAAGTTTTCCATTGTATTTTATTTATTTATTTATTTATTTATTTATTTATTTATTTATTTATTGTCCTGCAAAGGGAAACTCCAGCTCAACTTGACTGAAATGTCCATGCAATTAAAATCAATAGGCTTTAAATTCAAAAGTTTTTCTGTTATCTTACTATATTAAAAATTATACTGAAATTAAATTAAAACCTTTGTTTTTACATAGACTTTAAATATTTTTTTATTTTTTTTAAGATTTTATTTATTTATGAGAGACACAGAAAGAGAAAGAGAGAGAGAGAGGCAGAGACACATGCAGAAGGAGAAGCAGGCTCCATGCAGCGAGCCTGACGTGGGACTTGATCCTCACTCTCCAGGATCACACCCTGAGCTGAAGGCAGCGCTAAACCGCTGAGTCACCGGGGTGCCTGTAGACTTTAAATATTTTAGAAGCAACTGCACATATTTGTTTTTTTACAAAATTTAGCTTCAAATATTTGAATCTTAGAAAGTTTCATGAACACAAGACCAGACTAGTAATAAACCATGAAGTGAAAAGGAAAATTAATCTACAGGAGATCTCATAACTAATGTCATTTAAATGGGAGTCCCTTCAACAAAGGGTGTCTGGGCATTACTACAGGCAAGCTGAAGCAACGGGAATTGCAAATGCAGCATTAACCTACCACTAGTTTTGAGACCTTATCAAGTCACCTAATCTCCCTGAGCCTTATTTTATCAACCAGTACAATGGGAATAGCAATATTGCTTACCTTGTAGGTTTGCTGCAATGATTAAATAAATGCATGTGAAGTGCATGTTGTGATGCCTAGCCCCTGGTAAGTATTGAGTACTTATTAAAATTACTAGTGTTGCATCGTGTAGATAAAGATCTGTAGTCTGAACAAAAAGAACAGAAAAATGACATCACTCCAGATATGAGGTAAGGAGATTCCAACCATGGAATTGTATATCTTCTAACTAGTCAATTAATATTTATCATTGAGTTAATATAAAATGAAGTCTAAGTACACCAAAGCATCAGTGTAAACGTCCCATCCAGTTCTAATCTTGAACCTAGCAGATGCCGCTAAAATAAACAATGATAGCAGTGACAGGCCTTTCTGTGTGTAACTTGACTCTTTCCATTTCACCATCCAAACTGGTTATAGGAATTCTTCCTGGTGGGAACCAAGCCCCACACCACACCCCCTACTCATTCATTCTATCCATGCTCAGCAATGTGGCTCCTTGGACAGGAAGTCTGTCTCTATCCTCATCCCTAATTATTTTCTCTTAGAAAACTTCCAGCTTCAAAGGCACTGAAGAGAGGAGGCCCAACACCAAATGCTCTCCCCAAAAGGAGCAACCACACCTAAATGTTCTGCCTTGGGGGACAGCCATCTGGCTTCCTGGGTGTCAGCTGTTGGTTGGGCCCTGCTCTGCAGCCCCGTTCTATCCTGTAAGCACCCCGGGCTCAGTGTCTAATGCCGGTGAACTTGTCAAGGGCCTACAGAAATGTGTGAGATCTGAAAAATATTATGAGCTCCAAAATACAAAGATGAAGTAATAAATGTTTAAGTTAATGCTTCTGTCTATCAAATTTCTATTGTGATTCAATAGCATTAATTGTTGAGGTAAATTGAAGTGTGTAAAGACATCGTAGTTGCAAAGAACTGCAGGTTAGGAGCTTGAGCTTCACTGCTTCATGGAGCTCTCTGACAATTGACAGTGATTGCCGGGAAATACCAACCAATCATAAATTAAATGTGTAATTTTGGAGCCAAGTAATTTTAAAGTCTATAAAAATGTTTACAACAAAAATAACTCTGCTGATGTAGGAAATGAATGCATTGAAATGTGTTTGCAATGACACAGCAAGGTGACTCCAAGAGTAGAATGCTTATGAACCACGAAGGTCTGCTTGTTCAGCCTTGTAGGCTTTAGGAAGACAAGACAACACAGCTCCTGCCCACCAAACTCTGCCAAGTCTCATAAAACAGCATAACAGACACATGAAAGGATTCACGGCAGAGGTAAGTGCAGTTCCTGTGTCTGCGCATGAGAACAAGGCATGTAGGTGTGCATGCGCGTGCGCGCACACACACACACACACACACACACACACACACACTGGTGGGTAATGCAAACATTATCCTCAAGTGGCATCAAGACAGAGCTATCAATCCCAATTTTGAAAAACTGCAATTTCAGCATAGTAAAGGAATATTAAGTTGATGTGAGTGTGAGTCAAGAATGATTAGGATGCAGGAAAGAGAGCAGTTCTTACCCTGAAACACAAAGATAATGACAATTCTGTGCTCTTTCAGCAGTTAATATGTATTGAGTATCTACAACGGGCAACTTGTAGAGGGTAAGCTTACCAGACTCTGGGAATACCTACTTGACACTCTCCTCTGATTTTGAAAACAGTCCTATGAAATTCAGAGAATAAAGCTAATAGATCTGCCTATTTCTCTTTCAAATATGGTATTTTCAAAGCCACTGATTGGTAACTTGCTCTGTAAAGATTGTAAGCATAGATAAGATCAGCTGTGAATTGTGGCCAAGCTCTAGTTCTTTCTCCCCATTCAGAAAAACAAGAGAAAGCTAGTGAGTAGTACTGCATTAATAATTCTTAATTGTTAATAATTTCCAAACATCTGTATTGAGTTCGTATTAGCAATACCAGGCACTAGAACACTTTTTTTTTCCCTCGGATCTCAATTCCAAGAATGATAACTGGTAGGTCAAAAAGGAATTTTGACAGATTATGAAACTAAGAGAAGGAGGATGTGGACTTGTCCAGTCCCTAGGATTGATAGCCAGCTGATTCTGAAAGTGTTCCTAAGGCCTAAGCAATACTCATCACCCATAGGCAACATGGAGGGAAAGAAAAGTTTCATTGAGAACATGAGAAAGCCAGAGAAAAAGGCAAGAAAATAAATAGGGAAAGGAAAGGAAGAGAAAAAAGAACAAAAGAGAGAGGGGGAAGGGAAAGAGACAATAAATAAAGGGATGCAGATGCTGGAGCATTTCTGAGAACAGATGGCTCTGGAGCTGACTACTCCCCATCGTTTCTGCTTCTTCCCTCCACTGCTAATAACGTATTCTATAACTTCTGGCAAGAAGTCATGGATGCTCCTTCCCCCTTTAAGTTCTTACAGATGGTATGAGGATAAACACGTTAATATGTATATAAATGAACTTCATTCCTGCTCTCAAACCAAAAGCCTGGGGCACCTGGGTGACTTAGTGGTTGCGCGTCTGCCTTTGGTTCAGGTCGTGATCCCGGGATCCTAGGATCAAGTCCCACATCGGGCTCCCTGCAGGGATCCTGCTTTTCCTTCTGCTTATACCTGTGTCTGTGTCTATGTCTCTCTCAGAGTGTCTCTCATGAATAAATAAACAATATCTTTAAATAATAATAATAAACCTAAAGCCTCTTTGTCTTCCATCTTTCTCTTTCTGTTTATTTAAAAGATGGATAAAAATATGTATCATCTTTGGTTCTTGGGAATGAGTGACATTTGATACTGTGAGTCGTATCTTTGAGCCCAGCAATCATCATCGGTAGTGTGGTTAGTGTGCTTTTATAGAGCAATCCTTGGCAGTCATAAAGCAAATGCATTGCTAGGTTACAACAATAGGTACATTAGTCCCCTGAATAAATTAGTATTAGATTCAGTATTCTAGTTGGGAGCGAACTATCAAGATATTTGCTGTATTTTGACTGACAAAAGAAAGGGAGATTCCATCCGGTTTTATTTTTCAATGTCCCAATGTTGTTTTGAGATTGCAAAAAGACATGCTTATTATCATAATGACTTTACTAGCCTTCTAAAAGTAGTTTATAATTAACAAGAAAGAATGTTATTTAGGATAAAACGTTAATAATATATTCTTCGAGGAAACAGATCCAAAAAAAGCCAATAAGTCTTGTCAAAACTAATTGTTTGTAGGCAAAACATCAAACCCAGTCGCAAAAATGAACTCCACAAATGAGTTTGCATTTGTTCCTGAGCCACTGGAGCCCGAAAGGATCATTGCATTACTCTGTTGGCAGATACATCCAAAGAACTGGCCATGTTGTGTCTTGTCATCACAATGCTTCTTTCTGTTAAATGGTTTAAAATGTTTGACAAGCGCGCTACAAAACTAGCCAAGGAAATGCTTCCCTTACAGGGATTAGATTTTGAAGCCGACCACTAACACTGGCCTTTGTCAGTGACTCAGCCCACATTAGTGAAAGAAAGCTTCTTACAGACAGACTTGCTCTTAAGGAGCCTGTAAAGGGAACACTGGGTGCTTTGTTATTGCTTCTTCACACGTTATTAATGGGGTTTAACTGAGGCAAAGGGGTCCTTCCTTGTCTCTAGCAATTTGCCTTTTTTTAAAACAATTATTTCCTATCTTTATCATATTAAGACAGTCATCTAATCAGATTGCAACGAGACTTGATTCTTAATTAAATGGAAAGACGCTATCTAACAAAATGGTCTTTTTCTCAAACGTGTACAACCTACCAAAAAGCCTTTGGCCAACTTGCTGCCAGAAAAGGAATATGCAAAGACACAGAAAATGGAGTTTTGGCTTTAGATGAATATTTCTCTACATAATAGGGCAATGACACTAGAAGGAATTCTTAGACCAACTCTCCTTTTCACTGAGTATTTATTACCATCAGGTAGCCTGACTCTTTCACTTGGTTTGCAATTTGCTTTCATGGAGTCTTGTTTTTAATTAAAAATTAACTCTATCATCCCCATTATCATTTGTTCATGCTCTCAGATCTCATCATCCTATTTCATCCTCTGACTCATTTTCCAAAAACCACTGATGACACAAAGAAACCTCAATAGCTCATCATCATCCTCAAAAACCCTTCTCCCTTGAGAGTGACACAACTACATCTAAGTTGGAAGTTAGTTACTTGTCCTAACATATTTTTCCTTACATTCAAATATAGAGACAAAGTAACATAGCATAGTTTACCTTCTCTAAATTACATGCTCTATTATTGTTCCTTAATCCAATCTGAAGGCATATTGTGTAGCCAATACTAAGTCGGTAAGTAGACATAAAATAACTAAATGATGGCTACAACATCCAAACCCTGAGGTGTTTGGAGGCTTAGTACTAGACCTCTTACCTGACAAAATGACCCAATTCTGATTTACAGATCATTGTTTATTGAAAAACTCATTTGATGTAAGAAATATATGTACACATAGAAACAATTGTACTTTAGCTTAATATTGTTATACATTCGTTTTCTGGTCTCCTGATGAAGAACCAAAGTCTTGTGAATTTTTGAATTTGGGTGTGCTAATTGGACCTATTTTCTACAAAACTACCATAAAGACTTAACTATGAATTTCAGGGTTTATTTTTTAAAATCTTTTAAGTGAAACTAGAATTTACCAGTGCATACACAGAGCAAATTTAATACAGAATTATACTTTTTAATTTTCCCCCAATACTTTACAAATATTTCATCCACCTTTAATTCAATATAATTTTTAAAATCCCTCTCCTTTGTGATATCTTCCCAATATTCTACATTTATTTTCCACAGAAAATTTTTCTTTTCACATTTCATCAAGTTAAATGTTTAATTAAATTATCTAACAACAATAACAAATAATCTGGAATAAACAGTTTAAAGAACTTGCACAACTGACTCTCGCTACCATATAATTCAAATGGTGGGAAACAAAATGGGTATATAGCAGAGAGTATCCTGTTCCCTGTGAGTGCTTAACATGCCGTAAGCAATGGTCAACCTATTTACAGAGGTAATAGAGAAAGGCAGCTGAACCACAAAGTCATGTAAATGGAAGTCAGTTAAGCAGTTATGGCACTTCTAATGTATTGCACAAGATATCAGGGCACAGTCCAAAAATGGCTATTTTCAGTTAAGAATGCAAATCGAAAGTCATTATTTTCTGAGAAGAATGCTTCAAATGCTCTTCTGCTCCCACAGCAAGCAGAATTCTCACTGAGAAATAGGTAAGAAAAGACAAAGCCACAGGACAAAGACGTTTGGGTGTGAGTGGAGAACAAGGAGTCACAGCAGTGAGCAGCCATTTCTGGTATCCAGAATCTTCCAACTAGATTGTTTTAGAGCACACTGGAGACAAGAAATCATGATCCTTGGAAATTAGCTGTTATTTGACTTACTTTAAGAAGGTTTTGCACAATTGGGATACTTGTGATACCAAAGATGGAAAGAAGCAGCAGCATATAAAAAGAACTGTACAACACAACCAAATGAGATTTATCTCAAGTGTCTGAGGTTGGCTTAAAACCAGAAAGTCAATTAATGTAATATGCCATATTAATAAAATAAAGGATAAAATTGTATTTGACAAATTCCAACACTTATTCATGATAGAAGCTCAAAAGAAGGGGCACCTGGGTGGCTCAGTTGGTTGAGTGGCTGACTCTTGGTTTTGGCTCAGGTATTGATCTCAGGGTCCTGTGATGGAGTCCCTCTTTGGGCTTCATGCTCAGCAGGGAGTCTGCTTATGGATTCTCTCTCTTCTCTGCCTCAGCCCCTCCCACCACTTGTGCTCTCGTTCTCTCTCTCAAATAAATAAATAAATCAATAAATAAGTCTTTAAAAAAAAAAGCTCTTAACACACAAGAAGGAAGCAGAAAGGATCTTCCTTAACCTGGTCAAAAGGCATCTAAAAAAAAAAACAAATTACTGGCTAAAGAGAAGATTGGAAAGAAGGCAAAATGTCCACTTTTACCATTCTCATTCAATGTTATACTAGGTTCTAGCCGCTACAATCAAGTAAAAAAAATTAAAGGTATTCATATTAGAAAGAAATAAGTAAAACTTTTTATTGAAGATGACACCATCCTGAATGTACAAAGTTATATATTTATATACATACGTATATATATGTATATATATATACATACATACATACATACACACACCCCAAACAACTAGAACTTATAAGCAAATATAGGAAATTCACAAGTTAAAAGTTCAACTGCCACAAGTCAATTGTATTTTTATGCACTAGAAAGAAACAATCAAAAATAAAACTGAGAATTTCATTAGCAGGAGAATCAAAGGATAAAATACTTAAAAATATATCTAATAGAAAAGTGTAAGAGATATGCCCTAAACTAAAAAAAAATTACTGAAAAAAATTTTAAAGATCTAAATTAAAATATATTTCATGTTCATGAACTGAATGATTTAATATTGTTAAATTATAATTCTTCCCAAGTTAATCTATAGATTCAATGTCATCTTGCTCAAAATCCCATTAGTATTCTTTTTGCATAAGTTGATAAACTGATCCTAATATACATATGGCGATGTAAAGGTCCAAAAATAGTCAAAACTATTTTGCAAAAGAAGAAAAATATTAGAAAAAAATTGGGAATATCCAATTTTAAAGCTCACTATAAGGTTAAAGCAGTAAAAGAATATTTTTTGGCATAAGAATAGTACAAAAATAAATCTTAATATTTATGGTTAATTTACTTTCAATAAAGATGCCAACACAATTCATTGAGGGAAAGGACACTATTTTCAACAAACGCTGCTAAGACCAATATATATATATATATATATATATATATATATATATATATATATATAGAAAGAAAAAAAAGAAAAAAGCATTTAGATTTTTATTTCACACCATAACATAAAAACTCAAAATAGACTGTAAACCCAAGTGTAAAAACTAAAGCTATATAATTCCTAGATAGAAGAAGACTTTCTATACAAGAAAAATCTAGACTTATTGTGCTGACCATTTTGCAATATACACAAAAATCGAGTCATGTTGTACATCTGATACTAACATAATGTTATATGTCAGTTATATCTCAATGAAAAAAAAGAAAAGTATAGTGATAGTAGAATATATAAAAACTTCTTAGATATGACACAAAAGGAAAGATCTATTTAAAAATTGATTAATCCAACTTTATCTAAGTTAAAATCTTTCTGCTCTCCAAAAAATACTATTAAGAAACTGATAAGCCATAGAAAATATTTAGAAATCATCCATCTTATAGGACTTATATACAGAATATATAAAGAACACTTACAATTCAATAACTAAAAGATGAACAACCCAATTAAAAATGGACAATTTTTAATGAATATTTCACCAAAAGAAAGACAAACCAAAAGATAATAAATATATGAAAAAAATTCAATACTATTAGTCTTTAGAGAAATGTAAGTTAAAACCACAATGAGACACAATTTTGCACAGAATGGCTATAATAAGAAAGGCACAATAACATTTGGTAGCAAGAACACAGAACCTTCAGACATTGCTGCTGAGTACATAAAATGGTGCAGGCACTTTGGAAAACAATTTGACAGTTTCTTTTTTTTTTTTTAATGGATTTTATTTATTTATTTGAGAGAGAGCGAGACACCACCAGAGCACAAGCGGTGAGGGGGGCCGGGGGGCAGAGGGAGGGAGAGAAGCAGATTCCCTGATGAGCAGGGTGTCCAACATGGGGCTCAATCTGAGATCATGGCCTAAACCAAAAGCAGGTGCTTAACCTACTGAGCCATTCAGGAGACCCCAATGTGACAGTTTCTTAAAAAGTTAAACAAAAACTTACCATTCAACCTAGTAATTCTCAAGAGAAATCTACATACATGTCCACATAAAACATATACATTCACAGCAGCCTATTAATAATATTCCCAAATTGGAAACAGCCATCAAAAGGTGAATAGATTTTTTTAAATGCAGTGTATGATATAATGGAATAGAAAGAAACAAACTGGGGATCCCTGGGTGTCTCAGCCGTTTGGGCCTGCCTTTGGTCCAGGGCCTGATCCTGGAGTCCCGGGATCGAGTCCTGAGTCAGGCTCCTTGAATGGAGCCTGCTTCTCCCCGTGCCTGTGTCTGTGTCTCTGCCTCTCTCTCTCTCTCTCTCTCTCTCTCTCTCTCTCTGTGTGTGTGTGTGTGTGTTTCTCTCTCTGTATCTCACATTAATAAATAAATAAAATCTTTAAGAAAAAAGAAACAACCTACTGATACCTGCCATGACATAATTGAATTTCAAAAATATTAACCTAAGTAAAAGAAGCCAGACACAGAAGACTACATATTAAATGATTCAATTTATACAAACTTTAGGAAAATATAACTCCAGAGAGACAGAAAGCAGATCAGCATTTATCTGGGCTGAGAATTTAAGTTAGAATCGACTGCAAACAGACCAAAGAAAACTGTCCCAAAACTACATTGAGGTGATTGTTGCACAACTCTCTAAATTTCTGAAAAATTAGAATTGTACACCTAGGAAGAATTTTATGGTGTAAATTATACCTCCATGAAGCCATTTAAAAATAACTCATCTTTATTGAGCACTTACTAAGTGCCAAGCACTGTGTTGATTACTTTGCATCAATTATCCTATTTGATCTTCCCCAAAACATTGTGAATGTATAATGTTTATACATTATGGGTGTATAAATTAAACATTCACAACTTCTTGGATAAGATGAAATAAATAAGATAATTTATTAACACCCCATTTGTGGATAAAGAAACCAAATCAGATAGGACTTAAATTATTTGCCCAACAGCATAAGGTAAGTAACTAGTGGAGCCAGGACCCAGGCAGCCTGACTTCGGATTCCCATCTGTAAAGCAGTGCACATATGCTGTCTCCCAATAAAATAGCCAGCCTGATTACTTTGTTTGAATTGTTTAGATTAATGCGAACTAGAGCATTTTCTAAACTCCCCTATATTCCTGATAATATAAGGTTTCTAATACCTCATATACTTAACTGTATGAAATGGCTAATAGTATGATCTCAAAAATAGCAATCTCATATGGTTGAATCTAATCTAATTTTTTTTAAGTTTCTGAAACAAGAGCCCACGGTTATGTATGTGCTATCTTAGATTCTAAAACTTTCCTATAAACAGATTTGTGCATTATCTTCTTATTAGTACCAATTCCTTTAAAGCAGTTAGGCTTTTTACACAATGACTGCAAATGATACGATCTATTCGAATCTGTTAGCCCACAATCCTGCCAGTGTAATCTGCTATTTTTCATGTCTTGGCTACTTCTTTTCTGATTTCTTCATTAATATTCCTGAAGGCATCCACTTTGGCTTGTTTTATTCCATTCATCAAAATGGATGGGTGATTGCTAACTAGAAGTGACAAAGACCACAACATTGAGAATCTACAGTGTTAATGACATATTATTCGATCACCATTGCTTCTTGAAAATATTGGATATTACCTTCCAATATTTGGATATTGGATATACCTAAGTACAAAGCTATACATGTATTCTGTTAGTTCTGGATCTGTTTTTGTGAACTTCTAGATACATGGTAAGTAAACAAACCTATTTTGTTATGCTTTTCCATGGATGCATAGAGAAGTATTGTCTTGTGTTCCATTATTGACAAACAGTTCAAAATCCTTTCCTAAATAATAAAAAAAGATAAATTTTTCTCTCAAATATTTTCACATTTTTAGAACAAGCTTTTCAAACTTCATTTCACATTCCCATATTTCCCAAAACACCTAAGTATATACAAAATTAAAAATCCACTTTAAAAATACACCATTTTTTTGTATTTGTTTATACCAACATGACACAATAGATAGGAAGACTCAATATCTGTCCAATCAGGACTGGCATCCTCTTTGCACCACCACTCACTTCTGGCTCCAAGTGGAGGCTCTTTAAAGAGATGGTCTAGGTTTAGTTTTCTCTTTTTGGGAAATCTTCCTAAATTCACCCCCATTGCCCTGAAGAACAGCTTAGCTTCACCTTGATTCGTTTCCAGTCCACCTTTTCCTCCCTGTTTTCCTCCCAAGGTTGGAGGTTTACTCTAGACTTGTGTTGTGCAATACTGTAGCCACTAGCCACATGTGGCAATTGAGTATTTGTTATGCTGCTAGTCCAGATTGATACATACTGTCAGTGTAAACTACATAGTCTCAAATACTAGTATGAAAAATAATGTAAAATATTTTATTCATAGCCTTTATGCTGGTAACTTGTTGAAATAGTAATGTTTGGGATAATTTGGGTTAAATTACATATTATTTTTTTTAAAATTTTTTTTTTAATTTTTTTATTTATTTATGATAGTCACACAGAGAGAGAGAGAGGCAGAGACACAGGCGGAGGGAGAAGCAGGCTCCATGCACCGGGAGCCTGATGTGGGATTCGATCCCGGGTCTCCAGGATCGCGCCCTGGGCCAAAGGCAGGCGCCAAACCGCTGCGCCACCCAGGGATCCCAAATTACATATTATTAAAATTAATTTTGCCTGCTTTTTTTGAACTTTTTTGAATGTGGCTCCTAGAAAGTTTTGCAAGATACCTATTCCACAAAAGAATAGAACTAGGCAGACAAAATATGCTTATGGCAAATGAAAACCTCTTTAAACAGTGAAATTTCAGAAAACAGCCTTTCTGAGAGTCCTCAGTAATATGAAAAAAAATTGTTAAAAGGGAAGCATATCATTAGACTCTTTTAAAGAGCCTAACTTCTTTTAAAATATAAATACAGGGGTGAAAAATAATAACCAAAAACAGCAAATCCTTGAAGAAAGAGATATAATCTTATTTTGTCTTCTCAACAACCTCACAGAGTGATAGTTTTATCACTTCTAGTTTACAGGGGAGCAAAGTGAGTTTTCATTTGCTAAGTTATTTAGTTACTAGTAGATATTCCAGAGGAGATGAATACTAACTTTGATTCCAGAGCCCGTAGTTCAAACACTATAATGTAAGTACACCAAAAATCGATCAAGATGAACTCAAATAGCTGAAGAAGAGAAAGGAATTTAATTTGATTGTGTCCAGGAATCTGGTTTTAGTCTAGGTGTTTTCTATTTATTGGCTCTCTGATACCTAAAAAAGAATCTTTGAGGGTGACATTATTATTCTCATTTTACAGACAAGGAAATTGAGGCTCAGAGAGTTTGAATAACTAGTAAAGAGTAAGTGGTGCAGAATCTGAATCAGGTCTGTCTGGATCCAAGCACACTACAGTGAACTCTGACGTACTGTCACCAAGAAAACTTTTCCCTAACAGGTGGGAGGACTGGGGGACCAGGGCAGAGACCACAAATGGGGATGGCATAAAACAGTCACCTTCTCTTTTTATTTCTTACATAACTGAATCTTAAAAAGCAGAATATATTTTCCAATAAAAGTACATAGAGGAAATAAGTGACCTCTGAGATGAGGGTCTGTGAGTTCCATGAAAAGCAATTGCAAGGTAAATAATATTCTTTTTCTCAAAAGACTGCAGTAGAACAATCTAAGTCAAAATGCTTTTATTTATTAAATAATCACGGAGGGTTAATGAAGTACTTGTCACTGGCCAGTAAGATTTCAAAGAAAAGTAATACATGATTCCTGTCTTCTTAAAATCTCAAAATATGGCAGTCAAGCAGAGGATACAGTGGTATGGGATGAGTGTAACATTCGCAGGCATGTATAGTGCAAGGTAGCTCAGGGAAAGTTCTTGAGAGGAGGACAGGGATAAGTGGAGCTCTCCAAGGACAGAAGCATCAAAACTGGGGGGAAATTAACTGTGCTCTGGTTGGAGGACTATAAGTGTATAAGGGAGGAAATGACAGAGCTAAGGTAAGAGGGCCCGAAATAAGATTGGATGGGAGGCCTTTCACATTATCACATTATGCAAAAAAAAAAAAAAAAAAAAAAAAAGAAAGAAACAAAGAAAGAAAGAAAGAAAGAAAAGGATTTTTAAATGTCTTCTGCCAATGATTTAATTTTAAGCAGATTAATATTGAAGTTTCCTATATGTCCTGAAAAACTTGACAGAAAGAAAAAAAATCACAGTAAGTTTTCTCCTTAGACTTGGGGAAAAGATTGATCATACTTGAACCTCAACTGATAGCATGTCTTCTACCTTGGTGTCTATGTTTATGTGCCTACAGAGTGCTTCCACATTTAATCTTGTACACAGATGTCAATAACAACTGATTAGTTGATTATTAGTTACTTATTGAGAAAAATATCTTACTGGGTATCTTTCTAGTTGTCCACACTTGGGATCCTTATATGAGTGGGTGCTTAACTGAAGGAAAGATACCAGCTCTGTAGATAAGTCTGAATGGCTTCAGGTGTCGAAGCCCAATGCAGATTTTTAATCTGGTATGTACAAAATGAAGTAAAAGAATGTCTTGCAATTGTAATTGTTATTATTATTTTATTATTATTATTATCATAATGATTTGGTTTTCCCTTGGTTTAACCAAACTTGTGCATTATACTTTATTTAAGTCATCATCCCTTCATTAACTGATAGGTCATAGGAGAAAAAAAAGGCCAGGCAGATGGTGTCTGATTTTCCTCTCCTTTGTATCTTCACATCGTAGGTGCTCACTGAATATTTATTGAATAAATAAATAAAGCTCAATCCAGGTCTTCTAAAACCACATATTGAGAAGTTTTAGGATGTTTGTATACTAGGAGTACAAACATGAATAAGACATACTCCCTGTCCCATGTTTTAAATTCTTATCAGGCATAAATGCTTACTGTCAAACTAACCTGGTAAATGCAACAAGAATACCAGGGGAACATAATTTGACCACTTAGCTCTGGGCATAAAAAGATCTGAAAAGATTCCTGATCAGGTGAAGCATCAGCTAAGTCTTAAAGAAAGGGTCAGAGTTAGAAGAGCAACAATAGGAAGGTGAGGGCAGCTATAAGGGGGATATATGTCTTACTGGTAGTCATTTCTTGTAACATTCCGGGGACAAAGATTTAATATAAATTCACTTGGGGGATGATGCATATTTGCCCACCAAGGCCTGGAGACCGTCCCGTTCATTCCTCAGTTATCCGCACCCACCTGGACACCTCCGGGGAGTTTTAAGGAATCATAAAGAAACTGCTCAAGTTGATGAGATTTCATATGAAAGTTAAACTCCTGCAAAACAAGCAAGGCCACTGGCCTGGAAAAGGCCTTTCTTCTCTGTGTACTCTTCCTCCACAACTCCTATAGAAGACAGAGCTCCTTTGGATCAAAGAATCAAAGAATCCTGGAACATCCGAGAAAAGAGTTCCTTTTGTTTTTGTTCAAAACAGTTCCGGTAAACCAGCCCTAGGCTGCAAATCTCCAAGTCATAAATAATTGCTGCGGTGTGCAGTGAAATGCTAGTGCCTGGGGCAGTCACTAATGTCAGAGCAAGGGGAAGACCGAAGTCTACAAAAGTGTGATGATAAACTTGTCTACAGATCCAAAAAGTTTGTTGTGGATACTTTACTGTGAGCAGAGGGTTCACCCAGGGAAAAGGGCTAGGGTGTGGGGGTCAGATGCAAGTGGGTTGAATCCCACCTCTCCTGCTAATAATTATGTGGCCTTGAGCAAACACTCAACCCTTGCACTTTAGAGTCCACATCAACAAGACAGGAATAATGGAAGTTGTTCTGAAAATTAGTAAAAGCATATTTTAATCTTCCAACATAGTGCCTAGCACAAAAAAAGGTGCTTAATAATTGATGACTCTTAGAATCATTGCATCTCCATCCTACTTCTAGTTGTTCGGTGTACGTAGCTTTGGAGGAAGATGGTAGACCCAGAATCTTCCCCTATTGCCTTCACAAACACAGGCTCACCGTCCTAGGCGAGACCTCTGCTGCTGTGCTAATCATTACTTAACAAAGATGCAGCTATCTATTATAGAATATTCTCTCACACTCCTGCATAACCCATCCTCATCCCTCAAACCCTTAGACTCACAGCACTCACCTCGCTTGTTTGATTAGCTGTGAAGTCCATCTGTCCCTGAAAAAGTCTCTTCTCCCTGCCCCCAACTGGCCACATTATGGCTTAAGGTTTCACCATCAGATCTACTAACAGATTGATAGGAATTCAGTTAATTAGAATAAAATTTGTTTCTAAAAATTAATTATTAAATTAAATAGAAAAAGACCATTGCAACCAAAAGTTGGCTTTTAAATATTTTAAAATATTTAAAAGTTGGTTTTAAATATTTTGTTTAGTTTCGTGTTTGCTTTCATTGAATATAGAATTAATGGTCAAAGCACCTGCAAAGAAAAAAAATGCGTTGAGAAGAAGACTGGGCACATACTAGACTATATATTAAAAGAGATCTCAAGTCCTTTTATGGAAAAGTAACTTCAATATTTACTTCAGTCCATTTTTTGCCCATTAAATATTTCTGAGTTTCTAAAGTGACTTGCACTAAGGAATATATACATATATATACAGATATATATATATGTATTTACATATTCCTTAAATATATATATATTTGTCTTTAGGTGATATTTTCTGTAGCTTGACACATCACACAGAATTTCTTTCCACACTGTTAAATATCTCTATGAACTAATCAAAAACAAACAAACAAACAACTGTAAAATAAATATTTGAGATTTTTTTTCCGCTCTATTACACATCTGGAAAAATTTAAACTTGTTTTCTTTTAATCAATTAGAAACAAATTTGGAAAGAAGAGAAAGCATATTTGTATTATATTTGTGAAATATAAAAGAAAGAGTTTATTTTATTTATCTATAATGTAATAAACTAAGTTAGATAATACAGATTAAAAATCATGTTAGGTTTATCTGAGTCAGTTGTCTACACTGATGAAATTCAACAGTTGGTTGTCAGATGAGGACATTACTTTGTATATTAAAAGCATCCCAGGGATCCCTGGGTGGCGCAGCGGTTTGGCGCCTGCCTTTGGCCCAGGGCGCGATCCTGGAGACCCGGGATCGAATCCCACGTCGGGCTCCCGGTGCATGGAGCCTGCTTCTCCCTCTGCCTGTGTCTCTGGCTCTGGCTCTGCCTGTGTCTTTGGCTCTGTCTCTCCTTCTATCTCTCAAGAATGAATAAATAAATAAAATCTTTAAAAAAAAAAAAAAAAAAAAAGCATCCCGGGTGGCTCCGCGGTTTAGCGCCACCTTCAGCCCAGGGTGTGATCCTGGAGATCTGGGATCAGGTCCCATGACAGGCTCCCTGCATGGAGCCTGCTTCTCCCTCTGCCTGTGTCTCTGCCTCTCTCTCTGTGTCTCTCATGAATAGATGAATAAAATCTTTAAAAAAAAAAAGTATGAGTAATTTTTTTAAAAATTTAAAAGCAGTCTAAACACCGTGTTTAGTAATTTAAACATTCACTGCTAGTGTAAGATACACACCTTGTTCTTAAGCTTAAAACACTGCACCAGCGGTTTACTTTGCAAAACAAAGGATTTTCTAAAGATTACATTTCTTGTCCTTTGGACATTCCATCATGTCATGGATTATGGAAGAACAGGCTAGCTGCTCTGCAAAGCTTCATGCCCTCTTTCCTTAGTGGGGAGCAGTTGTTGGGAAGTGGCTGTCCTGCCAGAGATCACAGTCCCTACTCCCCAACTCCTACATCTACACATGTGACTGACTGACTTGCCGCAGTGATGTATGTCACTGCTCTGCTCAGGTGATTAAGAAATGTGTGTGACTTTTCCTGCTCTCTTTCCCTGGTAGATGTCAACATGCAAGACCTGGGAAGCCATGTGTTGAAGATGCCACTTGGACCCCAGTTGAATGGGACAAGGCACCCCACCTTCCCACCAGGAACATCGGCAGTGGAGTGTTATGTGAACAAAAAGAAATAATGTATCCTGTGAAATGACTAAAATTTTGGGATTTGTATCTGATAGCAGCTAGCATTACCATAACCAATACATTAGAGATATGTTATAATTATTCAAAGAGAGAAATTGATCTATAAAACAAATAATACAGTATACTTCTATTTAAAAAAAGACTTTATTTATTCATGAGAGACAGAGAGAGAGAGAGAGGCAGAGACACAGGCAGAGGGAGAAGCAGGCTCCATGCAGGGAGCCTGACGTGGGACTCGATCCGGTGTCTCCAGGATCAGGCCCTGGGCTGAAGGCGGCACTAAACGACTGAGCCACCCAGGCTGCTCCTTAATTATATAGTATACTTATGATAGAAGTCAAAGCAGATACAGAAAGAGGATCACTATCAATATTAGAGAACAATATCAAAGAGGTCAGCTGGAACCTCAGGAAAAGCTTCTCATTGTGTGGTGATTTAGTAGATTCATCATGATACAGGTAGGTTCTGGCCCTTTGTATTGTTGGCATAAAGTTAACTTTGCTCAAGTAACCAAATACACATTATTCAAGCTCATAAGAGATGCATGTATAAGCCTGAATGCCAGTATACTCATTTACTATGACACCTATAACCTATAAATAACTAATATCATCTTGGGTACTCAGGGTAACTACTCCTAGAGACTAACTACTCCTAGAGACATATTCATTAATCCTAGCTTTTTAGTTCTTCCCCCACCCCCCAGATTCAATGCAGATCCCAATCTTCTTAGCATAATCATTTTTAAAAATATTTTATTTATTTATTTATTTAAGAAAGAGAGAGAGAGAAGGAGTACAGAGGGAGAAGAAGAAGCAGCCTCCTCAATAAGCAGGGAGCCTGAGACAGGGCTTGATCCCAGAACCCTGAGATCATGATCCTAGCTGAAGGCAGACACTTAACCAACTGAGCCACCCAGGCACCCCAGCATAATACTTTAAATAGCCAAGGTACAGCACAAATGAGTAGATAAATGTTACATCGTTCTCTCCCTAAAAATATATCTAAGTCACTTAGTAGACTCTAGGAAAGAATTTGTGTGGAGACCATTTCTTAAGGTAGATTGTTCCAAATGACTACGTGACTCTGCTTTATGTATTTTCTACTTTTATTCTAAATGATTGACCTCATCCTTCATTTTGGGAACCACATTGTGCTAAAAAGAGATACACAAGACCTAACATCATAGAAGACAAGAGTGGGAATGAAGAAAGAGAATTGAGCAATTAGGTAGTGAGAGATGAAGATCCCTGAAGAGAGATGTACACATTAAGGCAGCCACAAAACTTGAGATGATTGGGTTGTTTACAGAATCACTGTGCTTATGCATGTGATCTGTAAATACATTGCTACATCATCCTGCATTCCTGAATTAAATGGATGTAGATTTAGAATGTAATTTATAAAACACCTCAGAGTGAAAATTTAAGTACAAAATGTCTTATCAAAAGCTAAAATTTACTGAGCCAGGGGATTCAAAGGCCAAGTTTAAGTAAACAAATTTTTCAGGATAGAAAAAGAGGAACATTTAACATGAAAAAAAGTTTCTTGTCTACGGCCATACCACCCTGAACGCGCCCGATCTCGTCTGATCTCGGAAGCTAAGCAGGGTCGGGCCTGGTTAGTACTTGGATGGGAAAAAAAGTTTCTTTTAATATTAAATGTAGGTGATTCCAAGAGAATAGAGTATATCTACTGAAAAGATCCAAGTGTGCTTGACCTCACAAGAGCATAAGAAATATCCTACTACAAATCAAAGGTTGTAATATGTTTTAAATTTTGTGTTTTCAGGAAAATTCTGTTCAGGACTCTCTTCTAGTACATCATGCCATAAAAATAACTTCTCTATGACTATATGTCATTTTATTCATCTGGTCTACCAAATAAGATGATAGATAGATAGATAGATAGATAGATAGATAGATAGATAGATGATATAGAGATATATATAATTGCATCTTATTCTTCTTTTACCTCTTGTAGCCTAGTCTCCAGAATAGAGACAAGAATGGTGAACAAGAAAATCTACTAGAATATTAGAATTTCTATTAACTTACTTAATCTCATTCTTCAACTTATTAAATATGTTTTATAACATAACATAATGTTTTATTTATAAAATAGCTATTTTGGGAGTGCATGCACAAAACTTCCTCATTAATAGTGATGTAGGACTAAAAATTGTATGGACCACGGTCTATGGAAACTAGCTTAAGAAGAAAAAAAGAAAAAAATTATTAAAATAATGTGCTGACTGGGCTGTTGCCATGCCGATGGTATAGCTGCAGAGAAATTGAAATGGATGCCCTTGAGATTGAATTCATTCTTTCATTCAGCAATTATGCATTGGGTATCAACCATATGCCAGAGGCTGTGTGGGGTAGCAGCCACCAGAGAAGCGATTGGGTTGTTAAAAATAGAGTGAAGTGACAGTAAATCCATGACCATTTCCCCCACATGGGATTGTCCTTCTCTTTCCTGAAAAGTGCTTTGATCCCTTATCTTCAGGTAAGGACATCCCTAGAGGAACCCCACCATCCCTATATGGCCAAGAAACTGTGATCTACACTGTGGTCACTTAGTGAATACTTATTCACATTGACAGTGGGATTGTTAACACAAAGAAAAAAAAACATAAATTAATTCAATGATTCCAGTGTTGCTCAGGATTGTCAAGTGCATACACTTTTCAATTATATGGGCCAAGATCCCAAGGGAGTAAATGTGATCCATCCATATACTAGTTGTTGTAGGTGGTAAGGAATAATTTCTCATGATATTCTTACAACTTCCATAACAGATACCTGGGGAGCTCTGGATGCTGCATTCACATGTAACCACATAATTAAATAGATTAAAATAAACAGAGCAAGATTGTGATGCAAGACCAAAATTACAGTGATCCCTGACTTCAGTACACATAAGGGGAAAGTTATAATTGACAAATTACAAACATAAGGCATTCATATGATTTGAAATAACATGCAGCAAAAAAGGAAATATCTGACACATGTTTGTTTTTCTTTTTCTATTTTTTTCTTCTTCAAGAACATTCACATGGCTTGCTTAGTCACGTGGCTTTCTGTCTTGCATACATCTGGCCGAATATGTCTTAATGTTGTAATGTATGTTGCAACTCTCAAAGCAATGTTTCTCCAAAATTCTACCCTCTTTTAAACGAAAATGACTTTCTTTCTCCATATTAAAATTAAGAGCCAAAGAAATAGTTGGGAGTATTATAATGGCCACCAGCATTTCCTACGTCAGTTAAGTAAGGAACCTCAGCAAAATTTACCTCTTCTTCAAAAGATTCAGAGTACTCAGGGGAAGTCTATTTATGTATGAGATCACAACGGTAAAACATGTTGTCGATTTGATTACTTTAGTAGATGGAAAAGTAAGAGCCAGTCATCCAGTGGAGTCTGCTCCACTCACTCCAGATATCTGATAGATGAGGACTCACAGCAGAAGATTATGGCCTGTCTTGGTTCACAAAATCTGCCATTAATAGTTTCTGCCATGAATCCCTAGAAAAAGAGATGGAGAATTTTGAATGTCACTGTGTCTTTCCTCATTGTTCTTTATTTCGCATGTCTGATGTCAATTTTCAATAAACTCTTCTTTGCCCAATAGTGTTAGGCTATTTGATCCCTAGAAGAAATAGGATCCGATCTGATTTTGATTTCTGTGTTAATATTCAGAGATATCGAAATCATCTTATTTGTAAAATAACTAAGAATGGCCTACCGAATGTAAAAGAATGCATTTAAAAAAACATAAACCTATTTTTCAAAGTATAAGCATAAATTTCAACATACCGATGTGTGTGTGTATAAGACAGTGAATGTGTGTGATGGAAATAACAGATCCTATGCCCAACGTTATTTAGTCTTAAACTCTCAGCCACAAATAAAACACTCTAGTAGTATAGCAACATAGTCTGGAAGAAAGAAGTGGAAGCAAGCCAACTTAGGAACTGATTGAGCATTCAGCAGAGAATTTTCTTGGCTCTGTCAAAAGGCTCTGTCAGTGCATTTAGCTATCTGGACAAAAAGTTTGTTGAAATCACACAAAGGATTTTCCCAATTCAAATGCTGCCGATGAAATGATATTCACATAGAAGCACACCAGATCCTCAAAGGCCACGTCTATTCATTTTATGACTTTAACTTGCAAGTGGAGTAAAAAACTGATATAAAACAAGCATAAAGAAATCTCTTTAAGAATGGAATTCCTATTTTTGCTTTACATATTAACTTCAAGGCCTACATTCAGAAAGAGGGCAAGTGCTAGGTCAGATAGAAAGAGGAGATGTGAGCAGGTTATTTTGCCCCAATTTTAAGAATAGCATCATTTGTATCAGACCTAAAAAGCCTCATTATGTGGAAAGTGGGCAAACACTTGTGGGTTGGAATGGTGGTAAAGGGAAGGGCAGTGTAGCAGAACAGTCTGAAAACTTACATTCACGCCAGCCACATACCAAGATGTGGATAAGGCCTGAGAAGTAAACAAAATGACTTCACTAATTTAATGGCTCCCTGATAAAAACTTCGTCACTTTCTTCGGTCACTGGGGACAACAGCTCCAACCAGTATCAACTCAACAGTAAGGCGGGTGAGGGGAGTAACTATTCAGATTGCCTCCACGAGGTAAGTGTGAATTCTGTGATCTTCCTGCCAAGACTCTGTGCTCACCCTGTCTTGGAATCACATAGGGTTCTGATGGGAAAGAATTTGGTAACATTTAAGAGTGAATTTCTCTCCAGACTCCTCAGCGGCACAGGGTTGACAGACGGGTGAAGTGACAAACAAGTTGCAGGGTCCCCAGGCTGACCACTGGATCCAGGACCAGGGCACAGCTCTTAATTTTTTTTAAACCACTTTAATGAGATATAATGAACATAGAAAAAGTTGATACTTAATGCATACAATTTGATGAGTTTAGAGGTACATAAACAGTGTGAAACCATCACCATAATCAAAGCCATAAACATTATCACCTCCTAAAGTTTTCTCCCACTCCCTTTGTTTGATTTTTTTTTTTTTTAATTTTGTGGTAAGAGCACTGAACATAAGATTTACCCTCTTAGCAAATTTTCAGGACTATAGTAGGTATTATTAATCGTAGGCCCTGTGTTGTATAGTGAATCTCCAGAACTTATTCGTCTTTTGTAAGTGAAATTTTGTACACTTTGACACCTTCCCATTTTCTCCTCCCATCCATCCCTGGCAATTACTATTCTACTCTGGTTCTATGAGATCGACAACTTCAGATCCATCATTAAAGTGGAATCATGTTATATTTGCCTTTCTGTGTCGGGCTTATTTCACTTAGCATAATGACGTCTAGTCCCTGATGATACTGCAAATGGCAAAATTTCCTTCTTTTTAAAGGCTGAATAATATTCTACTATATGAATATATCATATTTTCTTTATGCGTTCACTCGCCAATGGACATTTGGATTGTTTCCATATCTTGGCTATTGTAAATAATGCTGCAGTGAACACAGGAGAACAATTTCTCTTTGAGATCCTGTTTTTCATTCTTTTGAATATATACCCAGAAATAGGATTGCTAGATCAAATGGTAATCCTATTTTTAATTTTTGGCGGAACCTCTGTACTGTCCTCCACAGCGGCTATACCAATTTGCATCCCCACCAACAGTGCACAAGATTTCCTTTTCCTGTACATCCTGACCAATACTTACATCTTTTATATATATATATATAATAGACGTTCTAACAAGCGTGAGGCTATATTTCATGGTGGTTTTGATTTGCATTTCCCTGATGATTAGTGATGTTGAGCACCATTTCACAAACCTGTTGGCTACTTGTATGTTTTCTTTGGAAAAATATCCAGTCAGTTCCTCTGCCCATTTTTTAATCAAATTGTGTTTGTTTGTTTTGCTATTTTGTAAGAGTTCTTTATATATTTAGATATTAACCCCTTATCAAATATATGATTTGCAAATATTTTCTCCCATTCCACAGGTTGCCTTTTCATTTTATTTGTTTTTCTGGCAGAAGCTTCTTAATTCAATATAGTCAAAGCTTGTTTATTTTTGCTTTTTCTGCCTTTGCTTTTGGTGTCAGATACAAAAAAAACCATTGCCAAGACCAACGTCAAGTGATAATTTGACCCCCACATACACTGTTTCTTCCAAGAGTTTTATGACTTCGTGTCTTCCTTTCAAGTCTTTAATCTACTTTGAGTTAATTTTTGTGTGCGGTGTAAGATAGTGGTCCAATTTTTTTCTTTTGCATCTGGCTCTCCAGCTTCTCCAGCACTATTTGTTGTACAGACAGTCCTTTTCTCATTGTATATTCCTGGCTCCTTTGTTGTAAATTCATTAACCATATAGGCATGGACTTATTTCTGGGCTCTATTCTGTTCTATCTATGTGTCTCTTTTTATGTCAATATCATACCAATTTGATTACTATAGCTTTGTAATACAGTTTCAGATCAAGTGGTGAGACGCTTTCATATTGTTTTTCTTTCTAAAGATTGCTTTGGCTATTTGGAGTCTTTTGTGGTTCTATAAAAATTTTCTTTTTTCAACTTCTGTGGAAAATGCCTTTGGAATTTTGATAGGAATTACACTGGTTCTGTAGATGGCTCTGGGTATTTTGCACATTTTAGCAATATTAATTCTTTTAACCCATGAATGAACATCTTTCTACTTATTCATGTCTTCTTCAATTTCTTTTAATAATGTCTCAATTTCCTGTGTATAAATCTTTAACCTCCTTGGTTAAATTTATTCCTAGGTATTTTATTCTTCTTGGTACTACACTCATTATCAGAAAAATAAATAAAGGAAATGTCACCATTTTTCTAATAGTGCAATATTAGTGTGTAGAAACTCAACTGACTGTTGTACATTGATTTGCTATATTGTAACTTTACTGATCACTTGTTAGTTCTGATAGTCCTTTGCAAAAGGTTTTCGGGTTTTCCATATATAATATCATGTCACCTGAAAATAGTGACAGTTTTTCTTCCCCCTTTACAATTCGGATGCTCTTTCATTCTTTCACCTAAGACTTCTATGTTGAATAAAAGTGGCTAGACTGTGGGCATCATTGTCTTGTTCCTGATCTTAGAGAAAAAGTCACTGACTGCGGTAGCTGTGAGCTTATCATATAACGTGTTGAGGTATATTCCTTCTATACCCACCTTATAATGGTTAAGGTATGTTCCCTCAATGACCACTTTGTTGAGAATTATTATCACAAATAGATGTTGAATTTTGTCAAATGCTTCTCTTGAATCTATTGAGATAATTATATGATTTTTATCTTTCATTCTGTTGATATGTTGAACCATCCTTGTATCCCTGGAATAAATCTCACTTGATCATGGTGAATGATCCTATCTATGTACTATTATGTACTATTGAATTCAGTTTGCTAATATTTTGTTGAGGATATTTACATCCATATTCATCAATCACATTGACCTGTACTTTTACTTTCTTATAGTATCCTTGTCTGATTTTGGTGTCAGGGCAATGCTGGCCTTGAAAAATTCGTTCAGAGGGCTTTCCTCCTTTTTTTAATTTCTTAAAAGATTTTCAGAAGGATTAGTATTAACTTTTATTTAAATATTTGGTGAGGAGGCGCCTCGCTGGCTCAGTCAGTAGAATATGTGACTCCTGATCTTGAGGTTGTAGATTTGAGCCCCATACTGAGCGTAGAGATTAGTTAAAAATAAAATCTTTTTAAAAGTAAAATCAAAATATATACTTGGTATAATTCACTGATGAAGATATCTGGTCTTGGGCTTTTTGTTCTTTGGGAGTTTTTTCTTTACTGACTCCATTACCTTGTTCTTTATTTGTTTAGGCTTCCTATTTCTTCTTGATTCAGTATTGCTAAGTTGTATGTTTCCAGGAATTTATCCATTTCTTCCAGGCTGTCCAATTTGTCGGTGTATAATTATTCATAATAGTCCTTTATTATCATTTTTATATCTATGGCATCAGTTTAATGTCCTTCTTATTTGAGTCTTCTTTTGCTCTTTTTTTTTTTTTAGTCCAGGGATATGTTAGTTCTATCTTTAAAAAAAAAAAAAACTCTCAGTTTTTGTAGATGTTTTTTCTATTTTCTACTTCATTTATTACTAATCTTTATTATTTCCTTCCTTCTGCTAAAGCTGGATTGTTTGCTCTTCTTTTTCTAATTCTTTGAGGTATAAAGTTAGATTGTTTATTTGAGATCTCTTCTTTAATGTAGGTGTTGTTGCTGTAAAATCCCTCTTAGTTCTGCTTTTGTTCCCTCCTCTAAGTTTTGGTATGTTGTGTTTTTCTTTTTAGTGTGTCTCAAAATAGAAAAATTTCCTTTTTGACCCAATTGTTGTTTAAGAGTGTGCTGTTTAAATCTCACTTATTTGTAAATTTTTCCATTTTCCTTATATTATTGATTTCTAGGTTCAGTCTACTATGATCAGAAAAAATTCTTGGATTGATTTGTTGTCTTAAATTTAAAACGACTTGGGCAGCCTGGGTGGCTCATAAGTTTAGCACCACCTTCAGCCCAGGGCTTGATCCTGGAGTCCTGGGATCAAGTCCCACATCAGGCTCCCTGCATAGAGCCTGCTTCTCCCTCTGCCTGTGTCTCTGCTCTCTCTCTCTCTCTCTCTCTCTCTCTGTGTGTGTGTGTGTGTGTGTGTGTCTCATTAATAAAATCTTTAAAAACATGTTTAAAAGACTTATTTTGTAATCCAGAATCTGATCTATTCTAGAGGATGTTCCATGTGCAATTAAGAAAAATACACATTCTGCTGTTATTGGATAGGATGTTC
Source organism: Vulpes vulpes (assembly GCF_048418805.1). Lineage (NCBI taxonomy): Eukaryota > Metazoa > Chordata > Mammalia > Carnivora > Canidae > Vulpes > Vulpes vulpes. The sequence goes on along the minus strand of NC_132785.1, from coordinate 31,235,122 downwards.
TGTAACTGTTTGTTGGGCCCATTTGGTTTATAGTGTTGTTCAACTCTGCTGTTGCTGTTTCCTTACTGATTTTCTGTTTGAATGATGTATCCATTATTGATAGTGAGCTATCAAAGTCTCTTTCTGTTATTTTATTATTGTTATTGTCTATCTTGCCCTTTAGATCTGCCAATGTTTTCACAGAAACTCATCTTTTTGTGGGTCAGGGTATGAGAGCTCCATGTAATGAGCTATTAAAATAAAAGAAGAGAGTGTTCTGATAATTTTTAAGTGAAAATTCCCCCCCCCCCAAAAAAAAGAAAGAAAGAAAATCTCCTCACTCTATGGAAAAGAAAACTACAACTTTAAGAAACCACTTTCTCATAGCCTCAAAGCTGTATATCGGTAGAACCAAAGCCTAGATTTGGTTCCTTTATCCAAATTGTTCTCATTGGGGAAACCTACCTGGTGAAGAGACCGTTTTCATTTAAAGGCATCAAGATTTAGAAAATCATAGCCATTTAGAATTAGAAAGGTCCATCTTGTCCACCCCTCCAGCCAGTAGACATTCTTTCCACAACATGCATGACCGATGGTTATCCAGCCTCCACCTGGGTATCTCCAGAGACAGAGGATCACTTTCTCATGTAGCAGCCCATTCTAGAGTAGCAACTCCTCTAGTTGAAAGTATTTTCAGATGCTGGAAAAAATCTACAACCTTGGAACTTTCTCCTGTAGCCTAAACCAGATTTTATGAGCCAAGCAAAAGGATAAGCAATGCAAAACCATCATGGAGATGACTTCTTTAGTGTTTGTATTTAATACACTCAGGCAGAGCATATCTCGCTGCACTTTCATGAAGTTCAGTGTGTTAGGAAAACTTTAAGCCACAAATCATAGAAAATTCAATTAACAGTGGCAAAAAAAAAAATAACAACAGCAACAAACCAAACCTCAATTAACAATAACATAAACCATAAACATATTTTTTTTTATTTTCTTTTTAAGTGGTTTGGAAATAAGCAGTCCCTAGAAGGATGCAGTGATTTAATGATATTACTAGGGATTTGGGCTCCTTTGCTCTGCCACTTTCAGGACCTCAGCAGTGTTCCTCCTTACCTGATCAGTAATACCATGCTCTGTCTAGAGAACTACTGGTTTAACAAAAATGGGGAGACCAAAAAGGAAAAATCTCAAAGTATCTCAAATACTGTACAGGTGAAAGAGTGCTCTAAGTTATGAAACAAAACACTGAACTCCCTTGGTAGATATATCTCTTTAGACAAAATACAATTATTCAGCTAAGTTGCTCAATCACTGTCGCCCTGTAATGGATCATTCAATACATCTCTAACTCTGACTTTAAATACTTCTGGCTATAACACAGCTCTCTATGAAGATTATCCTATAGGGAAGAAGGCAGTTAATGGGCCAGAAAACTGTATATTCCAATATGATAAATATAAATAAATAAACCAACAATGGTAACTTTGAAGCTACATAGACTTCATATCTTGGAATCTGCTGTATATGAGCTGTGTGAATATGGATGTTTTATTCAATATTTTTAAACTTCAATTTCTTCATCAATAAAATGGGGATATTCATATGTAAGAGAAATTATGTAAAAGTTCAAATGGCAGGAATTTACTAGGCAGTTTAGGAAGGAAAGACTAATATATTTTTTCCATTATTTAGTTGATAATCTAACATATATGAATGTCATATGAGATTGATAAGGAAGGGTAAGTCAGTCAAAAATTGCCTTTGAGGGGATAAGGAAGACATCTGTGATGAGCACTCGGTGATGTATGGAAGTGTTGAATTACTATTTGTACACTTGAAACAAATATTACACTGTATGTTAACTAACTGGAATTTAAATAAAAACTTTAAAAAATTATCGCTAAGATCAGACAAATGTTTGTTTGGAACATAGGAGCTACCCTTAAGGTCTTGTGCCCAATGAATAAACAACTCCAAGATTCTCTGCTCAAGTAGCCATACGCATCTCAAATGAGAGCTCCAGACTGAAAATTCTAGACATCGCATCCACTAGTTTTAACAAGTGTTTCATTGTTCTTGCACAAAGAGTGACATCAATCAGGTCCCTGCCTTCCAGCAGTTCTCCTCGGAGATGATCAACAAAGACAGACCCATAGAGGCATGGAGACAGCAAAATAAAACCAAGATGCAAGCAACTCTAACAAGATTTAAATTTAAATAGACTATTCTTCCTCCCCCCATTGGAATCTCATTTTGCCTTTATGGCAGAGTACAGATTAAAAGTCCAGTCCTCTTCCTGCATTTTGTTACTGATTATGGTCACAGAAAAACAAATTCTTTCAAAAATCCCTGAATGTGATCAACATGACTCAAGCATATGGGAGCTATTTTTAAGTATGACAGAGCACAAAATATTTTTCCTTAAGCTAAAGAACTTTACCAAACATCATTTCCAGGTTAAAACAACATACATTTTGATTGAAGCTGCAAAGAGCATATTTTGTTTGCAATCTGGCTGGCAGGAGGTAGACGCAAACTGCCCATCTTTGGGAAGAAAAGTAGGACGAACTCTTTATTCAGCCTGGACCACTTCTGCAAACAGCTATCAACCAGGAAATAGAAAGGTACGTTCACAGTTTACTAGGGAACTGGAATTACTGGGCCCTAACAAAGTTCCTAAAAAGAAAGTACTTTTTAGATAAAGGAAATGATAATTAATAGGAATTAAAAATATTTACGTAGAGGAGTGATTAATTCCAAAATCAAAATGACTTTTTAGCATGAATTCAATATTTTACTAGTTAAAACAGAGTAGCATTTTTCTTCAAATACTTTCTCTCCATAAATGGAACAGTAGCAAATGGCATTACAAAGAGAGACTAGAAAGATCATTGTGGGATCCAAGCCTTATGAAACAGCACGTACTGTTGCACACAATAGTGGTTCATTATGCCTAAAAAAAGTATCCTTTGTAAATTATGACCAGGACTAAAGCATCAAGATTTCACCACTGACTCCTCAATTTAAGTTACTGTGTCCTTGAAACTACACCTGGGCCTATGGCTGTCCATTTTCTTGAAGAGTTAACATTCAGCAAATATCGACAGATCTATCAGCCTGTGTGGGTTTCATCTTCTTCTTCTACTCACAGAAAATATTAGTGCAGGTCCATTCCAAGATTCAAGGTTCTTATAATTAAAAGGAAGATGAACAAACTCTCAAATAAAATCAGGAGGTTTCAGGTGATTCACAACAAGAGTTTTTATTTGACTTGCACACAACAAACACCTGAAACAATTGTTCTCTATTTCTAAAAACAGTATTTCCTGTCTTTAGACACATCTAACTAGAATGCTGAAAAATCTGAATATAGCTAGAGCAAGAGGCTCCTCTGATTTAGAAAACTGTCACTTGATAATGCACGTTCATTTGTCTATCCTCTCCTGATTCATTTAAATATTCAGTCTATCTTCACCCACCTCCCTGAAACAATGCAAGTTGGCGAGGTGATTTTTAAATTTAAATAAAAAGTGAGTGGGCTAGTCACACATATCCTCTTGTTTCCATTTATGAGATGCACTTGCTTAATAAAGTAGAAATGTTAGAAGGGATGACAAGTTCAAACTGCATGGCAATTTGGCCAAATCTCAACTTCAAGGGGAAGGTGTGAAAAGGTGGTGAATGAATAAACTGGATGGGCAATTTGGGGTGAGTGCTTTGGGGACACCATCTGCTAAACACAGAAACCTATAGAAACATCGCTCCTGTGGAGAATGAAGAAGGGTAACTGTGGAGAAGAATTAAGAATTGTAGATGAGTCCACTGGATGGAGACAGTTAACAGAGGGAATACACTGAAGTTACCAAAGTGAGGACAACTGTCTTGTTAGCACTTAATTAGGATGATAGGTATATCCCTGGTACCCTATCAGGCCTCTTTCTTACTTTTAAATTGTAAGAGTTGGGTTATTAGGCATGGTTTCTTTAATTACCTTTATATTCACTTGTCCAATAAAACTGATAACAGTCATAGTGTCCTTCAGACTCAAAACATTAACTCTACCAGCAGTGCAAATGAGGAACAGGGAGAGGACCCTGTTCACCTCTAATGGGGCTTTTCAACCAGCTCTCTCATCAACTCTACAGCCTGCTTTTGCTGTGAGCCCTGAACATTGGTAACAATCACATGAATACTGGAAAGAAGACTACTTTTTGTCTCTCATCCCCATTTGAAAGCCCAGTCTCACCCAACACAACATGTGTAACCTATTCAAGAGACTTCTAGAAAAAGAATGGCTTCTAGACCTGGATTCAGTATCCAGCATCAATCTACTCCATATACATACCTTAAGTCATAGTCATCAGTTCTTTTAGATGTCAGCATAATAGGGCTATGCTAATTGCCACATAACTCTGGAATCCTAGAACCAGAAGAGATCTTAAATAATCTTATTTAAACTTCATCCCTCAAGTACTGTCCTCCTCATTTACATAAACTGGGAGATAATTTGTGCTCAAAAGAGGAGAAATGGATTCCATTGATTTCTGTCAGCATTAATGTCTATAGTGTAACTTTGACTTAATTATGACTCATTTATGAAAAATATAAGCATCAAGCTCCTATGCGATGCTGTGGAGAGTTGAAATGAGGACATAATTCCTTGACTTCAAGAAATTTACTATAGAACCAGAGAGGCAGAGCAAACACAGAAAGTTGGACATACCAGTTGTAAAAAGAACTTGGCTACCCTCAGTATTGAACTCCTGATCTTGTAAGGTACCCCAGTGTTAGCCTGTCACATTTGCCTCTCAGAAGGAGCTCCCACCAAATCCCCAGCCATGCCTGGCCCAGAAAATATATTGAGATATAGAAACAAAGTGTTGAATATGAGAAATTCCAGCTAAGGGATGTGAGAGGACCTGACCTGAAAACAGAGGTTTTACCTCATGTTATTCCCACAGTGGAAATGAATAAACTGTACTTGTTGCCTCATCATGCATGTGTTAATTGACCCATCAATTTGCTATTTTCATTTTATACCATCCTAATTCTTTTAAGGACACCAGGAAGTTTCCCTACTTCCAGGAATTTTTATATAATAAAACTTTTTTTAAAGGGATTGATTCATAATTATTTTCAGATGTTTACTGAATGTTTGCTGAACTGAGACAGCCAGTACATGCGCAATCCGTATATGTAATTAAGTACATGGCTTTTCATCCTTGTGAAAACAACAATAACAACAACAACTTTTTAAAGTCTTCTCTAGAACTCTAAATGTACAACAACATATTTCTGTAGTGGAAAAATAAAGGCCTAGCTCTGTCTGACAACATTCTTGATTGATTAATGCATTGAGTTATATCATGTGTTGGTAAAGCCCAAATGAGTCCCAATCTGGAAACTCATTCAATTAGGCTCCTGTCTTTAATTCTATGGGGGAAACTCTTCATTAGATTAAATAAGATGAATAACTTATTTACAATAACCATTATGGAAAAATATTGAGTAAGCCAATCCCTGGTTGGGAATCTAAGACTTCAGTTCAAACAAAGTGCTAGCACATCATTAAAAGTAGATATGTTAGTAATTTTTCCATCTCTAGATCAAAAAATATGCCACCGAAAAGATCTTTCAGATTTTTCACCATCTTATCTGATGTTTGTGAGTGATTATATTGTCAAATATGGTAATTAACTTTTATCTCAGATAATGTAATTCTCAAGGATAATCTCATTTTACTACAAGTAGGAAACATAATTGTAAATCTGGGCACTATGTTATATGCCTATATCTATATTATCAAACTTTAGAACCCCTTGTGGCTGGATGTGGTCTTCTGTTCAAATCCGGGGCTCCTTTGGGCTATGAGATTCATTTAGAGATAAGAGTGTCCCGAGAGAAAAAACATTTAAAAATTTAAAAATTTAAAAAAAAAAAAAAAGAGTGTCCTGGGCACAGTATCCATCTGTCCTTGGGACAACTGTATAAGTCAAGATCCCAGCAAGAAACAGAAGTCACTCCCCAGATCGTTCAAATGAAGAGATTGAATAAAGGAAATAATTACAGGGGAGAGGGCAGGCTTAAGGGAACCAGCAGGGGATACTGAGGCACAGGGATATTAGCAACAAAAGGAAGTCATTATTATTATTACTTTGGTTAAAGAAGGAAAGAGAGCAAATAGGGTTTGGGGGTTTTTTAAGATTTTTTAAGAGTTTATTTGAGGAAAAATTTACTTAAATCAGGCAGCATGCAATCTAGCAGATAGAATCTCCAAGGAGCTGCACAAAATGAAAGACTTTCATAGGCAGAAGGGAGAGCAGGAACAAGGAAGTTACACTAGGCAAAAAGCAGGTTGATAATTACAAGGTGACCTTCCTTTAGAGGATGGTAGCAGTCTATCAGGCAGATTAGCAAAGTAGTACTGATCAGGCAATTCCTGATTTCCTGGCTAAGGACTCCATGTCTCAGAAAGCCAAAATTGTAATTAAGTATCAGTTTTGTGGTATAGGACTTAGCACAGGTGACTCCATTGTGAGCAGGCCTATTACCTTGTTTTTAAAAAATCCCCTCTTTTTTTTATCAGACTCTCAGTCTATAGTGGTATAAAGCACAATAAAGCAAAGAGCAACAGAGGAGGATGTGCAAGGCAAGAGTTGTATTTCAGCTACTGCCAAAGACAGGCTACCAAAGAATGGAAGGAGTGGAGATGAAATGCCCTGATTATATCTCCTTCAACCCTTTCATCTCTTGCCAGTGTTTTCCATTGGCTGAAGCCAACCTGAATCCAGAAAGGGAGCAGTCCTCAGGCATTAGCCTTCTGGGGCACAAAACAGGGCAGAGAAGAGAATAGGTTGTGGGAAGGACAGAGACCACTGGCATAACCACCAAGAACCAATAAAACCCAAGAAAAGGCAAAAAGCTGTGTAGTCTCCCAGTCTGTTTTCCCCAAATTCTTAGAAACTTCAGAGTAAGTTCCTAAGGAAACTATAAATTCCTCCAATTTTCAATGGAAAATTCATCAAGCCATTCCAAATGGCTCTGGCTTGGACTGGATTTGAAAAAATGGCCCCCATGCTGTAGATAGAGTACTTAGAGGTGTTGATCGGGACTGACGAGCAACAAATCTAGTCCACCGGTGGCTGAACATGGAGCTCAGACTCTGGAGGAACACTTACCAATAAGGATTAGATGAAGATGCAAGCCAGTGTACTTCAGGGACCAACTGAAACCCAGAAAAACAATTTATATTTTTTTCTGCTTCCAAACACCTCCATGAGGTGAACCATCAGCATTTCAAACTTAAAATGTACCAAAAACAAACATAATTTTTTCCCTTACCTAAATGCTCTCATATCATGCCTCACCTAAGCCAACCACCAAATTTACACACACATACTGTCAACCAAACACCTGTTCTTTCTGTCCTCCTCAATCCTAATAATGGACTTTATAATACTATAGTCTGAGGAATGCATTGTCACATCATCATCCTGGATTCCTCCTTATCTACTAAACCAGAGCTTGACACCTTTGAGAGCCAACCTGAAGGTACATGAGCACCCAAAAAGAGTTAGCCCCATGCACTGTGCTTTGCTCACTCCATTGTCCTGGAGAAGTTTGATTCTTCTCACCTAAAAATGTCCTTCCTGATCCCTTCTGGATCCCATGGCCAAGGCTGCATCCATTAATGTAAGATCCCACTTCTCTGGCACTAAATTTGGCTCAACTGAGGGCATCGTTTATATCTGCCATCTGACTATTCTTTGTTTCCAGCATCTTCATAGAAATAAATACCTTGCCTGACTCTACCTGACCCAGCAGCTGACTCACTTGATTGGTCCTTCTACCAAATTTGTGCCAGCCTCAGATAAACAGAACTGAACAATTGCACTCCCCATACATTAACTCTAAATTCCATAGAGTATGCAAGTACTCTGTCCGTTTTTTCTGTATTCTCACTAATGACTCTTCTTCAAGTCTATGTTACTGTACTTCTAGATAAAAGCAATCATCAATTCTCTACCACTTTCCCTGCCTGCATCTAATCATCTAACATCATAATGCTGATATACAAATCTTGAATGAAGCTCAGCTGTGAACACTGAATCCATCCACTCAAATATCTCTGAAGTCTTCTCACCTTTTATAAACTGTAGACAAAATTACTTAACATGGTAGTCAAGGCCTGGCCCCTTCTGGCTCCTACTTTCCTTTCCAATTTTATTCTTTATCGCTTTTCTTTCATCCACATAATATTCCAGCCAAACTCATTTACCATTTACCTCTGAAATACACCCTGTACTTTCTGCTTTTAAGACTTTCTTTATATTACCTTTTTACTATAATGAATATCCCACTATCTTTATATGTGTCCAAACAACTCTATATCCTTATCCCAAGTGATCATTTCTAGCCTCACTCCAATGCCACTTCCTTTTTTTTTTTTTTTAAGGTTTTATTTATTTATTCATGAAAGACACAGAGTGAGGCAGAGACACAGGCAGAGAGAGAAGCAGGCTCTATGCAGGGAGCCTGATGTGGGACTTGATCCTGGGTCTCCAGGATTATGCCTTGGGCTGAAGGCAGTGCTAAACCGCTGAGCCACCTGGGCTGCCTGCCACTTCCTTTTCAAAACATTCTCCATTATCTTTAGATTTTATAAAGTTGTGAAGTATCTGGTATATGGTAGACCATAAATGTAAGTGTCTCCTTCCCTCTACTGCTTTCTTCTATCTGAACAAAGGACGTTAAATGTTCCTCTTGTGGAATTCATTACTTTCTAGCTTACATTATAATAACTACACATTTCATATTTCTCACAAACCTATGTTCATAAAAGCTAAAAAGTAGATGCTATTCAATTTTATATATTGCATGACATCTAGAGGAGAAAAATGTTTAATAAGTGCACTTTATACCTTGCAAACATCATCTCATTTAGGCCCCACAACAATATCTTATCCCCATTTTATATATCAGGACCCTGAATCTCAGAATGGTTAATTAGCTTGCACAGTTTGGAACCAAGACTACAATCAGTATCAGGCTGTGTAAAAGCTCTTTTTCTTTTTTAAAAACTCAACAGCATTATGTGGATAGCCTCTTCATGGTACTGTGATGGGTTTCTTTTTTTTTTTTTTTTTTTTTTTTTTTTTTTTTTTTTTTTCTGTGATGGGTTTCAAGGAAGTTTAAGATCCTCCGGTCTGAAGGACATTTCAATTTACCTATTATCTTCAGATATTGTTCATCATCAAAGAATTTAACCCTTTTATCAATTCTAATGGAAGCAACATTAAAAGATATACTTATAACCAAAACTTGAATGAAAACATTTTAGACTTCAAAAGATATACTTTAAAAAAACTTATTTATTCAAGTTTAACATACACACAGAAAAAGGCACAGATCATAAGTGTCCAGCTTGATGATTTTTTAAAATGTGAACTCATCTATTTATCACCACTCAGATCAAGAAACAACATAATGAGCATCCCTGAGTCACCCTTGTTCCCACTTCCAGTCTCTACTACCATCCTCAAGGATAAACACTATTATGACTTCTATCACCATACATAAGCTTTAACTAATTCAAAGTTTATTCAAGTCGAAAAAGAGTATTCACTCTTTTGTGTCTCTTTTCTTTCTTTGGACACTAGGTATCTGAAATTCATATATATAGTTACATATAGACATACTATATTTATTCTCATTGCTTCATACTATGATATTACACTAATATATACTTCAACTTGTTATTGATTCTACTGATGAACAATAGGGAAATTTCTAGTTCAGAACTAATATAAATAACTCCACTAGGAACAATTTTGTTAATGTCATTTTGTGAATATGTTTTTGCATTTCTTTGGGGAAATATAAACAGGAGTGGAATTGCTGGGTCATATGATATGCCTACGGATATACCAAATATTTTTTTCCAGAATATTCCAATGGCTATTCCTATTGATAGTTCAACCAGTAGTGTAGAAACATTCTGGTTGCTTTGTTTCATCACCAGTTTTTTTGTATTTCTGGCTTTTTTTGTTCTTTGTTTCCATTTTAGCCATTCTGGCAGATGTATAGTTGCATCATATTATGATTTTAATTTGCATTTTTCTAATGACTAATAAAATTAGGCACTATTTCACATACATATTGACCATTTGGATTTTTTGTGAAGTGCCTGTTCCAGTATTTTGTCCATTTTAATATTAGTTTTTGTGCTTATTTCTTATTAATTTGTAGGTGTTCTTAATGTATGATTACAAATATTTTCTCCCACTCTGTAGGTTACCTTTGCACTTCCTTAGTGGTGTCTTCTGATGGACAGAAGTTAATTTTAACATAATCTAACCTATCAATTTTCCCTTTTTGTCTTAGAGTTTTGTTTTTGACTTTTGGTTTTTGTCCCTGTTTAAGACATTTGCACCAGCTCCAAGGTCATAAGGATGTAACCTATGTTCTCTTCTAAAAGCTTTATTATTTTTCCTTTCATATTTAGACGTTGATATGGATATTGATTTTTGTGTAGACGTGAGGTAGGGTCAAAGTTCATTTTTTCCCATGCAGATAACAGGTTCATCCTGAAACATTATTCAAAACAGCATTCTTTGCCCATTATTGGACAGTGTCACCTTTGTCATAAACCAGGTGACCAGATGTAAGTGGGTCTATTTCTGAACCCAATATCAAGTTCCATTGTCTTTTCATTCTTATGCCAGCAACACATTCTATTGATTTCTTTTGGGAAGCATGAATGTTTAAATTTGAAAAAACTGAAAATGTTTATTCTCTTAAACAGAACAAATAAGGCAACATCTGTGTCTTTTTTCCCATGACTTTAAAATCTACATTCACCAATGAGTTGGTGAAATCTGCATTTGGTTATTATTTACTTAAAGGTTAGCATAGAAGGACTACCATTAGAAGTAGTTGTAGCTCAAAAGCTGATCAAGTTCCTCCTTGTCAGAATGATACTAATATATCAAGTCAATCTTTTTCTTTCTCTTTTAATGACTATTGCTATAGATTAAAGCAGACAGACTGATAAAGAAGGGGTTTTTACTTAAATATTAGACTCATTTCCAAGATAAAAGAACACTATGAAGATTCAAATTTCTGTTCTCTCTCTAAAATATCACTATAGTAAAACTTTCCACATATAGAACTTCAAAATATTTTTTAAATGAAAGAGAAAAAAATAAAATCATTAGTTCTGCAGAGCAGCAAAAATAGGATAGTATGCATCTGTTGGTCAGTTGTAGCCTCAAAGGCTTCAAAATCTGGTACATAAGAGATACAATTTAGTTTCTGCTGTAATAAATGATCACAAACTTAGTGGCTCAAAAAACACAGGCATTTGTGCTCTCACACATTTGTTGGTCAGAAATCCAAAATGAAGGTGTCAGCAGTGTTGGTCTTTTCTAGAGGCTCTGAGAGAAAACCCATTGTACTCTCTCCTAACTTTCTGGTGGCTGCCAGAAATCCTAGGTGTTCCTTGACTTGTGGATGCATCACTTCGGCCCCTGCCATCAAAGAATTTAACCCTTTTATCAATTCTAATGGAAGCAACATTAAAAGATATACTTATAACCAAAACTTGAATGAAAACATTTTAGACTTCACAGCATCTTGTCTTCTACATCTTCTCCCTCTCTCTTCCCTCATGAGAAACTTGTCGTTGCATTTAGGGTTCACTATAATCTGCGATGAACTCATCTTGAGATCCTTTACTTAACTACATCTGAAGATACTCTCCCCGACAAATAATATCAAATTCACAGGTTCTGAGGGAACATATTTTATTTGCAGGAGGAGTGGGGATGAGGCACTACTCAATCCACTACAGGTGTCTCCAAATATCTGTGAATCATGAGGTAGGGATGTAGAAGCTTAGAAAAGAACGTTTTCATGTATGTTTCATTATTGTATGTTTCATTATTCTTATTATTTAAAAGATAGGGTCTAAGATTTTAAAAAGTTTGAATACAATTTGATTTGCCTGTTTTTTACTCTGAGTATAGGGGTATAAAAATTATATGGAGATGAGCCACACTAACACTAGATGGCAGGTTTTGGGTTTTTTTTTTCCATGAGGTTTTATATATATATATATATATATATATATATATATATATATATATATATATAGTGTGTGTGTGTGTGTGTGTGTGTGTGTGTGTGAAGATGGACAAAAGTGGCATTTAAAAGTTGCAGAGAAAATTAATTTGATAAAGTTCAATACCCATAATGATAAAAACTTTCAGCAAACTAAGAAAAAAAAATTCTTCAACATGATAAAGGTCATTTATGAAAATCTTACAGCTAATGTCATATTTAAAGACAATGTTTTGGGATCCCTGGGTGGCGCAGCAGTTTGGCGCCTGCCTTTGGCCCAGGGCGTGATCCTGGAGTCCCAGGATCGAATCCCACATCAGGCTCCCGGTGCATGGAGCCTGCTTCTCCCTCTGCCTATGTCTCTGCCCCTCTCTCTCTCTCTCTCTGTGACTATCATAAATAAATAAAAATTTTAAAAAAAATAAAGACAATATTTTCCCCTTAAGATCAGGAACAGGGCAAAGATTATACTTTCTTTATGGCTATTCCACAAGGATGTAGCCAAAGAAATGAGACAAGAAAACAAATTCATTGAAAAGGAAGAAATAAAATGGTTTATTTCCCATAAACAACATGACTATTTTTATGTAGTAAAATCTACAGACAGAATCAACAACAAGAAAAGCTACAAGAACTAATAAATGGAGTTAAGAAAGCTGCAGTATGAGGCCAACATACAAAAATCAATTATATGTCTACATATGCAGAATATGACATTATACAGCTACTTTGGAAAACAATAAATACTTGGAAAATAAAATTATTTAAAATACCACTTACAATAACTTCCCTAAACATAAACAGCTTTGGGACAAACTTTTAAAATATGCATAAAATCTGTTCAGTGTATATTACAAAGTATTGCTAAAAGAAATTAAAGAGGACCCAAAGAGATGGAAATACTATCATGCACATGGATCAGAACATTCAATATTATTGAATGCCAATATTTCCCAAAATGAGCTATAGGTTTGGTGTGATAAAAAATCCCACCAGTTGTTTTTTCTTAAGAAGTGACAAAGTGTTTCTAAAATCTATTCTCACTATTAGCCCAATTATGATAAGAAGAAGAACCAACTTGGACTGCTTACGGTGCCTGACTTCAAAATGTACTCTAAAGTTATAGTAGTCATGACAAGTTTGATATTAGTATAAGGACAGAAATTTGTATCAATTGAACTGAAAAGAAAGTTCACAAATAGACCCATCCATATAAAGTTAGTGATTTTTAAAAGAGATGGATGGCAAAGTAACTCAATGGGGAAAGACAGACTCTTCTAACAAATGGTATTTAATCTTCACATGGGAAAAAAAAACACATGAGCTTTGGCTCTTAAACTTAAACCAATCAATAAACTTCTATGTAAAGCTAAAATTATAAAACTCCTAGAAGAAAATTTAGGTGAAAATATTTTTAAATTTGAGGTATGTGAGATTTCTAAGAAATTACCAAAAAAATGAACCATTAAAAATGATAAATTAGGCCTCATCAAAATTGAAAATGTCTAAGAGAGATCAAGAAAAAAGTGAAAAGATAAGACACCAACTGTGAGAACATATTATGCACTACATATGTGTGAAAATGAGTTCTAACACAATTTCTCATCTGAAACACAGAGGGCAGAAATTTATTTGTGTGATTATTTTCTTTATTCTCCCAAGATAATCTTCCAAGAATTGTGCATCACTAGCACCATTATAGAAACACTGGACAGTATTTAATGTGTTACATATGATAGATGTCTTTGGGCATAAGTGTTTTGTTCTTTCACAGAAATTCCGCTGAGAAAGAATGCTAACTCAATATTGAGATGACAATAGCCTAATTTAAAAATAGTTAAGATACATTTCATCAAAGAAGATACGTGAGTTTTCAATGTGAGAAGATGCTCAACATCATTAGTCATCAGAAAAAATGAATCAAAATCACAGTGATATCACTGCATAGCCATTAGAATGGATAAAACTAAAGGCCTTGATTATACTATTTGAAAGGATGTGGAAAGAGTGGAACTCTCATACATTGCTGGTGGGAATGCAACATTGTACAGCCACTTTGGAAAACTGTTTCTTATAAAGTTAAACATACTCTTGCTATATTATAATGTTATTCTATTCTTAGGTATTAACCCAAAAGAAATAAAACCAATGTCTACAGGAAGAATTGTACACAAATGTTCTCAGCAGCTTTACTCATTAAGAGCCAGAAAAATTTTAAACAATCCAAATGTCCAATAACAGGTTCATCCTCAGCACATATGTATCTATTTTGACAGGAACCTAGCAATTTTTCTGCACAAAACTCTAAAACACAACATTTCTAAAATTTCTAAATTAATTTTGTGAATTCCTTTTCTCTCATATTAAAATATGAAGGCTAGAGTTTATTAAAAAGTACCATTTAAATCAAACAGATGAGTTTGCTCTCACTGTGAGGCAGGTATAGCAGAGATATGAGATCTTCCTTTAGGTTAGTAGCTCTCAACCTGGGACACATTGGCACCACCTATGGAGTATTAAAAAATACCAATACCTGCCCCCCACCCACACCAGATTGAATTCCATTATGCCAAATGTGGTGTAGGCAAAGAAATGTTAAAAGCCCCCTCCATTAGAATCCCTTCCAAGTGATTTTAATATGCAACCAAGCTGAAGAACCACTGCTCTAGGCTCAGCAAGCATCTCTATCTCTTCCTCAGTGGGAAGGATGAACTAGAAGAGTTCATGGAGTTACTACAACAGTCAAGTTCATGAACATAAAACTGATTCGCACAAGGCATGGCACATGGTAGGTGCTTAACAAGTTTTTTTTTTTTTTTCTAAGCTGCTACTTTCCTTCCAGTTTCTTCTCTAAAATAGTCTTTCTGGAGAAGGTCACATTCTTTTTAAGTGACATCTTCATTATCAAATAATACTCAGGCAAGTACCAACCACTAGAAACAAAAAACCTTTAGTAGTCAGAGGAAAAGCAACAACAAAAATGAGAAGGGATGGCGGATAGATACCAAGAGGGTTTGCCTACTTCAGACTCCTAACTCACTATCCCCTTAAGGAAGCCAACACTGTGATGCATAGAGATAGAGATCCTTCCTTGGCAGTCATTTTGTTCCTCAAAGATTCTACCCTCATGGACTCAACATTAACCATTGATGGAAACATTTTTAAACTGTCATGAGAGAGCACCAGAAAATGCTACTTTCGATATCTTTCACCTGTCTGCTAAAGTCACCCAACTGGGCCAAGTTGAATCTCATGTCTTCTAAGAAAACCTTATAGACCCTTTGGAGTGGAATTAACTTTCTCTTTCGACCTTCCAATTGTAACTCTTCATTAATGAGCACAACACAACTTATCATTAGAGATGTTTATATGCATAACAGTCTCTGACAGACCACATAATCCTAGAAGGTAGGAACCAAATGGTGTCTTTGTATCCTTCACCATGTAAGCACCAGTGCCTGACATAACAAGTGCTAGCTAAGTATGGAGTTTAAGAGTGTAATGATTTGCATGCCACATAGGGTTCTTTTGTAATGTGATATATGCATTCCTAAAAATCACTGTGCTATGTAATATCTTACAATATAAACCACAAATTATATGGGAAAATATGGGGCTAGGTGTACAACATTTATCAGAGACACAAAAACAAAATAAGAAACTTGGTAAAAACAGTAGCACACATTAAACAGTTGAACAGTTTACTCATGTTAAATGGTTTTAGAATATTTAAATACTACAATAAATATGGTACTTTACTTGAAAAAAGATCTGAAGTTTGCTTGCCAAAATTATGTCTAGAAGAATTGCAGCTTGTGAGTCATCGTGGAATGGTGGAAGAGAGGTTTTCTAAAATCGGAGGGAGGGGCATCTGAGTGGCTCAGTTGGTTGAGCATCTGCCTTGGGCTCAGGTTGTGATCCCAGGATCCTGAGATTGGGTTCCCTGCTCAGCGAGGAGTCTGCTTCTCCCTGTTTCTCTCCCCTGCTCATTCTCTCTCTCTCTCTCTCTCTCTCTCTCTCTCTCTCTCATAAATTAATAACATCTTTTAAAAAGCATAAAATAAAATAAAATTGGAGGGAAAGCCACAATGACAGATGTAGATGGGAATCTTATAATGCACTCAGAGACCAGATAGCTGGTAGATGTTTGAGGTATGTGGGGCGAGTTTTGTGTATTTCTATGCTGCTAGGGCCAGCTGAGTATAATTTTCTGTCTTTACCTAATGCTTCTGAGTAGCACACATTAAACAATTGTTTAATTAAACATTGTTTAATGTGTGCTACTGTTTTTACCAAATTTCTTATCTTGTTTTTGTGTCTTTGATAAATGTTGTACACCTAGCCCCATATTTTCCCATATAATCTGTGGTTTATATTGCAAGATATTACATAGCATGGTGATTTTTAGGAATGCATATATCACATTACAAAAGAACCCTATGTGGCATGCAGATCATTCACTTATACAAATGTGAAATTTTTCATGTTTGAATGGTTTTCTAATATATTAATTATGTCAGAAGCACACTCATAATTGCAAAATAAGTGTGACAGCAGAATTGACTTCTATGTTATATATGTAGTGTGAAATATTATTAATTTATATTTGCAAATAGGCAGAAAACTCTACATGAAGAGACATTCTTTAATGTTTCCAAGGAAGGCTAGATTAAAATGATACTGTGAGATTCTGAGCCAGAAAACAGGTTATGATCTCCTTGTGGTATGCAATGTAGGTAAATCACTGAAGTTTACATGGCCCTTCTTTTACATTCTCTAAAATGGGGATAATATTTTATCTCCTGACCAGACATGTATAGTGTGAAGATTACATAATATTCCACAGACCATCCAAGATGAAAGTCCTTCTGAAAAATTGAGGAATGAGCTCTTATGAACTTCAAAAAAGTTATATTCTTTGCATACCAAAGACTGTTCTTTGTCCATACATATATTTTGCAATCTCCAGAATAAGCCCAGTAATTGAGTAAAAGTCAACATTTCCATATAAAGTGTACCAGTCTGGTGATGTGTAGTTTAAAGATAAATCATTGTTCATATAGGAGTCAGCATCATTTATGTTATCGACACTGACACTGAAGTGATCTGAAACAGTTTGCTTCTCTAGCAGTAAAGAACCTACATATTTGGACTGTCATTTATATACTAAATTTGCCTTTTAAGACAAATGTCAAAAAGGCAACCTCATTTTCTCTTACCATACTGAAGAAATGAACAGATGCTCCTCAAAAATGACTCAAGGCAAAAGACATTAATGGCTCTTCTATTCTCAGATTAGAAGAAAGTAGAGAACCACATGAATCCCACATGAAGTCAGCTGGTCATTTCCTGAGATGTTGGCTCAGATTCATAAGTGATAAAATGGGAAATAACTATATTTTTTCATTTATTGACTATGATAAGGCCATTTGTATATATTTTGTATAACTTACCCTATATCTACCAGGTTAATTCCTGCTGAAAGATGTGAAGTTTATGATTATCCTATAATTTACTTTTCAAAAACTGAGGGTTCTCTTTGCTGTATATTAATTTCATATTTCATTCACATACATTCTGTACTTCCCAAACAAAGCTGGGAATTTTATACTGGTTCTTAAAATCTTAAATTGATATACCTTTCAGAAGGTATCAGTTTTGACACTTTGAACTGCTACATAGAGTCAATATGTTTATATTCCAATTTTCAAATGACTTCTTACCAATTTTATGGAGAACTATTATAGCAATAATAAATAATGAGATAGTGCTTACTAAGTATTGTACTTTTCTCATTGTTTGTTTATTTATTTATTTATTTATTTATTTATTTATTTATTTATTTATAGCTTTTTTTTTAAGTATAGTTGACACACATTGTTATGTTAGTTTCAGGTGCGCAATGTAGTGATACAGCTTCCCCACTTAATTAAACTGAAGCACAAAGAAATAGGACTTGTTCAAAGTCCAAAGGTTAGAAGTTGTAGAGCTGGTATTTAAAACTAGTCAGTCTGTCTCCAGAGTTCATGCATGTAATTACTATGCTATGCTTCCCTCATATGCATTGTAATATAGTGTATCTGATTAACCTTATGAAAAGAGATAAATTTAAAATTTCTCTGTTGCCAATTCAGGATCTTGTTCGTGTTCCGAATCAGCTTCAACTGCTCTTGTGTCAAACTCACCTAGTTCACCCCTTCTTGCACGCACTCTAATTTTATAGTTCTTGTTTCCTCCGCACTTTAGTTGATTTTGATGATTAAAGAGAACTGCTCATCTGCAACAAAAGCAGACATTTCTGCCGATAGCAATAAATGACAGCTGAAACAGCACTTAAAGTACATCTTGAATAAATGTTCAAAAGCATGGCCTTAGGGCAATTTCCGGTTTTACTGGAAAATCTACTTTGCTGGTGTCTGATAAAATTATATGAACAGTGGAAGCTTAATTCTCCAAGGCATGTTCTATGAAGCATTTGACAGCTTATCTGATGAAATCCACTCTACCACCAGTTCAGAGAGACCATGTGCCCCTCACGGAGGAAGCCCAGTCTGAATGGCTCTTGTAGCCTTGGGGCTGATGTTATTAGTTCCTAAATGAACTGATTAGTGTTTCCTTGACTTATTTCCCAGCAACTGTACAGATGCTTGACACACCAAAGGTTTTCCATCTTGTATAATCAATCCACTGTTGAAAATGACTTGCCGGGGTGTGGAAACCTCATTAGAACTGTTTAATATTTTGAGCCATCCAGGTGATTCAATTAATTTAGCCAAAATTAAATCACTACTTACATAAGATTAGATGAAATGTCAGTTCAGGCCCACAATTAGATGTTCCACCTTCCCTAAACTATGACAGGAATGAGCAACCATTCATAAATGGGATGCCAAGCAGTTGCCCCCAATGCCTTAGATCTGCCAGGAGGTGGTAGAAAAGAGTGTAACACAGAAATTTGCTGTAAAATATTCCCAATTGCACAAGTTAATAATGCATTAACATTAATAACTCTTCAAATTCAAATACAATTCCCAAGATTTCCTACCCCAGATGCAATGATCTGTGCCAGGGCTACTAGCCTCTTGAGTTACATTAACTCTCAAAGTTTATGATTACATGTGTGACCAATATCAGAGTCAGAGTCTTTGCACTCCAGGTAGTTTGCCAGAAGTTGTGTGTGTGTGTGTGTGTGTGTGTGTGTGTGTGTGTGTGTGTTCCACCCTCCTTCGATCAAATGCTGATCAGTAATGAACAGTATGTATGACCTAACATAAACCTGATACTTCCAAAATGGCCTAAAACATAGTCTTTGTGTTAAGCCACCCAGCCCTGAGCTGGACAACCGAACAGGACTATTTTGGGGTCCCTATAGAATTGGGTTTTTTTCCCTCACTTAGGCTTTGATGTGCTGTCATATTACAAGGGGGGAAATGAAAATTTTGGCTATATTTACCATTTAGATGTTATAGAGAATATTGTTCCTTACATCACACAATGTCTTCATTATGAGAAAAACCAAGGATACTTCTCTGGGGTCTCAAAATTCTTCTGCTTTTATTTTTTTTAAGATTTTATTTATTTATTCATGACAGACAGAGAGAGAGAGGCAGAGACACAGGCAGAGAGAGAAGCAGGCTCCATGCAAGGAGCCTGATGTGGGGCTCAATCCCGGGTCTCCAGGATCACATCCCATGCCAAAGGCAGTGCTAAACCGCTGAGCCACCGGGGCTGCCCAATTCTTCTGCTTTTAAATCACTGGTTAATTTTTGCTTTATGAACACCACGAAGATTTTAATTTTTCTTTCTCTTCTGGACAATGTAAAGCCAAAGTTAGAGCTTACCCTTACAACATGCACCAGTTTCTGATGAGCATTTTATGTACTGATCTCATTCCTGGCTTCATCCTACATTTTTTATCTCATCTACTCTAGGGATGCTTTTCTTCTTTCACTTATTTGACCATGGATAGTATTTAGCTTCAGGGCTTGTGTTTCTGAGCCACCTGAAATTTTGCTAGAGCATGTCAGGGCATGAATGAAATGAATGAATGAATGTCCTAGGGTGAAGCACATGAGTCATTCACTCTCCCAGGTAATTCTTGTGATAAGATGACAAAGGCAAAGATGAGAAAAAAGATATCATTATTGATGATCATGAAAATCTGAAAAAGTCAGTGACATAGAAAATTCCATTTGTTGGCTATGTATCATCAAGGAAATTTCTTCACTTCTCTGAGTCCCAATTTCTTTATTTTTTAATGAGATAATATTTTAAACAATTGTTATGAATATTTGATGAGATCATTAATTTTGTCAACCAGTAGAGCAACTACTATACTCTATTCAGTATATAGATACAGTAACACATGTAACTGTTCCACATATTGGAGATAGAGGAGGAAACAAGAGAGGCGAGGTTCCTTCTCTTCAGAAGTGTGTGGTCTCATGAGGGGAGGCAGAAAATAAACATGCAAGCCGATAAACAAGATCATTTCAGATAGCAATACATGCTATGAATGTTGTGACAGAGAAGTCTGTTGTCTGAGTCTTGTCGAGAAGGTAACATTGAGCTGAGACCTGAGTGATGGGTAGCACCAGTTGTGTGAAGCAGAGGGAAGAGCATTTCAAAGGTGTCCAGGCAAAGTCATGGACAAATTTAAAGGTTATAAGGTGGAAATCCATTTCACAAACACAAAGAAACAAAAGAAGGTCATAAGGAAGGAGGATATATATGGCATTTTTCTCTGTGCTTGGCATATAGTCAGCCTTCTTTCAAGGCAGCTGCTAATTACTATACTGCAACATTTGTAAGCAAATACTGGTAAACAGAGATTGCTTAGAGTTATTTTTGCCCCCCTTGAAAGAAAAAGAAATGCTTCTTTTATTTATACTGTGAGTCAAGACATTAAGCAAAACGCAAGAAAGGTGACAGATAAAGTAGGGCAATATTAGCTTCCTAAAGAGGCAGCCAGCGTTTGCTCTCTGAGTACAAAAGTCAAGCAGGACCTATGCTAAGGGTGCCTAAAGGTGTCACCAATATACCCCCAGAGTCCACATGAAGTCCTGGATCTTGATGAGGTTACAAAAATAGGAGGGAGAGCCAAGGAAGATTTGTCCTCAGCCTCACACCTTCAGTAGTAATGAAATCTCCAGTATGGAGCCAGTCAAGCTCTGTTCCCCCTTCTGGAAAGGGTTAAAAAAAAAACCAACCATAACACAGCTTCTGCTTTTCCTGATAACTACTAAGCCGAGTTCTATGCACAAGAAAAAAAAGAAATTACTACAGCGCAATAGGTACAGTTACTACTCTACAAAAGCTGAATAATAATATGCAGCATATGCCATGTTTTACTAACACTCTAATTTGGGGGATATACAGAAAAAATGTCTGGAAAATTCTATATAAAATAATCCTTTAGGAAAGCAATAGCTTTTTATTCCAACAACTAACAATTGTAAGAGAGCTTTGGGAGAACATGAAGCCTTTTGATCATTTTAAACTATTTAAACTATAGCCAGCATCCTGAATAGCCTCAAACTCACCAGAGGCTTTTCATTGTTAAATGAGAAAAGTCCAGTAGCCCAACCTGTGTGACTGAACTATCAGAAGCATCTAGAATTATGTTGGATTCTTTCTTTCTGCCATCAACAGGGTGGGCTTTCCCAATGTTGAATATGCTCTGAGTTAGAATATTTCTGATCTCAACCCAGAAAAATGAAGCAACAATTAAAATGTTGCTCCTCACATCTGGTTCTACTTCAGGCTACAGAAGCTTGTATCTCCCTGAGAGCCCCAAGAAGTTCATTGTAGAAACACTCCCAACACTGCTTCCTCAGTCATGTCTCAGGGCTCCAAATTAGCATTTGTTGCTGCATTTAGTAGAATCTGATGCTCTGAAACAATGTTTTTCATCAGCCTTCACTTTTCATAGTCTCAGGGGGAAAACATGGTAGGATTCTCCTCAATTCCTAGAGTAGACACAAATGTGGAAGGAAGGATCCTATTTATTCCCCACTCTATAGAAAATTTATAGTTAAGATAACAAGTGATGGAGACAGGACAAAGAACGAAAACCAACAGGCCTGTCTGCTGATGTGACTTTTTAATATCTATGTGAATTTTTATGAGATAAGAACCATCTGGCAGTTGTTGGACAGTTGGGTTTGGGGTTTCAGTCTTATTTCTTTATTGCTGTTGTTGAAATTCATTTTATGTAGAAAAATAGCAGCCAGAATGGTCCTTGAAATCTTGCTTTTAACATTCTCCTTTAAAACTAGGACTTTCAGGACACCTGGCTGGCTCGGCAGTTGATCATCTGCCTTCAGCTCAGGGCATAATCCCAGGCTGGGATCCAGTCCCACTTCAGGCTCCCCGTGGGAAGCCTGCTTCTCCGTCTGCCTATGTCTCTGCCTCTCTCTCTGTGTCTCTCATGAATAAATAAAATATTGAAAAAAAAACTTTAGGACTTTCATACGAAGGACATGAAGTTGATTTATCATGGGATTCTGAAAACAGGCAAGCCTTTGTTGATCAGAATTCTATAAAGAGTTGGGTAAATTTGCTTTGGATATTTAAAACTTTTGATATTACCTTTGAAAGACCAAACCTCGCCTTCGCATACTTCATGTGACCCAGTGGTCCACTAGAACCATAAATACATTTGTTTGTCTCTGCTACAAAATGTTGAGAAGCTGACACCATCAGGATCATGTTTTGTCAAAAGATGCAACTTTTTTAAAATTCAAAATATTTCCTAATTTATTGTGGAAATAAAAATTATTAAAGTTATTTCCTCCAAAGATATAACTATTTTGAAAAATAAAGCTTTCTAATAGAACTTGATTGAAATCATGAGGTCCAGCATTTGGCCACTTGGATTTCTCTCACCATTCAATCTGATGTGAGCTCCAGGATCTGGTAACATGGATGGACTTCCAAGCTTTAATATCACACTTACTTCTTTTTGAAGTCTGAATGGAAAATAGCATGACAGTAGGCAAGGTTTTGCAGAGTTCACAAGTTTCTCCTAGCCCAACCTGCTCTGAAGCCAAAAATCTCAACACCAACTCTGAGTGTCTCTTTCTAAAACTTTGTGTTTTCCTTCATTTGAAAACAACTCCGAGCAGTTGCACATCACCTTATATCATGTGGTTTTCAAGCAGCCTTCTCATAGTAAACTCACAATCTCTCCCACAGACTAAACCAAAAGTGTACTGCGCAAACTTGGACAAGATTCAAAATATAAATCACAGGTGCTTGTCAAGTTCATGTAAGCGTTGGAAAGCTCCACGGGAACATGTGCACAGAAAACCTGCTTGGTTCCAAGAAGCAGCCCATTTCCAGTTAATGTGTGGGTCCCCTCTCCTCCTGCACCTTTGAATCAGTCCTAAGCAAAGCCAGCCTCCTTCCTCTTTACAGAGCGGCAGCTGAGTGTGACAAACACAAGTTCAACAAAAAACAAGGGCTTATAAATTTGTTCAAGAGACAACTTGGAACACATCTTGTCTCTCAGATTCATTTACCTCCATGAAACAATAAACAAAAGAGGCAGTCCAACCCACAACTCTCGCAGGAGAGTTATTGCTTCCCCAAGTGCTCCAGGACTCAGCTTCCTGAAATGTCATCATTTGTCACAGGGCACGGAAGTCTTTCTGCCTCCTGAGCAATGACTGTGAAGGAGCAGTAATGGGCAGCAAAGTTGGCCAGTGGGAAGCATCTGGGAGCTGGGTATGGAGGACAAATATAGCTGAATGACACCTTGGTCAATCCGGCAAGAAGAGCAGGAGCTCAGCACTCCACAAGTAGCTGATGACTCAGATTCCCCAAATGCATATACATTATGCAGAAAGGTAAAGGTGGTAGGGAAAAGGGAGGTATTTGAAAGACATTATGAAGTTAAGATCCATAGAAGATTCCACAGCAGTCTTTTATCATCATGCCTAATCACTGTCTGCTACATGAGAACAGGAAGGAGCCCCCCTTGCCCTCAGCATCATGAAAGCAGGAGCAGCCAGAGGAGAGTCAAGAAGTCACCTGGTGAGAAATTCCTAGGGAAGGATTACCTGGCACGGCCATCACTGGTTAAAACCATCTCTTTATGAATTAAAAGTATCTCCTTTTGCCTCCCTCCCAAATAAAGAAGTATTATTTATAAAATCAGAAAATGAAGGGAAATAGAATACAGGAAGAAGAAAAAAGAAAATAGAAATGTACAGATTGAGAGAAAAAAAGAGCGGGAGAGAAGGAGAGCGAGAGGCAGAGGCTGCTTCAGAAAGAAAACATTAGAATAGCTCCTTCTAGGAAAAAGTCCTGAGTATAGTAACGATAAATTTTCCTCACCCTTGGATAAAGCTAAAGCTGACATTTTTTTATTGAACTATTTTAACTTCTCTAGGATAAAAGAAATCCAAGGAAATAGAAGCCCTTTGCTGTGAACTTCAGCATTCAATGACATAGAATGTTCATGAGACTTTTCAAGAAGTCCTTAGAGAAGGAAACTCATGTTACTAATCACTTTGCATATGTTATTCTAGTTAATTATAGCAGCAATGTCTTGATGTAGTTAATATTATTCTTACTTTTGTATAAAGAACTCAAAACTCAAGAGGTTGACTAAGGGAAGGTTATACAGCTGGGAGAGCTAGGATTTGAATTCAGATCATGAGGTTCTGAAAATTGTGTACTATCTCTTTATCCCACCCTGCCCGTGCATCTGCACACCCATATATCAAGAACCCTCCTTCCATGTTCATTTACTTTATGAACTCAAGCTTCATGTACCCTAACAAAGACCTTGAATTCTGGCAACCTCAGCTATTCTAGTCTTTACATTAGAATAGTGCTAAATGTAAGAAGACTATCGGGTTTTGTGGGGGCTTTTTCATTCAATGTATTTCTTAGCTGGCTGATAAATCACTAAATAATATCAATTGGCTCAATTGAACCACACCACTACCCCTCAGTCACTCTTGTCAAGGTGACCAGTGGTGATTCCATCTTACCAACTCCAGTTGTCAGGACAGTATTCATCTCACTTGACATGGCTGACAGCATTTGACACTGTTGATTATTTCTTCCAGTTTGGAAGCCTATTCAGTTGGTTTGCAGAGCATTACACAGTCCATTTTTCATTCTGCCTCAGTTGATGATCCTCTACAGTCTGCTGTGCAGGCAGTATCTCTTCTTCCATCCTCTTCTCCAGCCACATCAACTCCTTAATGGATTTTATCCACTGCCTCAGCTCAAATACCATCTAGGTACCCCACTTGAAAACTCTCCCATAAGCTCCAGATTTATGTTTTGAATTGCCAAGACATCTCTCAATAGACATCTAGTAGGCAGCTCAAACTCCACTTACCTAAATTGAAACTGCCATCTCTTCAAATCATGACACCTCCCCCTTAGTCTTCCCAATTTTAGTAAACGGAAACTTCATTTATACAGTCACTCTGGTGTGTACCATATCAAATCCAATAGTAATATTTTTGGCTCAACCTTTAAAATATATTCCCATAATTCAAATAATTTTCCAGAATCTACAATTATTTTTCTAATCCCAAATCCCATCATCCCTCATCTATACAACAGCAACAGTCCTCCCATTGGCTTCCTGTCTTACACTTTTAGAGTCTATTCCAACTTAATAAGCCTGCAAATTCCTACATGATCTTGCCCTACCTGTCTCTTTGATCTCATCTCCCATGATCCCCTCCTTCATTCCTCTCCACTAACATTCCTCTTCCTGTTGTCCATCAAACTCACATACTCATTTCTACCTCAGGACCTTTGCATTTCTATTCCCTCTGCCCAGAATGCTCTTCCACAAAATCTAGTGACTCATTCTCTCATTTCATTGATGCCTTTTTTTAAGATGCTATCTCCTTAAAGAGGTCTCCCCTAATCACCAAGACAAAGATAACTTCTTCCATCTTTACCCTGAAGTGCATCTTGTATTTGGTTTCACCCGATGTATCTCCGACATATTACATATTGTTTTTTTTGTATTATCTGTCCTCCACTGAGGTACCAACCCATATGGACAATGACTGCTATACCATTCGTTTCTCAGTGGTATTTACAGCATATAGAACAATGCCTAATACAGATTATGTCCTTCAAATATAAGTTGCCAAGTGAATAAATAAGTCAACAAGTTAGTGAAAAAGAATGTACTAAGCAAAGGGAAATTGATGAGAGATAACATTGCAGAGGTGTGCTAGAGTCAGATGATGTTGGGTTTTAAAGGCCACAGGAAGTAGTTTAGATTCTCTTCTAAATACAATAGAAAACCTGCATAGGATCTTAAAGGGAGAAAAGAATCATTTAATTAATGTTTTAAAATGTAACTGCTTTATGAAGAATGATATGCATGATTTCACGCCATTTCTTTAAAATCTGTGTGCAAAACAGATTTTGGTAAATCAAATAATATTCTTAAGGCATTATAGTAATCCTCAATTGTATAGAATAAAGAATCTTGTGGGAAGTGGAACTGCCCCTACTTTATGGGCACAGATTTTCCCCTTGAGGTGGGATTAGAGCAGAAACAATTCCAGCTATGAGCTAAGTAGATTTAAAAGAAAAAGTCTTAACATGGAAGAGTTACCCCTCATTTTTATTCTCTGAAATTTAGGGACCTAAATATTTTTTTATTATTTGAACAAGGAGAAAAACTTCACTACACCATCAACTTTTTAAAGTTACTTTCCCCTTGAGCAGGTAGAGGGGATACATCTATGGATCCTGAAGCAAAGCCTTGGTGTGAAAGGAAAAAGAGAGGCTATCATAAGGCATGGGAAGTTATCTCCACAAGCTGGACTCATTTATTTTATCTCATCAAAGCAATATAACCTCCCCCCCCCCAGAATGAGAATGGAGGCATGCAGCTGATTAATAAACTCAAAATAAACACTGAACTACACATAGTATGAAACATTATATCTTTCTGCTCCATAACATGGCAACAGGAAACTGTACTGCACACATTGCACAATCTCAAAAGCAGATTAAACATAGATGGCAACATCGCATGCCTAGAAGCGAAGTATTTTCTTATCTCCATCATCCATGAAATAAACAGAGCCATTACATTAAAAGCAATTCTCCAATTTGAGAAACTGAGGCAAAAGCATGCCTGAGTAGCATAGAATACCCAATTAAAAATAAAAAGAGGCCTGGGGGCATCTTGGGGGGATGTGTAGTCAATTAAGCACCTGACTCTGGGTTTCTACTCAGGTCATGATCTTGGGGTGGTGGGATCCAGCTCCACCTTTAGATCTGTGTTCAGCAAGGAGTCTGCTGAAGACTTTTTCTCTCTCTTCCTCTTTCTCTGCCCCCTCCCCTCAAATAAATCAATATATCTTTTAAAAATAAATAAAAAGAGTCCTCTCACTCAAAGTCCTTGCCTTCCCTTGCACAATCACATTTCCCTTCAAAGTAGTTATATGCAGGAGATGGATTCAATGAAGATAATGGAAGAAACTAACTCTAACCCAAGAGTCATGCACACAGAAATATGAAACAGATGAGAAGCTCATTTGCAGTCAGTTGTCTTTCAGGGGAAAGGAAAAAGAACACTCTCCACAAAAAAAGGAAAAGAAAAGAAAAGGGTGGGTTTCAAGTAGACTTCCTAATTAAGGACGAAGAAACTCAAACCAAAGATGACACATCCCTCTGTGAAAAATTAAAGGGGGATTGAACAAATATGGGTGGCATGTGAGTTGCAAAAAATAAATTTGGAAGGTTCATGGATGATGATGACAGTGTTTTGCACAGAAGCAGAGCATGGAGGGTGCAATTCTAAATGAGGATGGAAAATGAAAATCTGGCCCTTTTGGAAACATTTTCTCCTCTTCTTACCTGAATAACAACTTCTGAGTTAAATGCTATCGTGTTGACTATAAGCTCCTTGAAAACAGGAACTATGTCTTATCACTTTTTTAAAATCTCAATTTTTAAGAACTCAATGAATGTTAATAATTGAAGAGAAGAAGCAGAGAAGGAGGAAGAAACAAAGGAAAATGAAGGAAGAGAGTTAAGTGTCATTATCAGAGGCCTATCCTATCTTTCAAAAGAAGTAAACATGAGAAAACATGAATCCAAAGAATTTGGGACTTTCTTCATTTAAGTATTTGCCTGAATTGCTACATCAGAACCACTCTCTTTATAGTGAAGGCAACTGTCTAAATCAAAGCAGAGATTTTAAAGTATACATTCAAAGAGCAGCTCTGCAAATTGGCACAGGATCACGATTCCTTTCAGATTTCAACAGAATTGGGATTGGGTTTGGAGCTGGCAGACCTGAGCAAAGGTAGGAGATGGAAGAGGTGCTCTGTTCTGCTGGGCCCTGCAAGGCTTCCCAGGGCTCCTATGGCTGCACCAGCAGCATCTTTTCCTGGCTTTGCCTCTTCACCAAACACCTGCGAGGTAAGAGAAGGGAGTTATCATTATCACCTCTGGAAGCCTACCACTCACTAAAGATGCTTTACACACTACTAAGAAAATGGCCACAAGTGCAAGCACTGTCACTGCTTGTTTTGCTTAAGCAGGATTTGGCAGTGTAAACTTCCAGAAGGTAGAATTAGCCTGGCTTCTGCTTTTAAACACAGACAAGTGTAGTCTTCCGTAGTGCATCTGGATGCTTTGATGGTGATAATCACCTTGAGGATTTGGTTAGGCTAGCATAATAATTCTATCCAATGAAGCATTACTCAAATCAGGAGAGACAGGACTGATCAAAAGATTCTCAGAGTTAGGAATCTGGTTCAGCAAGTGAGCCTGGCAGATCCAGCAAGTCAAGACGGGCATGCCTTACAATACGCAGCCAGTTCAGATGTGAGGAAGAAAGGAGGAAGGTAGATTCTTATACCTGAAATGAATTCTGTGAAAACAGAGAATATGATGACCTGAGCTAATATCCTCAAGCAGATATTTCCAGCTGAAGGGACAGATTCAATGAATAGTATTTGTCTCTAGCACCCCATTAAGCCCTAAAATTTAGAAGGTAGGATTAGAACGATACTAATTAATTACAACAAAAAGAATTATAGATGAAATAATAGAAAACAACATATGTCAATAACATTTTAGAAGGTGGAAATCCCAAGGACTCCACAGATCCCAGATAACAGACCCCTCTCTGACTGAAGTTGATCCCCACCGGACTGGCTGGGGTATGGGAGGGGGCTGATCAAACAGGATCCATTCAAATCCTTATAAGAAATGGACAGACTTCCAAATCCACTCCCCGATTCTTACAGCTGGCCAACTATTCCTTCCAATGCAATATAAAACAGGTTTATTCTCTGGTAATGTTGGAAAGGCTCTGCCAGGGGCAAAGATGAAGTACCTCACTGAAAACAAGTGGATTGTATTAATTTTGTATATTAATGTTTTAATGTTCTTCTTTGTGAGAGAATAAAAGTTCCCAGGCCTGAGCTTGCAACCTGGGAGGTGGGAGGAGAATAATTTATAGAAACTAGTAGATATAAATTATCATATAGGCAGAAGGCTCTGTCTTCCTGGAGACCATACAATGAAGCAACTTTACCTCATTTTTTATAGTCAATAATAAAATGAAATGAGGAAAACCAAAATGTAACATCCAAAACTCTTCAGAATGCAATTTTGTAATAAACACTTTATTATGGAGAATTTCAAACATGTACAAAAGTAGAGAAAATAATATAATAAACTCAATACCCACATTTAAGAATAACAAACTTCAGCAATTATTAACTTATGGCCTATTGTTTCACGTTTACTCCCCTCCTTCCCTAGAGCTTCCTTCTTTCCCTTATTATTTTGAACCAAATCCCACACATTATGTCATTTCATCCATAAAGAGTTCAGTACATGTCTCTAAAAAATAAGATGTCTTTTAAAACTTCATAAATTTAGAACCAGCACATAAACAGTCACATTTATCAAAGATCAAGTTTATTGGTTGAATTTTCTATACTCTCCTCTTTTAAATTAAAAAAGTAAGAAGGTAAATCTTAGAGTCAGGACATCATGGCTTTGGAAAGCTATTTAGAGATAGAAGCTCAATGCCCTTAATTAGCCAATGTGGTATCTTAAGGTCAAGGTGTTTGAGTGACGCCAAAAGGTAAGGTGCTGGTTGGAGGTGAAGTCTCAGCTAGTACCTAGCTCTTACGTGGAATCAATGTGCTTCAAAGAAATACATATTTTTGTACGAATGGATCATAGAAAAAAAAATTTTTTTTTTTTTTTTTAAAAGACAGAGACATTTATTTCAATCAGCAGACTCAGGTTTTTCAAGCCCCGGCCCATGGCGGGCAGCCCTCCCCCCATCCCCTCCCGCCCACCCCTTAGCCACAGCAAGGGGAATGAAAAATGGGAAACCAAGAGGGCCCCTGCCAGGGGCCGACTGCCCGGCTGTGTGGTGAGCGCGGCACAGCTGTGGCTGGGGTGGCCACCGCCACAGGCCTCTCCCTATAAATTAAGTCCCTGCAGCCACAGCTAGGGGCGAGGCATCCTCATGGAGGGAAGGCCAGGAGGCAGCGTCCCCGAGCCCCGGCCAAGCAACGGATCGAGGGCAGGGCTCAGGGCAAAAAGGAGCCAAAGGGAAAGAGGAGAGGTATAGGGGTGGGGGGTGGCGAGGCCCCCAGATTTTGGTCCCAGGAGAAGAGAGGCCACTTGGTCCAGTTTTGGTGGGTTTAAGGAAGGGGATGTATTAGCACAGGGGAGAGCCCGCCAGGGGGCAC
Source organism: Vulpes vulpes (assembly GCF_048418805.1). Lineage (NCBI taxonomy): Eukaryota > Metazoa > Chordata > Mammalia > Carnivora > Canidae > Vulpes > Vulpes vulpes. The sequence continues at coordinate 31,204,292 of NC_132785.1, read as the reverse complement.
CCCCGGGGAGGCCAGGCCCCCACCCGGCCGAGGGGAGTCTGAGGGCCCCGGGAGCTCTCTGGGAATGTCACTGCTAAAAAATATATATATATATATTAACCATTCACGAGAGGGCGGGAACGGGGCCGGAAGATCAGAGGGGTGGTGCCCATTGTGGTGACTTAGTGTTGCATAAAATAGGCTAAGCCAGAAGGGTTTCCTTGCGTGGTTTGAGTTAGGATTGGCCAAAAGAGAAATTTTTCAAGATTTAGAAAATGGAAGAGAAGCAGCATCCATGTTTACAGGAGGGTTGGTTGAGAGTAAGGCACTGTTGCAGCTCACATTATGCACGTTGTCACAGGTCTGCTGGGTGACCTCGTTGGCAGGGGGCAATATCCAGTCCTTAATTCTTTCAGCTCCTTCCAGATTTCCTTCAGCTTCTTCATGACCAAGTACACCACCTCTTTTGCAGTCAGCCATAGCATCAAATTAGGAAGCTTGGAAGCAGTCAGAGACCACCAAGAGTTCCAGTGACAGGCAACACAAGTTCCAGTTCATCTTCCTGGGTTTCATTCAGTCTGTGGCCTTCTGCATCCCATGCTCTTCCCATTCTGATGTCCCAGATGACCTGGGTCTAGCACTCAGCCACAAGGGCAGCATGCTCACACAACAGTTTCCCTGGCTCCCATAACCACATGTCAAATCCCTACAAGAAATCCTTTTTATAGTTCAGTGGGATTCTCCACTGATCAAACCCTTCCTGACACATCTGCATGACTAATTATACTGAAATCACTTAATAACATATGATTTAGATACATTTAAAAAATTATTATTGACTACCATGTGTATCTACTAATCTCTTTTAAGGTAGCACAATTTTCAAAATCAGTAAAAGAAGCTATCTCTGAAACCCATGAAATAATTTGCACAACATTTTAAACTTTTCATGTCCTGCTCACTTCCATTATTTAATTTGATAAATTTTGTAAGAATATATAAACATTTAGCAGAGAAAGTTTTGGAGGTTACTCATTAATAACTGTGGGCAAGGTGCACCTGGGTGGTTCAGTGGTTGAGCATCTGCCTTTGGCTCAGGTCATGATCCCAGAGTCCTGGGATCGAGTCCTGCATCAGGCTTCCCACAGAGAGCCTGCTTCTCCCTCTGCCTATATCTCTGCCTCTCTCTCTGTGTGTCTCTCATGAATAAATAAATAAAATCTTTAAAAAATATTTTGAGCAAGATTAATGATATAGAAGTTTTTGTTAGCATTTTAGAATAGCAGGGCTATTGAATTGAATTTTATGTTTGTCTGTAAAGATGCGGTAGGTCTTGACTTCAAAGTCAATTTAGGAGTTTTTTGGAAAGTATAATGTGAAATCCAAGGCTTGACTCCAAACATGGATCTAAGGAGCTCCCAGAGATGAATATGTGATGAAAGAAGTAGTCAAGAAAACTAGCCATTGCCTCATTTACTCATTCATGCTTTACCCAGAAATATTTATTGAAAACATTTCTCTATTGTCTGAATATGAAGTAGTAAACAAGACAAATGAAGCTCTACTTGCATTTTTTTTCTCTTTTGGAATACAGATGGGAATAAGTAAATGAGTGAATTATAAACAAAGAATCAAATCAATAAAATGACATAAATGATATAAATAACATAAATTCAAAGAATAATGAGTGCTATGGAGACAATAGAATAGGGGAATAGGGGAAGAGAGTGAGTGGCTCTTGGGGATATATATTTTAGCTAGGGTGGTCAGGGAAGACTTCTCTGAGGAGGCATCATTTGTGCTAAGACATAGGTAATGAGATTAAGCCAGCCACACAAAGATCTTGGGGAAGAGCACCCCAAGAATCAGCAACTGCAAAGGATCAGCAATTGCAAAGGTCCTGAGGTAGAAATGAACATGAAGTCCAACGTGACTAAAACATGGGGAGTGCAGCAAAGAGTATGGAAAAGCAAGCACAGGCCAGATAGTGCAGGGTCTCATGAGCTCTAATTATTGCTATGGGGAACTATGAGGGATTTTAATCAGGGAAGAAATATAATGATTTATGTGTTGAAGGATCTGTTTGCCTAGAGGGACAAGAGTGGAAGAAGTGAGGCCAAGGACAAAATCAAGCATCTTCTGGAAGGCATTCTTCGTGATGTGGTGAATCTTTACAAGAATTATAGAGAACTAGATTCTAGGGAATAGTTTTCCCTCAAGGTTGTTCAAACCAAAAGCAAGATAATGCTCTGTGGTCATCCTTAACATGTTGGTAGTGGCTGCCTGGTCAGCCCCACCTCCGTGTAACATTGTAGAAGAAGGGGCATCACTGCTGTGTTTCACTGAACTGATTGGGCAGCACAAGTGGGCATTCTCCTATTTGAGGATCTTGACAAAAGCCTGTCAGGTCTGGAGTTGCAACGCAAGGCCACAGTCTCCACCAGGTAGAGGAGTCACTGCTATGGGGAAGTATGCTAAGAGCATCCATACCTCCTAGCAACTCCTCAGTCTTGTTAGGAACTCACATGAAGAACTGGAATAACAGCAGTAAGATGCTTGATTATTTGAGAAATATCTTAGCTGTGACTGATTTGTCTCATAAATGTTTTGTTACCTTGTTTATTTCAAATATTTGAGGCTCATATTTTACTGTTTGGGAAGACCGGAGACGAAACCCTTATGTTCTTATTTGCAAGGCAAGTTTAGGGACTCAAAATGGGCTGTCAGAGAAAGGGAAGTGTAGATCTGAAAAGAATGTGCTAGAGGCACATGTGGGGGACGGGGACCATACAATCAGAACAGGATATTTGCATGTAGGAGAGCATGTAGAGTTAAAAAGTAGTTTCAACCTGAGCTTTGTAGATTATGGTTGAAGCTTTATCTCAAAGGGACCTGGACCCCAGGCAGACCAAATCCTAGAATTACACCAGAAACTCCTGTCAGTGGGGTTGAGGTCAGGACGTTGGTCAGGACTGACTAAAGGCAACTAACAAGACTGAGCTCATAGCTGAAATTCTGAATGTCCTGCTATTCAGTAGATTGGAGGGGGTATGCAAAAGAGCCACATCCCAGGCAGGTAGATAAGGCTGGCTTTCATAGAAAGTATCCTTTTTTGTTCATTATCGTACATTTCCCTTTAGTTTTTCTGTGCTATTCTTTTAGTACATGCTACATGCCTGTTCATCATGACCTATTTTACAAAAGCAGTTTGCTAAGGTGCAGGATTCTAGGTGATGGCATATCAGGCACTAAAATGTTGAGTCATGATCACTGAGATAAGACATTGGGTTCTATTCACTTCCAGGCAGAGCAGTGATCAAGTACCAGTTTATATTTAAGGTCAAAGTTTTGTTTCAAAACTTAATCGTCTACTTCTACTTCGTGGTCAAAATCAGGGGTTGGCAAACTTTTTCTGTAAAAGCCACTTGGGAAACTTTTTACGCGTTGTGAGCCATCTGGTCTGTGATGCAACTACTCTCAGCTCAGCTATAGACAATATGAAAACAAATGAGTATGGCTGTGTCTCAGGAAAATTTACAAAATCAAGTGATAGGCCAGATTTGATCCACAGGCTGTAATTCCTAACCTCTGGTCTGTATCCACACTCTCCAAATATTTTGAGCACACACCTCATATATGCACATACACATTTTATACCTATACATTTATTATATATGATATAAATAATGTATATCATATAGTATATCTACTACAATAGATATCCAAAGTAGTAATTTTAAAAAGCTGAGACAAAAATACAAATGGAGATTCTAATATTTACTTCCCAGACTCTCAATTGATGAGCCTGTGTACCCCCTAGGGGACATGCACCCTATTTGGGAAATCCCTTCTGTAAACACAATGAAAGCACTTGTAAGTGAATATTGTTTGTGCCTGTGGATGCTCTGATTTGCGTTATAATCCACTTTATGGTCCTAATGTTGAATAGTAGAATAAACATATCTGTGAAGTCAAGTACAAACCTAGATTTAAATTCTACCTCCCCCTTTCACTAAACATGTAAACTTAGGGAAGTAAATCTCTCCAAGTTTGGCTTTCTCCTCTAAAATAACTAACATAATAATATACAATCATATGTCTGATAAGCGGATTTAAAACTTTTTTAAAAAATATATATTTATTTACTTCAGAAAGAGAAAGAAAGCCTGGGGTAGGGGGCAGAAGGAGAGGGAATCAAAGGATTTCAAGCAGACTCCCTGTTGAGCATCAAGCCTGATGTGGGGCTTAATCCCACGACTCCAAGATCATGACCCCAGCTGAAATCAAGAGTCAGATTCTCAACTGACTGAGCCACTTAGGAGCCCCTAAAACTTATTTTTAAATACTCAGTAAATTGCCTAGAAATAATGAGAGCTCAAGAACTAACCTTCTTTCTCTTTCTTTTCAATGAGTATCAAAAGTAAAGTCTGACCAAATGTTACATCTATAGGCATGAAGTGGAGGCTTCACATTTTCTTCCCACACAATCACTGCTCACCAGCTACCTGGCCCTATCCCTTAGATCAGAAACCTCATGGGTGCTTCCACTATAAGGGCTCTAGGGGTCCACCCTTTATTTCTTCCTCCTTAGCTATCACTCTGTCCCCACAGAGATAATTCCCTACATTAAAATTTGTTACCTGCCATCAACAAAGAGATTGATGAATTTAATTTTTCTGCATTCTTTAGAATCATTGTTTTCTTAGTGAGGTAGCTGGGCCTACAGTGGAACCCACATTCACCTGACCACTATCACCAGCTTAAACAAACTATAAAACTCGCATTATAATATCCAGGGTGTTTTCTTTATCCTTTGGGAAAAAATCAAACCATTCGTTATGAATCAAAAGATAATTATCAGAAATTGAGATGATAATGGCAGAAATATCTGTAAACAAAACAAACAGCATGCTGGTCCTCTCTGGCTCTCTAATAGCTAACCTGTGATATAAATAATTAACTCTAAAGAGAAGTGCTAAACTTGATCTTTGCTTCTCTTACCCAGAAAGAATGAGTAATGTGGGCCTGATAAGCACGGATTCCTAGTTTTCCTGAATCAGCTTGAGGCAACTCTTATACATTTTTCACTGAGAGAACCCTTAAAATTCTGGCTTATAGACAGCAACCATGAAAACCCTTAGAAATTTTATGGCAGGCACTGAGAGAAAATATGCCAAGGCTCTGTCACAGTCAGAAGTATCCAATGCAAGCTTCTTTCAATAAAATCCAACAGAGAAACACACTGTCATTGTTCTCGACGTTTATCAATCCAGTAATGAGATGAGCCAAATGCAATACAGGCTAACCTATCTCGGCAGGACTTCCCATGTCATCTTTCTTAGAACAAAGCCCTTCTGGTTCCATATTGAATGGGACAAGGCCATGGTGATTCAGCAGAGGGGCACTGGTAATAGGATCTGAATCAGATTCCCAGGACCCCAGTGAAGCAACAGGAGAGAATCCGTGTGAACTCACTTTAGAGCTGTTTGGAAGAATAACCTAAAGTTTTGTTATTGATATTTTTAGCTGCCTTTGTGTTCCTGGCACTTGGCTGGAGATGCTGGATTGGTACAGGAAGATCAAAGGCTCAAAGAGTTCCCATTTGGGAGGAAATAAAAAACCTGCTGGTGGCCAAAGACTCACATTTGCTTGCATTTCCACTCCCTCTTGCAGCCTCTCCTTTCTTCCTGTGATTCTTCCCCCAAGAAGAAGAGGTGCAGCATCACATCAGGCACAACTTAACAAAATTTCTATCTGAAAGAGCTAATTGCTGATAAACTGAGTCTCTTGACAGGAATTATTATCTGAGACTGTTTTCAGATGCTTACTTTTGTATGTCTCCTTAATTTTATTTTTATATTTCAAAACCACCCAAAGGAACAAATACAGTAAATCTTACATGTCTATCACAAAACTTTAATGAATTTTAACATGTCACTTTAGCTTCAAAATGTTGTTTTTTAAAATATAACATTATAGCTCCAGCTACAATCCCAGTCCCGCACCTCCTTCCCCTCACACCCCCAGAAAATCAATGTCCTGATTTTGGGATTTATCCTTCCTTGTTCTTTCAAGTTGTGTGATAAATATATACAATTTATATTTTTTGATATTACCATTTACATAAATGTTCTCATTTTACATGTCTTTTGGCACTTGCTTTCTTCATTCAAAATTATTCTCATCACATGTCAATTATATCTCATTAGACCTGAAAAGATATTATGTTTTTAAGACTTTTCCATGTTACCTTGTACAATTTAGCTTATTCAACCTAACCACCATATAGTTTTCCAATATGTCTCATGGTTTGTTTGTTTTTTACCCATATAACTGCTGATGCTCATCTAGATAATTTCCTATTTCTTACTATTATAAAAAATACTTCTTTGAGTGTTCTTATACTTGGATCTTTTCACATATTATATATATTTCTTCCTTTTCTAGATATTTACTTGATCATTTTCCTTTTAGGTAGAGCTATGAAAAACAAAATATAAAAGAAATTTAAAGGACGAATGTTGGGGCACCTGGGTGGCTCAGTTGGTTGGGCAGTTCACTCTTGATTTGGCTCTGGTCACGATCTTAGGGTCATGAGATAGAGCCCCGCGTGGGGCTGGGCACTCAGCAGAGAGTCTGCTTCTCTTCCTCTGCTTCTCCCTCTTCCATCCACCCCCCACACCTGTGCATGCACTCACTCTCTCAAATAAATAAGTAAATCTTTAAAAAATAAATAAAGAAGAAATGTGCAACCCATCCTTCATCCTGATGTTCACATATGCATCCATAACAATCTGAACCTTCCCACTTATTCTGAACTAAGAAAAACTCAGTTGGTTTACACCAACTGAAGTATCACATGTGATAGCAGCAAAGCAACTCAGAATTCATTCATTAACTTTATGATGGTTATTTTCTAAGATTTTTCTATCCCATGTCCAAAGAGAGAATGTTTGTATTCATAGACAAGAAACTATACAATTTTCAGACTATGGATCATCTCTGGGTTTTAGTAATAAGGTTTTTTCCAAGACCTCCTTAAACTGCAGCTTAAAATGATTGATTTTTGGGACGCCTGGGCGGCTCAGCAGTTGAGCATCTGCCTTTGGCTACGGGCATAATCCCGAGATCGGGGATCCAGCCCGGAATCGGGCTCCCTGCAAAGAGCCTGCTTCTCTCTCTGCCTGTGTCTCTGACTCTCTCTGTGTGTCTCTCATGAATAAATATATAAAATCTTAATAAAGATAAGATAAATAAAATGGTTGCTTCTGGGATTCAAACTGTGCTTCTAACAGTACAATGATTGATTCTAACTATAGAAATATATGCTATTCTATGTTCCTGTGTAGCAGGTCCTGAACCAACTCCTCCAAACATAGGCTATTTCTATTTCAAGCCCTGAAATAACAGTCTTAACACAGGGATTGCTCAGACCTCGGGATCAACAACCCTAGTCGACAGGTCACTTCTGAGAAAGAAGTAGAGATGGGCTGGGTCTGGCTGGGCTGGGTCTGGCTGGGATGTTCCTGGAAACCAGCCACTATGTGGCTGGTGGGATCAGAGTCTGGGACTGCCTTTTTAGGTTCTGGGACCTGGGCGAGTGTATGTGAAGGGAGGGATGTGATTCAGAAGAGTTACAATAAGTTTTTTTTTTTTTGAAGGATGTGATGTTTTATAATGATATTTTTAAAAGAGGAGAAAGAAAAAAGGAACGTGCATTTTGGAGTACAATTGAAACCAGGAACACATAGCTCTAACAAACTTGTAGTTTTGGGGTTTTTTTTCCCACCAGGCATTGTTATTCCCCATTTCTTTCAGAATATGATGCTCCTCCTCTTCAAATTCTACTCAAGGTCTAGGTCATGTGCCCACGGTTCAGAGCATGAGTCCTCTCTGCTCTTCCAGTGCTTATACTACTACACTATAAATAATTCACTGAGAATTCCTACTCAACTAGAAAACAGCACATTTTAGTGAAGCCTAAAATATACCTAGAACACATGCTGCCCTCGTGTGGACTGTACTGGTATTGTTGTCTCATAATAATAAGCAAACTTTTGAAGATTATATATTTGTTTACTCAACCGCACCTATAAATTTAATATATATTAATTTATTCAGAAATAATTGTTTGCATAAATAAATTTGAGTGTTTCTATTAAAGAAAACTTTGGAGATTACTAATAAACATAAATCGTGTCTATTAACACCATGTTTTTCAAATCATGGATCCTGAAACTTATTTTGTGAAATCCATTTTTTGAGTTATGATCAGCTTTTGCTAACAAACATTATAAAGTAGAACATAAAAGAATAAGTAGAAAACGTTAAAAAAAGGATTGCACTGATCCTTAGCAAGATCCATCCAAACACCCTAAGTAATGGTCATTGTGAAGTGCAAGTGGTGTAAATTTCCACTAACTGAATAATACGATCAATCCACGTCTTAGCCAGGGAAGGTCATCTGATCTTCACTGGTTTGTCGCTTGATTTTCCGGCATGTAATAGTTAATCTGAGCATCAACATAATGAAGCAAGCTGGTAGGTGGAATTCTAAGCGGCCTTCCAGAACTCTACTGCCACCTGATGTACACCTTAGTATGATTTCCTCCTGAGTGCATTCCAAACACATGAGTAACGCGGAGTATCACTCCAATAATTAGATTACTAACCTGTTGACTTGTGAGCTAATCAAAAGGGAGATTACTCAGGTGGGCCAAATCTAATCCCGTTAGCTCTTTTTAAGCATTTTTTTTAAATTTTTATTTATTTATGATAGTCACAGAGAGAGGCAGAGACACAGGCAGAGGGAGAAGCAGGCTCCATGCACTGGGAGCCTGACGTGGGATTCAATCCCTGGTCTCCAGGATCGCGCCCTGGGCCAAAGGCAGGCGCCAAACCGCTGCGCCACCCAGGGATCCTAATCCCGTTAGCTCTTAAAAGAACCTGGGCCCCTCCAGAAAGATCTGAAGCATAAGGAGGGAGTCCCACGACCCTTTAGGCTAACTCTAGGCCAGCAAAACAAGGCACTTAGTCCTACAACTGTAAGGAAGTGAATTCAGCCAACAATATAAATGAGGATACTAGAACACCCTGAGCTTCAGAAAGGAAAGCAAACCACCAAATGCTTGATTTCTGCCTTGAGAAACTGAGTGGAAAACCCACTTCCTCCCAACCTGGACTTCTGCCCAGGACAAGCTGTAAAGTAATAAACTTGTGTTGTTCTAAGGTCCTAAATTTATGGCAATTTGTTAACGAAGCAGTAGAAAACTAATGTACTTAATGTCCCACAACTTAACTTTATATTTTATAATTAATTGTGAAGCAAGATGCAGCACAGCTGTATCCTGCCTACAAAAATGTTGGGACTTGCCACTAAGGGTTATTTTAGTATTAGTTCAGGGTGTTTATCACTTGCCTTAAGCTCCTGATAGTTGTAACTTTGTCATGAAATAGTCTTATTGTCCTTCAAGTTGATAATTTGTTCTAATAAAAAGGTAAAAAGAGCAACAGCATGTAAAATACAGAGGTATGTTTAAGTTCAAGCATCACTGCTGGATCTGAAAGTATAGTGTATTATGAGAAAAATGTTGACTGATCAGTAAATTTTGATTTCTTTTTTTTAAGATTTTATTTATTTATTCATGAGAGACACAGGGAGAGAGAAAGGCAGAGACATAGGCACAGGAAGAAGCAGGCTTCATGCAGGAAGCCTGATGTGGACTCAATCCCAGAACTCCAGGATCATGCCCTGAGCCAAAGGCAGACACTCAACCACTGAGCCACCCAGGTGTCCCAGCAAATTTTGATTTCATGTGAGTCTCCTAAAAAGAAAAAAGTGGAATGTTTTATAATATTATCATGTTTGTTTTTTTATTGAAGTATAATTAACATGCAATGTTATATTAGTTTCAGCTGTACAAAATAGTAATCCAACAATTCTATATATTACTCAGTGCTCACCGCTGCAAGCACAGTCACCATCTGTCACCATTCAACGTTATTACAATATTATTGACTATATTCCCTATGCTGTGCTTTTCACCTCTATGATTTATTTTATAATTGGAAGTTTGTATCTCTTAATCCCCTTTATGTCCCCCATCCCCCTACCACCTCCCCTCTGAACTTGTTCTCAGTATTTAAGAGTCTGTTTCTTTCTTTGTTCCTATCTCATATTGTTTCACTGTGCAATGAAAATAACAAATCAGAGTGAATAATTTTTTAAAGATTCTACTTATTTATTCATGAGAGACACAGAGAGAGAGAGAGGCAGAGACACAGGCAGAGGGAGAAGCAGGCCCCATGCAGGGAGCCCGACGTGGGACTCGATCCCGGGTCTCCAGGATCATACCCAGGGCTGAAAGCGGCGCTAAACCGCTGAGCCACCCCGCTGCCGTATAATCTTTAAAAGAGTCTTAAAAATGAAAGCTTACCCCACTACAAAATTAACGAGACACCTGGAAACACAAAATGTGAATTTATTAAGTCTCTTAAATATTACTTAAGAAAAATAATGACGCTCCTGGAACTATTTCCTAGCCATTCTACAACTAATGGAAAGCTTTGTATTTACCATGTAGCAAAGGAAGAAATAGCTGCTAGCAAAATAAAATTATTTTGACATGTATGGATGTGTTTTCTATGACTTTCTGTGCTAATATGCAAAAATCTGTATCTCCTATTAGTAGCAAAATACAATTGGTTTGTCCTATTGCATAATAATCATCAAAACTTACGCTGTTTCAGTCTGGTCCAGATTCTTTTGGGATCCAACTTGACACTTTCACTGAAAACTGCAAAACTTTGAGTTTCTGTCAGATAGGTGTGGCAGGATTGTTTTGTAAGAATTTGTTGTGTTGTTTAAATTATATGCTTAACTGAATTTCAATGTATTTACAGAGTTGGGAGAGAGTATTGCTGGTAAATTTAATTAAACAGAATATTTAAAGGAATTACAACTGATAGAGTAGTAATCTATCTTCTGTACTAATTTACAATTTTAGTAAAATTGCTCTAAGCTATTAATAAGAGTGCCATTTGGAATCACTGTCCTATGCACAGTTACCATTCCTTCAGATCTAAAGGAATTCTGAGTTAAAAACAGAGTTGCCCTACAACCCAGCAATTACACTATTAGGCACTTACCCCAAAGATACAAATATAGTGATCCAAAGGGGCACCTGCACCCCAGTGTTCATAGTAGCAATGTCTACAATAGCCATGCTGTGGAAGGAGCTGAGATGTCCATCAACAGATGAATGGATAAAGAAGATGTGGTGTGTGTGTGTGTGTGTGTGTGTATACATATACATATATATATATACACAATAGAATATTACTGAACCATCAGAAAGGATGAATACTTACCATTTGTATCAACATGGATGGAACTGGAGGGTATTATGCTGAGTGAAATAAATCAATAAGAGAAAGACAATTATCTGGTTTCACTCATGTGTAATACAGGAAACAGCACAGAGAATCGGGGGAAAGAGAGGGAAAACTGAATGGGAAGTTATCAGAGAGGAAGAAATACCATGAGAGACTCATAAGTATAGGAAACAAACTTAGGGTTGCTCAGTTTGAGGGGAAGTGGGTGTGGGGGGTAATTGAGTGATGGGCATCAAGAAGGACGCCTGATATGATGAGCACTGGGTGTTATATGCAGCTGATAAATTGTTGAGCACTACATTTGAGACTAATAACGTACTGTATGTTGACTAATTGAATTTAAACTTTAAAAAAAGGAACTCTGTCATAGTATATTGAAAGCCAGTGAAATTTGCTAGTTTTATTAAGAGAATAGCCCTCCTCCCCTTTTTCTTCAGAGACTGGAACTAAACATAACCACTTACTGGACCATATCAGTTTTTGGTTGTCATAAGGGACAGTAGAGCATATGAACTCAATTTATGGTGCATATTTTTCATGGAAAAACAAAGTATTTGGGTAACAAAATGGGCATATTTGACATTTTCAACATTCTTAATACAATTTGAAATTGAAAGACAAAAATGTCTAACATGTTCAGTGGTTCCAAAAGACTTTGTTGTTATGTCAACCAAGATTTAGAAAATCATTGCCCTAGTTACTCCATTTCTCAACATTATTGCAACATACTCATGAGAACCTTATTAATGAAGAGAAATTAAACAAAATGACAAAGTGTCGGATATCACTTCTCAGTCTCAAACTTTTAATCATTACCTTTCAGAACAGAAATCTAATATTAAGCTAAAAATCCATTTCACTTTTAAAAATCTAAAATCATTTATTGACTTAAACTTAGTTTCCCCAAGGGAGAAAATAAACCATTGCAGCTTATTTATTACATGAAATAACTAGGTTATTCATTTACATTGAATAAATGTATCTTATTATTATTTCAGTAAGTTTATCATAATTTTAGGTTAAGAACAAGGAAGAGTTCTGCTAAATTCAAAAAGACTATAGTTACCTGGTTCTTTATTAATCAGATAATTATAGTCTTTTTGAATTTAACATCTTAACCTAGCATCTTAACCTAAATTCAGTATGAATGGGTTGGAATAAATTATAGGATACTCCTATTTTCCTATTACATCAAACATCTCCTAATTTTTATTCTTATATTGGATATTTTACATTTATTCTTATTGAGGCATAATTGACATAAAACATATTAGTTTCAGGTATGTAACATATGTATATGTAACATGTGTGTATGTATATGTACATATACACAATATATACAATATGTATATATTGTGAAATAATCACCACAAGAACTTACCACATAGTCACATTTTTTGTTGTTTTTGTTGTGATGAGAACTTTTAATATCACTCTCTTAGCAACCTTTATTTATTTATTTATTTATTTATTTATTTATTTATTTAAAAGAAAGAGAAAGCATGTAAGCAAGCACAAGGCAGGGAGAGAGAAAAAGAGAATGTGGAGCAGACTTTCTGCAGATTGCAGAGTTGGAGACGAGGCTCAGTCCGACCACCCTGAGATCATGACCTGAGTGCAAATCAAGAGTTGATGTTCAACTGACTGAACCACCCAGGCGTGCCTCTCTTAGCAACTTTCAAATATGCAGTATAATATTGACTGTAGTCACCATGTTGTACCCTACATTCCCATGACTTATTTATTTTATAATTGTAAGTTTATACCTTTTGACTCCATTCATTCATTTTGCCCACCCCCATTTCTGGCAACCACCAATCTGTTCTGTGTGTCTCTAAGTTCAGTTTTTGTTTTGGGGGGTTTTTTTAGATGCCACGTATAAGTGAAATCATATGGTATTTATCTTTCTCTGATTTATTTCACTTAGCATAATGCCCTCAAAATCCATGTTGTCACAAATGGCAAGATGTCATTGTTTATGGCTGAGTAAAAAATATTCCATTGTGTATATATACCACTTTTCCTTTATCCATTTACCCATTAGTGGACATTTGGTTTGTTTCTGTGTCCTTTTTTTTCCAACTTTATTATAATTCACAATAATAAATACACTTTATATTCAGAATGACCCTTAATGTATGTTTATGTGTGTTAAAAACAGAAATAAAAGTTGCATCAAACATTTACCCCATTACATATGATGCAGACTGATATTTTGTTTTTCTACTTTATATTTCCTAAAATGCCAAATAAAGCCTACTAAATTGATCTTAGAAGCAACAAACACGGAAGCCCGGGTGGCTCTGCGGTTTAGCGCCGCCTTCAGCCCAGGGTATGATCCTGGAGACCCGAGATCGAGTCCCACTTCGGGCCTCCCTGCATGCAGCCTGCTTCTCCCTCTGCCTGTGTCTCTGCCTCCCTGTCTCTCATGAATAAATAAATAAAATCTTTAAAAAAAAAAAAAAAAGAAGAAGCAACAAAGAGTCCTGACCTGTAGCTTGAAAGACATTAGAATAGCGAATCCAGAGAAAAAAATATATATTTGGTCATTTAATATGATTAAGATATTTTATTTCAGTAGAAAAGCAGTTAAACTTCTGTTTCATACCATATATAAAGTAAGTTTTATGTGGATTAAAGATACAAAGAAAACATTTTAGAGGAAGATTTAAGCAACTGCATTTATAATCTGGAAGTTGGGAAGAACTTTTTCTTAATCAAGGTCATATTGTTATATAATAGTATACTAGTTTCAAATGTACAGTATAATAGTCTGATATGTACCCTACAAAGTGACCACCAAATAGGTCTAGTTACCATCTGTCACCATGCAATCAACCCTCCTCACTCTTCTCACACTTACCCCAACCTTCCCCTCTGATAAACACCAATCTGCTGTCTGTATCTAGAGTTTGATTCTTTTTGTCGTTTGTTTTGTTTTCTTACATTGCACATATAAGATCATGTCTCTCTCTAGCTTATTTATCTAATTTAGCTTAACACTCATCCATGTTGTCATAAGATTTCCTTCTAATGGCTGAGTAGTATTCCATTGTGTATACCACATCTTCCTTCTCCGTTCATCCATCCATCAGTGGACACTTAGGTTGTTTCCATATCTGGACTATTGTAAATAATGCTCCAACAACTATAGGGATGCATATATCTTTTCAAATTAGTGTTCTCATTTTCTTTGAATAAATACCCAAAATGGAAGAGCTGAACAATATGGTAGTTCTATTTTTAATTTTTTGAGGAACCTCCATACTGTTTTCCATAGTGATTACACTAATTTACATTTCCACCACAGTGCATGAGAGCTCCCTTTTCTCCACATTCTCACCAACACTTATTTCTTGTCCTTTTGATAATAACCACTCTATCTTATCTTGGTTTTGATTTGCATTTCCCTGATGACTAGTAATCATGAGCATCTTTTCATGTACCAGTGGCCATCTGCATATCTTCTTTCAAAAAAGTCTGTTCAGATCCTCTGCCCACTTTCTTTTTTTTTTCTTTATTTATTTATGATAGTCACACACAGAGAGAGAGAGAGAGAGAGAGAGGCAGAGACACAGGCAGAGGGAGAAGCAGGCTCCATGCACCCGGAGCCCGACGTGGGATTCGATCCCGAGTCTCCAGGATCGCGCCCTGGGCCAAAGGCAGGCGCCAAACCACTGCGCCACCCAGGGATCCCCCTCTGCCCACTTTCTAATTACATCGTATATTTTGCTATTATATGATTTCTTTATATATTTTGGATATTAACCCCTTATCAGATATATGACTGTAAACATATTCTCCCATTCTATAGGTTGCTTATAATTTTGTTGATGGTTTCTTTTGCTGTGCAGAACATTTTAAGTTTGCCATACTTCCATTTATTGATCTTTTTGCTTTTGTTGCCTTTGTTCTTAAAGTCCAATCCAAAAAAAAAAAAAAACCAAAAAGGCCAAGACTGATGTCAAGTAGTTTGGTGCGTAAGTTTTCTTCTAAGAGTTTTATGGTTTCTGGTCTTACATTCAAGTCTTTATTTTTGTGGATAGTGTAAGATAATGTTCCTAGTTTTATTCATTTGCATGAGGCCACTCAGTCCCATATATGTGACTTTATTTCTGAGCTCTTTATTCTTTTACATTGCTATGCTTATTTTTATACCAACGCCATATAATTTTGATTACCATTGCTTTATAATGTGGTTTAAAATCAAGGAACATGATGCGTCCATGCTTTGTTCTTTCTCAAAATTGCTTTGGCTATTTGAGATCTTTTGTGGTTCCATACAAATATTGGAATTATTTGTTCTAGTTCCATGAAAAATACTCTTGGTTTTTGATAAGGATTACATTGAATCTGTAGATTGCTTTGGGTAATATGGATATTTTAACCAATATTAATTCTCGTAATCCACAAGTATGGAATATCTTTCCATTTATTTGTGTTTTTGTTGTATTTTTTCAGCATACAATCCTTCACTCCTAGGTTCAACTTATTCCTAGATATTTTATTCTTTTTTATGTAATTGTAAATAAGTTTTGTTTTGTTTTGTTTTGTTTTTTAGTTTCTGTTTCTGGTAGTTTGTTACTAGTGTATCAAAATGCAACAGATTTTTATGTATTGACTTTGTATCCTACAACTGTACTTAATTCATTTATTTGTTCTGACAGCTTTTTGGTGGGTCTTTAGGGTTTTCTATATATAATGTCATCTGCAATTAGTTTTACTTCTTTCTTTCCAATCAGAATGCCCCTATTTCTTTTTCTTGTGTAATTGTTCTGTCTAGAATAAGCACTATTATGTTGAAACAAAAGTCTAGGAGTGGGTATCCTGCTTTGTTCCTAATCTTAGAGGAAAAACTTTCAGCTTTGTACTATTGAGTAAAATCTTGACTATGGGCTTATCATATATAGCTTTTATTACTTTGAGGTATGTTCCCACTATACCCACTGTTGAGAGTTTATCATTATCAGATGTTTAATTTTATCACATGCTTTTTCTGCATCCACTGTAATGATCATTGGATTTCATCATTTTATGAATGTACTCACATTGAATGATAAATGAAGGTTGACCATTTTTGCATCCCTAGAATAAATCCCATTTGACAATGTTGCATGATCCTTTTAAAGTATTGTTAAGTTCAGTTTGCTGACATCTTACTAAGAATTTTTCCATCTATGTTCATCAGGGATATTGACATATAATATTCTTTCTTCTGGTGTCTTTTGTTGCTTTTGAGATCAGTGTAATGCAGATATCAAAAAAAAAAGAGTTTAGAAGTCTTTCCTCCACTTCTTATTTTTGGAAAATTTCATAAGAATTGATATTCTTTAAATTTTTGGTAGAATTCACCAGTGAAGCCATCTGGTCCTGAACTTTTTGGTTTTTGGGAGATTTTAAATTACAGATTCAATCTCCTTACTAATATTTGATATATTCAAAGTTTCTTTTATGTTTTAGTCATGGAAGGTTTATATATCTAGGAATTTATCAATTTTTTCCAAGTTGTCCAGTTTGTTGGTGGTAATTATTCATAATAATCTCCTATGATCCTTTGCATTTCTTTTTTTTAAGATTATTTGTTTATTTATTCATGAGAGACCCAGAGAGAGAGGCAGAAACATAGGCAGAGGGAAGAACAGGCTCCCAGCAGGGAGCCCAATATGGGACTTGATCCCAGGACCCCAAAATCACGACCTGAGCCAAAGACAGATGCTCAACCACTGAGCCACCCAGGTTCCTGATCCTCTGTGCTTCTAAGGTATCAGTTGTGATGTGTCCTCTCTTACTTCTGATTTTATTTGAATCCCCTCTTTTGTTTTCTTGGTGAATGCAGCTAAGGATTTCTCAATATTTTTTTTTATTTTTTTCAGTAACCCAGCTTTTAAATACAGTGATTTTTCTATTGTCTTTTTAGTCTCTATTCCATTTATTTCTGCTTTGATGTTTGTTATTTCCTTCCTTTGGGATTCATTTGTTCTTTTTCTTTTCTAGTGCCCTGAAATGTGAAATTAGGTTGTTTATTTGATATGTTTCTTGTTTCTTTTTTTCTTAATGAGTTTGGTAAGCTTTTATTTAGATTTTTTATTGTTGAAGTATAAATGGCACACAATGTTCTATTACTTTTATATATACAACATAGTAATTTGACAGTTCTGCACATTAATCAGTGTGGTCAGTAAGTGTAGTCAACATCTGTCACCACACAAGGATATAATATTATTCACTGTATTCCCTATGCTGTACTTTCCTTTGCATGATTTATTTTATTTATTTATTTTTAAAGATTTTATTTATTTATTCATGAGAGACTCAGAGAGAGAGAGAGTGTGTGAGAGACACAGGCAGAGGGAGAACCAGGATCTATGCAGGTAGCCTGACATGGGACTTGATCCCGGGTCTCCAGGATCAGGCCCTGGGCTGAAGGTGGCCCTAAACCGCTGAGCCACCCAGCCTGCCCGCATGATTTATTTTAGAACTGGAAATTTGTACCCTTTAATCCCCTTCACCTGTTTTGCTAATTCCCCCACCCACTTCCCCTCTAATAACCATAGTTCTTCTCTGTATTTATGAGTCTGTTTTTTGTTTGTTGTGATTTTTAGATTCCACAGCTAAGTGAAATCATATGGTATTTTTTTCTCTGACTCATTTCACTTAGTATAATTCTAAGTCTATCCATGTTGTTGTAAATAGCAAGAATTCATTGTTTTTTAAAGCTGAGTAATATTCCATTGTATGTTTATACTACATCTTGTTTATTCATCTATTAATGGACATGGGTCGCTTCCATACTTGGCTAGCATAAATAATGCTTTAATATACGCAGGGTTACATATATCTTTTTGAAACAGTGTTCTTGTTTTCTTTGCATAAATACCAGTAATAATACTCCTGGAGCATGTAAGACTTCTATTTTTAATTTTTTGGGGAAACTCCATACTGTTTTTCACAGTGATTATGAAATTTACATAACCACGAGTAGCTTCCCTTTTCTCCCAAAACTTGCCAACACTTATTATTTCTTATGTTTCAATACTGGCCATTTTCACTGGTGTGGAAGAGTTTCTATTTGAACTTTCCTGATGATTGGTGATATTGAATCTTTTCATGTGTCTATTGGCCATCTGTAGTGTGTTCTTTGGAAAAATGTCTTTTAAGGTTCTCTGCCCATTTTTAAAATCAGATTGTCGGTGTGTGTGTGTGTGTGTGTGTGTGTGTGTGTGTGTGTTGAGTTGTCTACTTTCTTAATGTATTTTGGATATTAACCCCTTATCAAATATATCATTTATCTGATTATTAAATATCTTCTCCCACTTAGTAGGTTGCTTTTTAATTTTGCCAATGGTTTCCTTTGCTATGCAAAAAAAAATTTTTTTTGGTGTATTTCCATAGTTTGGGTTTTTTTCCCCTGCCTGAGGAGACATAGCCATTAACACAGTGCTAAGATTGGCGTCCAAGTGATTATTGCCTATATTTTCTTTTAGTTTTATGGTTTCAGGTTTCACAATTAAGTCTTCAGTCCATTTTGAGTTTAATTTTGTATATGATATAAAGAATCCAGTTTCATTCTTTTGCATGTAGCTGCCCAGGATGCCCAGCACCATTTTTTGAAAAGATTGTCTCTCCCCGTGGCATTTTCTTATGTCCTTTGTTGTAGATTCATTGATCATTTAAGTGTGGGTTGATTTCTAGGCTCTTTATTTTGTTCCACATTGATCTATATGTCTGTTTTTATGCCAGTGCATTAGTGTTTTGATCACTATAGATTTATGGTATATCTTGAAATCTGGGATTGTGAGACCTCCAGCTTTGTTCTCTCTCAAGATTGCTTTGGCTATTCAGGGTCTTTTGTGGTTCCATGAACATTTTAGGATTATTTATTCTAGTTATATGAAAACTACTAGTGGTATTTTGATAGGGGTTGCATGAAAACTATATAGATTGCTTTGAGTAGTATGATCATTTTAACAATATTTCTTCCAAGCCATCAGCATGGAATAGCTTTCCATTTATTTCTATTGTCTTCAAATTCTTTCATTAAAGATTTATAGTTTGCAGAGCTACAGATGTTTCACTTCTTTGGTTAAGTTTATTTCTAGATAGTTTATTATTTTTGGTACAATTGTAATGGAATTGTGTTCTTAATTTCTCTTTCTGCTACTTCATTTTTAATATATAGAAATGCAATCAACTTCTGTATATTAATTTTGTATCCTGCAACTTTCCCAAATTTATTCTATTTTTTTGGGTGGAGTCTTTAGGGTTTTCTATATATGGTATTGCGTCATCTGCAAAGAGTGACAGTTTTACTTCTTCCTTACCAATTTGAATACCTTTTTTTTTTCTGTTTGATAGCTATTGCTGAGACTTCAGTGCTAAGCTAACTATAAGCAGTAAGAGTGGACATCCTTGCCTTGTTCCTCTGTTACAGGAAAAACTTTCAGGATTGACCTATTGAGTATGATGTTAGCTATGGATTTGTCATATATAGCCTTTATTATTTTAAGATATATTCTAAAGTTACATCATTTAGAGGGGTTTTTTTTTTAATCATGGACTGATGTTGAATTTTCTGCACCTAGTGAGGGGATAATATGGTTTGTATCCTGCATTTTGTTAATGTAATGTATCATGTTGTTTGTCTTGCATTTATTGAATTATCCTTGCATCCCTGGAATAAATCCCACTTGATCATGGTGAACAATTCTTTTAATATATGATTGAATTCTATTTGTTAATATTTTCTTGAGGATTTTTACATCTATGTTCTTCAGGAACATTGGCTTGTATTTCCTTTTTTGTGGTGTCTTTGTGTTTGCTATCCAGGTACTATTGGCCTCATAGAATGAATCTGGAAGTTTTTTCTTCCTCTCCTATTATTTGAATAGTTTGATATAAATAGGTATTCATTTTTATTTAAAAATTTGGTAGAATTCACTTGTAAGCCATCAGGTGTGAGACTTCTGTTTGTATGTTTTTTGACTATTCTTTCATTTTTATTACTACTAACCAGTTTGTTCAAATTTTCTATTTTTTCTTGACTCAGTTTTGGAAGATAGTATGTTCCTAGGAATTTATCCATTTTTTTTCTAGGCTGTCTGATTTGTTGGCATATAATTTTTCATAATATTCTCTTATAATCTTTTGAATTTCTGTGAAGTTTGTTGTTACTTCCCTTCTTTAATTTCTGATTTTTCTTATTTGAGTCTTCTCTCTTGTTTTTGTTTTTGTTTTTTTGTAATGAATCTGGGTAAAGGTTTATTAATTTCATTGATTTTCTCAGAGAACCAGCTCCTTGTTTCACTGATCTATTCCATTGGTTTTGTTTGTTTGGTTGGTTTCTATTTCACTTATTTCTACTCTAATCTTTATTTCCTTCCTTCTACTGGTTTTGTGTTTTGCTCCTTTTCTAGCTCCTTTAAGTATAAAGTCAAGTTGTCTGAAATTTTTCTTTCTTCTTGTGATGGGCCTGTATTACTATAAACTTTCCTCTTAGAATAGCTTTTGCTGCATCCCAAAGATTTTTGGAGAATTGTGTTTTATTTTTATTTGTCTCCATGTATTTTTAAATTTTCTCTCTGATTTCTTGGTTAACTTATTCATTGTTTAGTAGTATGTTGTTTGACCTTCATGTATTTGTGCTGTTTCCAGATATTTTTCTTGTGATTGATTTCTAGTTTCATATTATTGTGGTCAGAAAAAATATGTGATATGACTTTGATCTTTTTGAATTTGTTGAGGCTTGTTTTGTGGCCTAACGTGTGATCTGTTCTGAAGAATGTTCCATGTGCACTTGAGTAGAATGTGTATTTAGGATTTACGATTGAATGTTCTGAATGTATTTGTTAGATCCATCTGGCCTAATGTGTCATTCAAAGCCATTGTTTCCATGTCAATTTTTCTGTTTGGATAATCCGTCCATTGATGTAAGTGTGGTGTTGAAGTCCCCTACTCTTATCATATTGCTATCAAGTACTTTCTCTATATTTGTTATCAGTTGCTTTGTGTATCTGGATGCTCTCACATTGGGTGCATAAATATTTATAACTGTTACATCATCTTGTTGATTGTTCCCTTTATGATTATACAGTGTCCTTCTTTGTCTCTTAGTATAGTCTTTGTTTTGTATTCTGTTCAGTCCCTTACAAGTATTGCTACCCTGACTTTCTTTTCACTTCTATTTATATGATAAATTCTTTCCTATCCCTTCACTTGTAATCTGTATGCAGCTTTAGGTCTGAAATTAGTTTCTTGTAGGCAGCATGTTAGATGGGTCTTGCTTTTTTATCCATTTCATCACCCTATGTCATTTGATTGGAGCATTTAATCCATTCATATTCAAAGTAATTTTGTGATAGGTATGTACTTATTACTATTCTGTTACTTGTTTTATGGTTTTGGTTTTTTTTTTTTTTAATTCTTCCCTATTTCTTCTCTTGTTCTCTTCTCTCACAATTAGTTGGCTTTTTAGTTGTCTACTTGGATTCCTTTCCCTTTTGCTTTAGCATATCTGTTACTGTTTTTAATCTGGGATTTACATTAGGTTTGTATATAACACCTTCTGCATACAGTAGTCCATATTAAGTTGATGTCACTTAAGTTTGAATCCATTCTTTATTCCCCTCCCACCTATATTTTAGGTATATCACGTCATACTTTACATTTTATTTTGTGAGTCCTTTGACTGCTTTTACAGATGTACTTATTTTTACTGCTTTTGTGCTTTCTACTTTTCTTACTTATTATGATATTTCCAATCAATGAGTCCCATAAATGGGACATATCTTGTAGGGCTGGTTTAGTGGTCATGAATTCCTTTGATTTTTGTCTTTTCTGGGAAACTTTCTCTCTCCTTCAGTTCTGAATGATAACCTTGCTGGGTAGAATATTCTTGGTTGCAGGGTGTTTTTTTTCCTTTCAGCTCTTTGAATATATCATAACATACCCTTCTGACTTATAAAGTTTCTGCTGAAAAATCAGCTGATACCTTATGGGATTTCCTTTGTATGTAACTGTTGTCTCTTGTTGCTTTTCAAATTCTCTCTTTATCATTACTTTTTGACATTTGAATGATTACATGTCTTGGTGTGAACCTCCTTGCATTAATCTCTTTAGGGCTACTGTGCTTCTTAGACCTAGATGTCTATTCTCTTACCCAGATTGGAGAGGTTTTCAGCTATTCTTCCTTTAAGTAAGTTTTCTGCCTCCTCTCTTCTTCTCCTTCTGCAATCCCTATAATGCAATTATATGCATAATGTTATTATGTTTCATAGTGCCACTGAGTTCCCTTAACCTATTCTTATTTTTCATTGTCCTTTTTTCTTTTTTGATGCTCAGCTTGGTTGCTTTCCAATACCTTGCCTTCCACATTACTGGTCCTTTCTTCTGCATCCTTTGGCCCATTGTTGATTCACTATAGTATATTTATTTCAGTTATTGAATGTTTTTTTCTCTCACTTTTTTTTTTTAGATTTTCTATCTTTGTTGAAGTTGTCACAGAGTTCATTCACTCTTTTCTCAAGTTCAGTACAGTTATGACCATTGATTTGAATTCTTTATTAGAAATATTGCTTCTATTTCATTTAGCTCTTCTGCTATGATTTTGTCGTCTTCTTTCATCTGGAGCGTATTCCTCTGTCTCCTCAGTTTGTCTCTGTGTTAAGGATGTTAGCTGTTTCCTGGTCTTGAAAATAGTGCTTTTGTGTAGAAGAAGTTCTTGGTGCCCTGTAGTTTAATCCTTCCTGGTCACCAGAACCAGGCACCCCACAGGTGTCTCCTGTGGGGCTGCATGTGCCCTGTTATAGCTGAGGTACGATTGCTGTGGGCATGCTGGTGAATGGGGCTGGTTAAAATGACCTGCCTTCCCTGCTCTGGAGCACTGGGCAGAGTTTGCTCCCTGTGCTGTCAAGAGGCCTGGCTGTGGCTAACTTTGGTTTGTTGGTGGGTGGAGCTGGCATTTAGCCTATCTCTTTGCAGTTAGCCTCTGCCACAGCTACACACACACCACAGGGCAGGGCTTACTCTCTGTGTAGCCAGCTAAGAGGCCTGTCTGCAAGAACTACACTTGTGTAGTTTTCTCCCCCAACTCCATAGGGCAGGAATCCTTTAGGATAGCACTGGTCCAGCCAGTGCTGCTTGCCATGTGTGGCAGGGCAGGATCGGCTTTGGAGGGATGCCTGCTATAGTGGGCAGGTTTGGTGGGGCAGGCCTGCAGAGGAATGCTGGGGTAGGGCACACACAGCTAAGAAGGTGGATGGACAGTATTGGAAATGGTTCCTACAAGCATCTGACTATCTAGGCAGAGGGAGGGCTAGAAAAATGGCACCCACCAGCCCTTTTGTTCCTAGACAAATCTCCTACAGATCCCTGCCCTTCTAGTGAGATTAGTTAATAAATCTCCTTCATATATACTCTTGGTATTTTTCAAACTGCTGCTTCTGTGCTATGTCAGACCATTATTTGGAGTGCTGGCTCTTTAAAGGTGAGTACTCAGTTTTCTATATCTCTCTAGATCTTCCAAAGTTAAGCCCTACTTATTTAAAGCTCCAGAGCCAGGGGTGCTTGGTGTGGGGTCAGATCCTCCTTGCTCTTCCATGCTTGTATCCTCCTGTTTATGGTTAATCATGCCAGGGATTTGATTCCCAACTGCATTTCTGACACTCTTACCCTTTAAGATGCGTTCTTCTCTCTATAGCTAGCTGTAGAAGATTTGTTCTGCTGGTCTTTAGGTCATTTTCAGAGTTAGTTACACAAATGTAGTTGTTGCCTTGGTATATCTATGGGTCAAGTTAAACTCAAAAATCCTCCTACCCTACCATCTTCCCAAACTTCAAGTCTATTTGAGATTTTTCTTGATTCTTGATAAAAACTTTATTGCTATGAAATATCCTCTTAGATCTGCTTTTGTTTCATCCCATAAGTTTTTGTATGTTGTATTTCCATTTTCATTTGTCTCAAAGGTTTTTTTCTTTCTACTTCATTTTTTATTTCTTCTCTGACCTAGTGGTTTTTCAGTAGCATGTTGTTTGATATTCACGTATTTGGAAATTTCCCAAGTTTCTCATAATGGATTTCTATTTTTATAGTATTATGGTTAAAAAATATGCTTGGTATAATTTTAGTCTTTTTAAATTTATTAAGATTTGTCTTGTGTCCTAACATGATCTAAACTTGAGAAGAATGTGTATCCTGGTCCTTTGGGTTGAATGTCCATAATTACTGTTAAGTCCATCTGGTCTAATGTGTCATTTAAGGTTGGATGTTCCATGTTGATTTTTCAATCGGTTGATCAGCTGATTAATTCAGTTGATCAATCAATGCCTGATTGACTTTTTCAATAATATGTAATGCCAATATTTAGGTGTTTCTATGTTGAGTGTATAAATACATATAAATATTATATTTTCTTATTAGATTGACCCCCTTATTATGTAATGCTATCTTTGTCTCTTATTACAGTCCTTGTTCTGTTTTGTAAATTACTTTTATTGAGTACATTTGCCATATGCCATTATGTAAATTTAAGGCATATGACATGTTAATTTGATACATTTACATATTGCAGTAAGATTGCTACTATAACAATATAACTATCACATTACATAATTATCCATTTCAGTGGTTGAGATAGGTAAGTTTTACTCTAAGAAAGTTTTATTGTAATATAATATTGTTGTCTTTGTTATTCTATGCATTTGATCTCTATGGCTTATTTACTACTTGTAATTTTCTTACTCTTAAACATGTCTTATCCCTTCATGCCTATCTGATGATAACCACAATTATACTATTTTTTATGTTAATTTTTAAATTCTTTTTTATTTTAGTATGGTTGACACACAATGTTGTAATTAGTTTCAGGTGTACAAGTTAATGATTTGATAAGCTTAAACATTGTTATGTTCACCACAAATGTAGCCATCATCTGTCCCAGTTACATCATTATTATAATATCATTGACATAATATCATTTATGCTATGCCTTTTATTCATTCCCTTTTTTTCTTTTATGATTCTACATATAGGTGATATTATGCTATACATGCTTTAAATAACTTGTCTCAAATAAATAAATAAATAAATAAATAAATAAATAAATAAATAACTTGTCTCACATTTCATAATGGGCTCAATGCCCATCCATGATATCACAAATGACAAGATATCCTCCTTTCTCATAGCTAATAAAATTTCTTTGCATATTTGTACCACATCTTCTTAACCTATTTATCCATTGATGGGCACTTAAGTTCTTTCAGTGTCTTGGCTCATGTGAATAGTTGTACAATAAACATGGAAGTGTACATATCTTGGTGTTTTCATTCCTTTGGGTATATACCCAGAAATAGTATTGCTGGATCACGTGGTAGATCGATTTTTAGTTTTTTGAGGAATCTCCAGATTGTTTCCAATAATTGTTGGGCCAATTTACATTTCCAGTAGCAGTGTATAAGGGTTCCCTTTTTACCACATTTGTCAGCACCTGTTGCCTCTTGTTTTCTTGATGATAACTATTCTTTTTAAATATATATATATATTTTTTTTTTTTTGAGAGAGAGAGAGAGAGAAAATGTGAGCAGGTGGGAGAATCAGAGGGAAAGGGTGAAAGAGAACGTTATACAGGCTCCATGCCCAGCACAGAGCCGGATGCAGGGCTTGATCTCATGACCCGGAGATCATGATCTGAGCCAAAACCAAGAGTCAGATGCTTAACTAACTGAGCCACTCAGGTGCCCTATAATGATAACTATTCTAACAGGTGTGAGGTGACATTTCATTCTGCTTTCAATTTGTGTTTCCCAAATAATTTGTGATGTTGGGCATTTTTTTATTTGCCTATTGGCCATTTTGATGTCATATTTGGAAAAAATGTCTAGTTAGATTTTTTGGCCCATTTTTAAATTGGACTGTTCATCTTTTTGTTATAAAGTTGTAAGAGTTCTTTATATATTTTGGGTATTAACTCCTTATCTGTTATATATTTTACAAATTTCTCTTCCATCCTATAGGTCATCTTTTTATTTATTTAGTGGTTTCTTTTGCTGTGTAGAAGCCTTTGAGTTTAATGCAGTCTCATTTGATGATTTTTTTTTGCTTTTGTTCCCCATGCTTTTGGTATCATTTTCTAAAAATTGCCATCTAAATCAATGTCAAGGAGCTTTTTTTTTTAATTTTTTTATTTATTTATGATAGTCACAGAGAGAGAGAGAGAGAGGCAGAGACATAGGCAAAGGGAGATGCAGGCTCCATGCACCGGGGCCCGACGTGGGACTCGATCCCGGGTCTCCAGGATCGCACCCTGGGCCAAAGGCAGGCACTAAACCGCTGCGCCACCCAGGGATCCCCAATGTCAAGGAGCTTTTATCCTATATTTACTTGTATGAATTTTATGAGATTAGGTCTTGTGTTTAAATTTTTGATACATTTTCAGTAAACTCTTTGGTGTGAGATAGGGGTCCAACTTCATTGTTCTTCATGTATATCTCCAATTTTCCCAGCACCATTTTTTGATGAGACATCATTTTTTATTTCCTCATTAGGTTTTCTTGACTTTCTTGTCAAATAATAGCTGACCCTATATTCTGGGTTCTTTTCTGTTCCATGTTTTATGTGTCTATTTTTATGCCAGTACCATATTGTTTTCATTACTATGGCTTTGTCATATAGTTTGTAATCAGGAAGCATGGTTTCCTAGTTTGGGTTTTTGTTTTCCCTTCCTCAAGATTGCTTTGGTTGTTTGGGGACTTTTGTGGTGCCACACAAATTTTAAGATTGTTTCTTCTATTTCTGCAAAGAATGACCATTTGAGCAATATTAATTTGAACAATAATTCTTTGAACACTTAATATTGAGCAATGTTTATTCTTCTAATCCATAAATACAGATGCATTTTTTAGTCTTCACAAATTTTTCACAAAATCTTATAGGTTTAAATTATGCAGTTCTTCATAAAGACTCCTAACTCTGGGAAACGAACTAGGGGTGGTGGAAGGGGAGGAGGGCAGGGGGCTGGGGGGGAATGGGTGACGGGCACTGAGGGGGACACTTGACGGGATGAGCACTGGGTGTTTTTCTGTATGTTGGTAAATTGAACACCAATAAAAATTAATTTATTAAATAAATAAATAAATAAATTTTTTTAAAAAAAGGTGAATGTAAACTAGAAAAGTGGAAAGAAATATCTAAGAGGCATTCAAAGCACAGAAAAGTGCTTTGTCTTATTTTGTTTTGAATTTGCTTCAACAGGTTCAGATGAATCCTAGTCCAGGATAATGATAATAGTCAGGAAACTTCTGGGAAAAGGCAGGCAGGACACTTCTGCATTCTCTTAGGGTACCACACCTTAGCTTTCCAGGCAGCGTGCCAGCAGGTGCGATAGGAGCTCGGGTGCTCCCCTTACTGTGGTCCTTGTGCCCTTGTGGGGGTGGGGTGGGGGGCAGACGCAGCACCCCTGGATAGAGCTCCTGCACCAGAGAGCCAGGGTGCCCTAAATGCGGGTGGCTCCCCTCCCGCGGAGGAATCTCAGCCCTAGACTGGCTGCTGGAGACAGAGGAAGCCTGTGTTCCCGGCCAAGCCTGCTGGGCTAGAGGTTTGAGTGGAGAGAATGGGAGGGAGCAGGTTCTGGATTACACGCCATGGACTTTGCCAAGCTTGCTAAGATTTAGTGGATTTATCTTGAATAAATTCATCTTCATTTGCTGAAAAATAAATAAATAAATAAATAAATAAATAAATAAATAAATAAAGCAGTTCTTTTACTTCATTGGTTAAATTTATTCTTAAGTAAAAAAATATTCTTAAGTATTATTTCTGGTGGTATTGTGAAGGGGATAGTTTTTATTTCTTCTTCAGATTTTCATCATTAGTGGAAAGGGTTGCAACTGAATTATGTGTGTTGATTTTGTATCCTGCAACTTTACTGAAATTGTTGATTAATTCCAACTGTGTTTTGATTGAGTTTGCGGGATTTTCTACAGATAAAATCATCTTATCAGCAAATAACAACAACTTTATTTCTTCCTTTCCAATTGGTTGCCTCTTATTTCTTTCTCTAATTGCTCTCTAGGAATTCCATTACTATATTGAATATGAATGGTGACAGAGCACTTTGTCTTTTTTCCTGATATTAGAGGAAAAGTTTTTAATTATTCTCCAGTAAGTATATAATATTGCTGTGGTTTTGTTGTGTATGATTTCTATTATGTTGAGTTTTGTTCCTTCTATACCTATTCTGTTAAGGTTTTTTAATCAGGAAGAGATATTTTGTCAAATGCTTTTTCTGCATCTATTAATATGATTGTGTGATTTATATCCTTCACTTTATTGATGCAATGTATTACATTTATTGATTTTTTAATATTTTATTTATTTATTCATGAGAGACACAGAGAGAGAGAGAGAGAGAGAAAGAGAGAGAGGCAGAGACAAAGGCAGAGGGAGAAGCAGACTCCATGTAGGGAGCCCAACGTCGGACTCGATCCCAAGTCCCCAGGATCACACCCTGGGCTGAAGGCAGTGCTAAACCGCTGAGCCACCCACGCTGCCCACATTTATTGATTTGAATATGTTGAAATATCCATGTATCCCAGGAATAAATCCCACTTGGTCATGATGTATAATATCTTTAATATGTTCTTGAATCGGTTTGCTAATAGTTTGCTGAGATTTTTTACATATAATTTACATGATATTTATATAGATTTTACCTATATATTAACATGATATATTTATCATTGATATTGGTTTATAATTTTCTTGTGATCTCCTTATCTGGTTTGGTATAAGAGTAATGCTATCCTTATAGAATGAGTTTGGAAGTGTTCCATTTTCCTCAATATTTTGGAAGAGTTTAAAGAAGATTGGTGTTAATTCTTCTTTAAATGTTTGGTACAACTTAAGAGTAAAGACATGTGATCCTGGAATTTTCTGTGTTGGGAGATTTTTGATTGCTGATTCAATCTCTTGATTATTATTGGTCTGTTCATATTTCCTATTTCTTCTTGATTCAGTTTTGGTAGGTTGTGTATTCCTAGAATTGTATCCAGTTCTGCTAGATTCTATAATTTGTTGACATATAGTTATTCATAGTAGTCTCTCATGATCCTATGTATTTCTGTAGGATTTGTTGTCATTTCTCTTTTTTCATTTCTAATTTTATTAATCTAAATCCTCTTTTTTAAGCCTAGATAAACGTTTGTCAATTTTATTTATCTTTTTGAGGAATAAGCTCTTAGTTTCATTGATTCCTTCTATTTTTCCCTGATCTCTTAATTTATTTTTACTCTGATCTCTATTATTCCTCTCCTTCTGTTTACTTTGGAGTTAACTTGTTCTTCTTTTTCTAGTTCCTTTAGGAATAGAGCTAGGTTGTTTATTTGAGGTTTTTTGATATCTTAATACACATGTTTAGTAGTATATACTTTCTCTTAGGACAGCTTTAGCTGTGATCTACTGTATTTCCATTTTTATTTGTTTTGAGATAATTTTTTAGGTCTTGATTTCTTCTTTGACCCACTGGTTGTTCAGAAGTTTGTTGCTTAGTTTCTAATTATTTTAAATCTTCTCACTTTCATCCTATCATTGATTTCTATTTTCATACTCCTGTGGTTAGAAAAAATAGTTGGTATGATTCAATCTTAAATGTACTGAAAACTGTTTATGTACTATCATATGATTTATCCTTAAAATGTATATTCTGATGCTGTTGGGTGGAATTTTCTATATGTATCCATTAAGTCCATTTGTTCTAAAGTATGGTTCAACTCAATATTTTCTTGTTGATTTCCTGTCCGGGTGACCTATCTATTGCTGATAATGGGGTATGAAAATCCTTTATAATATTGTATTTTGTCTATTTCCTCTTAAGATCTGCTAGTATTTGCTTAATATATTTAGGCTCTCTGATGTAGATAGAGTACATATATATTTTTGTTTGTTAAACTTTCTTGATGTGTTGATCCCTGTCATTATACAGTGACCTTCTTTATCTCTTGTTACTGTTTTTGGCATGAAATCTATTTTGTCTGATAGAACTATAGCTATACCTGCTTTCTACTGATTTTCACTTGCTGGAATATCATCTTCCATTCCTTCACTTTGAGCCTATGTGCATCTTTAGCACTGAAATGAGTCGCCTGCAGGCAGCATATAGTTGGGTCTTACTTTTTATATATCCAGCTACTCTGTGCCTTTTGACTGGTGAGTTCAGTCCATTTATATTTAGGATGATTACTGATGTGTAGGATGTGCTACTGCCATTTTATCTTTGGCCTTTTTGCCTACCTTTGTAAATTGGTGGTTTTCCTGGTGATTTGCTTAGTCGTTCATTTTCTTATGTTTCATGCCTCATTCCAAATTTTTCTTTTATGGCTATCATAGTTATATGAAACATTTCATATATAAAACAGTCCCTTTTGTGTTGATAGCAACGTATCATCTTTTACTTGATAAGGTTCCACACTTTTACTCCTCCCTTTTATATTTTTTGATGCCACAAATTAACTTTTTTCCTGTAAATTTGTTAAGTTGTAGTTAGTTATTGAATGCCTTTTCTTTATTATAATTGTTTAACAGACTATTCTAAAATAGAATTATAGTTTTCTGACTTTTGATATCCCCTTTATGAGTTTTGAGTACTTTAAACAGGGGGAGACAGAGAGGGAGGAGGGGCAGGGAGGAGGGGCAGAGAGAGAAGGAGAGTGATAATCTTTTTTTTTTTTTAAGATTTTATTTATTTATTCATGAGAGACACAGAGAGAGAGAGAGAGAGAGAGAGAGAGAGGCAGAGACACAGGCAGAGGGAAAAGCAAGCCCCATGCCGTGGGACTCGATCCCAGAGCTCCAGGATCAGGACCTGGGCTGAATGCGGCGCTAAACCGCTGAGCCACCGGGTGCTGCCCAGAAGAGTGATAATCTTAAGGGGGTTCTATACCCAGCACAGAGCCCAGTGTGCAGCTAAATCTCACAACCCGGGACCATGACCTGAGCCAAAGTCAAGAGTCAGATGCTCAAACAACAGAGCCACCTAGGCATCCCTGTTTTGAATTTTGGCAGCCTCATTAGGTATCTTTGAGAGGATCTTTTTGCGTTGAACTGATAAGGTATTTATTTTATTAGGTTCATGGACTTATATGCCCAATTTTTTTTCTAGGTTTAGGAAGTTTTCAGCTATTGTTCTTTAAATCAATATTCTGTCCTCTTCTTCCTCTCTTTTCTCTCTTGTATAACCATTATTCTTACACTGGCTTTTCTAATGGGGTCTTATAACTCTCATAGGTTTTCCTTGTTCGTTTTTTATCTTAATTCTCTCTCTTCTTCCACATAAATCATTTTTGCATTACTATCATTTATTCTGTCTTATATCTGTTATATTTTCAATTATTTTTAATGAATTCTTTATTTCATTTATTGAGTACTTCGGCTCTAGAATTTGTTCTTTTTATAATTTTGATCTCTTTGGTAAAGCACTTCTCTACTCATTAATTTTATCCCTGACTTCATTGAATTACCTTCTGGGTTTTCTTATAGCACCTTGAATTTTTTTATAACAGCTATTTTGAATTCTCTATTAATTAGATCATAATATTCTGTGTCTTTGAGATCTGTTACTGGAGATTTGCTATATTATTTTTGTGATATTGTAATTACCCTGATTTTTTATAGCATTTAATGAAATGTGCTTCTGTCACCTTTTTTGAAGCTGTGAACACTATTCTTGTTGGGGTAAGATTCATTTACTTTGATTCTAAGAGTTCAATAGGTTGATAATTAGAAAAATTCTGTTTTCCAGACGATGCTACTATAGAACAGGTTTTGGTTTGTTTTGCCAGAGTTGACTTACTGCTAAAATTGGGAGCATGTGTGTTGGTGTATTAAAAAAAAAGACAAAAACACAGAAATCCATTGCATTTCTATACAGTAATTATGAAGAAGCAGAAAGAGAAATTAATAAAACAGTCCCATTTACAACTGTGACAAATAGAATAAAATATCTAGGAATAAACTTAACCAGGGAGGTGAGAGACCTGTACTCTAAAATATACCTGAACTATAAAACATTGTGACATCTTGTTTTTTTTTTTTAATTTTTTTAAAATTTTTTTTATTTATTTATGATAGTCATAGAGAGAGAGAGAGAGGCAGAGACACAGGCAGAGGGAGAAGCAGGCTCCATGCACCAGGAGCCCGATGTGGGATTCGATCCCGGGTCTCCAGGATCGCGCCCTGGGCCAAAGGCAGGCGCCAAACCGCTGCGCCACCCAGGGATCCCTTTTTTTTTTTAATTTTTATTTATTTATGATAGTCAGAGAGAGAGAGAGAGAGGCAGAGACACAGGCAGAGGGAGAAGGCAGGCTCCATGCACCGGGAACCTGATGTGGGATTCGATCCAGGGTCTCCAGGATCGCGCCCTGGGCCAAAGGCAGGCGCCAAACCGCTGCGCCACCCAGGGATCCCCTTAATTGTTTTTCAAACAAATGCAAAGATACACCATGCTCAAAGATTGGAATAATTAATATTGTTAAAATATATACACAACCCAAAACAAAATGTGGATTAAATACTGTCTTTTTTTTTAATTTTTATTTATTTATGATAGTCACAGAGAGAGAGAGGCAGAGACACAGGCAGAGGAAGAAGCAGGCTCCATGCATCGGGGGCCCGACGTGGGACTCGATCCTGGGTCTCCAGGATTGCGCCCTGGGCTAAAGGCAGGCGCTAAACCGCTGCGCCACCCAGGGATCCCGATTAAGTACTATCTTTATCAAAATACTAACAGCATTTTTCACCGAACTAGTACAAATAATACTAATGTTGTATGGAACTATAATAGACCCCAAATAACCAAAGCAATCTTGAGAAAGAATAGATTAAGATCTCACAATCTCAGATATCAAGATTTATTCCAAAGCTGTAGTAATCATAATATATGGTACTGATGCAAAAATAGACCTATAAATCAGTGTAGCAGAATAGAGCACCCAGAAATAAGCCTATGATTATATAGTCCATTATTCTACCACAAAGGAAGCAAGAATATACAGTGGGGGAAAAGGCAGTCTCTTCAATAAATAATGTTGGGAAAATTAGACATCTACATGCAAAAGAATGAAATTAGACTGCTTTCTTATACCATACACAAAAATAAACTCGAAATGGATTAAAAACTTTTTTTAATTAATTTTTATTGGTGTTCAATTTACCAACATACAGAAAAACACCCAGTGCTCATCCCGTCAAGTGTCCACCTCAGTGCCCGTCACCCATTCCCCTCCAACACCCGTCCTCCTCCCCTTCCACCACCCCTAGTTCGTTTCCCCGAGTTAGGAGTCTTTATGTTCTGTCTCCCTTCCTGATATTTCCCAATATTTCTTTTCCCTTCCTTTATATTCCCTTTCACTATTATTTATATTCCCCAAATGAATGAGAACATACACTGTTTGTCCTTCTCCGATTGACTTAGTTCACTCAGCATAATACCCTCCAGTTCCATCCACGTTGAAGCAAATGGTGGGTATTTGTCGTTTCTAATGGCTGAGTAATATTCCATTGTATACATAAACCACATCTTCTTTATCCATTCATCTTTCGATGGACACCGAGGCTCCTTCCACAGTTTGGCTATTGTGGCCATTGCTGATAGAAACATCGGGGTGCAGGTGTCCCGACGTTTCATTGCATCTGAATCTTTGGGGTAAATCCCCAACAGTGCAATTGCTGGGTCGTAGGGCAGGTCTATTTTTAACTCTTTGAGGAACCTCCACACAGTTTTCCAGAGTGGCTGCACCAGTTCACATTCCCACCAACAGTGTAAGAGGGTTCCCTTTTCTCCGCATCCTCTCCAACATTTGTTGTTTCCTGCCTTGTTAATTTTCCCCATTCTCACTGGTGTGAGGTGGTATCTCATTGTGGTTTTGATTTGTATTTCCCTGATGGCAAGTGATGCAGAGCATTTTCTCATGTGCATGTTGGCCATGTCCATGTCTTCCTCTGTGAGATTTCTCTTCTTGTCTTTTGCCCATTTCATGATTGGATTGTTTGTTTCTTTGGTGTTGAGTTTAATAAGTTCTTTATAGATATTGGAAACTAGCCCTTTATCTGATATGTCATTTGCAAATATCTTCTCCCATTCTGTAGGTTGTCTTTGAGTTTTGTTGACTGTATCCTTTGCTGTGCAAAAGCTTCTTATCTTGATGAAGTCCCAATAGTTCATTTTTGCTTTTGTTTCTTTTGCCTTTGTGGATGTATCTTGCAAGAAGTTACTGTGGCCGAGTTCAAAAAGGGTGTTGCCTGTGTTCTCTTCTATGATTTTGATGGACTCTTGTCTCACATTTAGATCTCTCATCCATTTTGAGTTTATCTTTGTGTATGGTGAAAGAGAGTGGTCCAGTTTCATTCTTCTGCATGTGGATGTCCAATTTTCCCAGCACCACTTATTGAAGAGACTGTCTTTCTTCCAATGGATAGTCTTTCCTCCTTTATCGAATATTAGATGACCATACATTTCAGGGTCCACTTCTGGGTTCTCTATTCTGTTCCATTGATCTATGTGTCTGTTTTTGTGCCAGTACCACACTGTCTTGATGACCACAGCTTTGTAGTACAACCTGAAATCTGGCATTGTGATGCCCCCAGCTATGGTTTTCTTTCTTAAAATTCCCCTGGCTATTCGGGGTCTTTTCTGATTCCACACAAATCTTAAAATAATTTGTTCTAACTCTCTGAAGAAAGTCCATGGTATTTTGATAGGGAGTGCATTAAACGTGTAAATTGCCCTGGGTAACATTGACATTTTTACAATATTAATTCTGTCAATCCATGAGCATGGAATATTTTTCCATCTCTTTGTGTCTTCCTCAATTTCTTTCAGAAGTGTTCTATAGTTTTTAGGGTATAGATCTTTTACCTCTTTGGTTAGGTTTATTCCTAGGTGTCTTATGCTTTTGGGTGCAATTGTAAATGGGATTGACTCCTTAATTTCTCTTTCTTCAGTCTCATTGTTAGTGTATAGAAATGCCATTGATTTCTGGGCATTGATTTTGTATCCTGCCACGCTACCAAATTGCTGTATGAGTTCTAGCAATCTTGGGGTGGAGGCTTTTGGGTTTTCTATGTAGAGTATCATGTCATCGGCGAAGAGGGAGAGTTTGACTTCTTCTTTGCCAATTTGAATGCCTTTAATGTCTTTTTGTTGTCTGATTGCTGAGGCAAGGACTTCCAGAACTATGTTGAACAGCAGTGGTGAGAGTGGACATCCCTGTCTTGTTCCTGATCTTAGGGGAAAGGCTCCCAGTGCTTCCCCATTGAGAATGATATTTGCTGTGGGCTTTTCGTAAATGGCTTTTAAGATGTCGAGGAAAGATCCCTCTATCCCAACACTCTGAAGGGTTTTGATCAGGAATGGATGCTGTATTTTGTCAAATGCTTTCTCTGCATCTAATGAGAGGATCATATGGTTCTTGCTTTTTCTCTTGCTGATATGATGAATCACATTGATGGTTTTACGAGTGTTGAACCAGCCTTGTGTCCCGGGGATAAATCCTACTTGGTCATGGTGAATAATTTTCTTAATGTGTTGTTGGATCCTATTGGCTAGTATCTTGTTGAGAATTTTTGCATCCATGTTCATCAGGGATATTGGTCTATAATTCTCCTTTTTGGTGGGGTCTTTGTCTGGTTTTGGAATTAAGGTGATGCTGGCCTCATAGAACGAATTTGGAAGTACTCCATCTCTTTCTATCTTTCCAAACAGCTTTAGTAGAATAGGTATGGTTTCTTCTTTAAATGTTTGATAGAATTCCCCTGGGAAGCCATCTGGCCCTGGACTCTTGTGTCTTGGGAGGTTTTTGATGACTGCTTCAATTTCCTTCCTGGTTATTGGCCTGTTCAGGTTTTCTATTTCTTCCTGCTCCAGTTTTGGTAGTTTGTGGCTTTCCAGGAATGCGTCCATTTCTTCTAGATTTCCTAATTTATTGGCGTACAGCTGTTCATAATATGTTTTTAAAATCGTTTGTATTTCCTTGGTGTTGGTAGTGATCTCTCCTTTCTCATTCATGATTTTATTAATTTGAGTCTTCTCTCTCTTCTTTTTAATAAGGTTGGCTAATGGTTTATCTATATTATTAATTCTTTCAAAGAACCAACTCCTGGTTCTGTTGATCTGTTCCACAGTTCCATTGGTCTCGATATCATTGAGTTCTGCTCGAATTTTAATTAACTGTCTTCTTCTGCTGGGGGTGGGGTCTATTTGTTGCTTTTTCTCTAGTTCCTTTATGTGTAAGGTGAGCTTTTGAATTTGAGTTCTTTCCAGTTTTTGAATGGATGCTTGTATTGCGATGTATTTCCCCCTCAGGACTGCTTTTGCTGCATCCCAAAGATTTTGAACGGTTGTATCTTTATTCTCATTAGTTTCCATGAATCTTCTCAATTCTTCCTTAATTTCCTGGTTGACCTTTTCATCTTTTAGCAGGATGGTCCTTAACCTCCACGTGTTTGTGGTCCTTCCAAACTTCTTGTTGTGATTAAGTTCTAAGTTCAAGGCATTATGGTCTGAGAATATACAGGGACTATCCCGATCTTTTGGTATCGGTTCAGACCAGATTTGTGACCCAGTACGTGGTCTATTCTGGAGAAAGTTCCATGTGCACTTGAGAAGAATGTGTATTCAGTTGAGTTTGGATGTAAAGTTCTGTAGATATCTGTGAAATCCATCTGATCCAGTGTATCATTTAAAGCTCTCGTTTCTTTGGAGATGTTGTGCTTAGAAGACCTATCTAGTATAGAGAGAGCTAGATTGAAGTCACCAAGTATAAGTGTATTATTATCAAAGTATTTCTTCAGTTTGGTTATTAATTGGTTTAAATATTTGGCAGCTCCTACATTCGGGGCATATATATTGAGCATTGTTAAGTCCTCTTGTTGGGTAGATCCTTTGAGTATGAGATAGTGTCCCTCTTCATCTCTCATTATAGTCTTTGGGGTAAATTTTAATTTATCTGATATAAGGATGGCAACCCCTGCTTTCTTTTGAGGACCATTTGAATGGTAAATGGTTCTCCAACCTTTTATTTTCAGGTTGTAGGTGTCCTTCTGTCTAAAATGAGTCTCTTGTAGACAGCAAATAGATGGGTCCTGCTTTTTTATCCAGTCTGAAACCCTGCGCCTTTTGATGGGGTCATTAAGCCCGTTCACGTTCAGAGTTACTATTGAGAGATATGAGTTTAGTGTCATCATATCTATTCAGTCCTTGTTTTTGTGGATTGTTCCACTGAACTTCTTCTTAAAGGGGAATTTTAAGAGTCCCCCTTAAAATTTCTTGCAGAGCTGGTTTGGAGGTTACATATTCTTTCAGTTCCTGCCTGTCTTGGAAGCTCTTTATCTCTCCTTCCATTTTGAATGAAAGCCTTGCTGGATAAAGTATTCTTGGTTGCATGTTCTTCTCATTTAGGACCCTGAATATATCCTGCCAGCCCTTTCTGGTCTGCCAAGTCTCTGTGGAGAGGTCTGCTGTTACCCTAATATTCCTCCCCATAAAAGTCAGGGACTTTTTTTCTCTTGCTGCTTTAAGGATCTTCTCCTTATCTTTGGAATTTGCAAGCTTCACTATTAAATGTCGAGGTGTTGAACGGTTTTTGTTGATTTTAGGGGCGGATCTCTCTATTTCCTGATCTGAATGCCTGTTTCCCTTCCCAGATTCGGAAAGTTTTCAGCTAGGATTTGTTCAAATACATATTCTGGCCCTATGTCCCTTTCGGCGCCCTCAGGAACCCCAATTAAACGTAGGTTTTTCTTCCTCAGGCTGTCATTTATTTCCCTTAATCTATCCTCATGGTCTTTTAATTGCCTGTCTCTTTTTTCCTCAGTTTCCCTCTTTGCCATCAACTTGTCTTCTATGTCACTCACTCGTTCTTCCACCTCGTTAAGCCTCGTCGTTAGGACTTCTAGCTTGGATTGCATCTCATTTAATTGATTTTTAATTTCTGCCTGATTGGATCTAAATTCTGCAGTCATGAAGTCTCTTGAGTCCTTTATGGTTTTTTCTAGAGCCACCAGTAGCTGTATAATAGTGCTTCTGAATTGGCTTTCTGACATTGAATTGTAATCCAGATTTTGTAACTCTGTGGGAGAGAGGGCTGTTTCTGATTCTTTTTTTTTGAGGTGAGGTTTTCCTTCTAGTCATTTTGCTCAGTGCAGAGTGGCCAAAAACAAGTTGTATTGGGAAAAGAAAAAAAAGAGAGAGAAGGAAAGAAAAGAGAAAAAGAAAAAAGAGAAAGAAGAAAAAAAGGGGGAAAAAGAGAAGAAAAAGAGAAAGAAAAAGAAAGGAGAAAAAAGAAAAAAAGGGGGAGTGGCGTGGGGGAAGCAATCAGAAATCAAGAAGAAGGAAAGAAAAAAAAGCACAAAACAAAACAAAAACAAAAACAAAAAAACAAAAAAAACCACGGGGGAGTATCTTCCGATTCTGTGTACTTTAAGTCCCTTGACTTCCCCTGGAACTGCTCCGTGTCGCTGGTCTTCTGGGGGAGGGGCCTGCTGTGCTGATTCTCAGGTGTTAGCACTTGGGGGAGCTGCTCTGCCCCTGCCTGGTGCAGGGCTCAGTGGGGGGTGTTCACCCCGTGACGCCCCAGGAGGAAGCCACAGTGGCGGGGGCAGCTCTGGGACCCTGGGGTCAGCTCCCGCAGTAGCTCCGGGGCTCCCCGTCTGCAGGGCCTGGGGGCTCCCGGGCGGGGCCGCTGATCTGCTCAGTTCCAGGCAGGAGCCTCCTTGGTGTCCTGCGCCCTCCCGGCCTCTGCCTGTCCCGGGGGAGGCCGGGTCCTGGGCTGTGTCCCGGCGCCCTGTGCTCCGGGGCCTGCGCTGTTGGATTCGCGCTCCCGCACCGCAGCCCCCTCCGCAGAGCCGCCGCCCGAGCCCCTCCGAGCTGTTCCCGGAGCCCCGCAGCCCCCTCTGCGGAGCCGCCCCCGAGCCCCTCCGAGCTGCTCCGGGTCCCGCCGAGCGCTGCAGCCCTTAGGGAGCTCGGCGCATCTCCCCGGGGCGCGGTTCCTGTGTTACTGCCCCAGGGAGCCCGAGGGCATCCCCGCCCTCCTGGGTCCTGCTCTAACTCCCTGCGGGCCCCTTTCCCCCGGGAAGGTCGGTGCAGCTCCTGCTCCTCCGGGACGGGGCTCTCCTGTCCTGGGGACACTCGCCCCGGCCTCAGCCCGGCTCCTCGCGGGGCCCCTCCCCCTTGGAGGCCTTTTGTGTCTTTATTTCTTTTTCCCCGTCTTCCTACCTTGATAGAAGCGCGAACTCTTCTCACTGTAGCGTTCCAGCTGGTCTCTCTTTAAATCTCAGGCCAAATTCGTAGATTTTCAGGATGATTGGAAGGTTTTCTAGGTAATTTGTTGGGGACAGGTGATTTGGAGACCCTGCTCTTCCGGCATCTTGCCCCTCCCCCTGAAATGGATTAAAAACTTAAATGTGAGACCTGAAACCATAAAACTCCTAGAAGAAAAGATAATAATCTCTTTAACTTTGGCCCTTGCAACATCTTACCAGATAGGTCTCCTTATACAGGGGAAGCAAAAGAAAAAATTAACTCTTGGAATTACACCAAAATAAAAAGCTTTTACACAGCAAAGAAACATTAATCAAATGAGAAGGCAGCCTACTTAATGGGAAAAGATATTTGCAAATGATAAATCCAACAAAGGGTAAATACTCAATATATATTAAAAAAAAAAAAAAAACTTCTAGAACTCAACACCAAAACCAAAAAACCACCAACCTGATTTTAAAATTGGAAGAGGATCTAAATAGGCCAAAGAAGACATAGAGATGGCCAACAGACACTTGAAAAGATGATCAACATCACTAATCATAAGGTAAATGCAAATCAAAACCATAAGGAGATATCACCTTACACCTGTCCGAATAGCCAGAATCAAGACAAGAAATAGTAAGTGTTGGTGAGGATGCAGGAAGAAAGGAACCATTGTGCACTGTTGGTGGTAATGTAAATTGGTGCAGCCACTTTGAAAAACAGTATGGAGGGCAGCCCCGGTGGCGCAGCGGTTTAGCGCTGCCTGCAGCCTGGGGTGTGATCCTGGAGATTTGGGATCGAGTCCCACGTCAGGCTTCCTGCATGGAGCCAGCTTCTCCCTCTGCCTGTGTCTCTGCCTCCATCCGTCTCTCTCTGCGTGTGTCTCTATGAATAAATAAACAAACAAAAAAAAAAAAGAAAAAGAAAAGAAAAACAGTATGGAGGTTTCTTAAAACTTAAAAATAGAGGGATGTCTGGGTGGCTCAGTGGTTGAGTATCTGCCTTTGGCTCAGGGCATGATCCCAGGGTCCTAGATCGAGTCCCACAACAGGCTCCCCAGAGGGAGCCTGCTTCTCCCTTTGCTTATGTCTCTGCCTCTTTCTCTGTGTCTCTCATAAATAAATCTTTAAAAGAAAATTAAGGGACGCCTGGTGGCTCAGCCACAGCAGTTGAGCATCTGCCTTTGACTCAGGGTGTGATCCAGAGTCCTGGGATCAAGTCCCACATCGGGCTTTCTACATGGAGCCTGCTTCTCCCTCTGCCTGTGTCTCTGCCTCTCTCTGTGTGTGTCTCTCATGAATAAATAAATACATAATCTTAAAAGAAAATTAAAAATAGAAATGCCATATGACTCAATACTTCCAATGCTGGGTATTTAACCGAAGAAAATTAAAACACTAATTCAAAAAGATAATATGCATCCCTATGCTTATTCCAGCACTATTTATAGTAGCCAAGATATGGAAGTGACCTAAGTGTCCATCACAGATGAATTGATAAAGTAGAATATATATTGATATACAGAGGAATGTTACTTGGCCATGAAAAAGAATGAGATCTTGCCATTTATGACAATATGAATGGACCTAGAGGGAATTATACTAATAAGTTGGACAGAGAAAAATTAATATCATATGATTTCATTTATATATATATATATATAGAATCAGAAAAACAAAACAAACAAATGAACAAATAAAAAGCAGAAACAGTCCCATAAATACAGAAAATAATCTGATGGTTGCTGTGGGAAATGGGGCACAATGGGTAAAGGGGAAAGGAAGATACAAGCTTGCAGGTATGGAATGAATGTCATGGGGGTAAAAGGTACAGCATAGGAAATATAGTCAATAGTATTGTAACAACTTTGTATGGTGAGAATGGTAACTACACTTGTGATGAGTGTAGTCTAATATGTACACCTGTCAAATCACTCTGTTGTACACCTGAAACTCGTGTAGCACTGTCAACTATACTTCTATAAAAAAAATCTAGATATAAAGAAATTCTACCAGCTCAGTAGCTCTCTATTATTTAGGCAGC
Organism: Vulpes vulpes; assembly: GCF_048418805.1. Classification (NCBI taxonomy): domain Eukaryota; kingdom Metazoa; phylum Chordata; class Mammalia; order Carnivora; family Canidae; genus Vulpes; species Vulpes vulpes. Next base: position 31,162,588 of record NC_132785.1, on the reverse strand, counting down.
AGAGTTATAATATGTGAACCACAAACAGAAGTGAGACATAAAAGAACTTTCCATGGAGGGGCTTGGGGGGAACCTGTAACAGTGAGATGGAGATGTGGGCTTAGCACCTGGGGCTTTGAGCATGCCCAAGGCCTTTGGATCTTTGAATTGTCAATACCAGAGTTTCATTGGAAGACTTCTTGTTGATCTTGCAACAGATGGCAGAAGACCCATTCCTTCAGTTCCCTTTGTTTTTGCCTTTTCCCTCTCTCTTTCCCCTCCCCTGAATTATACAGGTTTCCCCTCAGAAAGAGAACAGGTCCTTTCCAGCTGCAGCCCTTGTGGCTTGGTAGACTTTCACTCCCCACTTTTACTGTCCAGTTCCTTTTTAAAAGCTGTTGCCACTGCTGCTACCACCATAGTTTCCATGGTTCTGTAGCCTATTCTGAGGTCCTATTTGTATGGTTTCTGATGCACAGATGGATGGCCTCTCAGGCGTCCTGGTGTGCTGTACAGAAGTACTTTTGTTCAATTATGGAGGTCCAATTAGCTGTAAATCAAACAGTAAAGAAATTAGGAACCTCTCATGCCACCATGATGCTGACATTACCAACAGTCTGTGTTAAAGTCTATTTTGTCTACCAGAAGTATAGCAGCAACCCTAGCTTTCTCTTGGATTCCATTTGCATGGAATATCTTTTTCTACCTCTTACTTTCTGTGTGCATCCTTACATCTGAAGTGAGTCTCTAGTAGGCAGCTTATAGATTTATTTATTTATTTATTTATTTATTTATTTTAAGAAATTTATTTATTAATAGACACGGCGGGGGGGGCAGAGACACAGACAGAGGGAGAAACAGGCCCCATGCAGGGAGCCCGACATGGGACTCGATCCCGGGTCTCCAGGATCATGCCCTAGGCCAAAGGCGGCACTAAACCGCTGAGCCATCCGGGGATGCCCCTAGATTTTTAAAATTCATTCAGCCACACTGTGTCTTTTGATTGGAGAATTTAGGCCCTTTCTGCTTAAATAAATTATTATTTTCTTTTTTATTGAAGCATAGCGGACATACAATATTAGTTTCAGTTGTACAATATAGTGTTTCAACATTTATATACATTACAAAGTTATAAATCTAGCTACCAACTCTCACCATACAAAGTTGTTAATAATGTTAATAATAACTATCTTCCCTGTATTGTACATTGTATTTCTGAATCTTATTTTATAACTGAACGTTTATACCTTTTAATCTCCTATTTTATACACCACCACCACCACCACCACCTTCCTTCTAGTAACCACCAGATTGTTCTCTGTATCTATATCTGTTTCTGCTTTGTTTAATTTTTTAGATTCCAGGTATGAGTGAAATCATGTACTATTTGTCTTTCTCTGATTTATTTCACTTAACATAATGCCTCTAGTTCCATCCATGGTGTTACAAATGGCAAGATCTCAGTTTTATGGCTAATATTCCATTGTGTATATATATGCCACATCTTTTTTATCCATTCATCTATTGGTAAGCACTTAGGTTTCTTATATATCTCGGCTTTGTAAATGCTTCAGTGAATATAGGTGTGCATATATGCTTCTGTGTTTTTGTTTTTGTTTTACATATATATTTTTGAACTAGTGTTTTTATTTTCTTTGGATAGATAGCAGAAGTAGAATTACTGGATTGTATGGTAGTTCTGTTTTTTTAATTTTTTTTTTTTAAGTAGGCTCCATGCTGGGCAAGATGGGGCTTGAACTCATAACCTTGAAATCAAGACTTGAGCTGAGATCAAAAGTTGGGTGTTTGACTGAGCCACCCAAGTACACCTGTTTTTAATTTTTTGAGGAATTTCTATAGTATTTTCCATAGTGGTTACACCAGTTTATATTCCCACCAGCAGCACAGCAGGGTTCCCTTTTCTTCCCATCCTCCCCACTACTTGTTACTTCCTGTATTCATAATTAGTCATTCTAACAGGTATAAGGTGGTATCTCATTTTGGTTTTGATCTGCATTTCCCTAAAGATTAGTGATGGTGATCCTCTTTTCACATATGTGTTGGCCATCCAAAAGGTTCTTTGGATAAATGTCCTTTCAGGACCTCTGCTCATTTTTTAAATCAGATTGTTGTTGACATTAAATTGTGTGAGTTCTATATATATTTTAGATATTAACCCCTTATTAGTTATATAATTTACAAATACTTTATCCCATTCGGTAGGTTAATTTTTGAATCTGTTTTTCTTCACCATGAAAAAGGTTTTTAGTTTGATGTAGCCTCATTTATTTATTTTTGCCTTTGTTACCCTTACCTGAGGAAACAGATCTAAAAAAGTATGAAAGGACTGTGTTTTGTCCCGTTGTATACTTTTGGTTACAGTGTTGTAAGTTAATTGAATATATATGCAGCTTTATTTCTGGGCTATTTTATTCCATTATCCATGTGCCTGTTTTTATGCCAATACTATATGATTTTGATTACTAATGCTTCCAGGTTTGCTCTTTCTCAAAATTGCTTTAGCTATTTGGTATCTTTTGTATTGCCATACACATTTTAGAATTATTTATCCTAATTCTGTAAAAAAAAAAAAAATCCATTTGAGCTTGATAGAGACTTCAATGAATCAGTATACTGCTTTGGGTAGTATGGACATTTTAACAACATTCTTTTTTTCCATGAAAATAATATTAATTTTCCATTTCTGTTGTCTTTAATTTCTTTATCGATGTCATAGTTTTCAGAGCACAGGTCCTTACATGTATTAGGTATTCTTAGATATTTTATTATTTTTGATGCAATTGTTAAGTGTGATGGTTTTCTTAATTTCTTTCTCTGATAGTTTATTATTAGTGCATAGAAATGCAACAGATTTATGTTAATTTTGTATCATACGTATTTACTAAATGCATTATGATATCTTCTATAAATAGTGACAGTTTTACTAATTGTTGATTTGGTTTGATTTGGTTTTGTATTGTTTTTGTTTTTAATTTAAATTTTAGTTAGTGAACATATAGCACAATATTGGTTTCTAGAGCAGAATTTAATTATTCATCACTTACAACATCCAGTGCTCATTACAAGCACCTTCTTTAATACCCATCACCCATCTAGCCCATCCCCTACCCTCCTTCCATCAACCCACATTTTGTTCTCTATGATTGAGTTTTTTGAGGCTTGTTTCCCTCTCTCCTTTTTTCTTTTCCCCCTTCCCTTATGTTCATCTGTTTTCTTTCTTAAATTCCGCATATGAGTGGGATCATATAGTATTTGTCTTTCTCTGTCTTATTTCACTTAGCATATTTCACTACTTCTTTTCAAATTTAGATGCCTTTTATTTCTTGTCTGTTGCTATGGTTAGGACTTCCAAAACTATGTTTGCAAAAAGGGATGAGTGTGCATCTACTTGTTTTATTCCTGATAATAAAGGAAAATCTTTCAGCTTTTCACCATTAAGTATTATGTTACCTGTGTGTGTCACATTTTGCCTTTATTATATTAAAATATGTCCACTCCATACGTATTTTGTTAAGAATTTTTATAGTAAATAGATGTTGAATTTTATCAAATGCTTTTCTACATTTGTTGAGATGATCATATGATTTTTGTCCTTCTCTTAATGTGGTGTGTCATTCATTGATTTGTAGATATTGAACTATCCTTGCATTTCTGGATTAAATCCCATTTGATCATAGGGTATGATCCTTTAAATGTATTGTTCAATTTGGTGTGCTAAAGGATTTGTTGAGGATTTTTGCATCAGTATTTACCAGAGATATTGGCCTGTAATATTCCTTTTTGTAGTGTTACGGTCTGGTTTTTATATTGAAGTACTTCTAGTCTCATGTAACTTTGGAAGTTTTCTTCCTCTTCAATTTTTAAGAATCATATGATAAGGATAGGCTAACTTTTCTTTAAATATTTTATAGAATTCATCTATGAAGCCCTTTGGTGCTGGATTTTGGTTTTGGGGGGAGTTGATTACTGATTTAATTTCATTACTAGTAATTTGCCTGTTCAGAGTTTCTGTTTCTTCTTTATTCAGTCTTGGAGATTTTGAGTTTTAGGAATGTATCCATTTCTTCTAAGCTGCCCATTTTTTGGCATATAATTCTTCATATTAGTCTCTTATTTTATTTTGTATTTCTGGGGTGTCAATTGTCATTTCTTCTCCTTCATTTCTGATGTTATTATTTGAATCCTGTCTCATTTTCTTTATGAATCTGGCTAAAGGTTTATCAATTCTGTCTCTTCAAGGAACCAGCTCATAGTTTCATTGATTTTTTTCTATTGTGTTTTTAGTCTCTATCCATTCTGCTCTTAATTATTTCCCTTCTAACAATGCAGACTATATGCATTCTTCTTTTTCTAGCTCCTTTGGGTATAAATTTAGACTATCTGTTTGATTTTTTTCCCTTTGTTTCTTCAGGTGGGCCTGTATCACTATAAATTTGCCTCTTAGAACTGTTTTTGTTACATTCCTTAGATTTTGGATTGTTATGTTTCCATTTTCATTTGCTTGTAGTATTTTATTTATAGCAGTTTAAATTTCTGGACCCATTGGTTGTTTAGTAGAATGTCATTTAGTCTACATGTGCTTGTGTTCTTTCCATATTTTTTCTTGTAATTGATTTCTAGATGCATACTTTGTAGTTAAAAAAAGATGCCTGGGGATCCCTGGGTGGCGCAGTGATTTGGCGCCTGCCTTTGGCCCAGGGCGCGATCCTGGAGACCCAGGATCGAATCCCACGTCGGGCTCCCGGTGCATGGAGCCTGCTTCTCCCTCTGCCTGTGTCTCTGCCCCTCTCTCTCTCTCTCTGACTATCATAAATAAATTAAAATTTATTTAAAAATTAAAAAAAAAAGATGCCTGGCATGATTTCGAATTTCCAAATTTATTGTGATTTACCTGGTGGCTTAGCATGTGATCTAACCTGAAGAATGTTCCATATATGCTTGAAAAAGAATTGGCATTTTGCTGTTTTGATTCAATTTTCTCTATATATCTATTAAGTTTATCTGGTCTAATGTGTCATTTAAGGTTTATTTTCCTTATTGATTTTTCTGTCAGGATGATATTGATGTCAATGGGGTGTGAAAGTCTTCTACTATTGTATTGCTGTCAATTTTTCCCTTCATATCTGTTATATTTACTTTATGTATTTAGGTGCCCCTATAGTAGGTAAATAGATATTTACAAGTATTATATCCCCTTCTTGGATTGATCTGTTTATCATTATGTCATTACAATCTTTATTTTAAACTCTATTTTGTCTGATTAAGTATTGCTTCCCAGATTTCTTTTTGTTTCTATTTGCATTGAATACCTTTTCCTGTCATTTTATTTTCAGTTTGTGTGTGTATTTAGATATGAAGCGAATGTCTTACAGGCAGCATATATTCAGATATTCCCCTACCATGTTATTTTGATTGGAGCATTTAGTCCATTTACATTTGAAGTAATTATTGATTAGTATGTACTTGTTGCCATTTTGTTTATTATTTTCTGACTTTTTGTATTTCTCTGTTCCTTTATTCATCTCTTGCTCTCTTCCCTTACTGTTTGATGGCTTTCTTTAATATTATCCTTGGAGTCCTTTCTCTTTATTTTTAGGTACTTGGTTTGTGGCTACCATGAGATTCATACATATCATGTACATAGCAGTCTGCTGTGAGTGGATGATTGCTTAAGGTCACATGTGTTCTAAAAGCACTACATTTTTATTTCCCCATCAAGTTTTATGGTTTTGGTATATTATCCCTTATTATTTCATGAATACTTTGACTAAGTATTGCAAGTCTAGATGATTTTACTACTTCTGTCTTTTAACTTTCTCACTAGCTATGCAGATTGTTGATCCACTGCCTTTACCATACATTTACCTTTACCACTGTGATTTTTTCATAATTTTCCAATTTCTTATAATGGCCTTTTCTTTTCCAAATAAAGAATTCCCTTTAACATTTCTCATAAGGCTGGTTTTGTATTGGTGAGCTCTGTTAGCTTTTGCTTGCCTAGGAAACTCCTTATCTCTCCTTCAATTGACTGATAGAATATTATTTGGAAGTTTTTTTCTTTTCACCACAGTGAATATACTGTGCCACTCTCTTCTGGACTATAAAGTTTCTGCTGAAAATCAGCTAATAGTCTTTTGGTTGTTCCTTTGTACATTGTCTTATTTTTCTCTTGCTGCCATTAGGATTCTCTCTTTAACTGCTGACACTTTGATTATAGCATGTCTTGGTCTCTTTGCATTCCTCTTCTTTGGGATTCTCTGTTTAACTGCTGACACTTTGATTATAGCATGTCTTGGTCTCTTTGCATTCCTCTTCTTTGGGATTCTCTGTACTTCCTAGACTTAAATGTCTGTTTTCTTCACCAGGTTAGGAAAGTTTTCAGCCATTTTTTCTTCATATAGCTTCTCTTTCTTTTTCTCTCACTCTTCTCCTTTTGGGACACCTATAATGTGAATGTTAGTACACTTGATATTGTCCTGTAGGTGTTTAAACTATTCTGTTTCTGTTGTTGTTTTTGTTCTTTTTTTCTATTGGCTGTTCTGATTGGGTGATTTCCACTATGCTGTCTTCCTAATCATTGATCCATTATTTTGTACCATCTAATCTGCTGTTGATTCTTTCTAGTGTATTTTTCATTTCCATTATTGTATTCCTCAGCTCCTGTTGGTTCTATTTTATATTTTTTTATCTGTTTGTTGAAGTTCTTACTGTGTTCATCCATTCTTCTCCTGAGTTTTGTAAGCATAATTATGACTATTACTTTGAATTTTTTATCAGGTAGATTGCTTATCTCCATTTCATTTAGTTCTATTTCTGAGATTTTGTCTTGTTCTTTTCTTTGGAACATATTACTCTGTCTCTTTATTTTGCTTAATACCTTTTGTTTCTATGCATTAGGTAGATCATTTATATCTCCTAGTCTTTAAAGGGTGGCTTTATGCCAAAGATAATCTGTGAGACCAAATAGTGCAAACACCCTTGGTCATCTGAGCTCAATGACTCCTGTGTGGACTGCATGCACCCTCTTACTATAGTTTCCTCATGATTAGTGCAAAGTAACTAGTGCCTGGGTCTCTCTGAATTCTAGCCATGATTGCTATGAGTGTTCTGGTGAATACGTGTGGCCCCTGACCTGTCTGACTGAAAGGCCCAGCCATGACTTGTAGGCATGCTAGTGTGTAGGATTGGTTCCCAGTTTGGCTGGCTGTGAGGCCCAGCTGTGACAACTGCAGGCATGCTGGTGGGCAGGACTGACCTGTGGTATGGCTTGCTGCAAGGTCCTGTTGTGACTATTGTAGGAATTCTAGGGTTATGTGGCTGGTCCCTCAGGATAACACAGTGTGGGAGGGGCTCCAGTTCCTGCTGAGGCTATCTGCCAGGTGTGGTGGGGTGGAGGGTCTCTTTTGGGTGGGCACCAGCAGTGGTATGGCAGGGCCCACTTGAGACAGTCTTTGGGCTAAATGGACAATTTAGCAGGGTGAGTTTGCAGGGGAATGCCAAATGAGGTGAATGGTACAAGCACATTAGATGGAGAGTATCTGAAATGGCTTACACCAACATCAGGGCAGCTAGGTAGAGGTGGGGAAGAAATAAAACAAAAAAAGGTGCTCACTAATGCTTCTGTCCCCAGAGAGTAATCTAACAGATATCTCCCCCTCAGGCACATGCCCAAAAATTAGTCAATGAATCATGTGTAACCGAGTCTTTTCATACTGTTGCCTTTGACAGGACTCACAGTGAGTGAGATAGTGTATGTACCCCATAAGAAGAGTGTTTGGGGGGACACCTGGGTGGCTCAGTGGCATGATCCCAGGTCCGGGGATTGAGTCCCACATCAGGATCCCTGCAAGGAGCCTGCTTTTCCCTCTGCCTGTATTTCTGCTTCTCTCTGTGTGTCTCTCATGAATAAAAAAATAAAATCTTTAAAAAAAAAAAAAAAAAGAAGAAGAAGGGTGTCTTGGTTTCCCACAACCCTTCAGCTCTCCTAAACAATAATACCTATTAGTTTTCAAAACTAAATGTTATGACTGCTCCTCTTCCTGGTGCAGGTCCCCTGGGCTGTGGAGCCCAATGTGAGGTTCAGACCCTTGTCCCCAGTAGAAGGTTCTACTATCTCTTTCTCTTGGGTTTTTTATGCCAGAGTGTGGATCCTGACTAAACCACATCTCCATCCCTCATACCCATCTCAATATGTCTTTTTCTTATTGTGTATGATCTGTTAGGATAGTTTTTGATTTATTATTAGAGATAGTTGTTGTATATGTAATTGTGTCCATGGCAGAAGAGAAGCTCAGGATCTCCCTACTCTGTCATCTTGATCCTGCTTCCCAAATTATTTAAAAGTATATGCTAATTGTCATTGTGTTAATTATTTTCCAGCTATTTTATAGTTCCTAGGTTCTTTTTTTCTTGCTCTCCTACTTTGTGATTTCATTATTCTCTTTGGTGGCATGCTTAGAGTCCAGGGTTTTTATCTTCTGTGTATCTACTTTAGGTTCTGGTTTTGTGGTTACCATGTGGATTACATATAACAACTTTAAACACTCTGTTTGAAATTGTTAATTTAGGTTTGAATGCATTCTAAAACTACATTTTTATACTCTTATGTTTATAATTATTATAAATTTTTAAACTATAATTTTTTAAAATTAGTTATTTTATAATTGTTTTTAAAGATTATTTATTTACTTATTCATGAAAGACACACAGAGAGAGGCAGAGACATAGGCAGAGGGAGAAGGAGGCTCCATACAGGGAGTCTGATGTGGGACTCGATCCTGGGCTCTAGGATCAGGCCCTGGGCCAAAGGCAGATGCTCAACCGCTGAGCCACCCAGGCATCCATAGTTGTTTTATCATTTTAGTTATTTTGTTTTGTGTTTTAACCTTCATATTAGCTTTATAAGGGATTAATTCACCACCACCTTTACAACATTAGGCTATTCTAAATTTTACTACTTTTTACCTTTACCAGTGAGATTTTATATTTTCATATGTTTTCCTATTACTAATTGGCACCCTTTCTTTTTGGCCTAAAGAAGTCTCCTTAACATTTCTTATAAGGCTTGTTTAATGGTGATAAATTCTTTTATTTTCTGTTTGTCTGAAAAACTTTTGATCTCTCCTTTAATTTTGAATGATAGTCTTGCTGGGCAGTATATTCTTGTTTGTAAGGTTTTTTTTTTCCGTTTGTTTGTTTGTTTGTTTGTTTGGCATTTTAAATATGTCATGCAACTCCCTTCTGGCCTGAAAATTTTCTTCTGAAAAATTTGTTCATGGTTTTATGGAGATTCTCTTATATGTAACATGTTGTTTTTCCCTTGCTTATTTTATGATTATCTCTTTGTCTTTGGTTTTAGACATTTTAATTATAACATGTCTTGCTGTAGGTCTCTTTGGGTTTATCTTATTTGAAACTCTTTGAACTTCCTGGATATGGATATCTATTTTCTTCCCCAGTATAGGGGAATTTTTAGCAATTACTGCTTCAAATAAGATTCCTGCCCCTTTTTCTCTCTTGGGATCCCCATACTGTGAAGGTTAATGTGCTTTATGTTATCTTAGAAGTCTCTTAAGCTAGGTTCACTTTTCTTTATTCTTTTTTTTTTTTCTTTTTGGTGCTTTGATTGAGTCCAACTGCCCTGTTTTCAAGTTCACAGATACTTTGTTCTGCTTCATTTAGTCAGCTATTGAACCACTCTTGCATTTTTTTCAGATTAGCTTTTTGGTTTTGTTTTGTTTTGTTTTATAAAATGAGATTTACTTTATCTTATTCTGCTGTTACATAGGGCATAACATTTTCACATGGCTTTTTTGGGACTATAGTCAATGATTAGCAATGTACACTAGTGATCCAACTCTACATGACAATCACTAGACAAACTGGACACCCTCTCACATATACACAAATCTGTATGGAAAAGTATTAACATTTTAGACTTGAAATCTGTGTACTTTAATTCCACTTTCTAGGATGGTAAGAAATTACACGCACTGTAATATGCCAAAAGTGATGCTTGCATTCTGGCAGCAACATGCTACTTCTATTACGTAGTAAAGTGAATACCAGAACCACAAAGGCAGGAGACATAAGTGAATTTTTGTTGGGGACATTGTCAACTTAAACAGCAGCAAATGAAGAATGAATTAGGAAACTTCCTATTGTCACAGATACACAAGACCTCCGTCATATACAGTATGTGAGGCATTTCGATTTGTGCCTCCCCCCGCCCCCGCCAAGCACAGAAATGCCAAATGCTTTGCCATTCAATCTAATATTTCTGGATTCCTACCAAAAAGGAATACATTAAAAGCATGGAAAAGTTGCTTACTGAAAGGAAACCCCCAAAGAAGAGTAAAGGAGGGAATGTAGAAATTAAGAAGTTATGTAGAACACTTTTTAAATTATAATGAACTACATTTTCATATCTTCACAGTAATACAAAACACAGTCACTTTGCAGAACTGGTTCAGGTTACTTAAATACCAGATACATTTTTTGTTCTCTATGTAAGTGTTTGGGAGTTACTTATGTTGATATGAAATGAAGCTATTAATGCTTTCCTACAACAATAACTGCACACCAGGAAGACCAAAACAAACACAAATCAAGGAATGGAATTTTCCCAAAGCTGCAGTGTGAAAAGACTATAAACAGTTGGTTCCATACACATGAATGGGTTTCTTTGCTATAGGAAATCCAAGCGAGTAATGGAGATAAGTAAAAAGGTTTCTTGAGAGGAAGAAGGATGAGACTCTGTATGTATATAGTTTTCTGCCTCTTCTGATACATCACATTCTTCTCCTGCACTGATGTCCATGATATTAGATGCTATTTTGCAAATAAACAACTGCATGATGAGGGTGTTGTCTTTGTATGAGTCTTTGTTCAGTGGATCAAGTTCTGTAATAGCCTCATGAAAAGCTGTCTTAGCTAGTGTGCAGGTAAGCTCTGGGTTATTAAGGATCTCATAGTAAAATACAGAGAAGTTAACAGTCAGCCCCAGGCAGATTGGGTGTATGGGTTGTATCTCTTTCTTGCTTATATCAAAAGCCTCTTGCAAGCTCCTTGGGAATTATGTCTTTTGTTTTTGATCACCACCACATGCAACTTCAGCAAGGTACTGGAGGTAATCCATTTCATATATTCTCTGGTTTAGTTGCATTGGCTATTAAATATTTACCCAAAAATTCCAGCACCATGGTACAGATGGACCTCAGCGCAGACTCCACTTTCTCCCAATAGTCCTTAATCATATGCAACTTCTTATTGGAGGTGTTGGTTTTCTGCTCAATGCTCAAGATGACCCTCCAGGATAACCCGCAGCCCCTAACCATCTTCTTTTAGGCCACCAAGAGCAGGTTGTGTTCCTTGTTGGTCAGAGCAGAGCCCTGCCTGAGCTTTTGTTGCATCGTGCTTGCCTGCTCTGCCAGCTTCACCTCCTGGATCAGCTCCATCTTCTTTATGGGGGTGGGGAGAGGAGAGCAACAGCAAGCATGACCTGGATCAGGAGGAGGTGTGAGGAGGACCTTCATCTCCACGGCCACAGTCCAAGTGCCACCACTTTGATCCGCTTTTCACATTAGCTATTGTATTCAACTTTGTGACCTCTCTTTGGTGCTTTCTTCTATTTTCTATCTCGTTGAAGTTCTCATTGTGTTCATTCATTCTGAGTTTGATGAGCATCTTTATGACCATTGTTTTAAAGTCTTTAACAGGGGGCAGCCCAGGTGGCTCAGAGGTTTAGTACTGCCTTCAACTCAGCGTGTAATCTTGGAGTCCTGGGATCGAGTCCCACGTCAGGCTCCCTGCATGCAGCCTGCTTCTCCCTCTTCTTGTGTCTGTGCCTCTGTGTGTGTGTGTGTCTCTTGTGAATAAATAAATAATATCTTTAAAAAATAAAAAAATAAAGTCTTTATCAGGTAAATGATAAGTGCCTAATATCCATTTCATGAAGGACTTTTTCTGAGGTTTATCTTGCTGTTAATTTAAAACATATTCCATTTTTCATTTTGCTTGATTGCCTATGTTGGGTTTTATGCATTAGATAAAACAGACACCTCTCTCAGTCTTGAAGTAGTGGCCTTGCTGTAGGAGATGAAACTTATTGTTCCCTGCCCTAGTTCTTTGTGGTCTCTCAAACCTTTGTGATTGTCCAAGTAGACTGGGGTTGTTTTTGTTTGTCTTTTTAAGTGGTTCCCAATATTTGAGGCTATGCCAAGACCTTACCCTCAGGAAGCAGTTTTTAAGGTATGCACATATAAACAGTCTGTGGGACCACAAGCAGAAATCCCACTGACTACGGAACCAGATGGGATACAGATGTTCCCTAGATGGTAGTCAGCAAATCAGGATGACAGAAAAGTGTAAAAATTCCTTTTTTGGGAGATACTGGTAACCTGGAATAAGGCAGAGGGAGAGCACAAAGATGGCACCTACCAGCCTCTGTCCCCAGAGAGCACTTCAGTATGTTCCTAGATGTGTGCCAAATCAGATGACTGCTCCTCATGCCAAATCTTGAGGACAAGCAAATAGGCTTATTTTCTAGAAAGACTGGGGTGACTTTCAGTCTGAGGTCTGTGCAGTGCCCTAGGAGTGGTAGCCTGCCAAGTACTGTCTCTTTACTTGTTACAGTCACATTGGATCCAAGAATGCATGGCCCTTGGCCAGCAGAGCCAGGCAGTCAGGGTGTCCTCTGGACAGCAGCCATAGAATCTGTGGTACAGACATAAAAACCAAAGCACCAGATATGTGCAAAAGCTCTCCTCTGAGAAATACTTGCACTCCAGAACATGACAAAGGGAGAATGCAAAGATAACAACACTTGCCAGCCTCTATCCCCTGAGAGTACCCCAGCAGCCTCCTACACATGTGTTATATTAGATGCCTTGCCCTCAGGTCAATGCTTTAAGATAAGAAAATAAGACTGGGTGCCTTTCAATCAGCTGCTTCTGTACTGATCTCTGGGGTGAATGAGGCCAGAATAAAGGTCCTACGATGGCCATTTCTCAATGTTGGTCCCATGGATACAAGCACTGTTGATTTTCAAAAACGAAATGTTTTGGTGGCTTGTCTCTGTTGAGCAAGTCTTAAAAGTTGGGTTACCCAATGTGGTGCTCAATCCTTTCACTCCTCAGTGAGAAGCTCCCTATCCACTGGCAACCACTATATATTTGACTAATCTAGTTACCTCATATAAATAGAATCATACATTTGTCTCTTTGTGACTGGTTTATTTCATTTAGCATAATGTCCTCAAGTTGTACCTATGTTGAAGCACGTGTCAGAATTTTCTTTCTTTCTATGGCTGAATAGTATTCCATTATATGTACATACCACAATTAATTTTCCCATATATAAAAAAATAAAAATAATAATTTTCCCATATATCTGCTGAAAAACACTTGAGTTCCTTCTATTTTTGGCTACTATGAATAATGATGCCATAAACATGGGTGTACAGATGTCTGGTTAAGTTTCTGCTTTCTGTTCTCTGGGGTAATACCCAGAGATGGAGTTGCTGGATCATATGGTAATTCTATTTTACTTTTTGGAGAAACCTCTAGGTTTTCCATAATAGTCACACATTACTACCAGCAATTCACAAGATTTCCATTTTTTCTACATTCTTGCCAAAACTTGTTTTGTGTAATCTTATTCTGTTTATAAAAGCTATCTAATGGGTGTGAAGTACTATTACATTGTGGCTTTGATTTGCATTTCTCTAATGATATGTGACACTGAGCAATTTTTCATGTGCTAATTGGCCATTTGCTCTTTGGGAAAATGTCTATTCAAGTCCTTTGACTACTTTTTAACCTGGTTGCTTTTTTTGTTGTTTTTGTTGTGTTTATTGCTATACTTGTTTTTACATATCAAAATTATATTTGATATAAATTGTTTTTCCTTTATAGTAATTGTTCCCATATATCAATTGTTAACTCTGTTTCTTTAAATGAATGTGTGGAGAGGTTTACTGAATAGTGATAAAAACTATGTTCCAGGTCAAAAAATTATATATATAAACATAAGTTGTTATTTAGAAGAATTACAATATTTTGAGAAGAAATTATTAAAAATTAACAAAGCAAGACTTTATTTTTCAGACAATTCAAGACATTTTTAACACTTCCCTTTTCAAGAATTGCCCAAAATCAGCAGAAAGAACAGAAACCAAAAACTTCTCCATTTGTAATGAAATTAGGAGACATAATAATATAAATCATATGAAACAGAAAACTGGCTGACAAATGTTACCGGATTTAGCTGATTAGGAGACAGTTTAGATGTCCTGGAGAAACTAACTGTACTAAAATCTAAAAGGTGTTGGTGCTGGCATGCCAGGTCTGAGGACCCAGGGGGGTTCCACAGTACCAGCCAAGAGGGTCTTTGGCTTTGCACAGGATAGAAATCAAATGTGAGCCAGCAGAAAGTGAGAGCAGAGTTTATTGATGATATGGAGAGAGCAGATACAGATGGAGTGTCTGGGAGACTCAGAAAAGAAAGGAGCATGAGTCTTTGCTCAGAGTTTGGGGATTTTATTGAGGATGGTGGTCTGCTGTACATGGGGAACTAGTTAGAACAAAGACAGGGGGCTAAGTGTTCCTCCTTGGAGCCCAGGGATCTTGGCCTTAAGATGTCTAAGCTCATGGTCTGGAATACGCATATGATAGCTTTGGCCATTCTCACCTGGTCTTCATTAGATGTTACCTATTCTAAAGAAATCATTAACAACTTGTCCCTTACAAGGAGGGTGTCCACAATTTGCATGATGAGGCATGTGTAAAGTGGGAGTGCAGGTCCTAGCAAGACTAGAACAGGAAAAGGAGTGAAAAGCATATTTTTATGGAGTCCTTCAGTTTCCATCTCAGTATGCTATTGGCTTAGCAGTCACGCAGTGAGAGATTAGGAAAATGGCATCGAAGCTGGAAAAATGGAGACCCTTGTAATGCTGTGGCAAAAAATCTGGTACAGCTGTAGCCTCCAATAATTTTTCTTGCTGGGAGGCTGGGAGAGAGAGCACATCACAGCCCTAAGTTACCTCCAGTCAGTCACTGGACATGGTGTTCACTAAATGAATCTTTCAATCACAAGCTGATAAATTGGCTTAGCTCTGTTTAATCTAAAGTCTAATAAGTCACTAAATCCTGTGTGTTTTATTTTCTCTGTGTCTCTCCAGTCTTTTCCTTCCAGTCTACCTACCATCTACTCAGTGAATGCAGTCATCTCCATGGTGAATGTGGGCCTCCTTTGGGTATTTCTCCTTACAGTGCAGAGAAATAAAGCTAAAAACCTCATCTTGTAGAGTTCCTTACAGGATGGATTCCAGAAGTAATTCAGAGTCCATCATTCAGATGCTCTTGTAGTAAAAACTGATCATTCAGGGAAGTCTGATGTTTTCATTAACAAGTACAGCCAGAGAGACATTGGCTTTATTCTGTAGCAGCATTAGCAGAGATCCCCCTATCTGGTCACTGTTTTCACAGGTGGGACACATGAGACCCACGGCCAATCTGTTCTTTGTTAGTGCAGATACAGAAGGCATGATGACAGCCTGGATGCAGCCTGACCTGTGGACCAAAGCTAAGAGTGTGTTAGTGAAGCCAGTGGCTCCAATTACCCACATCCCGGTCTCTTACAATCTCCCCGTCTCCTGGTCTGCAGTACTTCTGACAGCCATTCCCAGATGCCCAGCCTGGCCCCACCAAACTGCCCTTCCAACAATTTGGTAGGTACTATTTTCTACTAGCAAATACTTTTTGCTTCAAAATAACTAGAATAGTTTGTGCTCCCTGGACTAAACTCTGGCTATCAGAGGCTTAGATGATATTCTTGCATTCAAGCCTGACTTTGTAGAAATATGGCTCTCCATTTATACACTGGATAGGATAAAGGACATCCCAAAACTGCATCCTGCCCATTCGTGAGCTGCTTTCTCCTAACACTCCCTGGCACTTTGCAGTTAATGAGACAATTCTGCATTCACCAAGCTTTGCCACTTCTTTACTTTGCACATACTGTTTCTATGTACATACAGCTCCTTTTATAAGATATGCCCATATCACTCTGTACTTGCTTCCAATCTTGCACTCTTTAATTCAATATAAAGTGAGTTTTTAATGGAACCATTGACATAAAATGTTATATTGGTGTCAACTGTACACATAAAGATCTGAAAATTCTAAACATTACTAACTGCTGATCATGATAAGTGTGGTCACCAGCTGTTACAAAACAGTGTTATCACAAGATTATTGCCCATATCCCCTATGCGATAATTTCCACATACTTGGTGTCTATTTTGTCACTGGAAGTTTTTTTAACCGTTGGTACCATTTATGCATTTCACCCCAAACTGTGCCCACCATCCCACTAGTGACCACCACTTTGTTCTCTGCATGTAGTAGTCTGCTTTTGTTTGTTTCTTAAATTCTTCTTGATAGGTTGGTTGGCTTCTGAAATTCCAAATATAAGGAGAATTCTATGGTACCTGTCCTGTCATATTCTGTCTCACTAATTTCACTTAGCATAAGGGTTTCTAGGGCCATTAATGTTTCATTAAATGAAACATCTTTTTTTTCCAGGCCAGGTAATATTTCATTGTATGTGTACACCACTTATTCTTGATCCATTCACTTGTCAGTAGATACGTGGGTCCCCTCCATAACTAGGTTATCGTGGGTAATGCTGCAACCAAAATCGAGGTAATTATATCTCTTCAAATTGCTGTTTTTATTTTCTTTGGTGAATACACGGCCATGGAAATAATGGATCACATGTTCTTTCTCTATAATTTTGGAGGAATAATCAGACTATTTTCCCATAAAGTGCACCAAATTCTATTCCCTCAGCAGTGCGTGATGGTTCCTCCTTTCTTTATACCCTTGGCAGCTCTTGGTATTTCTACCCGTTAGGTTGTACCCGTTCTGACAGTTGTCAGCTGATATCACACTTTGGATTTGATTTACCTTTCCTGGGTGACTAGTGATGTTGAACACTTTTCCATGTGTCTTTTGGCCATCTGTATGTCTTCTCTGGAAAAATGTCTATTCACGACTGGTCTTTGCCCATGTTTTCAGCTGATGATTTGGTGGTTTCCTGAACTGACTTATGTAAGTTCTTCCAATACTTTGGATATTCACCACTTATCAGATATAGCAAGTGTCTCTTTCATTCTATAGGTTACCTTTTATTTAGTTGATGGTCTTGTTTGCCATACAAGAGCATCTCATTTTGGTGTGGTCTCAGTAGTTGATTTCTGCTCTTGGTTCCCTTACCTGAGAAGATCTATCTAGAAAAGTGTTGCAAAGGCTGACATCCAAGTAGTTACTGCCAATGTCTTCTTGCACTTTTATGGTCCCAGTCTCACATGTGGGTCTCTAACACATTTCAAGTTTATTTTTGTGTAAGGAGTCAGAAAGTGGTCCCATTTTACCGTTTTATTGTTTTGCATGTACTGTCCATTTTTTCCAGCACCAGGTTTTGAAAAGATTGTCTTTTCCCCATAGCCTATATTTGCCTCTTTGTTGTAGATCCATTGACCATATAAGCTTGGGTTTGTTTCCTGGCTATTTCCTCCCACTGATCTATGTGTTTATTTTTAATGCCAGTGACATTACACACACACACACACACACACACACACACACACACACACCACAGATATGGCAACTATAGCTTTGGAATATATTTTGAAACCTGGGACTAGGATACCTCCAGCTTCTTTTTTCTCAAGATTTCTTCGGTTGTGTGAGGATTTTGTTGGTTTGGTACCAAGTTTAGGATTCTTTTTTTAATTCTCTGAAAAACACTGTCAGTATTTTGATAGGAATTGCATCAGATGTGTAGCTTGCTTTGAGTGGTATGATCATTTTCGTGGTATTCATTCTTGCAGTCCTTGAACATGTTATATCACTCCCTAGTGTGTGTCATCCTCAATTCCTTTCACCTGTTTTTTCATTTTTAGAGCACGAGTCTTCCCCTGCTGGTTAGTTTTTAATCAGAGGTATTTTATTATGTTTGTTAATTGGTAATGGGATTTTTTTCAAAAATTCTGCTTATGTTTCTCTGTTATTAGTGTATAAAAATTACGTTTATGTATCCTCTGGCTTTACTGAATTTACTAATTGGTTTCAGTAGTTTTTGGAGCAGTTTGAATTTTGTTTGTGAACTATACCCTATCATCTGCTTAATGACAGTTTTATTTTATTTGCCTTCTTTGCCAATTTAAGTTACTTTGATTTCTTTTTCTCATCTGACTAGTGCATTTAGGACTTCCAGTACTATGTTGAAATAACGTGGTGATTGTGCCTCTTCTTGTCTTGTTCTTAATCTCTGAGAAAAAGCTCTCAGTTTTTCAGCATTAAATATGATTTAGCTTTCTGTTCATTATAGATGGTCTTTATTAGGTTGAGGTATGTTTCCTCTAAGCCTACTTTATGGAAGTTTTTATCATGAAAGCATGTATTGTGTCAAGTGCTTTTCCTGCATTAATTCAGCTGGTTTTTATCCTTTGTCTTATTAATGTGATATATATACATCACATTGACTGATTTGCAAATAGTAAGCCACACTTGCATCCCTATAAGTCTTACTTGATTGTGGTAAATGAATTTTTAAGTTTTTTGAATTCTTTTTGCCAATGTGTGTTGATAATTACATCTGTATCCAATTATTAATACTGAACCATTTTTGCATTCCTGGAATAGATCCTGCTTGATCATAATAAATGATTTTTTATGTATTTTTGGATTCTGATTGCTAAGCTTTTGTTAAGAATTTTTGCATTATGGCTGTCTGGGGTGGTTCAGACAGTTTCAGTTGGTTCAGTGTCCAACTCTTGGTTTCAGCTCAGGTCATGATCTCAGGGTCATGGGATGGAGCCCTGCATCAGGCTCCACACTCAGTGCAGTCTGCTTGTCCCTCTCCTTCTGCCCTTCCTCTCTCTCTCTCTCTCTCTCCCCCCCCCAAATAAAATCTTTAAAAAGAATTTTTTTGCATCTATGTTCAACATAGATATTGGCCTGTGGTTCTCTCTCTCTCTCTCTCTCTCTCTCTCTCTTTTGTAGTGTTTCTGTCTAGTTTTGGTATCAGAGTAATGCTAGCCTCATATAATAAATAGGAAATTCTCCTTTTCTATTTTTTGGAATAGTCTTAGAAATGTAGATATTAACTCTTCTTTGATAGAATTCATCTGTGATGCCTTCTGGTCCTGGACTTTTATTTGTTGGGTGATTTTATTGTTATTGTTTTATTTATTTATTTATTTATTACTAGTAATCAGTCTGTTCAAATTTTGTATTTTTATTCAGTTTGGAAGATGTTTCTAAGAATTTCTGTCTTCTCAGTTATCCAATTTGTTGTCACATAATTTTTCATAATACTGTCTTATAACCCATTTTATTTATGTGGTGGTTATTTCTCCTTTATTTGTGATCTTATTCATTTGAGCCTTTTTTGATGAATCTAAAATTTTGTCTATTTTATCTTTTCAAAGAATTAGCTCTTTGTTTCATTGGTCTGTTTTTGAGCTTTTATAGCCTCTATTTTAATCTTTGCTCCCATCTTTGTTATTTTTTCCTTTGGCTAGCTTTGTACTTTATTCTTTTTCTAGCTCTTTTAGGTGTAAAGTTAGGTTGTTTATTTGGGGATTTTTTTTTAGTTCCTTGAGCTCAGCCTTATTGCTATTAACTTACCTCTTAAATTTAGCCTTATTGCTATTAACTTACCTCTTAAATTTGCTTTTGCTGTGTTTCAAAGATTTTGATTTGCTTTTGCTGTGTTTCAAAGATTTTGCACAATGGTGTTTTTATTTTCATTTGTCTTCATATTTTTTTATTTCCTCTTTGACTTCTTAGTTGATCCATTCATTGTTTAGCAGCATATTGTTTAACCTCCATGTATTTGTGTTCTTTCTAGATTTTTTTCTTATAACTGATTTCCAGTTTCATATGCTGTGGTCTGAAAAGATGCATGATGGAAATTCAGTCTTCTTAAATTTTTGAGACTTGTTTTGTGGCCTAACATGTGATCTATTCTAGAGATTGTTCCATGTGCACTTGGAAAGAATGTGTATTTTGATTTGGATGGAATGTTCTGTATATATCTGTTAGGTTTGTCTAGTCTAACGTGTCTTTCAAAGCCTCTGTTTTCTTGTTGACTTTTTCTCTGGATGATCTTTCCATTCCTGCAAGTTGGCTGTTAAAGTGCCCACTATTATTGTATTACAGACATATAATTTCTTTTTATATGTCTGTTAACTTTTGCTTTATATATTGGGTGCATCAATATTTACAATTGTTCTATCTTCTTGTTGGATTGCTCCCTTTATCATTATGTATGCCTTCCTTTGTCTGTTGTTGTAGCCTTTGTTTTAAAGTACATTTTTTTTCTGATATAAATATTGCCACCCCAGTTTGTTGTTACTTTCTTGTTGCTTTCATTTATATGGTAGATGTTTTCCCAGCCTTTTGCGTTCAGTATGAGTGTGTGTTTAGATCTAAAATGGATCTCTTGTGGGCAGTGTATAGAGGAGTCTTGTTTTTTAATCCATTCAGTCATGCTATGTCTTTTGATTAAAGCACTTAGTCCATTTATATTTAAAGTAGTTATTGAGGGGCAGCCCGTGTGGCTCAGCAGTTTAGTGCCGCCTTTGGTCCAGGGCCTGATCCTGGAGATCGGGGATGGAGTCCCACGTTGGGCTCCCTGCAATGGAGCCTGCTTCTCCCTCTGCCTGTGTCTCTGCCTCTCTCTCTCTCTCTCTCTCTCTCTGTGTGTGTCTATCATGAATAAATAAATAAAATCTTTTAAAAAAATAAAAATAATTATTGATAGGTATATATATATTGCAATTTTGTTCATTGTTTTCTGGTGTTTTTGTAGTTCTCTGTTCATACCTTTTCCTTTCTTTTCTTATGGTTGATTGTTTTCTTTAGTGTTATGCTTGGATCTATGATAGGTTTTTGATTTGTGGTTACCATTAAGTTCATGTATAGTGTCATATGTGTATAGCAGTCTTATGTTCAAGTTCAGTAACTATTAAGATGATGATTAAGTTTGAACACATTTTAAAAACACTAAATCTCTCCATATTTTATGTATATGATATCATATTTTATGTCTTTTGTGTATCTCGACTGATTTTTATAGCTATAATTGGTTTTAATACTTTTGTGTTTTAACCTTCATTCTGGCTTTAAGTAATTAATCTACTTTCATTAATGTTTGCTTTTACCTGTGAAATATTTCCTTTCATAATTTTCTTGCTCTAGCTATGTTCTTCCCTTTCCACTTAAAGAATTTTCTTTAATATTTCTTGTAAGGCCAATGAGTGGTGATGAACTCCTTTAACTTTTCTTTTTCTGGGAAATTCTTTTTCTGTCTATTCTAAGTGACAGCCTTGCTGGATAGAGTATTCTTGGCTTCAGTTTTTTTCCTTTTCCAGTTTTTTCCTTATTCAATATATCTTGCCACTCCCTTCTGGCCTGCAAAGCTGCTGCTGAGCAATCAGCTGATAGCCTTAATGGGGTTTTCCCTTGTAGGTAACTTTTTTTTCTCTTACTGCTTTTAAAATTCTCTTTAATTACTACATTTTTGCCATTTTAATTATTAGGTGTCTTGGTGTGGATCTTCTTGGGTTAATCTTTTAGGGGCTCTCTGTGCTTCTGAGGCCCAGATGTATGCTTTCTTCCCTAGAGTAGGGAAATTTTTAGTTATCATTCCTTCAGATAAGTTTCTGCCCTCTCTTTGGTCTTCTCCTTCTAAGATCCCTAAATTACAAATGCTGTGATGCTTACTGATGTCACTGAGTCCCCTTATCCTATTCTCATTTTTAAATTCTTTTTGCTGTTCATCTCGGTTGCTTTCTATTACTTTTTCGATCACTGATTCTTTCTTCTGCATCCTCTGCCCCCCTGTTGATTCCCTCTATGTATTTTTAACTTAGTTTTTTAATTCTTCATGTTTTTCTGGCTCTTTGTTGAAGTTCTCACCGAGGTTATCCACTCTTTTTCAAGTTCAGTTTCTTTATGTCTATTACTTTGAGTCCTTTATCAGACACATTACTTATCTGTATCAGCTCTTTTGCTGTGATTTTGTCTGCTCTTTCATGTAGAACATTTTCCTTTGTCTCTTTATTTTATCTGAGTTTGTTTCCATGTATTAGGAAGGTCAGCTATAAATGGTCTTGACAGTAGTGGCCATGTGGAAGAGGTCCTGTGGTGTGCTGTAGCACAGTTCCCCCTAGCTGCCAGAACCAGGAGCTCCAGGAGTGTCTTATTTCGGTTGCAGGTGTCCTACTCTTGTGGCTGAACTACATTTGTTTTTAGCCCACTTAGCTACAATGACGTGTTTTGCTGTTGTTAGCACACTGGTCAGGGTTTGATCCTTTTGCTGCTGAGGGGCCTGCTTATAGGAGGCTGCTGTGGGCTTGTACGAGGCAGTGTCGGCAGTCAAGCTAGCTGTCTGCAGTTAGCCTCTCTGCCACAGTTGTGAGCACATTTGCTCCCTGTGCAGCAAGCTAAAGCCTTGGTTGCTTGAACTGTGGGCATGCTGGTTTGGAGGGCTATCTCCTCTTCTCCCCAGGGCAGGAGTCATTTTAGATGGTGCCAGTTCCTGCAAGGGCTGCTTTGTAGGGATGCCAGGCAAGGAAGGTGGGTTGGATAGAGTGGGGCTGCAAGGGGACAGTGAGTTGGGCACATGACACTAGCAAGGGTGGAGACAGTTAGTGCTGGTTCCTGCAAATGTCTAGCTATCTAGGCTGGGGGAGGGGAAGAGAAATGGTACCTATCAGCACTTCTGTTCTTGGAGAAATCTCCTGAGGATCCCTGCTCCTTTGCATAGGTTCTGAGATTAGTAAATGAATGTCCTTCATGTACA
The DNA here is from genome assembly GCF_048418805.1 of Vulpes vulpes. NCBI lineage: Eukaryota > Metazoa > Chordata > Mammalia > Carnivora > Canidae > Vulpes > Vulpes vulpes. Next base: position 31,139,713 of record NC_132785.1, on the reverse strand, counting down.
CCCCCAGGTGTTTTCAAACTGCTGCTTCTGTGCTATGCCTTGGGCAGTTATTATGCTGATGCTTTAAGAGTGGGGCCTCTGTTTCCTATCACCCTCCAGGCTCTCTTGGAGTTAAGCTCTGTTAATTTTTAAGAAGTATACTTGTGATGAGCACTGGGTGATGTATGGAAGGTGTTGAATCACTATGTTGTACACCTGAAACTAATATTACACTGTGTGTTAACTAACTGGAATTTTTTTTTTTTAATTTTTTTTTTTTTTTTTTTTTAATTTATGATAGTCACAGAGAGAGAGAGAGAGGCAGAGACACAGGCGGAGGGAGAAGCAGGCTCCATGCACCGGGAGCCTGATGTGGGATTCGATCCCGGGTCTCCAGGATCGCGCCCTGGGCCAAAGGCAGGCGCCAAACCGCTGCGCCACCCAGGGATCCCAACTAACTGGAATTAAAGTAAGAAGTTAAAAAATAAAGAAAAAAAAAAAAAAAGAAGTTAAAAAATTAAAATTAAAAAATAATTTTAAAAAATTACCTGGAGTTAAAAAAAAAAATTACCTGGAGTTAGACTGGTTTTCAAAGCTGTGTATTATGGAGATTTGTTTTCCCAGTGTGGCCCCCCATGCCTAGAGTTCCTGGCATAGGATTTGATCCTCTGGCTTCTGTGCTCATGGTGTCCCCCACTTTGTGATTAGTTTGGTTCCCAACCATGTCTCTGCCCCTCTGACATTAACTGGGCAAGGTGGGCTGTGCCAGTGTTCGGCGGGGGTGGGGTGGGGGGGGTACTTTCAGAGTTAGTTTCACAGATGTAGCTGCTTTCTTGGTGTGTCTGGGAGGGGGAGGGCAGGGAAGACAAGGTGAGCTCAGGATCCTCCTACTCCACCACCATCTTCCTTGTGCCCCCACATAAAGTGAGTTTTACATTCACCTTGGTCTAAATGACTGCTTTTTGGTAACCTGCTCTGAGCCAGGCTCTAGTGCTGACTAGCTCTGTAGCCATGGGTGAGTTTTTTAATCTCTCTGCCTGAGTTTCTTCATCTTTAAAATGGGAATAGCAGATAAATACTGTATATCTCACCACTTACATGTAGAATCTAAAAACAAAACAAAACAAAACAAAACAAAAAAACTCACAGATACAAGAACAGAAAGGTTGTTACCAGAAACAGAGGGTGGGGAGTGGGCAAAATTAGTAATAGGGGTGTGGAAAGGCCAAATCTCCACTTATAAAATTAGTCACAGGATGGCACACACACAAAAATAAAATGGAGACAACAGCACTTACCTCAGTAGGCATGCTAGCTGTGCTTTCTTAGACTTGTCATTCTATTTGACTTCGGTTCATCAGAGTGTTTACCTCTTTCCTGCAAATTAGCTTCTCTGTGAAGACCTGCTGATGCCAGGCTGAGCCCCCATCTGCTTTCTCAGGCAATTCTCACACACCAAACCAAATCTCCCTTGCCCTAAACCATCCCAGGGCCAAGTACCAGCTAACTAGAGACAACCTCTATAGCCCTAAACCCACTGGAAGTATTCAAACTAGCCAGTCCTAAACTGTGTACTCTGTGTTTCCCACAGAAACCCTAATAATGTCTCTGGTCTAGACTTTCCCCTCACTCTTATGCTTTTGTCTCCTGAACAATACCTGATGCTTCTCATATGGCTCTGCACAGTGTGACAGTCCCTTCCTCTTGGGAAATGTCACTAATAAAAATCTTTCAAACCCATTGACTTCCCTGTCATCACTTTGTCACTTCCATATATCCAGATTTAATTTTAGAACAGTAAGGTTGGGGATCCCTGGGTGGCGCAGCGGTTTAGCGCCTGCCTTTGGCCCAGGGCGCGATCCTGGAGACCCAGGATCGAATCCCACGTCGGGCTCCCGGTGCATGGAGCCTGCTTCTCCCTCTGCCTATGTCTCTGCCTCTCTGTCTCTCTCTCTCTGTGTGTGACTATCCTAAATAAATAAAAATAAAAAAAAAAAGATTTAAAAAAAAAAAAAGAACAGTAAGGTTGTGTGAGGATTAAATTAGTAAAGACTAAAAAATGTAGCAGAGTAGCACACAGTAATATTTTTAAAATGCTCTTCCTATTAATAACTAGCTTCCCATTGAACTTCAGATACAATTCAAAGTCCTTACTAGGGCTCCAATGGCATCATGCCTATCTCTTCCCTTGACTCAACACTCACTACGCTCCCTGTAGCCAGGGCTGGTTTCTGGTTTTTTTTTCCCCCAAAAGATTTTGTTTATTTGAGAGAGACAGAGAGAGAGAATGTACAAGCATGAGCAGAGGGGCAGGGGCAGAGGGAAGGGGGAAACCTACTCCCCACTGAGCAGGGAGCCCAATGCATGGCTCAAACTCAGGACCCTAGGATTGTGACCTGAGCTGAAGGCAGACACTTAACCAACTGAGCCACCCAGTCATCCTGGCTTCTGATCTTGGGACCTGTGTAGTAGCATGCAGCCCCATGCTCACAAGGGCCCCTTGATGAGTTTAGTGCTCTACTGTTGCCATCCGGAAGTTCATCATGTTTTCAATATTCATTTTGCATTTTGTTTTGTACTGGATCCCAAATTCATATAGCCAGTCCCATCACCAGCACCCTAAGGTCCAGGCTCACCAGCCTTTTGGTTCTTTACACTCCAAATTCTTCCCCATCTCTGCTTGAAATAATCTTTTCCCTTCTCTTCATTTGATCCTATATATCCTCAGCTTAAATATCTTCTTCTCAGGCCTTTCTGGAGCACCCCATTGAGGTAAATCATCCTTGTCCTCCCCTTCTGACCTCTGATTCTGGATCTTAGTGCCTCCCTTGTTTGTTTGTAGGAAGGACATGATATTTTGTTTTAAGCTCTTTCTCACTTGAATCAACAATGCAACTTGCATTAAGGGCAGGGACCACATCAGATTTATTGACTCTGATCTCAGCATTGAGCACAAAGTCTGACAAATACTAGGCTGTCAATAAATATTTGCTGGGCAAGTGAACTAAGGGCCTGTTTTAAGGTAAAATAATTAACCACCTGGGGAACTTCTGACTTCACTTGCTGATCATTTCTTTTTTTTTTTTTTCTCATTAAACTTTTGTTTTAATGGGTATCAAAATTCTGTGACAGATTTTTGGTCAAGTTGTTTCCATTAAAAAGTACTGATTTTAAGCTGGGGGCATCACAATGCCAGATTTCAGGTTGTACTACAAAGCTGTGGTCATCAAGACAGTGTGGTACTGGCACAAAAACAGACACATAGATCAATGGAACAGAATAGAGAACCCAGAAGTGGACCCTGAAATGTACGGTCATCTAATATTCGATAAAGGAGGAAAGACTATCCATTGGAAGAAAGACAGTCTCTTCAATAAATGGTGCTGGGAAAATTGGACATCCACATGCAGAAGAATGAAACTGGACCACTCTCTTTCACCATACACAAAGATAAACTCAAAATGGATGAGAGATCTAAATGTGAGACAAGAGTCCATAAAAATCCTAGAGGAGAACACAGGCAACACCCTTTTTGAACCTGGCCACAGTAACTTCTTGCAAGATACATCCACAAAGGCAAAAGAAACAAAAGCAAAAATGAACTATTGGGACTTCATCAAGATAAGAAGCTTTTGCACAGCAAAGGATACAGTCAACAAAACTAAAAGACAACCTACAGAATGGGAGAGGATATTTGCAAACGACATATCAGATAAAGGGCTAGTTTCCAAAATCTATAAAGAACTTATTAAACTCAACACCAAAGAAACAAACAATCCAATCATGAAATGGGCAAAAGACATGAAGAGAAATCTCACAGAGGAAGACATGGACATGGCCAACATGCACATGAGAAAATGCTCTGCATCACTTGCCATCAGGGAAATACAAATCAAAACCACAATGAGATACCACCTCACACCAGTGAGAATGGGGAAAATTAACAAGGCAGGAAACAACATCTTCTGTTGGAGAAGATGCGGAGAAAAGGGAACCCTCTTACACTGTTGGTGGGAATGTGAACTGGTGCAGCCACTCTGGAAAACTGTGTGGAGATTCCTCAAAGAGTTAAAAATAGACCTGCCCTACGACCCAGCAATTGCACTGTTGGGGATTTACCCCAAAGATTCAGATGCAATGAAACGCCGGGACACCTGCACCCCGATGTTTCTATCAGCAATGTCCACAATAGCCAAACTGTGGAAGGAGCCTCGGTGTCCATCGACAGATGAATGGATAAAGAAGATGTGGTTTATGTATACAATGGAATATTACTCAGCAATTAGAAACGACAAATACCCACCATTTGCTTCAACGTGGATGGAACTGGAGGGTATTATGCTGAGTGAAATAAGTCAATCGGAGAAGGACAAACAGTGTATGTTCTCATTCATTTGAGGAATATAAATAATAGTGAAAGGGAATATAAAGGAAGGGAAAAGAAATGTTGGAAATATCAGGAAGGGAGACAGAACATAAAGACTCCTAACTCGGGGAAACGAACTAGGGGTGGTGGAAGGGGGGAGGAGGGCGGGTGTTGGAGGGGAATGGGTGACGGGCACTGAGGTGGACACTTGAAGGGATGAGCACTGGGTGTTTTTCTGTATGTTGGTAAATTGAACACCAATAAAAATTAATAAAAAAAATAAATAAAAATAAAATAACTATTGAAAATCTGCAAAGCAGGGGTACCTGGGTGGCTCAGTGGTTGAGCATCTATCTTTCGCTCGAGGTATGATCCCAAGATCCTGGGATCGAGTCCCACATCAGGCGACCTGCAGGGAGCCTGCTTCTCCCTCTGCCTATGTCTCTGCCTCTCTGTGTCTCTCATGAATAAATTTTAAAAAAGAAAATATGCAAAGCAGATCTAGCATACAAATAAATGATAGAGGTAACTGAAGAAGAAAACTGAAGCAGGAGAACAAAATAAATACTTAAGGTTATATTCTAGAAAATTTCCGTAAAATACAACAACAACAACAAAAAATTTAAAACTACATTGTGGAAGAGCAAACAGCCTACTTAAGAGTAGTGATGTAGAATGGCAGACAAGAAGTCATTCTAGTAACATTACCAGACTTAAAAAAGAAGAAGAAGAAGAAGTCCCTTAAACATCTGAGTAAAAAGGGACTTATAAGGGGAAAAAAGTAAATCATCAGACTTTTAACAGCAGCTCTTTATGTCAAGGGAAAATAGTGTAACCACTGAGTTAATAGAGGCAATTTCAGTTTACTTGCAATCTATTTTGTGAGCGGTGCCTGTGAGTGGCATAAACAGGAATCCCTAGAAGAGTCCAGGAAAAATTTTAAAAAGCCATCACTCTCAACTAGAAAGGCTTCATGAAAGAGGTGGAAAAGAAATCTTGGAAAAATTTTAAACTAATATATTTCAGAATTATAATACATAAATGTGATTTATCCTGAGTGCTCAACTATGTATAATACTGGATTCATTGCATACCACCCTGTGTCCATATTTCTTACTTACTTTTATAAAAAATATAAAATTCCTGGCTAAAAGTTCTTTTTTTTTTTTTTTAAATACTGGAATTTGAGTAATTCTGTGAATCCAGAATGTGTTGCTATTTTAAAAATTACATACAATTCAGTGATTTTTTTTTCAGTAGATGTTATAAACGTAAATTTTTGTAAGTGGAAACCTGGATAATCCAGCTTTTGAGTTGGTTGATTATTGAGACAAAAGTAATTACATATAATTAAACAGAATTCTGAGCAAAATTAAAAAGTACTGATTTTAAAAACTAATAACTTAAAACTGCCACACACGCACAAAAAAACAAAAAACAAAAAACAAAAAAAAACAAATGGTCCACAAAACATTCTCCTTCCCTTCTGAAGGTTTTACGATGCATTGTTATCATTAACCAGTCTTCTACTATTAAACTTAAATGGCCAATTGACACAAACAGTTCTGAGACCATTCTTCCACCACTGATTAAGACTGGGGTGGCAGGTATTGGGGATAATATTCATTTAGCCCTCTGAGCTTTCTGGGCAGACTTGGTGACTTTGCCAGCTCCAGCTGCCTTCTTGTCCACTGCTTTGATGACACCCACAGCAACCGTCTGTCTTATGTCACGAACAGCAAAACGGCCCAGAGGAGGATAGTCAGAGAAGCTCTCAACACACATAGGTTTGCCAGGAACCATATCAACAATGGCAGCATCCCCAGATTTCAAGAACTTGGGACCATCTTCCAGCTTCTTTCCAGAACGACGATCTATCTTTTCCTTCAGCTCAGCAAACTTGCAAGCAATGTGAGCTGTGTGACAACCCAGCACAGGGGCATATCCAGCACTGATTTGGCCTGGATGGTTCAGGATAATCACCTGAGCTGTGAAGCCAGCTGCTTCCATTGGTGGGTCATTTTTGCTGTCACCAGCCACGTTGCCACGATGAACATCTTTGACAGATACGTTCTTGACATTGAAGCCCACATTGTCCCCAGGAAGAGCCTCACTCAAAGCTTCATGGTGCATTTCAACAGACTTTACTTCAGTTGTAACATTGACTGGAGCAAAGGTGACCACTATACCAGGCTTAAGAACACCAGTCTCCACTCGACCCACTGGGACAGGGCCAATACCACCAATTTTGTAGACGTCTTGGAGAGGCAGACGCAAGGGCTTATCAGTTGGACGAGTTGGTGGCAGAATGCAATCCAGGGCTTCAAGCAGTGTGGTTCCGCTGGCATTCCCATCTTTACGGGTGACTTTCCATCCCTTGAACCAAGGCATGTTAGCACTTGGCTCCAGCATGTTGTCACCATTCCAACCAGAAATTGGCACAAATGCTACTGTGTCGGGGTTGTAGCCAATTTTCTTAATGTAGGTGCTGACTTCCTTAACGATTTCCTCGTATCTCTTCTGGCTGTAGGGTGGTTCAGTGGAATCCATTTTGTTAACACCAACAATTAGTTGTTTTACACCCAGTGTGTAAGCCAGAAGGGCATGCTCACGGGTCTGCCCATTCTTGGAGATACCTGCTTCAAATTCACCAACACCAGCAGCAACAATCAGGACAGCACAGTCAGCCTGAGATGTGCCTGTAATCATGTTTTTGATAAAGTCTCTGTGTCCTGGGGCATCAATGATGGTCACATAATACTTGCTGGTCTCGAATTTCCACAGGGAGATATCAATGGTGATACCACGTTCACGTTCAGCTTTCAGTTTATCCAAGACCCAGGCATACTTGAAGGAGCCTTTTTCCATCTCAGCAGCCTCCTTCTCAAAGTTCTCGATAGTTCTTTTGTCGATCCCACCACATTTGTAGATCAGATGGCCAGTAGTGGTAGACTTGCCTGAATCTACGTGTCCAATGACGACGATGTTGATGTGAGTCTTCTCCTTTCCCATTTTGGTTTAGGTTTAGCGGTGGTTTTCACGACACCTGTGTTCTGGCGGCAAACCCGTTGCGAAAAAGATGATCATTTCTTTTGTCCCATCATTTCTCTGTCTCTTTCTCTAAATATTTTTTAATCATACAATGTTGCATTGTTTACATGGCTAACTTTGTTTCCTCTGAAGTTCAGAGAGCCCCAAAATCTACATAATGATTTTTCTTCCCCAATCCCTGAGACTTAAATTGCATGTACAGAGATTAGGTATCAGGAGACTAATGTCTAGTCTGACACTAGATCAGATTTAAGGATATCCCTGTGTTGCCTAGGAGGATGGTAAAGTTGAGATCAGTATTCTTTGATAGGTTAAGGATGAAAATTGTAATTCCTTGGGTAACCACTAAAAGACAACAAAAAATCATTAGGGTAGAATTATCAAACTAATAGAGAAAACTAACAGATGTAAAGAACTGCTCATAAATACATATTTAAATATGTCACTTTTATTTTTTAAAGATTTGGGGGAGGGAGGGGGAGAGAGGGGGGAGGGAACACAAGAGCAGACACATGAGCAGGGGGGAAGGGCAGAGGGAGAGGGAGGAGCAGACTCCCGCTGAGCAGGGAGCCCTATGCAAGACTCAATCCCAAAACTCTGGGATCATGACCTGAGCTGAAGGCAGATGCTTAACCACCTGAGCCACCCAGGTGTGCTGTCAGTCATTTAATCTACTACTGGCTTAAAATGCTCACACTGAAGGGCAAAGATTTTCATACTAGGTTAAGAACTGAACTATATGCTGTTTTAACATAACAATGATAAAAGTTTGACTAAAAATAGTGAAAATTTAAAAAATATATATCCTACAAACACTAAAAGAAATCTGATATAGCTACTAAATATCAGAAAAATAGATTTCTAGACATTGAAAAAATAGAGTTTCAATAATAGGTTCATTCTGTGAGGAAGATAAAATATATCCACATGTATATACACCAAATCCCATGTCCTCAAAAGACATGAAGCAAAATTTGAGAGAACCATGAGTATGCAGAGGTCCACCACTGAGGTAGGTATATCTCATAATGCTTGTGGAAGTACAGTAAGTAGACACAACAAGAGATTTTAAAACATGACCTGGGCTCCAGGCCTCAACTGGTTCACCAGCAAGATTTATCACCTGTTTTTAAAGATGAGAAAATCCATTAAACAAATTCGTCCAAATAGAACACAAAGTACCCCCCACCTCATCTTATGAGTCCAACACTATCTTAATCTCAAAACCTGACAGATAGTTTAAGAAAAATTACAGATCAATTTCCTCAAAATTTGGGCAAAAGTCCTAAGCATTAGTAAATCAAATCCATCTATCTTTAAAATGGAATAAAATATCCGGACCAAGTTGAATTTATCTCTATTTCATGATTGATTCAATATATATTATAAAGTTGACATACTAAGACTAAAAGAGATTTTTTAATAGAGGCAGGAAACAGTTAAAATTCACTTTTGCAATTAAAAATGCTCTTAGCAAATTTGAAAGTTAATGGTAAAATAAAAGCTTTTCTTTTGAAATAAGCAAAAAGAAAAATGTTATCATCCTTTATATTTAATATTGCACTGAAGACCATAGTCAAGAAAAAGCAAAGATAGAAGGACAGGAAAGGAAGAAATAAAACACACACATATGTTTGTGTAAGTAAAGACTCCCAATGATAAATTAATATAACTGACATAAATTTAAGGTTGTTGAATAAAACATTCAAACCAAAATGTTGGAAATGAAATTTTTAAAAATATACCTTGTAATAGCATAAAGATACCAAGTATCTAGAAATTAATCTAGCAGAGTATACAAGCACTCTATGGAGAACTTGGCACAATTGAGAGATTAAATACCTCAACCAATGAAAGACATAGACCACCATGTTCATGGATTATAAGACTCAATATTATAAAGAATCAATTTCCCTGAAATTAAGCTCTATGCAATTCCAATCAAAATTCCAACAGGATGTCTTTCTGGAATGTCATTGACTGTAAGTCTATATATATTTTTGAATAATCCTTCCCAAGACACTCCTAAGGGAAAACATGATAGCAAGATTGCTTTGCTGTTTGGCAAAACTTATTATAAGGCCACAGTACTGTTCTTAAAACAGTACAGTTCTGGAATTCTGCAAGAACAGACAGTTGAAATAGACACACACAAAAGCATTTGCTTTATGACAAAGAAAAACTGGGGGAAGGATAGAGTTTTCAGTGTTTTTAGAACCACTAGATAACCATATGGACAATAATAACCATATAGGTGGAAAGGAAAATAATAAAGCTTTGAGAATACAGAATTCATGATTCATGATTCTAGGGTAGGAAAATACTCTTTAAAACACAAAATGGCTAATCTCAAAAAGGGAGTACGTGGTACTATATTAAAGTTAATAAGTCTATCAAAATACACCATAAAGATAATTAAAAGGTAGGCTACACAGTGTGAAGATGTGACACCTGGAACTGACAAAAGACTCAGAGAGCAGGCTTTATAAAGAACTACTACAGGGACACCTGGGTGGCTTAGTCAGTGGCTGATGACTGCCTTTGGCTCAGTTCGTAGTTCCGGGGTTCTGGAATTGAGTCCCACATCAGGCTCCCACAGGGACCCTGTCCCTCTCTGTGTGTCTCTCATGAATAAATAAAATCTTAAAAACAAAAAACTATTATAAACCAGTCAGAAAACTCCAACAGAAAAATGGGCCAAAGGCCTGAAAAGGAATCCATGGAAGATATACCAATGTTCAGTATATCTGCTGAAAAGGTATTTGATCTCCACTAGCAACAATGGAAATGCAAATTGAAACTGTGACACACTACTGCACACCCATAGGTTAAAAAGGCAAAGACACTATAAATACAGAGGGTGTATCGTAACTGGAATTTTCATACTGTGTACAGATACGGTGTTACATTCACTTTGGAAAGGAGACTGGCATTATCTAGTACAGTTGATGGCAATGTTTTGGAGGCAGTGTTTCACAGGCAGTTTGTAAGATCCTTGTCTCCAGGTTTTAATGTTCTGGTGTCATCCTCTCATCCTGAATGAGGGCTGGACAAGGTGACGAATATGGAGAAGTAATGGAATATTGCTTCCAAGATTAAGTTATAGAAGACTAACTTCTGTACTTCCGGTTCACTTTCTTATACTTTTCACTTGTTCACTCTGATGAAGCAAGCCACTGTGCCATCAGCTGCCCAAGGGGAGGTCTGTGTGGGAGAAACAGAGGACGGCCTCTGCTCAGTGGTACTCAAGGAAATGAATCCTGCTAACAGCCCTGTGAGTAAGCGTGGAGAGGATTCTGGCCCGTCTCCACACCACCGCAGCCTCATATGCCAGAGGACTGCGCTAGGCTGGAGCCGCTAAATCTTGTGGGAACTGGTTACACTGTGAAATATATATTCACTATATATTTGCTAACGCAAATTTCCATGTGTGAAAATGAAGCTCTCAGGTCCTCCTCCTGCATCAGGCTCAGTTACCTGAACAGAAGCTAGAAGGCACACATGCCCAGCTCCTGGTCCTTCGTCCTCTTACCGATCTAGACTCACTGTGATGATCTTAGTCCCAATCGTGGGGAACTCCATCCTTCTGCCTGCCAACCTGAAGTACCTGTTTTCGTTTTTGAACAGAGTATATGCAAGCCATAAAGAAATCCTGACGCTCCTCTTTTAGAATATACCCCAAAGCTGAGCATTATTACTACCCCCATTGTGACCCTTCTGGTCCAATTCCTCTTTTGCCTGGATTACTGAAATAGTTTACATTTGCCATCTTCTAGTCTCACCAAATGCCAGGGTGATATATTTAAACTTAAGTCAAATCATGAACTCTGCTGCTCAAAATGGTGCCCAGCCCCCCTTGCAGAGTAAAAACAAAACTCGCCGTGGCCCATAGCACCCTACATGATCTCACTCTCACCTCTACCAGTTTTTCTTGGCTGGTCTGCTTGCAGCCACACTGACCTCTCTGCTCTTCCTCCAGCACACCAGGCCTGCTCCATCCTAAACTTTTGTGGGGGTGTGGTTCCTTCCTTTCCAGCTGTCTTTCTCAGAGGAGGTTCTGTGAATCACCTGAGGGCAAGTCCCATAGGTCTAGGGGGTAGGGCTTGACAATCTGCATTTCTAATAGATCCCATCCAGTGTATGCAATGTGTTTTCTCCTGCGCATCTAGAATAATTGTTATAGACCACCCTAGGGAGGATTGTGAAAATAATCAGGGACACCACTGTGTTCTGTAGAACTCCAGGGGAAAAAGAGTCTGAAGTAATTTTAGAACTTTCCATCTCCCAAGTTTACAAGGGTCAAGTCCTTAAGGAGACCTAGCCAGGTGACATTTAATTGTGTGATCTCTCCCTGTCTCGATTAGCTCGTTTTGAACCCCCCCCCCCTTACTTTGAGCACCTTTTGTTCTGTCCCAGAATAGCATGGACCTAGTCTGTGATTCAAGTGAATCCGTTAATTGTCCGTTAATCACTTGTTCATTTATCGTCTCTCCCTCCAACTAGGATGTGAGTATCCACAGCGCAGAGCTCTTTATCATCCCAAGGGCTGAATAGACTTTTGGATGGAAATATTTAAATTGAAAATGAATTTAATCCTTTAATTTCCTCAGAACAGTAGCTCATTTTTTAAAGATGTACTGAATACATGTGCTCACTGGAAGAGAGCAGAGAAGTGGGGAAGACAGATTTTTGAGATTAGCTAACCCTGGATTTATAAGTCAGCTTCACTATTAGCTTTAACTTGCCACTTTGGCTCAGTGTCTTTATTTTGTAAATGGTGAGAACAGTGGGTGGTTTGGAATAGACAAATGCACAGGAAATCTCTCTCCAGGATAGTGTACCTCATGAAGTGCTCAAATATTACTTTGGAATGATGTGTAAGTTTCTATTTTAATATTTAAAATATTAAATATGCCTAATATTTGCCTAACCTTTCCATAGTACCTTCAGGTGAAAAGTTTTCCAACATTTATCAGATGTAACAGAATAATATTTTGCTGATATGGAGACAACACTTCAAATTCAACCCCCATGAAATGTTAATCTCCATGGACAGTGTTCATCTGTAGGTATATTTCTGGGCAAGAGACTGAGTTTCGATGGCCTTTCTAAATGGGACCTAAACCTCACTGCAAAACCAAAACCTCCCATTCCTTATCAAGAGTAGTCTAGAGAAATGGTGACTATGTGAACCAATGTGAACACCTTGCCTACAACATTAGCTATAAATGTTCTACACAAGAACATAGCAACAGCAACTGCTTTCACAATGATAGTGAAACACAGAAGTGGTATTTATACTGCTCATGCTGCACATTCATGCGTGACCTGATATTGCTGAAATAGTTTTTATTTCTGAACATTCCAAAAGAGCAGTGTACACAGTAACAAATATTAAGTCATATACCATAAGAAAGCATTCATTAGTGCAAATGGGTTTTGTAAAAGGTCTATCAAAAAGATTTATTTGCTTTAAAATGCATCCATTTCCAGAAGCATAGTTAATAAAACATTACAGTTTCTCATCCTCTGTAATAAAGTATTGAAAATCAATCATGGTACAGGAGCAAACATTGCAGGTATTAAGTGCAATGAGCCTGTGATGCCTTTATAAATCTGAAACCCATGTAGGACAATAAATTAACAATGAAAAAGACATGACGATCTAACTGCTGTCTGGCTGTCTCCTTGCAATGCTTCAGCTTATATTGTGCTCGTTCAACATAAAATTAGGTCTTTCAAAGTGTATGGTGGATTTTCACTGATCTATCCCTAGAGCTAAAAAAATAGTACCTTACCACAAAAATATTTTTATGGCACAAAATTTAAGTTGCTCCATAGTGGTTCACGTAAGTGTAAAAAGAAATAGGCACAAAAAATAAAATTCCTGTAAACTATAAAAAAGTAAATTTCAAAGCATAAATTATAGAACCTAGTTGTAAATATGCCATGTATTAAAAAACAGAACACATAAGGGAAGGATGTTTAGAACACGTAAGTATATGGAACAAGTTACTGTAAAAAAAAAATCATGGCAAAGAAAGCATTATTGATACATCTCAATTCTCTCAAAAAAGTGTTCAGGGACATAGCAGTTCTACAAAAAACCTCCTAGATCTAAGTGTCACGATACCGCAGCCACGGATGTGAGACTGGGGCGGTATTCTCTCAGGCAAATATTTAAGTGCAATCATTAGTCTCTGGCGCTCGGTCCGTTGAAAAACAATGCAGTAAATATGTTAAAATGCAGAAGGGAAAGAATATCCCAACGTTCACGGTTACCTAGCCAGCTAGGTAACTCGACCCTCATTTCCACTCCTTTCCTGGGCTCCAAGGGCGCGTGCAACCGCATCAGTAGCAACCGTCTCTCCAGCTTCCATCCCTCAGGGTGCTGAGCGAAGACAGAGGCTTTGGAGGCTGAAGGAAACTACAGAGACAGAAACAGACTGTTATGACACTCCCAGGAGTCGCAGGCCACTTGTTCTGTGCTTTCCTCCACGCCCGTGCCAGTGGGGACAACCTACTAGCACTTTCCCAGAGCGTGCCAGGGCTTCACGCGGTGACCCTCACCCCATGCTCACTGGCTGAAAATCCCATTCTTGGCACACCACTGTGCGTGTTGTGTGTGCGTGAGTTACAACGTATCCTTACTGGACAAAGTATTTTAAAATCAAAGAAAAAGATAAACTGTCTAAAAACAAATGATTACTTCCTTGAATACAAAAAGTAAATTCACATGCAGAGAATGTCAGTCTTACAAATAAAGATGTCCCTATCACACTGGCAAAGAATTGACAAAGAATAATACCCTGAGTTTGCCTAGGTTTGGGGGAAACATCCTCTCCTAGGGCCTGGTAGTGACCACCTTTATGGGAGATTAATTTGGAGACCTACTCAAGAACAAAGGGAGCCATCATAATTACCTACACATATCAAATAATGTGATTCTATTCCGGCATGAATATAACCCACATCTGCATTTTTAGCTGGGGGTGGGGTGGGGGAGAATAGGCCAGAATCTATTAAATATGTAACAAAATGCTTTCTCTCTGGGGAAGAGGATTATGGGTTCACTTTTGTTTACTTTTATGTGTTTTTTTTTAATAGTTTCTGAATTTGTTTTTGATCTGAGCACCTGTTACTTCTAATCAGAAACACATAAGGAAGGAAAAACTGTTTGGACATCCCTTTCATACTGTTGCTAGGTCCATCCCTCTCCTCTCCTTTAGAGCCTAGTTTCTCGGGGGTAGATATCTGTGGTTACTGCCTCCACTGTCTCCTCTTCCAAACTATCCTCAACCCACTTCTATGGAATTCTTGTTGACCTACAACACTTCAAGATATCCAGTTCTAGAAAGGTACATCACGATTCTGAGCTTGTCTAATCTGTGCCTAACAACTAAATCTGGAATTTGAAAGAGCAAAAAAAAAGAAAAAAATATTCCAGTTGGACCATACTAAACTTACCAACATATGCTAACAAAGGCCCAGCTTAGTATCACTGAGGTGCTTTTTCAGGTACACCTGGGGGCAGAGTATGCATGTGCCTAATATATTTGCTTATTTTGATCAAAGTTTATTGCTCCAACAAGTATTTACAATTGTATCCTGTACCAGGCATACTCCTTAGCACTGGGGTTTTATATTCGTGAAAACTCCCACCCCCGTCCCCATGAGCTTACATCCTAGAGAGAACAGTCAGACCATTAACTGATAAATGAGGACAGTCTATAGTCCCTCAGATGGTGATAAATGCTATGGGGGAGGAGGAGGGTAAGAAAGGAGTTACAACCACACTGGAGTTGTGCTGGTGGACAGAGGGGTCACCTGGGCAAAGTCCTGAAGGAGGGAGAACAGGCCCTGCGCCTAACATGGGGAAAGGAAAGTACACTAATGCTCTGGCGATGGAGTCTACCTGGTAGACTAAAGCACACAGTGTATTGGGAGTGAAGTGAGGAGGGAGGAAGGGACGCCCCCACCCCAGCATTTTCCAGAGGAAGGAGGTCAGAAGTCAGGCCCTAAAGGGCAGCATGCCAGAGACCGGAAAAGTGAGGATGGTTTCCCAAGCAGTTTCCAATTTCAAACTGCAAAAGAGGTTACAGAGCAAAGAAAGGTTCCTACCTCCTAACAGGCTGTGCAATTTTGCTTCGAGGAAGGTTACTCCCATTTATTGCCAGTGAAGGTCTTGGAAGAGCACTGCGGCCCATCACCCCAGATGCCGCAGCCTTGTTTGGGGTGGGGATCCCCGTGCTGGCGTACAATTGGAGGCCATTGGATACAGGCATGCTGCTGCCACCTTGAACAGTGGGACTCACGTAAGCTGTGGCTTTAAGAGGCTGTCGCACAGACACAGGGAAATGTCCCACGCTGTGGATTCTGTGTTGAAGCTGTCCTGGGGATGGAACTAGAAAGGAAAGGACATGTATTGGAGAGGCACCTATACTGCTACCCAGCTTTTAGGAAATGCACCTTTCATTCAAGACCAATAAAGGCAGAACGGTAATATATGGAGAAAAGAAATGTGGGTCCCAGGCAGCATTTAGTACTAGAAAATTCTATTTCTTGGTAAGAATCTCCTGTCCTGTCAATCAGCAATGTTTCTGAGCACTTAACTAGATCTAGAAGCTACATCTAACAACAACTTCCTTTCCTTTAACAAATGGAACCATCTGAGTTCTCATAGGACAGTTTTTTCCTGCTTGTTTGGAAGACATTAGGATTTTCTTGATGGTTGCATGGGAAAAAAAAGACGATTAATACAGGGATGACAGCAAGACAGAGCTGACATCAATAGGTTACAAACAGCTCATTACAGGTTAAATATTTTCATCATGGCATTTGATCTCCTAGGACTGGTGGGAAGAGTAAATGAGTTAATCCACACAAAGCCTTTGAGTGGTGCCTGACACTTAGTAACCACTCAACCAGTGCTACTATTACCTTGATAACGAAAGCAAAATCTGTAAAATGAAGAGAGCTCCTTGGGTAAGAACTCTTAAAAACTGTCAATATACTTACACACCCAACATTTTCTAAAACAGGTTAGCTGATTTTGAACTTAACCATAAAATAGGGATAAAGAAAAAAGATGTCCATAGCTTTATTTAATGTCTCTTGAATTATTCCTTAATGATTAGTTTTAAGTGTATATTACGTGAAATCTGTACACAGGAATGCTGACGCACATGTAGTCAAAGCTCAATGCAAACAGGTCTATGCAAGATTCTGCTGTAGTTTTGATCCTACCGGGTTTTTGTGACACAGTACAACTTCTCAGTTGAGTCTCTAAGTTCCTTTCCAACCAATTCTATAATTCCTTAAAAAGGTAGCTCTTAACCATGAATGTTTCGATGCATTAGTATGGTATATTTGTTACACCTGATGAGCCAATGCAAGGAGTTAATAGGGGAAACCAGGAAACGAAAGGATAGGTGGAAATATATGGATACTCTGTTACTTCTCAATTGCTTGGTAAGTCTAAAACTGCTCAGAAAAAAAGTCTAAACTTAAAAAGCCAATGTGAATTTGGCTCAACTTCTCTTAAAAAATATAAAGTACAAAAAAAAATATATAAAGTACACAAATTTTAAGTCTAGCACTCAATTTTCAAAGTGCACATGCTTATGTAAACCACTAGTCACACCAAGATATGGAATATTACCTGCACCCCCTTCCCATGCAATGTTCCCATAATAGTAACAGTGATTCTCGCTTTCTCACCACAGATTGGTTATTCCTACTCTGAACTTCATACAAATGGAATTATACAGTACATTCTCTGGCTTCCTTCACTCAACATCATGTTTTTGAGATTCAACCACATTGTTTCCACTGCTATGTAGTATTCAGTTATATGAATGTCACAATCTGTGTGCCTGATGATGAAAGGCTAGGTTATTTCCAGTTTGGGGTTTTGTGAACATTCTTGAATATGTTTCAGGGTTCATATGCACTCATTTTGTATGGTATGTTCCAAATTCTGTATTCAGGATAAATGAAGTTTGCAAAGTCACTGAATACAACATCAAAATACAAAAATCAACTATCTCTAAATACCAGCAAAGTAGAAACTAAAATAAGAATGCTACCTATAAAAAATTTCAAAATCAGACATTTAGGAATAAATTTAACTATGATGCATAAAACATGGAGTCAGGGTTAACACAAATTCCGAATCATTACCGCATTTGTCACCATCAAAATTGTATTCTCCCATTCTACACTAATACTATCAACTTTTGCACTCAACTATAGCACTGTGTACTTACCTTAAATTTCATCAAAATCTGGGCAATTATCCCAACTGCCTCACATAAAATAGTAGCTCTCCATTTCCCACCATTAGCAAATTTCACAGGTTGTCTTCTGTGTCTTTACACAAGTCATTTATTCCAATATTAACAGATCAAGCCCTAAGATACGGCCCTATGACATTGGTTTACTCGTGCATTCAAACATTTACTGCAAACTCATTAAATACCGGGCAGCATGCCAGGTTCAGGGTGCAGAAAATCATCCAAACTAGGGCCCACGCCCAGAGGGAGCTGATAACCTAGTATGCAAGATGAATATAAGGACCGTAAAATACGACACACTGAAAAACAAAGGTAAGCGCCAAAAATCGAATCCATCCTAGGTATGTTTTGGGGGTTTATGGGGAGGTCCATTAGGGTCATCAAACATTCAAAGAGTGTGTGATGTCTGGCTGCAGGATAAAGGTAAATAGCAATAAACTGCATAAAGAAAGGAGAAGAAGAGCTTGTGAGAGTCAGAGTATGTTTGTACTTAGAAGCATAAACTCCAGGGTAACCAGAACATTTCTAGCTCTATTCCTTCGCCTGTGTGGCCTTGTGTAAATGGTAACATGATTTGTTTCCTCATCTGCAAAACGGGAACAAGGACAGACACCTGCCTCACAGGGTTGTTGGCAAAACCAAGACAACAGACATAAACTGGTTAAGCACAGTTCCTCGAGCAGAGTAAATGTCCTTTTGAAATGAAAAACTGTCACATGGAGGGGAAATATCACTTGGGCCCCAAAACTGGCTCCAAGGGAGAAGGGCTTCAAACCACTCTGGGTGTAGATTTACTTAGACATCTGGCTGATGATTCCCGGCCGCCAGCATACTCCGAAGACACATCAGGCTCCCACATTTTGGCCACATTGTTACTGGGACTGTGACCCTCAGTCTGCCCCCCAGGGGCCGTTCTCAGACTTGACCCCAACTACTCACATAAACTGCATGAGTGGAACGGGAGGGGGAACCTGGAACCACCATGTCCCCACACAGAATAAAAACACATGAATGTGAGATTTCACACGCATCACATTGCTCACTGCAGAGTAAAATATACAGAGAATGAATGGCAGACTATGTGGTAAGCTGAAGGAGAGCAGATAAGCACTACTTTACACACTAAAATAGAACTTCATGTTGGGAGGAACAAAGATATGGACTGGCGAAAAATAAGGCCAAAGTAACAGCAAGACTGAACAAGTATCCCTTCTTCAGACTAAAGGCATCAAGCAGATACAGCTAGAAAAAGACAGATCTGCAAGGAAACAGGTTATTTTTGTTTATACAGCAAGCGAGCAAATCAAACGTGTAGTACTTCTACTGCTATTCTTGGGTAGAGAAGACTGAATATAATTTACTGCTACTTAATTCGTTAATATATGCACTGATGAAAATACCAAATTGTACTAGTGAAGTTAAAAAAAAGTAAGTTTCCTTGCCATATTCTTGAAATGGAGTAAGGTATTTTTCTAATTGTGTTACAACTAAAACTTACTAAAAAAAAAAAAAATTACAAATTGTCATACTTACTGCAAGACTGTATTCTTGAAATCCCATTTCCAGCGCCATGCAAGCTCGAGTCAAAACTCTGACTATTTCTCACGGTGACTGGAGAACTTGCACTGCTGCTGACAGCAGTTGTACTTGGCATCCGAGCTAGATTAGGCATACTTCTTCGGAGCTTGTCTAGAAAAGAAAATAATTTTAAAGATCATAAGGTTTATGCCAATTAAAATACTAGCTTTCAAAAGTAAACATAAATGATAATATGCCGAATAACAGATAAAAATTATGTGTTATGAACTCTAACAAGCTACCATAGAATTCACCTTCTGTATAAAGAATATACTCGGTATTTCCAGAAAGGTTCTACCAAATAAGCATTTAAAAAAAAAAAAGTGTTCTATAAAAAGACCCAGGGATTAGCTCATCAATTAGCTATTTCTTTTTTTTAATATTTTATTTATTTATTCATGAGAGACACAGAGAGAGAGGCAGGCTCCATGCATGGAGCCCGACATGGGACTCGATCCCGGGTCTCCAGGATCACACCCTGGGGCCAAGGCAGACGTTCAACGGCTGAGCCACCTGGGCATCCCTAGCTATTTGTTTCCATACAAGTGGGTAAAACTGTATCAAAGTGAGGTTAGAGAATAATTTTATAGTCAACCATTTAGGTTTTTTTTAAAGCACTATAAATTGTTACATATTAACAAAAAACCCTCCAAGAATCAAGACCAACACTTTATCTTTTGCTAGCATATCAAAATGGAATTATTAAAATTCTAACTTGATATGTTTTGAGATACCCACTCATCACATCAGTATGACCCCCATTAACTTCTGGAAAGTTTTAACTAGGTGCATGCCACTAAAGCTCTCAGAGACGGCTTCCGTGTCCTCCTCCTTGCTGAGTACATACTCTGCCACTAAGGGGCAGCAGAGGACCGCCCACAGATCTCCCGGGCCGCGGAGCTGGTAATTCAACACACGACTGCAGCCCTGAGAGACACACCGCCCCCAAACTAATGCCCCCAAACTAATGTGTGTGTAACAGGTCACTCACTCAAGTTCAGAAAACAAAGGATCTATTTGAACACTAAGCCAAAACCCCCATTCAAGTACAAAACCGGATTCGTTTCCTCCTCCCCTCCACACACAGCTCCTCCACTCTTAACTGGGACCTGGGGGCTCCACCCTGATCAGCAAGTCACCTCATCTGGAAATGGAGGCCAGCTCCTCTGATTCACCTTCCTTCTTCTATACCCTCGCCCCCAAGTCCTATTAGTTCTGCCTCACAGTTAATAAATGAGTCCTTCACTGCATCTGGTTCAGGCCTCATTGTTTTATCACCCACATTTTCACAAAAGCCCCTTAATGGGTCTCCAAGCACCCTCTTATCCCTCCAACCCATCCTTCACACAACCTGCTCCACTCTTCCCGGAGCACAAGCACACCCCAGTCACCCTCTTAAATCCTTCCAATTACTCTCCCACCTTCATCTGAAAGCCCCAAGCCCCTGGGCATGGCCTACATGAGACCCTTCAAGGTACAGGCTCCTGTCCTTTCTCAGCCTTATCTCCTGCTGCTCCCACCCCTCAGCTTACTTGCCTACCACAGTGGATAAACCAGGTTCCCAATGCTCCGCACACTAATGCATCTGTCACATGCTGGTCTCTCCACTTGGCCACGTTTCCCCACTTTGTGGAATGAACAAATGAACAAGGGCACCAGAATTTACTATGTACATACTCAATGCCAGGCACCGTAGAAAATTTTGGGGATACCTCAGTGTACTACAGGTACAGTTCCTGACTCTGAGTTTTCTAGTCTAGATAGACCAGGGTTTCTCAATCTTTCTTCCATTATCAATCCTAAGAAGAAAACCTAAAATATGTTTAACATTAAATCTTGTTTCTCCTCAAATAAATTAAATATTGAAAAGGAATGTCTTGAAACTTTGATACATCTTGAACTTTGGAGAACCACAAACTATTATAAAATATCTCATGCTTTTCACACATGCCCCACTGTCCAAGATAATTTTATTTTTATTGGTATGTGTCCTAAAGCAGTAATAGACACATATCAGGGCACTCAAGTTTGTGGTCACTTTCTTTCAAGCTAAATCAGAAAACAAATGATGTACTTGAACAGTAATCTAAAAGGTGTCCGAGAGCAAAATCAAACTCCTCTCTTCTTTTTCCCTCTCTTTCTACATTACTTATACACAGTTCCTGTGGCCTGTCCAGCAATTTTTGCCTCCTTATAGTCGTCTAGGGAAAAGACAGAAAATTAAGCAAGTATGTTTACTTATAAAATAACCATAAGAAAGTATAATGAGAAATTGTAAAGAGAGCTAGGGTAGGAGACCAAAAAGAATTGTATCAATCTAGTGAAATTCCTCCAAGCTGAGGTATCTACACTCCCCACCATGTCCTTACTTCTTATGCATATTTCTAGAGTAATAATGCTCAAGTACTGCCAATGACTGTTTGATTTCTTGACCATTTTCCTCATTATCTCCTTTAGGAGGCCTATCTTTAAGGCCTATTTTTAACAACCATTTGAGTCTCCTATTCCCAAATTCTAGTTAAAATTCCTAACCCCAGGCAGCCGGCATTTAATACATCCAGCAAGTATTATTTATATGTATGCTTGCAGAGGGTGTGTGGTAGGATAAATGAGAGAAAAATAAATCTTAGACCTGACATCTAGATCTTCGAATATCATAGTAACTGGCATGAAGAGTGAGCCTATATCAGTGCAAGACTAAATCACTCTGACTATATATATATTTAAGCAGCAACAAGGCCCAGGGAAAGAATTCTGTGCTATGATTTAGAACATCAATTGTGTTTTCTATATTTCTAAGTTTCCAAACTAATATTTACCATAAAAGTTATCATATATATACAAGTGTTGAAAATAGTATCATAAACATCTGTATGTTTTCTACCTAGATAGACTAGTTTTCATTCTGCCATAATTAATTCATCAATCTATACACACACACACACACACTTGTTTGCTTAATCTACAAAAAAACTGCAGAAATCTTGACACTAATTACCGTCTCCCTCAATTTTAATACGATGCCATGACTTCCATTAAACACATGGAATATTTTCTTCCTGATATTTTGAAGTTTAATAAATTAGTCACTATGACATCCCTTAGCTGCCACTGTTTTCTTTTACATTTTAAATCTGAAAGTACTCAGGTACTTTGAAATCTTTGGTAGCACCTAAGAGAATTCTACAGAATTACAATACTGTCATGACATGTAAACATATTAACAACAGCTTTTAATAATCCACACAAAATTTTCTGAATATAGAGAATGTCTTTCATAAGCTTTACCCCCCTAAACTGCCATCAATCAAGGTTCACACAGTAGATGTGGTGGTTAGGTTTCTAATATGTTAATCTAGATGCATCTGCCTTTAAAAATCAATCTTTAATTCATGTGAGCATCAAGTCAGTTTAACAAAGCTTTAAATCTGAAATATGCTCTTAAAAATAAATGCTTCCAAGAGTAAATATTTAGAACATGACTCCCCTGGGAGCTAAGCTGTGATCTCCAAGCTATGTCAGGGACCATGTGGAAATGAGGTACACTCTCCTGTCAAATAATGTGGAACATACTAATGACCATATATACTTTCATATTCAAGGAATCAAAAATAACACTCTATCTTCACAAGAAATCAGCAATTTATCCTTAAGTACTGAGATGAAGCATGGGAAGCTAAAGGAACAGACCAAGAAAAGAATTCAAATGAATTTTCTCACATTAAAGCAGCAGGAAGACTTACCACTCTAGGAAACAAAGACTAAAGACTCTTCAGGAATAAAGAGATACTTGGTTACCCACCAACTGATCTAGCCTTCCGATCAGTACAGGGTACAAGGGAGGAGCTTGGGCTAACAGGGCTTACCTCCTGCCACTGACAATTCCTGCCATACCCTAAAAATTAGTTAGTAAAGGTCCTACAAGATTCAGTCATTTGTCACATCTGGCAAATTATTCCAAATATGCTCCTTTTAATTCTATAATCCCTGGGGCACCTGAGTGGCTCAGTGGTTGAGCATCTGCCTTCGGCTCAGGATGTGATCCCGGAGTCCTGGGATGGAGTCTGGCATGGGGCTCCCCACAGGGAACTTGCTTCTCCCTCTGCCTACGTCTCTGCCTCTCTCTGTGTCTCTCATGAATAAATAAATAAAATCTTTAAAAAAAAATCTATAACCCCTATAAATAGTCCCACAATTTTTTTTTTTAGTCCCACAACTTTTAAGGTCCCTCTCCTCTTCTGAATGTAGGCAGTGTAGGAGCTACAGAAGTAATATGCATATATATGTTTATATAATAACATATTATTGGTTTCTTTTTAATTATTTTTAAATGGATCAATGATCTCACAGTTATTCTCTTCTATCCATATTATTTTGGTGATTTAGAAAAACATTTGATAGATTAGTTTGAAAGTTCCCATTCCTTACAATTTTGTACAAATGATATTCTGTGGTTAACAAATGAAGGCTCAGCTATCTGAGTCATAGTCCTACACACACACACACACACACACACACACACACACACACATATTTTGTGGAGGGGCAGAGAGAGAAGGAGAAGAGAATCCCAAGCTGACTCCACACCCAGCACAGAGCTCAACCTGGGGCTCAGTCTCATGACCCAAAGATCATGACCTGAGCCAAAAATCAAGAGTCGGATACTTAACTGACTGAGCCACGCAGGCACCCCACCCCGGGGAGTCATATTTTTTTAAAGGGGGTACAAGAGAAGAGGGACAACCTTTATTCCCTTTCTTCAGTACTTTTACTCCAGGCAAAAGAATGGTTATTATTTCATTTCTTCCTTAGGTTGGGACAATATGCACCAGATGGTATGATGTGAAATCATACCTAAGTTTTCCATGAAAGAGGTATTATTTGTCCACATTTTATAGCCAAAGAAATCAAAGTTTACAGAGGTGAGAAACCTGTAAAAGGAGTACAAAGTAGGACAGGACAGGACTCGGGAACCCGTGCTCTCAAGCACTCCATTGAGTGGCACGAGTCCAGCCCAAAGGACTGCTATGGCAGACCCTTTGTATGCAGAGACCAGACCGCTTAGGAAAAATAAAACCACCATGGTCGGGACACAAGCTGTGATAGGTCTCTGCTTTCTTAATAGGAACCATCCCAGCGCAGCTCCAGGGAAACATAATCCTTTTCATCGTGGCATGTAGTGTAAGGTAAAACCACTTTTCTAAGGTCAGACAATGATCCACTGACAACACTGATCAAGATGCAGAGCTAGCATCTGCTGGACAACTAGGATATGATGTCCTAAGACACCTGACAACGTGAAGAGCAACAATTCTAGGTGCCCTTTTCTGAAATTTTTTTTAAAGATTTGTTTATTCATGAGAGACACACAGAGAGAGGCAGAGATACAGGCAGAGGGAGAAGCAGGTTCCCTGTGGAGAGCGTGTTGTGGGACTTGATCCCAGGATCCAGGATCACACCCCAAGTCGAAGGCAGATGATCAACCACTGAGCCACCCAGGTGTCCTGCTTTTCCTGAATTTTAAGATGAGGCTTTCACAAAGCAGATGGAATACACTGCTTCTCTGATATTATGAGCTTTAATAATTTGAGTTACTAGGACATTCCTTAGCTGCCACTTTTTTCTTTTAAATCTAAAATCTAAAGGTACTAAAAGGGAAATTACAACTAAAATGTTCAATATGTTCAAATGACCTCTCAATTAGCATGGATGATACAAGCACAGAAGAAGAAAAGGTGAAAACTAAAAACATGGTAACAGGTGATCACAAAAGTATTTGACCTTGCAGTACTTTTAAGTAAGTGGCTTACTTCACCCCAGGACCCGGAAATGGTGCTATCTAGTGATTAAAAAGCTGCAATAATAAATCTGGTTTATTTCTCCACATCATATGGGATTTGCGTATGAGAAGTCTGACTGGTTATTAGTGTAACCGCGTAGCTGGCTTAGAAGAGTACATGATTGTTCTCCCTGTAGTTTGCTGGAGGTCAAGGACTATGACTATAACTCCTAGAGTGGAAAAGACAGATCATAAAGGAGAAAAGAAAGAATATGGAAGAGAGGACACATACTCTGACCCACCATGTTGACACTGGGGCAGATCAACTTCCCATTATTACACCAAGTCCTCCTTATCCCTCCTACTATACAGATCTTACTCCTAGATGTCAGAAGGAAAGACACATTCAGACTTGCCCTACATCTGGATGTTCCCAAGCATCACACTGTCCATATTTCCCATACATCACTCTGTGTGGGAGGCTCCATGAGGCTCCCCTGGGAGCCCAGACAACACCACCTGCCTGTCCTGCCCCTGAATGCACAACCACATCAAGATGCCCCTCATGCATGACTCCTGTGCTGGCTACAGCATGATGCTTTTCCTGAGGCTACACATCTGTAAATCTGGAACACACACTCGGAAGCTGGTCAATTTTAGATTTAAACTTAGACCAAACTGATAAGGTCTCGAAGACATACTTAACAAATCTGGGAAATATTTACTAGTTATTTACATTGACCTTAAAACCATTTCTTAAGCACAGGGGAAATATCAAAGCATATTAAAATACCAAAGGGCACATATAACCTACCTCCATTGGTCCTATTTGGTTGCTGATCTGGAGTTTGGGCTTGAGGTGAGTAATACTGTTGCTGCTGGTAATTATTTGAGGGAAAGTATTGGGTACTGGGGCTCCTCCTACATTCCCGAATGCTGGAGAAAGTCTGTGAATGGGGAATTCCTCTTTGGAAAGGTGAACATCTTGGAAGACGGGGCTGAGGTGGTGGCAAATGATCAAATTCTTCCTCGTCCTCCAGACTGAATCGATCATATTCTTGATCGCTACATGTCCCCTTTTTTCCTGAACTCAATGAAACACTGGAACTATGCCTGGACACAGATGCTGAAGTGGAAGCGTAATCTTGCCTGAGACCTAGGACAACAAGAAATGGTATTACCTTAGGAGACATTTCAATCTAGCAAAAAGGAAGTTGCAATTAAGTATCAGAAGAAAATGTGTGCCACACAAACCATTCAAAGGAAGACCCATTATCTTGTTCATAGTTTTCTGAATCCCAAGGAATACTAATACATTTACCTGCCAAACAGATGTCTAACATTAGACGCTTCTGTTCTGCAAAAAGACTGCCCTGATTCCAGAGAAGACTAAACATACTGCTACAGTTCATCAGTCAATGTCTGTCAATTTCCCCAAATGATCTCTTCTGAAATCTGGGCAGATACCTAGGAGGAGCTACCTGCCATCATTCTGAATAGTATGTTATGGGTTAGACAATTAAAATAATCAAATCTCTATCCAGGGAGGAACTTCTCCTGCTCCCCACCCCAGCTTTCAAAGTCAAAGCAAAGTTTAAAACCTGGGGTACAGGGATCCCTGGGTGGCGCAGCGGTTTGGCGCCTGCCTTTGGCCCAGGGCGCGATCCTGGAGACCCGGGATCGAATCCCACGTCGGGCTCCCGGTGCATGGAGCCTGCTTCTCCCTCTGCCTGTGTCTCTGCCTCTCTCTCTATCTCTCTGTGACTATCATAAATAAATAAAAAAAAAAAAAAAAAAAAAAAAACCTGGGGTACAAAACATTTTCTAACAAGGTCGCCTTTCTGTTCTATTTGTCACTAATATTATCTTTTTCAAAGCATACTGACACTTCAATAGTTTTGGGTCATCCCAAACCACAACTATCTAAAAATAGTCAAACTGGAAGTTTCTAGTTATTTATCTCATTGCCAATACCACAGTTTTTTAAAAGTAGAAATTGATATTAATCATTTAGCCATACATTTTCAAAAAGAGTCGCTCTTATTTTTACTACTACTGAATGAAAACATAAAGCCATCACTTTTCCCCAAAAATGTATTTTAAAATTCTCCATTTTAAACATCACACTGTTTCCCAGAGTAGCCTGGACTAATTCTGAAAGCAGGAAATGGTCATGCTTCAGTGAAATGATACTTGGCTGTTTCTACTTATGCTGACCTGAAAAGATAACCCCAGAACAAGTCTAACCCAGTCCTGTGCTCTCTCACTGTGCCTTCTGATGCCATTCTAATACCCTTGCAGTAGTTCCCTCCTAGATGATGTTAACCTTATTGCAGAACCAGTGATAAACTGTCCCATTTCTAATTATCTTCTCTTCCATCATTATTTATCCTGAGAGGTTTATCAATGCAGTTTTATTGAGCTTATATTAAGAAAACTATAAACTCACATGTGGTTCTAAGAAATAAAAGAGAATGCTTGTGCATTCTGCCCAGTTTCCCTCAACGGTAGCATTCTGCAAAATTATAGAGTAATATGAGAGCTGGGATATCATGATATAAACCCATCTTGTTTAGATAAGTCCCAGTTGTACTCAGGTACATGTAAGTATTAAGTTCTATACAACTTTATCACCTGTAGGATAAAATATCTACCACCAGTGTCAAAATACCAAATAGTTCCAAAAATCCACAAAACACAAAAATCCTTTGTGTTGTCCTTTTATAACCACATCTACATTCCTCCAGAGATCCCACACCCTGTCCCTAACTCCCATCAACCACTCATCTGTCCTCCATTTCTAAAATGTTCTCATTCCAAAAATGTTATATAAAGGGAATTATGCAGTATGAAATCATCTTTTTCACTCAGCATAATTCCTGGGAGAGTCATCCAAGATGCTGCCTGCATCAGTAGTCCGCTCCTTCTTCCTGCTGACTAGTACTCCTAGGTATAAGGGTGCCACAGCCTGATTAACCAGACACCTCCTGAAGGACATTGGAGTTCATTCCAGTTTGGGGCTACTGCAAATAAAGTACTACAAACATGGACAGGTTGTTGTGTGAACACAAATTTCCACTGCTCTGGGATAAGTCCCCATGACTGTAACTTGCCTGGGTCTATGGAAACTACATGCTTGGTTTTGTAAGAAACTTACCAAGTTTCCACAGTAGCTATACTACAATGTCTTTATATTAATGTATTTTGATCAGAGTATGTCCTAATACCTTTCGATGCCCAAGAGAGCCTCAGAAACACTTACTGGCCTCCCTACAAGGTAGAGTAGTTATAAGAAAAAAATTTCATGTTTACTCATTACCTGGGGAGAACTTCCCAAGCCTCCCTACCCCCTTACATTTCAGGTAGAAGCCTCTGGGTTAAGAAGTTTTCTACTTTAAAAAGAACATACTTTCTTCTTGGAGACGAGCCATGATCTGAACATCAGTGAGATCCTGTAACTTATATCCCATGGAGATAGAATCATCTTCCAATTCTGAAGTACTCAGCTCACTGTCTATAGAGGACTGGGGGCTGAGTGGGGAGCCCCTGGAGCTGTAACCTAAAAACACAAAGGAAATATTTTATTATTTAGTCTAAAGAACTGATATCTACATAATGCTTTACAATTCTTGTATCAAGTCAGCAGTTTTTTCCGTTTTCAAACTTTCACCAAAAAGCGACCAACACATCACCATTTAACGGTGAGATGATATGCACATCTTTCAGATGTTCATAATTCACATATACAAAGCCATTTGTTTTTTCAAATTCAATTTTCACAATTAAAAAATGTCATTCTGTACTATACACCCAAAAAAATTAAGAGAGTAGATTTTGAAGTGTTTTTTTTTTTACTACATTAAAAAATACATATATTACCAGTGCTGAAATCTGCATCCCAGTAGGTAAGTCTGTATCTAAAGGCATTAATATACGAATATATATCCATGTTCACTTTCAATTAACAATCAGATATGCTTATCTATGGTAGTAACTGATTATTAAATTATAATCTGGTCTGTTTTTCAAACAGGTACAAATAGTGCTATGATTGAAATAAGAACATCACACATAAAAGGCACACATATATACACAGAAGCATATACAAAACCTTAATAAAGGAAAGAGTACAGTAATTACAGGAGACTTGTAGTCACCCACGGAAGTAAAAAAAAAAAAAAAAAAAAAAAAGCAATGTCTTGGGTAAGGGAACGAAGGAGGAAAGGAAAGAAACTACAGGAATGGAATCACACCAATGTTGAGACAAATAAGGAAAGGGTGGGAACTTCATCTCACAAAAAGCTACCATGGATATTTTTTCTGTGTAGCTCTGGCTTAATAAAAAGCTACCAGAAAAATAAAATTAAAGAAAAAAAAGACCATAAAAAGCTTATTTTCCTGAATCATGATAAAAACACTTGAACTGTGCTCAACATATAATATTAAAGACACACTAAGTGTTTGGAAACGTGACCAGACACGTATATTTTTGCTAACTAGGGAAAACTGCCTATGACACACAATTGAGAGCATGTTCCTGGTGCTAAAGTACAAATTAACGCTTGCCCTCTCTCTGTACCCAAAGTGTGTGGCACACACTGTCCATTATGAGATCACCCTCAACTTTTCCAGGAAAGATGATATTTAAGCTGTTCTTACTGACTGAATGACAATGCAAGTGGCTAGTTAAGAAGTTGAAAGATTACCTGTTCTTTCAGGTGTTAGTATTGCTTTATTTGAGGTTTTAGAGAAGCTGGGAGTATTAATGCCATTGCTATAAGGGCTGAGTCTTGCAACAGGACTGTAAGGAAAAGCCAGTGAGACATTTGAAGAGAAGAGACTCCGCCATCGGCTAGCTGTCACAGAAGCAGAGAATAAACAGCAGCAGTTAGCTATTCGGAAGCAGATGCTGACTTGTCAGAGGGAGAAAGGGAAGAGGTTAAAAAAAAAAAATGAAGAGACAAAGCAACTTTTCATCAAGATAAATGACTTCCATTTATCTAAGGCAAAACATGTAAAAACAGGCCATTTCAGATTTAGGGTCCAATGGATACCTTCATTTAAGAATTAGTAACCAGCTTGATTAAAGCCAATATGCCTGTGTAATAATGAGAACTTCTGAATTTCTACATTAGAAATGTTTTCTACCTTCTATTTCTACACAAGGATTTAAGTGTTTTGTAGTAACGTAAAAAGATCAGCATCAAAAACAACCCCGCAAACTTAGAAACTGTGGGGAATGTTAATAGTAATGATACACAGTCCTATATTTTTTCCTAAGATTAATTTTCAACCCATTTAATATCAGAAAATCTTATCAAGAAATTTTTATGGAAACCTGCTCTTGGCTTACAGGAGAAATTTAACGGGACTACTGCCTTTCTGAATAGAGTCCAAAACAAGGCTCATAGAAAAACAATACAAAAATCACAAGAGAAAGATTCATAATTTAATGACAGCTATTTTTGATGGCAGGTGTGGAGATTAACTAGTAATTTGCTGGATTTTTTTCAATAAAAATTATTTACCAAATTTTCTGTGTGGAACATGTGTTACTTGTGTGACATTTAAAAGTAGTATGATACATACATATTATTACTTTGATACTTTAAAATAAGGAACAAAAGGGAATATTACCTACAATTGGCAAATGATCCAATTCTTACATGATTTCACCTGGCCTAATTAATATATTTCCCTCCTCCCAAATTGCCAACCCCTGCTATTACTAAGTTCTTGAGATCACGAAAAAGACCTCAAACTGTAAAAACTTAAGTCACATCAAACATCATATACTCTCCCTTCCAGGGAAACAAATTATTCTGGTAGGAAAATCCATTCTTCTACAAAGCAATCATTTAGACACGTACTAACAAGCAGGATAGGAGGGAACAGGTAAGAACTCTAGATGAGGTTAAACTTCACTTAAGGCAATAACTTTGTTTGCATTTGCTGGAAATTTGACAAAACCTGGAAACACAAGTATAAAAAGGACCTCTGTAACATGCCTTCCCCAGACCACTTTTAATGAGCACTGCTAATGAGCAGTGGGGGAGAGCTGAAGTGTTCAAAAATGGGCAGTGAGATGGAGAGAGAGAAACTAAGGGATGTGGAGAGTCAAGAAAACAAGCAGCTCCAAAACTGGGATGATTAAAATTCTTGCAAAAAATATCACCACAGTTATTTAAAAGAGCAAACAAAACGTTTCCTCTTATTTTAGAGCAAGAGTTCTGGAGAGAAGTACCATCCCATTCCAACAAATACATTTAAAAAAACAAACAACCACAACAAAAAACCCTTTTCCCCTGTAGGTGAAAGACCAAGGCAAAGAAACTGCATTCACAGTGATCCCATTTTGAGAATTCACGAGTGTCTGGAAGGGGCCACTGCAGTGCAGCCTCGCTCCTGGCTGACAGTGCTCACCTCACTTACCTGGTATGTAATTACATGGGGGTGAAGTAGCCCTTCTCTAGCTAAGTCAGAGTGGGGACCCACGGAGCTGGTATCCCCCCTAACTTCTACACATGTAAACCTGATCCCCAAATACACTGAGAGATAGGGGTTAATAGGCAGCACTCACAAGGTAGCTGTTCACACCTTCAATCTCTAGGACTCCAAGTTTCTCATTAAAATTCTCCTATATATATTTTAAAAAAAGATCAATAGCTCTTTGTGACAGCTAACTTGCTTAACAGATGATGTCTGATCATTTGCCAGGCAAATTACAGTAACTGCGTGTTCTCACCCACAGATGCAGGCGACAACGCATCCCGAGTAAACAGCATTCATTACTTTGCACAATAACTACTGTGACCCAGCCTCCCAGTACAATGGCACAGTGATTGTGGCAATGACAGCACAATCCCGACTAAGAACACAATTAGCATCTATTGCAAGAAAGAATGCTCCACATTGTCCTTTGGCATGGAGGTTTTTAGAGGAGGGAGGAGAATTATCATGGGGGCAAGCTAACAAAACAACAGTGCTAAACTAGTGTCCAAGGCTGTGACGGAGGAGGAGAGGTGAAAGGAGCGGAAGCCATTACATCCTAGTCATTCTTCACTATGTAGCCAAAGGGTTATAGTAACAGGAAGCATTTTTATGGTTTTGGGTTTGTTTTTTGTTTTTTTGTTTTTTGAATAAAACTCTACACCCCAACATGGGGCTTGAACTCTCGATCCCAAGATCTAGTGTCCCATGCTCTACCGACTGAGCCAGCCAGGTGCCCCGCCCAGGAAGTCTTCTTACTGAGCATAAAACAAAGGAACTTTCTAAAGGGCAATTTTATCTTTTTCAGTCAATTAATTTAATGGATTTTTCATATAAGGATGTGAAGTCATTTGAGAGGCTCAGTGATGATTGCAATGACCCTAAAAACAGAGTAAGACAATGCTGCTGAAGGAGAAAACAGGTAATAAAGTTCTGAACAGCAGGTTTCCCCATGCTCCACAGCAAAGTTCTACCCATAAGTCAGCCGCTCCTCAAATTTAGTCCAAGCCTTTGGAACAAGAGCAGAGCTGGGCCAGACCCCAGAATGCACTGAAGGTTTTCATTCCCAAATATCTTAAGTTGGCCTGCTTCCCAACACACTGCTTTCCACATGTTCTCTGTGGACTTATAACAACTTCCTTCATCAAGATGCTCGCCACCTCACACCACATGAGTGACATCTATTCCTCAGCCAACTTGTAGCCGCTGCCATCACTGCCCCCTGCAATCCTGCTCTGAACAGCATGACCACGGCTGCATTGGTCGGTAACTATTTAAACTGTATTACTCTCTTACATTCAAGTACTGCAATGGCTTCTCGTGGCACACAGGATCTGGAAAGCACTCAGGATCATGTCACCAGGACCGTTCCCCACTGCTGTACCCTCCTGCCCACTGCTAGCTTTTCTGGCTTCCTTGCTCACACGCTTATATGGCAAAACCTTTTATGTTGCCTCCCTCATCTAACAAGCATCTTCTACTGAAATGAATTTGTTAAAGTACTAAGGTGTGGATGGATCCCTCACCTTTCTGCAAAAAGAGCATCTAATTTATTTTCGGTACATTTTCAAAGTTGACAAACTTAAAGAATAAATTACAAAATCTGTGAAGCTATTTTTGGACATCACTAGGATTATATAATGTCCCCAAGAAAAAGTTTAAAAAATGTTCCAGTGATGATAATATCAAGAAAAATCACAAAGCACAGGAGATGCAACAGGTTTAAGAAAGAATCTAAATTTCTTTAATTCTCCACAATTAAAATTATTATTAATAAAAAAGTTCCCAGTAACAATGCCATTCCTTCCATGCCTTCCCCAGATTATAGCAAACACAGTAAATGTTCAGATTTTTGTTGAATACATTGATCTCTGCATATAATCAAAAATCAAATTTAAGAGTATAACTTAATTTGCATAACAGGAAAAATAACTGATCTAATGGGAAGCTCAGTAATAGTCCTCAAAAGATCAATGCTTTACAAAGCTAAGAGTTCAAAAATAAGGCAGTGCTATTTTTCCAGAAACAATCACATTCATACTTCCTTCTGACTCTTGAGATAGCCAGTTCAGTAGCTAATATAATGTCTGGCACACAGTATACAAAGTTCAATGTCATTAAAATCTTGGCAAGTTCACTAATATTTCCTACCTCAAGCCATTCTACCATTCCTATCTTAACATCTAAATGATTCTGCCCAACTTCTTAAACTTATTAACTATAATTTAATACACACAGTAATTCTGAAGACAAAAGACAGTTTAGACATCTCAGCCTAACTAGAGGCACAATGAAGAAATATACCTGTAGGAGCACATCCCTTTAATACTTCCTAACAGGGGCAGCCTGGGTGGCTTAGCGGTTTAGCGTGATCCTGGAGACCCAGGATCGAGTCCCACGTCAGGCTCCCTGTATGGAGCCTGCTTCTCCCTCTGCCTGTGTCTCTGCCTCTCTCTCTCTCTCTCTCTCTCTCTCTCTCTCTCTCTGAATAAATAAATAAAATAAAATACTTCCTAACAACTACTAGGTTATTAAACTTTGTGTGTGTGAACCTTCTGGTTTCCAGCTAAATGACTTTATATTACTGGTGACTAGGAGCTATGACTGGGGAACTGACACATCCAGGATTAAACAGGAGTCACTGTCTTAGGATAAGCTAGTTCCTGCAATGCTACATTGCACAGTTACAGGGAGGGGTTGTGCCAAGAACGCTAGTTGACAGTGAACCATGCAAGAAGGCAACAAAGCTTCCTCAAATTCTTAAAATGCTACCATTTCTTATGATCAAAGAAACTGTTCACAAAACAGCTAAGAGCGTTTCGTGGAATTTCTATAAATCCTACTTCCAACAGTATAGCATCTGAGTTAGGTGAAGAAGTCCTGAAAGGCAGTATTCTTACGCTTTCTAGTGGCTTCTAATAGTACAGCCACATTTCTAATCTATGGTCTGAATGTTTGTGTCCCCCAAAATTCACATTGAAATGCTAGCCCCCAAAGATGAGGGTGTTACAGGTGGAGTCTCTGGGAGAAGCTTACATCAAGAAGAGGACAGAACCCTCATGAGTCGGATTAGTGCCTTATAAATATAGAAGAGGCTCCAAAGAGCTCCCAGGGCCCTTCCAAAATGTAAGGACGCAAGAGGTCCACAACCTGTCAGAGAGGGTCCTCCATGTCCAACCATGCTGGCACCTGATGTCTGATGTCCAGCCTCCAGAATGGTGAGCAATAAAACTGCTGCCATTTATAAGCCACCTATTCTGTGGCATTTTGTTACAGTAGCTTGAACAGATTAAGTAAGATACAGGAGAACATTTCTCTAGAAAACAAGCCCTGATCTTCCCTACTTCTATCCTGTTTCTCTTTTCTCATCTAAGAATAAGACCATAAAAGGCAAAACTGCAGCTTGTAGAGACCATGGTTCCATCTAATTTGCCACATTGTCTTATCTCTCACGCAAAGCAGGTGATGCAGTATCACCACTTCAGAAGGCCAGAATGATCCCGGAAGTGTGAAGAAATAAGTCTAAAGCAGCCCTATAGATGTTTTACTTCTTCTGTTTTTAAGAAGTCTGATGAAAACTCATAAAAAAACAGAATGTAGATCTGTTGTATTAAAATTCACAGAACTGCTTTCTAAATAAGTCATAGTTTTCTATCTCCTTGTTCACAGCTCCTCTCAGCTCCCCAAATTTATATTCTTCTTCCTCCTTCCCTAACCTAGAATCTTCCTTGAGAAACTGGCCACTGTCATTTAAATCTTCACAGGCAACACCTTGTGTTATTCCTGAGCCAAAAAAAAAAAAAAAGTGAAGTGCTTCAGAATGATGCAGATACCCAACATTTACAGACCACACCCAGAGTCATCCCTTCCTTCAAAATTTACCAACAGATCTAAAAAAGAAAAAAAAAAACAAATATTAAAGGTCAGTATCCAGTAGTCATGCAGATATCTTTCAAAGACACACACAGCACACAGTTACTTCCCTGCTCCACAGTCATTCTGAGAAATCTGGCCCTGATGCTCCCACCTGCTTCTTAAAATTCATTTCTCTATTCATTTGGGCAGGCACCCACAATGGGACTATAAAGTACCAGATGCTGCAGATACTCAGATGACTACAACACGATGATTGCTCTCTTCTCCTTCCCACTCCAATTTCTAAAGACCAGCTTGTGTGGAAGGCAGGCAAGTAAGATATACATATGATGCGATACAGTAAGGGTCCCATGAAATACATTCACAAAGTGAAGACAGTGATTAACTTTCCAAGAGAGTCCAAAGACTTCATGGGAAGATGTTATGTTCAACATGGCTCTGGAAGGCTGAAGAGTTCATCCTGTATGGTACAATGCCATTCCAGGTGGAAATAACTTATGTGAAGCCATGGAAGCAAGAAAAAGCAGCGCACATTCAAGGAATGGTGAATGCTATTGGGGCTGAAGTATAGGTGTGTGGGAGGGGCTGGAGGGTGGGTAGGGGCAGCTTCCACACTGTCATTAGGAGGATGTGCTTTAATATTCATGTTTTGACTGAGGAGGAGAAAGGCATGGCAGGTATGTGTTTTATGAAGATGACATAAATCATCACGTAGATGATGGACAATTTGGGTAGAGAGTGACAACCGGAAGAGCAGTTAGGAGGCTTCACAGCAGAGCTGGTGAGACATCAGAAGGTACTGAACTAAAATATCAGCAGAACATTTAATGAGAACATGTTAAATAAGCTACATGTGAGCTAAAGAGGAGTTATCTGGTGATCCACAGGGAGTGGAGAAAAGGAGGCAGCCAAAGCTAACACATGATTTCTAAGACACTGATTCCATCCACTAAGACAGGCAACATGAG
Source organism: Vulpes vulpes (assembly GCF_048418805.1). Taxonomy (NCBI): domain Eukaryota; kingdom Metazoa; phylum Chordata; class Mammalia; order Carnivora; family Canidae; genus Vulpes; species Vulpes vulpes. Next base: position 31,103,332 of record NC_132785.1, on the reverse strand, counting down.
ATGAGCATGCTTAATGAAAGGAGAAAATGAGCTGAATTTAAGATAGTTATAGGACATGCCCACGTGCTAGTGCCCACTGAGGAGGTGGGAATCAGGAAAGAAGCTAGAGAGAAAGTATTTGGGACACTTGAACAAGGAGGTGTGAGATGAAGCCATAGGCATGAATGAAATCACCCAAGGAGAATGTACATAAGGAGAACAGAAGGGACTTAAGGAACATTTACGAGTGGATAAAGGGGGACTTGGTAACAGAGACTAAGAAAGGTCACTGAGAGAGAATTCAGGAGCTTGAGGATCAGCAGAGGTCCCAAAACACTAACGATAATGATGGGATGCATCCTGGAAGCAGCAGTTAATATGGGAATCACTGATGAGAGGTCCTAAAAGGGAAATAAAGAAATGCCAACTATCTAGACAATTGGGCCACTGATGGGAGCAGTTCAACAAAGGAGCTAAAAGAGAAATCTGTGTTCATAGATCAAGTATATATAAGATGAGAGAGGAGAAATAACTCTTTCTAGAGAGATCTGGCTTTAAAGGTATGAAGAAATAGGGTTGTAGTTTACAAAGCATGAAACTCAAGGGAGAATATTTTTAGGATAAGGGGAAAGAGCAGCATATTAATAGAATGAAAAAAACAGAACCAGTGGAGAAAACAGGAGTCTGCTGAAAAGGAGAATGCACTGAAGGGAGGTCTCAGATCAAGAGGAATGGGACAGAGAGATAAGGTAGAGGAAACTGGGAAGAGAGAGAGTTACTCCTTCCTCTGCAACTGGAGGCAAAGCTAGTGAGAAGACAGAGAATGCAATAATGGCCTCTTTTATCTATAAATAGAAGGTAATGAATGTGTTCATAAGGCAGAGGCTGGAATAAAGAACCAGTGTAGCAGTAGTAATGGCCTTGCTCCCACTGGGAGAAGTCCAAGTGATTGCCCAGATGAGTCGGTAACAATATGTGAGTCTAAAAAATTATTTGAAAATATTCAAGTATAAATAGTTGACTATCCTATTGACTACAAGGTTATCTGCCACTGGAAAATTTTAGAGATCTTTGGTAAGATCTTGGTAAAGGGACTTAAAAGAAGGGCTAGATAGCTGTGAAAATCAGAGATCACAGCAACAGGCTAACGCAAGAGTTGGCCAACATTTTCTGTAAAGGGCCAGCTGGTAAAATTTCAGGCTTTGCTGGCCATACAGTCTCTGTTGCAACTACTTAATTCTGCCATCATAGCAATATAGCAGCCACAGGCAACACATAAATGAAAGAATGTGACCATGCTCCAATATAATTTTATTTATATATGGAGAGTGGAGTTTCATAAAAATTATGGGTTGTGAATTTTTATTTTTCCCAACCATTTAAAACGTGTTTGGCACTCTTTTATCTCACAGGCCATACAAGAACAGGCTGAAGGCCAGATATGGCCAGAGTTTGCCAACCCCTGGGCTAACATACCTACCAGTTTTATAATATTCACTCTGGAGAAAGCACAGGGTTAGAACTGCATTTTTAAGGGCATGCCAGCTGATGCAATATTAACAATGACGGCCAACAGTATACTTCTTTATTGCAATTTTTCATAACATATTATAACAAAGATCAAAACATTATAAGGACATTGGACTAAGAATCCAGACACCAGAATTCCAGTCTCCATCCTGTCACATGCTAGATCTCATATGGAGCAAGTCATGTAATATCTTAGTGTTTTGCAGGGCTGTGGCAAGCACAAGACAAAAGTTTGCAGCATGCATTCACAAACTATAAAGTATTTTTTTTTTAAAGAAGCCTACTGAAAAGTTACAGCAAGTTGGAGCAAAACCATACTCCAAACCCAGATGGGGAATGTTCTAGAAGCTAACTAGGAGAAAGGAGAATACGGAAATGTTCTGCTCTTTCATTCTTCCTAATTCTCAGGCATTTTTACCTATCTTCTCAAAATGATGGGCATGCTTTCTACATCATGTCTCATCTAGACAATTTCACAGACTCGGTCTTTCTTCAACTAGGTCTGAGGCAAAGTACCAAACCTTAAACATTCAACTCTTTGATGAAGGCAGTTCAACAGTGCTCACTTCTGTATCCAAAGACTACCTCAGAGGAAACATATGCCCCAAATGCCACATTTTAAGGGCTATGGTTTCTTCAAAACCACAGGTTCCCAAAGTCATATCTTTGACACTTAAATAATGATGTTCTCTACCAGTGTCCTGGAAGGTTAAGGCCAGAGAAGGAAAGGGGAGATAAACCTTCAATCCTCAACTTTTATTCCTTCTTCTCACAGCAGGTGGGTGGGCATCAGTACTGAGCCAAGCAACTGGAGGAATTCCATACATGGCCCTTCACTAACACCAGTGACAGAGTGGTCTAAGATCAGGGAAGGGAGAGGAGACATCACCTCTTTTAATACCTGCGATTCTCCTACATTGGCAGGAAGTTTTATCCAAACCACAGCATTCTGGCCTAAACCCACACACCACCAGGGCAAGATGATTCCTATTTTCATGAACCATCTTCTCAGCTATAAACTTCCCAGGTGATCATATTATATTTGTCTACATCTAGAGGCTACAGATAGATCCACTCAAAAATCTGCACTGAACTTAAAGGAATTAAGAAACCTAGGTGAAGACAGTATTTTACTGGTTCATTTTTTTTTAAGATTTTATTTGAGAGAGAACAAACGTGGGGGAAAGGGATAGAGAGGGAGAGGAAGCCACAGTCTCCCCACTGAGCAAGAAGCCTGACGAGGAACTCTATCCTAGGATGCTAGGATCATGCCGAAGAAAGAAACTTAACTGAGTGAGCCACCCAGGCACTCCTACTGATTCACTCTTATAAACAGACTGCCCAGACTGAAATATAAATTTTCTTAAGGAGCTTTAAGTACACATTAAGTAAGCACTGCTGACTTGGCCCCAGCTTGAGCAAGCCCCTTGGGGTAGGAACATATGGCTTGCAGCTTATCTGATTCCCTATTTTTATTGGGCAAACTTGGGTAGCATTAATTCCTCCACCGCCCTCTACGACCTGATTGAATATGTACATGGATGCTCGGAAGTCCTGCTACTTTTTTGATATAGGTGTTCTTAGCACTCTTTGACAGACATACACAAAGTAAAAAAGATTCAACTATTATGCATTTGCTAGTGTATTCACCTAAGGAGAAGGATATCCCTCCCTAATTGGTATTGTTAGTGACTATTTATTCAGGATAAGTTCATTAAGTATACTTATAAGTCAATATACATACCTGCATTTGTTACATGTTAACACATATTTATATTTATAAACCTGTTTGTGTTATATGCTAGTATATATACATATTTATGTGTTTAAATATATATTTATACACACTGTCCCAGAACACTATAATACTCAATATTTATACTTCCAGTTGTATTCAAAATGTAACAACTTACAAAAACATGACTTACATACCATCTTTAAGAAACACCTAATAAAAGATCATTTACCCATAAAAAATAATACCTAGAGCTAATCAAGAAAGTCACTTTCAACATTAGGATTAAATAAGTTTTAGAATATATGGTTTAAAAGTAAGGGATTATACACCTGCAATGATTAGCAGATAAGTGTTTAATTCTTGAATAAGAGTTATAAAATTTCACCATGGAGTATTATTATTTAACCACATTTATTCCATAGGGATCTGACTTTTGTAATTATTCCTGATCTGGAATTTAGTAGGTCAAACGTTTTCTAGGTCTTAATAGTAAAGGAAGACTTGCTAGTTCATGGTATAGTCGTCACCATGAAAATATTAGACTTTCTCTACTTCTCAGACCTTAACCAGTCCCAAGACCACATGCTGAATGTTCTTCTCGTTCTGTAGATCTTCTCTAACAAGGACAATGGCCTAAAAACTGAAAAATGAGTGGTTCAAAGGGGATATTTTCTGGAGTCAGTCAACTTGTTTCCACTTCATCACTGGTTAAAGTGGAAGATAAACTGCCAACTCCAAGCACACATGGACCAAATTCAGTGTTGTCCAAGACCAGAGTGAACTCTGCCTGCAACTTCACAATCAGACATCCCATCTCCAATTAACAGGGGAGATTAAAAAACAAATCTGATGTCAGCAAGAACAACACTTCAAAGACACGTTTAAAAATGTTCCTTTTGGGATCCCCTGGGTGGCTCAGTGGTTTAGCGCCTGCCTTTGGCCCAGGGTGCGACCCTGGAGTCCCGGGATTGAGTCCCACGTCAGACTCCTGGCATGGAGCCCGCTTCTCCCTCCTCCTGTGTCTCTGCCTCTCTCTCTCTCTCTCTCTCATGAATAAATAAATAAATCTTTTAAAAAAAAATTTTTAAATGCTCTTTTATAGATGTCATTTTTCCCCTTAGGCCTGACTACTGTGCCTTTAATCAAATATAAGAATCATGAAAATGGCCACAAAATGTGAGAAGTCACCCTCTGTGAAAGTCCTAATTTAACCTGAAAAGAACAAGGGAAAAGAGTGACCTAATAATCTGCCAATGATGTGATGTTGTTATGCAGATTTAGACAGCTGCTTCTAAGTTGGAAGACAGCCACCATACAAGCCATGACAGGCAGCTACAGTGACCTCCAATTGTTATGTGTCAATAACAAGGTAAGTTAAGGAAGATGCTACAGTCCAATTCTAGAAGAAACAGGCTCGATTATCTCATGTCTGAAAATAGCGTTTCCTCTTCTGAAAGGGTAAACTAAATCACCAATGAGAACCTTCCTGCTCTTGACCATGTCCAGTGTGTTAGGAAATGCAAGCCCAACAGGCTACTAAAAAGCCCTGTGCGCTCCTGAATAGGAAAAGCAACAGAAACAGAATTTGGATGATCCTTCCTCTTCAGTATCTCCTGGGCTAAATACTTTTCTTCTAATAAGGAACATAGCTCATGTGCTTATAGTCCCGTGGCAGAAAAGGCCTCTGACCCATTAGTCTTGAGTGGTGATAGAAAGTAAGCATATACAATTAAGAATTTTGATGAGGAAAAAACTATTTTCTTGGTCCTAAAAGTAACCACTGCATGATTTTATTAAAATGCCTGCACATGGGGATCCCTGGGCAGCTCAGTTGCTTACACATCCAACTCTTGATTTTGGCTCAAGTCATGATCTCAGGATTCTGAGATACAGTCCTCTGTCAGGCTCTGCACTGGGCATGGAACCTGCTTAAGATTCTCTCCCCCTCGGCTGTCCCCTAACAATTAATTAATTTAATGTCTGCACATGGAAAAACATTAAAACACATATAAAAAGGTCTAAAACAGGAATATCTTACCCTTCCCCACCCAGATCCACTTTCCTGGAGTTTTGTTTGGTAATCTGAGGACAATTATAGAACTACTATATAACTTTAAACAGATAAACTAACATCACCTTGTTGCCCTCTGACTCCCCGCAGTGAAAAGGTCAGATATTGAGCCCACACACTCCCTCCGTCTCTTCCCTTCCACTCCCTTCCACCTCCAGATTTTGTGGTTCTGTTTTCACACCATCAAGGTCTATTAGTTCTCCATTCTGTTCAACAGCTGTGATTGGGACAACTTTAAGGTGATCATCAGATGCTAAACCACATACAAGTGGTGTTTCAGTGCCCTGCTGGAAGCATGGTTCACTGGGGAGCTGAATACGGTCAGAGGTCCCAGGGAAAGAAAGGAAGTCTGGCTCTAGAACCCAACCACTCGGTAAAGAAGGTTACACACCTTTAGAGTCCACTCATTTTCTCATTCCTGGCTTCTCCTGGGTTCCTGGATCACCTCCGCAGCTACTCTTTTCCAGGCCTCATGGATCTTCTTTCCTTGTACTTTTTCCACCATTAAAACGGGATGCAGAAAGCAAATTTTCTAAATCTTTGCAAAACCCAAATCCTCTACTGTTTGTCTCCACAATCTGTGATTTGCCTGGATACATTACAGTTTGAAAATATCTTTCCTCAAAACTAAAAAGACAGTATTCCTTTTTCAGCTAAGCATCTAGTATCCCTTATGAAATGTCTGAGGTCTATTACACTGCAGATAACCTGTTTCTTCTTTTGAACATCTGTAGTGGTGTAAGCCTTGAAATTCAACAACCAGGATGTCTAGGTTTAGGTCTTTTCTCATCCACTTTAGTTCATATGCTGGGGAGTTGTCTTTCTTGAGATCAAAGAAATTTTCCTCTATTATTTATTCCTCCTTCCTCTCAACTGTCTATTCCTGCTTCTAGAACTGTTAAAGATAAGAGGTTTGGATTATGTCCTCCATGTCCTCTAACTTCTCTCATATATTCTCTTTTGGGGGGGGAGTTTGACAAATATGGATAAGCAGTTTGGTTCTTAGCCCTGTCCATTCCTATTCTAGTTACTTTCAAGAAATTAAAGAAGACTAAAAATAATGATCTGACTGCTGCTTTTTCCAGCAATCTGTTCATGTTTAAAGGTGCATTATTCTCTTAACTCTAAGCACACTGAGTTCTCTATTCCCTTAGCTTCTGATTTCCTACAAAGTCAGCAGATCTGTTTGTTTTGTTAATGTTAGTTTCCCCAAAAAGCAAACGAGACTTGGTTACTGGTCTATATTTATGAATACAGACTATGTTAACCTAAGTAACTGGCATAGGTTTCTTCTGCACCAGTATAGGTATAACCCCAACAGGTCTCCAACATAAAAGAAAGACAGACAACAGGCACTACATAAATGCCTGGATTATCCCATATGCAAACTTTCCATGAGATGCCTAGATGGGCAGCAGCAGAGTAGCTGAGGATCCCAATGGTGCAAAGTCAGGCGGTCTTTATGCTAGGAGTGGACTGCTTTACAAGCTCATCTAACAGTCCTCCTAGCCCTGCTCAGTCTAACGTGGACATCACAACGAAAGTTCCCTCAAGCTCTGCTTCTCAATCAGGGGTAGGCAATCCCATGCTTAGATCTATCATTAAGAATAGGTATCTGGTTTTATGCTGAATTCTAAACGTCCAACTACTTGCAGTCATCATCTTTTAGTGCATGCCAGCAACTCCTACTGAATATCCTTTTACTGATTCAACTTGGCTTATCTAAAAATGCCATAAAAATGAAGATCAAACTGAACATGTACGTAGATACGTACACGTGTATATGAAGACACACAAGATAATATATCTGAATTTCACTCTCACACACACCCCATTTCCTTGAAATACAATTTTATAGCTACAATGTTAAAAAATTAAACTCACAAAAACTGACAAGAGCTCCAAAATTCAAACGTATGAAACCTGTTACTATATAAACTTATTAAATTCTGTGTATTTTAAATAATGGAGAATATCAAAGTTTTAGATTTTCAAAGTAAATTGAGTATCATGAAGACTTTGGCCATATTTTAAATGACCACTTTGCACATAAAGTCATACAAGAAATAAAGGATATAAATGAGAAAAGCAGAAGGAAAAAAAAACATTTCTAAGTTTATCTAAGTTAAAGAATCCCCTCAAAACTAGAAAGTGCTCAAGCCTAACTTCACTCACCTGACTAAGAATTTCTAAGATGACCGTTTCATTCTCCACATCTTACCAGACCTCACAAAAGGCCCCTAACAATTAACAATTCTGTTAACACTCTGACACCTTCCTGTTCAGGGTCAGGTCACTCCATTGCTGAAAACTACCCAAAGGCTTCCTAGCCATCTGAAGACAAAGTTGGGAATCCTTAGGCACCCTGAACACGCGTGCCCTGCCCCTCCATCTCCCCTTCACACCCCCTTCTCCTCTTCTCTCTCATTTCACACAGAATCCCTGGGCTCCTGCTTTCTCACTACTACATTCCCACCACAATGGTCTGCCCTTTCCTCTCCATTTGCTCTTTCTCTCCCTCTCCAGTCAGTCTGGTGTCTCACTGCATCACAAGATCTTTCCACAGGTTGTTCCTGCCTCTGGGCTGCTCTTCTGTACCCCACCTCTCCCCTCCCTGCCCCATCCCCAAGTTATCTCTTAGTACAGTCTAACTCTTGCTGACTTTTTTTTTTTTTCCTCTCTTACTGACCTGACACTGTCACATCCTTGGGAAAGCATTTCCCCGCCATCATTCCCCCTCAGACTCAGGTCTGCTAGCACCATCATGTTTGTTTTAAGGGAAAGGAAGAAAGGAAGCACAAGGGCAGCTACCTATACACTGGGTTATACTAGATTGCATGTTCCAAAGGCTAGGTTATTGAGTTCATCTCGCCACTCTACTCCTCTCATACCTATCACTGTGCTCACAGGCAGCAAGCACTCCATGCATTTATTTCATGACTAAGCATTCTCCAACCAAGGCCCAGTGTTTCAGAAAAGGAGAGTCTATGAGTTCTTGCCCACATGGAAGATTCTGTAGAGGTCCCAAGAGACAGGCATGAACATCCACCAAAATAAAATTCCACTGCCATAAAAGCAATTTCAATCTGTCAGTAGAGGAGCACAATGAAAGCAGTAAACAACTACTATGGGAGAATCTCTTTGTAGTTTTATTTTTTTCTCCTCAGGGTAAAAAAATAGCATGTCAATTATATATTCATTATAACAAACATTATGCACTGTCATAAGCTCTTGCTTATTTTAATAACCTTCTTGTGGTGGAAATGCAAAATAAAAACAAAATTAAAAAACTACAGAGAAACACACGTAATTAGCCAAAGAAAGGGAGAGGGCTGTTGAGGAGTATCTGGCAAACACACATCCATGTTGCTGGATATAATGGGTTAGAAACTGCAAATTTCATAGGAGTACAATCCCTATGGATATGCTACTTATTGTACTAAATATCATTCCCAATACTGAAGCACACACACTGGGACTATTCTGAACGTATTAGCAAAGCAGAGATGAGATGAAAGCCCACAGCCATGATGATGGGTCTACAATTTCTAGCACACAGGAATAATAAAGAGCAAATGTCAAGAGGCCCTATCTCTGCAAATTTCAGTATGATTCCTGATTATTTTTCCAGTGAGAAAGGGACTCCTTTACAAAGCTTACCTAAAATGAACTACACAGACTAAGTTTTAATGTTGTGTTCCCAATTTGACAGAGCACCTCAAGACTGGAAATATGAGCTGATGAAGATAGCATCTTGGGCCAGGCAAGGAGAGGCTGGATGGGGTCCAGGAGACAGACACTCGATAAGCTTCCTAATGTCTCAGTTCAATCTGTGCGCCTTTTAACAAATGAAAAGGCCACCTTCAGAGCACTGGATTAGTGGACAACTTTCTTTTCCATTGGCTAAATTTAGAGAGGGATACTACATCACCACCACCAAGAGAAGCACGGGAACTGGTATCATAGGAAGATAAAAGCAAGATCAATTAAGAAGCAGTATCTATTTCCATTTGCTCAGCATATAATCCCAGAGGAAATGAAAGATGCTCATAAGGAAACATGACCCAACATAGTAATTGTGTAGGGCTACACTATTTGTGAAAACTATACCCACACTCCTCAAATGTGACCTGTCCTGATTCAATAGTTATGGATATTCAAGTATCTTCAGGCAAGATAAGCTTGTATTAACTGGCCCCAAATTAACTGAGCCACATACTGGGTGTTTCAAATTACTTAGATAAGCTTTTTATCATTATTTGTTTTTTTTTTTTTTTTAACTTCCCAGCCTCATGACATGGACTCACGAAAGGCTCTAGATTAGCCTTATTTCAATTTTGGATATCACAGGAGTTAATGCTACCCATGAAAGTTCTATGGGTGTTTGTTATTTAACACTCTAAAATGGGTGGAGGAAGGGGCGAGGCACCAGGGTGGCTCAGTCAGTTAAGTGTCTGCCTTCAGCTCAGATCCTGATTCTGGGGTCCTGGGATCCCTGCTCAGTAGGAAGTCTGTTTCTCCCTCTCCCTACACCCACCCCCCACACACACACACACCACTCGTGTTTTCTCTCTAATAAATAAAATCTTTAAAAAAAAATTTAAGGGATCCCTGGGTGGCACAGCGGTTTGGCGCCTGCCTTTGGCCCAGGGCGCGATCCTGGAGACCCGGGATCGAATCCCACGTCAGGCTCCCGGTGCATGGAGCCTGCTTCTCCCTCTGCCTGTATCTCTGCCTCTCTCTCTCTCTCTCTCTCTGTGTGACTATCATAAATAAATAAAAATTAAAAAAAAAAAAACTTAAAAAAAAAATTTAAAAGGGGTAAGGGAGATGAAGAATAATGAAAAGCATATCAAAAATGGAGTACATATTGATCTAAGAAGAGGCAGAAGAAAAGGAACAGCTAAGGAAGTTGTCTTAAGCTTTCTACTGTTCTTAAGTAAATTACATCCAAAAACCTTCCAATATGAGATCCCAACTCTAACAAGTTTCTTTATAAGTAGAAAAACAAACCCACCCACCCCCCAAGAAAAAAAATGCCATTAGTTTCCTATCAAGTATAAATAGCCAAACTAAAAGGATTCCCTGTATGTTTTGGCCCAGATTCTGAATAAAGAATTGCACAGCAGGAATGTGTCCATATATTTACATAGCACTTCACATTGATCAAAGTAATTTTATAGTCAACATTTCCTGAAATCTTTCTAATAGCCCTGTGAAATCTGTTAAATGCCCTCACCAGGCAAGACACTAGAAACAAGTGACATGCTTTCTGGTTTTTCTTAGCTGAAGTATAACAACGAGTTATCACCTCACACCTGTTAGATTGGCTAGTATTACAAAAACAAGAAATAACAAGTGTTGGCGACAATGTGGAGAAAAGGGAACCCTTGTGAATTATTGGTGGGAATGAAAAGTGGTGTAGCCGCTATGGAAATTATCATGGCGTTTCCTCAAAAAAATTAAAAAGAGGAGTACCAGACAATCCAGCAATCCCACTTCTAGATTACTCAAAGAAAAAAACACCAATTCAAAAAGACATACGCACCCCTATGTTCATTACATCACTATCTACAATAGCTAAGACCCGAAAGCAACCTCAGCGTCCACTGACAGATGAAAGGAGACAGGAGACGTGGTGTGTACATACACGAACACAGACAATGAGGTATTATATAGCAATAAAGAATGAAATCTTGTCATTTGACACTATTTCCATGGACCTTGAGGGTATGATGGTCAGTGAAATAAGCCAGAGAAGGACAAATACCGTATGATTTCACTTATATGTGGAGTCTAAAAAAAAAAAAACAAATGAACAACAGAACAGAGAGACTCAAATACAGAGAACAAACTTCTGGTTGCCAGCAGGAAAGAGTGGGGGTGGGGGGGATAGGTGAAACAGATGAATGGGATTAAGAGGTACAAACTTCTAGCTATAAAACAAGTCATGGGATACTGACCTTTTTTTTTTTTTTAACTTATTCATGAGAAAGAGAAAGAGAGAGAGAGAGAGAGAGAGAGAGAGAGAGAGAGAGAGAAGCAGGCTCCATGCAGGGAGCCCAATGTGGGACTTGATCCTGGGACTCCAGAAGCATGCCCTGGGCCTAAGGCAGGCGCTAAACCACTGACCTACCCAGGGATCCCCCCCTGACCTGCTCTTAATCAAGGTTAAGTAACAGTGAGGCATTAGTGGGCACAATGTCTAACTACTAAATCTAAGACCCTTCTACCATATGCATTCACTCAACAATTAGCATTCAATACCTACAATGGAACAGGAACTAGTCTAGGTACTGGGAAGGTCACAGTAGTAAGCAAAACAGACTCAAATATCCACCCCCAACACTAACATTTTAACCATTTTAATGAGCACTACTATGTAATTTTCTTTAGCTTGGTTAGTTCGATGCCATTTACAATACCAATGTTCAGTTAGTTTCTTTGCTCATGAAAGAAATTTAAATGTACTCAAATTAATAAATATTAAAAAACTCAAACATTCAGAACTTAAAATAGGTTTGAGAACTTATTAAGCACTGGTAATTCAAAGGAAACCAAGGCACAGGCCCCTATCATCAGATGCTTCATCTACTTGAAAGAAGGCATATACACATTAAAATTTTTTTTAAAAAGATGCTTAAAAACAAGACACTTCCAAATGGAAAATAACAAACATTGTTAGGACCATTTTCAAAGAGAAAAAAAGAATCAAATAGTGAATATGTCTAAAATTGAATATTCAGGGTCCAATGTTTTGTGGGGAAAAAAGAAAATATTATTCTAGGTTTTCTTAATTTTATACCAATAAACTGTACATTAAGAAGTACTGAAAGATTTAACTTTCAACAATTAGTATTTTACTTTTAACATTACTTTCTATACATTATCCAAAAAAAGCCATTTACATTATTCAAATGTATTAGGAAAGAGACTTAATATTTAAGCTTTTATTTTGTCTGCTTTACAAACATCTTTATTATCTGACAACTCTATAAAATAAATATAAATGCAAAAGGGACTAAGAAAGCTTAAGTAATTGGCCTTTGTTGACCTTCCTATAGAAGACCTTATAAACTGAAATTTGCATATTAAAAGACCAGTTTGGAAAAGGGGAAAGTTTTGGGGATCTACAAAAGTTTCAATTTAATTAATTTTCAATTAAAATATTAATCGACCAAGTCAATTGAGAATTTCAGGGCATTGTATACATGTGGGTACGTGGGTGTGTACCTTACACTGAACGTAATTGTCCTATTGTATCTTAAATATACACATTTAACCAATTTGCAAAACTGTAGCTGTGAAGAAAGCATTTCTTTCAGCACTATCTTAAATGTTTTTTTTTTTTTAAGAAGGGTAGGGTTTTAATCAGCCTGTAATCATAACCACAAGACACAAACCTCCCATACATTCCCCTGCAATTTACCAAGTTCTGTTACCTATCCATGGTCACAAGGTTGTCAGATACAGAGTGAAGGCTATGCGAGGATCCTCCCTGAGAAGGCAGACAGCAAGGAGAGAGACAGGGCCCTTCGCAAAGTTACAATCCAAATGAGCTCATGAGCAACTGCACAATTAGGCACAACTTCAGGGGAAATGTTACCCAGTGTAGCCACAGAAACAGAGGATTACAAGCATACTCAAGCATTTCCAGGGAAGTTTACTTAAGTAGAAAAGACCGCTAACTTGCAACCAAGGAAACCATACAGGCTAAGTCCCCGGAGTGTAAGACGGGATAAGGAAGGGTATGTGGGACCAGAGGGGTGAGAAGGTCCACCACTAGATACACTGGCTCCTCACTACTATGGCCCGCTTCCACATGTTCTACAGGGAATTATCTTTAATTTTTAAGTAATTTTCTTCCCAGAAGCATTAGGGTCAAGAAATAGAAACCAACTATCTAACATGTTTGCACTCTAAAGCAGCATCTAATCTGAAGCCCCAGGCTACAGGTGGAGAATATTTACCTACCTCTTGGTTAAAAAGTGGGTGAGGCATGAAAAGAGAAAGGAAATAACACTACCCTTTCAAAAGATCTAATCTCTCATCAGTCCTTATCATAGCCAAGGATGGTTTTAGTTGAGAGTCTTTAAATTGGGGAGGTGGGGAAAGGGGGGAAGCGTATAAACACTCATCATTTTGCAACAAAATACAATAAGTAAAAACTGACTACTTTAAAGTAAACATGCTTGTGAATGGTGAAACAAGGCTGCAAGCTAATGCTTCGCAAGACAGAAAAAAGAAGCAAAGAGATGGCCAGTAACGAAAGCATGGCAAAGACTCCATCCCATCATAAAATGTTCAAGACCAAAACTGAAATTGTAACAGTAGTAACTGTGACATTAGATTCAAAAAGAATTAAACAAAAATTCATTTGTTTTAGCAACAGTGTCTATAATATGTTGGGTTCCCTTCTAGCCCTTGTGACCAACAAAGTCACTGCCCTTGGGCAATTTATACTCAAAAGAAGGGAAAGGAACTTGCTCTCAAAGAAAATGCTCAATATTTGTTACTTGGAAATGCTGATGAAGTAGAAACAAAGTGTTTCAGTAGAATTACTTGAAAGTTCTAAAATATGAAATGCTCACATTATCCCAATTAAATATTTATGCCACTAAATGAATAAAGTTAAAACCATAATTTCTGCTGTTAAATTGGCTATTATGGACCAAGAACTCCCTTAATTGGAAGCCAGTAAGAATTCTTCAATATTGAAGACTAAATGTGAATTCCTTCCTATTCTCTTACAAAACCACAATGGATTTCTTTGAAGGACCTCCAAACTGTTTCCCATGATGGCTATACTAGTTTGCATTCCCTATCAACTGCACACAAGGGTTCCTTTTTCTCCATATCCTCATCAACACTTGTTTCTTATGTTTTTGATTTTAGCCATTCTGAGGGTTGTGAGGTGATATCTCATTGTAGTTTTAATCTGCATTTCCCTGATGATGAGCGATGTTGAGCCCATTTCATGTGTCTGCCAGCCAGCCATTTGTAGGTCTTTGGCGAGGGGTCAGTCCTCTACCCATTCTTAATTAGATTATTTGGCTCTTTTGGTGTTGAGTGTATAAGTTCTTTATATTTTGGATATTCACCTCTTACTGATCATGTGCAAGTCTCTTCCCTCATTCAGTGGGCTGCCTTTTTGTTTTGTTGGTAGTTTCTTTCTCTATGCAAAAGCTTTTCATTCTGGTGGAGTCCCAACACTTTATTTTGGCTTTTGTTTCTCTTGCCTGAGGAGACATATCCAGAAAAATGTTTCTATGGCTGATGTCAAAGAAATTACTATCTGTTTTCTTCTACGAATTATATGGCTTCAGGGCTCACAGTTAGGCCTTTAATCCATTTTGAGTTTATTTTTATGTATGGTGTAAGCAAGTGGCCCAGTTTCATTCTTTTTCATGTAGCTGTCCAGTTTTCCCAGCACTGTTTGTTAAAGAGACGGTCTTTTCCCCCATTGTATGTTCTTGCCTCCTTTGTTGTAGATTAATTGCCCATGAAGCATGGGTTAATTTCTGGACTCTATTCTGTTCCACTGATCTATGTGGTATGTTTTTGTGCCAGTACCATACTGTTTCAACTACTACAGCTTTGTAGTTTATTTTGAATCTGATATTGTGATACCTCCAGCTTTGTTCTTTTTTCAAGATTGCTTTGGCTATTCTGGGTCTTATGTGGTTCCATACAAATTTCAGAATTATTTGTTCTAGTTCTAGGAAAAATATTGTTAGTATTTTGATGGGGATTGCAATTTTTCTGTAGATTGCTCTGGGTGATATGGATATTTTAACAATATTCGTTCTGCCAATCCATGAGCATGGAATATCCCTCCACTTGTTTGTGTCATTTTCAGTTTCTTTCATCAGTGTATTATAGTTTTCAGAGTGTACAGGTCTTTTACTTTCTTGGTTAACTGTATTCCTAGGCATTTTATTATTCTTAGTGCCAATTATAAATGGGATTGTTTTCTTTTTCTGTTACTTCATTATTAGTGTATAAAAATGCAACAGATTACTGTATACTAATTTTGTATCCTGTGACTTTACTGAATTCATTTATCAGTTCTAGTAGTTTTTTGCTGGAGTTTTCAGGGTTTCTATATATAGTATCACATCATCTGCAAATAGTGAAAGTTTTACTTCTTTCTTACCAATTTGGATGCCTTTTATTTCTTTTTCTTACCTACTGCTGTGACTAGGACTTTAAAAACAGAATTACCCTATGATCCAGTAATTTCAGTAAATACTGGGTATTTACCCAAAGAATATGAAAACACTAACTTGAAAACATATACACACTCCTATATCTAATGCGGCATTATTTATGAGAGTCAACATATGGAAGCAACCCAAGTGCCTACTGATAGATGGATAAAGAAGATATGGTGTGTGTGTGTGTGGGTGGGTGGGTGGGTGGGTGGGTGTGGGTGTGTGTATAATGGAATATTACTCAACCATAAAAAAAGAATGAAATCTTACCATTGCAACAACGTGGATGGAACTAGAGAGTATAATGCTAAGTGAAGCAAGACAAATATGATATGATCTCACTCATGTGGAATTTAAGAAACAAAATGAATAAAGAAAAGAGGCCAAGAAACAGGCTCTTAAAGACAGAGAACTGGTGATTACCAGGAAAGGGGCAGAGGGAGAAACATGTGAAACAGATAAAGGGAATTATAACTACACTTATCTTGATGAGCCCTGAAAAATGCATAAAATTATGAATTACTACATTGTGGACCTGAAACTGTCAATTATACCTAAACAATAAAATGTAAAAAAAAAAAAAAAAAAAAAGAAAGAAACCCACACTGGAATGACAGCCAGCCAAACTCGAGTCTTCTAAACCCACAAGGAAGAGCAGACAGGAAAAAAGTCATTATCAGTCTGAGGAGGTCACTTGATTTAGAAAGGGAAAAGGGATAAACATTAGGTAACGGACTTGGATTTCGATATTCTCTGCTTCAAGGGCCCACAGTGAGGGACAAGCCAACAAGAACCTGGAACGTTCTGGAACTGGATGTGCAGCATAGACCAGAGAGGGCAGGGAGCTTTAGAGTGAAGCAAAACCAGGATGACTGTTGAAGAAAATACTGGGACCCTCAATGGCCTCCCCCACCAAGCAGCTGTGGGTCTCCCATTTTTATTCTGTTGCTTAAATAAACAAATAAAAAGCTACTAGATGTAAGATACCTTCCACAAATAAGGGCATCATACAAAAGCAGGAGGGTTAAGTGAAGGTGTACGTACTAGAAGGTAAACTCAGCAATGGCAAGGGCTTGACGTCTGTGTAGTCACAGCTGCATTCCCATTTCCTACAGGTACCTGGCACATAAAATGGACTGAATAGATATGCAGCAAAGGAGTTTCAGCAAGGAATTTTTACAATCTTCAAGAAAACAGAACATCAATACCAGGGAGAGAAAACATGACAGAATATAAAAATCTGGGCAGCCCGGGGGGCTCAGCGGTTGAGCACCACCTACAGTCCTGGGCGTGATCCTGGAGACCTGAGATAGAGTCCCATGTCAGGCTCCCTGCATGGAGCCTGCTTCTCCCTTTGCCTGTGTTTCTACCACCACCCCCTCTGTGTGTCTCATGAATAAACAAATAAAAAAAAAAACTTAAAGAATATAAAAATCTGAACATTGATCTAGGAGATTCAACCTCTGGCTAAAAGCAATATCTAGAATGAAAGAATAGAGAAAGCTGGAGGGCAGGAGGGATTTACAAAGAATGCAATACATTTTGCAGTATTCAAGGTCCCTGGTTAAAATCTTCACTAGCACAAAAAATAAAATAAAATAAAATGTCACATACTAGGAATGAAAAGATTCTGAGATTCTATCTAAAAGGTGTTTTATAGAAAGCTCCCAGAAATCAGAAATTAGAATGGTACAGGACTTCCACAGCAACCCCAGAGCTGAAGTATAATGAAATAATGTATTCTCAACTCTGTCAGACATGGTTTCCAACCTAGAATTCTACACCTAGCTCAAAGAACAATCAAGACTGAAGATACAATTAAGACATTTTCAGATATAGGAGGTTCTCAAGGTTTACCTCCCCCATATCCTCTTTCCTCTCCTCCTCCCCTGAAAAGGCAACAGGAGAATGAATTTCACCGAGAGAGGGACTATCAGAGAAAGGCAGGGATGGCCCCCAGGAAACAGGCACTGCTACACGGAGGAAAGGACAGAATTCCTGGGACAAGGGCGAGGGAAAGTCCCAGAAGGACAGTGCTACGCCAGCCTGCAGAGCAGCAGTTCAGAGCATACTAGGTGGTCAGAGGGCAGTACCAGCAGGAACAATTCAAACATAAAGGGAAATAAAACCCTTGGTGGATTTGTACATCTAACTGCACTGAAGTTGGTTTATTTGGAGAGACTGGAGGTAAATTAATGGCAAAAACCAAAAACAGCATGTAAGTGTCTTTTCACAATTAGCTCTAGGAAAAACAAAAGGTTAGATGAAAAAAGAAACATAACGATAAAACACGGCATGGCTGAGATGGGATGATGTCTGTTGTAATCAATATGAATGCATCCCCAAATTGGTAAAAAGCTACATGGGAAGATGTGCAAAGAAAAAGAGTAAGGGGAAAAGAGTGTTCAAAGAATTAAACCTTCACCATCCAAAGCAAGAAGTTGACAAGTCAAGCCATGGCTGCAAAGGTATGGGAATTTAATGGGATAGAGAGCAAAACCAAAACAAATACAACATCTGGGTAATCAAATGGGCATGAGAGATGGGGTAGCAATCTACTATTTTCCTTATAATACCCATAAGACTAATACTTTATAAACTGTAGACAAATTGCCTTATGAATATAAGTTACATTTCTTCTTCTTTTTTTTTTTTAAGAGCTTATTTATTTAAGATAGGAGTGAGACAGAGAGAATAGGAGCCAGGAGGCAGAGGGAGAGGGAAAAGCAGGCTCCCCACTGAGCAGGGACCCCGATCTGGGGCTCAATCCAAGGACTCTGGGATTATTTCCTAAGCCTAAAGCAGATGATTCACCGACTGAGCCACCCAGGTGCCCAAAATATAAGTTAAATTTCAAAAAAATTTCATCTGAAGAACAACCAATGGTAGACAGTGACTTCTTATCTCATGAAGAGATTAGGGAACAAAAGCATTTAATCTCACAGCAAAAGAGGATTTAGACTTATATACAAATTTTGCAAAACACTAAGGTAGGTTTTGAAAAGCTAGTTCTCTGCTTAAACTCTTACATGAAATTTAAATACATTATGAATAAAACTACAGCACATCAATTCATGTCTTCACAACCTTACCATTCTGCTTCAGCCCCTTGTCAATGAAAGGAAATTAGATAATTGGGCACTTGGTCTCAAATCTCAAAAGCAGCCACCAGTAAGGATTAAATTAAATTTAACAAAGCCTCTATTTTTTTAAATCAACTTTATATATAAATCTACCTTGTGTGCAAATGAAGCAGGGGTCGCAAACTATGGTCTGGGTGACCCCAATACAGCTCACCCCAGTTCTGTAATACCTACCAGCTAAGAATGGCTTTTATGGGTTTGCGTTTTTTTAATGGTTAAGAAACAGAAAAATCAAAAGAATATATTTTGTGACACCTAGAAAAAAAATCATAGAATTTAAATCTCAGTGTCTAACAGATAAAGAGTTATTGGAACACAGCTTTGTTTATTAACGTTTGCATCTATGGCTACTTTTTATTGATGGTAGAGAATGTATGGCCTGCAAAGCCTAAAATACTTGCTATCAGGTCCTTTTCAGAAAAAATGTGTTGACCCTGAACTAAATGATTCTAGTTCTATCTGAATTTCATTTGAATTTTACTTCAAATGAAACTGAGCCAAATTCATAAATAAAAATTTCCATATAAAGAGTCCTTGAATCAAGAACCTTAGAGACCGTCTATACAACCTTTAAAAAGTCCAGAGGCATTTAATGGTTTGCTTAGGGGTCAGTTGGGTAAATGGGAATAGGATCAAGGCTGGAGTCCACTGACTCACATGGCTGCTCTCTTTGATAAGCATCTGTTGCCAAAGTTTTAACCCTAGTGCTACACCTTTGTTCCTATTTCCACCCTTCAACTTATTACTAAATCACTTATTTTGTTTTAGTTAAAATGTTAATATAACGTGCCTTTTGAGTTTCCCAAATATTTAAGACAAATTTCTGTTGATATTTACTTAGGACTGTGCCAAAAAAAAAAAAAAAAAGCATTGAACATTGGTGAAAGACAGTCTTTCAGGTCAGGGAGACCCAGCTTCTGGCTCTGCCTCTGGGGTTTTGCTCTGGGCCCAATAATCCTCTGAACTTCTTTCAACCTCACCTGTCTCTTCTCTAAAAGTGAGTATAGTACCTAGCTCAGAGGAGTGTGGTTAGACTGAATAAAATAAAGAACTGAATATAATGACTGTCACAGAATTCAGAGCTCAAAAAAATGTCACCTATTATATACTGTCTCATGTCCAGATTTTGATTATCCCTGAAGAGCTTCACAGGTAGTGTTCTCAAACTTCACTGTGTGTAACAATCACACTGGTGAACTTGTCAGTGCAAATCCCCATGGCCCTACTTGCAGCTACTCTGGTTGTTTAATCTGGAAAAGGAAGGAATCTGCATTTCCAAGTTCAAGTGTGACTTGGATACAAGTAGTCCATGGAATGGAAACAGTGCTCCTAGATAGAAAAAGATACTGAGGGATCCCTGGGTGGCGCAGCGGTTTGGCGCCTGCCTTTGGCCCAGGGCGCGATCCTGGAGACCCGGGATCGAATCCCACGTTGGGCTCCCGGTGCATGGAGCCTGCTTCTCCCTCTGCCTGTGTCTCTGCCTCTCTCTCTATCTCTCTGTGACTATCATAAATAAAAATAAAAAAAATAAAAATAAAAAAAAAATTAAAAAAAAAAAGAAAAAGATACTGAGAGGTTAAGAGATGAGCAAAAACCTAAGTAATCACCGCCTTAATCAAACATAAAATGGCAAGGAGCTAAGGACTGCTAATTCCTTTGGCTGCTTTTCCTTCCACAACAGTCCTAATTTTTTTTTCTTTAAACTTATGTTGGGCCCCATAAGTCAATAAATGTCATATACAATATAAAGATTATTTCCCAGTTTATAAAGGTTAGGACTTGCAGTTATACAACCAACTAAGTATTTATGGAACTCAAAAAGGTCAATACTCAGGTCCCAAAGAAACTTCAGTTTTCCTTCTTGGAATTCAGTCACACCACCTGTTACTATCCCCAGAGAATTTAAGGCTGAAGGATTTTACCTTCCGGTATATCTGCAAATAGAAAGAAAAAAAAAAACACAGAAAAATGATATGTATTCCTACCTTTTGGTACAAACTGAAACAAGCTAAGAATATGGCTAAAAACAAGCATGAAAATAAATATATTCTACATTGAGAAACCCTGGTGCGGAAGGATTGTGAAGCAAATCGCATGCAATCACTGCACCTTTGGGGAAGGCTTTTCCATTGAAGTGTCAGTTCCAAAACCAGCAACGAAAACAGAATTAATAGTGGCAAGAGTTTGAGAGCATAAATGTACAGGTTCGAAATTACCTTGCTCCAGTCTAAAGCACAGGGAACGCCTTGCTGCTTCCATCTCTGGAGTCGGGTTATCTAGGACGTGTCTACACCACTGCAAAGGGCTCAGGGATTTCTCTGATGATGTGAATGTCTTTGAAGAGCCAACGTATAACCTTAAAAAAAGAAATCTACATTATAGGTTTATATAGGTTTATAGAGATGACCTCTCTTCTAGGGAAAACAACATGTATTTAACAGTTTCTATGGAAACAACTCACATTGGATTGCTTCAAATATCGAAATTATTTCTTAACAGGCAAATAAACCCAAATAAAATGTGATGATTTCTATAGCCTGGTGGGAAGGGGGACTTCAAGAAACTATGGAACTATGTCCCAGAGTCAGACATCAGAGGCTTTTGTTACTGAACTAGCCTTGAACGAGTACGTGATAATCTGACTACCTCACTTGCACTGGTAGAAATGAACCCTTTCATCTGTCTCTTTAGTAACAGAATCTTAGACAAACTAGGCAAATGTGTGTAAACATGACCTAGCAAACAAGGCAAATTGTATGTGCTTTTTAAAAATATCAGTCTAAAAATAAGTGAAAGTCTGTTGATTCTCTCAGCCCTTAAATAATCAGATATCCCCTCCTTGCCACATCTCAAATCCAAACTAAACTTGCTATGTGCCTCTTTCTCACGAGAGCCAAACAGCTTCCAAAGATATGTTTAAGGAAAAATTTGCTTTCAGTATCTGTACCTTTACACAGCAATGGGTAGAATTCAAAATAACCACCATGAGGCACTTTAAGTTAAAGATTTTCTCTCTGACACACGGCACCAAGGTAAACTATAGAATATTTTTAGGGTTATACAAAAAAGGTTCAGCTTTCTAGCTGACTAAAAAAGGAAGAGAAAAAATTTTAATAATCACTGCTTCTAGTAATTAACCTTTATTTATAAACCTGTATTATCATTGCAAATCACTTTAAAGTAATACTCCTTTAAACAAAGCTACCATGATTCTAATGAGTATGTATTCTTGAAATACCATAACTTCATTATTTATTCTTATACCATTACAGTCGGGACCCCTACCTGTCAAAATAATTCCTCAGTTACCCAAGATGGTTAGGAAATAGTATAGACCAGAGCGTGGCAAACTTTTTCTATTAAGGGTCAGCTAGTAGGTTTTGTGGGCCACACAGTCACTGTCACAACCCCTCAATTCTATTATGGCAGCCCCAAAGTATCATAGATAGTATGTATTGTAAGTAGGGCTGTATTCCTATAAACTATTTACAGACACTGAAACTTGAATTTCCCATAATTTTCAATGTCATGAAATAGTATTCTTTTGGAGGTTTTTTCAGTCATTTAAAAATGTATAAATCTAGCTGTCCAGCCATACAAATCATGCAGCAGGGCCAACTTGGCTCTAAGACACAGTTTGCTAACTTCTGTTACAGATGCATATTCTAAAATATCTTTTAATCGATTCAGTGGTAAACCTAATACACCATTCTTCCCTTAGTTTGCCCCCACAGTCCTCCCTTCATCAGGAGAATACTGATTAATTAAAAATTCTTATTCCTGGGCTCACTTCAGTCTACTATGACAAGATTAATACCTATATAAATATATAAATCCATCCTTTCCACCCTCACCCCTGAAGAGTACAGTACTGGGTAGCTCACTCCAGTTATCCAAAGGCTAGTCTAAGTCAGCTGTTCTCAATCTTTGGTACATCAAAATCTCTCAACGGGCTTGTTAAAACACAAATTACTAACCCCTGATTGCAGGCAGGTCTAATCTACCCAATTCAGAAGGTTTGGAATGTGGCCAAAGAATTTGAATGTCTACCAAGTTTCCAGGTGATGCTGGTACTGCTGTCTGGAGACTTCACCTGGAGACAGATGCACTGGGCTAAACCAATTCAGTAATTCTATCATTCCTGTTTGCCCCCTCTGTTTTAGGCAAAGGCTCTGGATACAATTCTAGCCAATAAAAACTAAGGGGAAATATTCTGATAGGCAAGTTTCTCCTTATTTTTAAAGTAGTCAGAAAGGACTCAATTATATGCTGTCTCCAACAGATGCACTTGAAATATAACCACATAGGTTAAAAGTAAAAGGATATAAAAGCAAAACCCACAACAAAAAGTCTAGGCCCAAAAGGTTTCACTGCTGAATTCTACCAAATATCACACAGAAAAGAAATTGAAGACCAATATCCTTCATGAATGTAGAAGCAAAAATCTGGATATTTTAGCAAATTGAGTCCAACCATATACAAAAGGGATACTTCATCATTAGTAAGTGGGGTTTATCTCAGGAATGAAAGGTTGGCTTAACATTCAATCAGTGTAGCTTAACATAGGAAAGGCATATAATAATCTCAACAACACAGAAAAGCCCTCCACAGCACAGCAAAGCCTGATAAAAGAATAGAAAGTAACACCTTTGATCTGAATAAAGACATTTACAAAAATAGCATTAACAGTGAAATATTGAACCCTTTTCCCCTAACATCAGGAACAAAACAAGGACTAGAGGTTCTAGCTACTGCAATCATGCAATAAAAACATTTAGACTGGAAGTGAGTAGTCAATCTATCTTTATTCACAGATTACATGATCATCTATGTAAAAAATCGGAGGAAATTACAAAAAAGATACTAAAACTGATAAGGAAGTTTAGGAAAAAGACTATAGCATACGAGATCAAAATACAAAAGTTAACTGCAATTCTATATTAGCAACAATCAGTATTTTTGAAATTTCACTTCCCATTTACAATAGCACAAAAACATAAGATGCCTAAGATAAATCTGATACAGGATGTCAAGCCCCTATATGCTAAGAACTACAACACATTCTGAGAGAAACTACAAAAGATATAAATGGAAAGACAGACTATGTTTCACGGTTCAGAAGACTAAATACTGTTAAGATGTCAGTTATCCCTAAATTTATCTATTTAGCAAAATCCCAAAAGTTCAGTAAGCTTCTTGAAGAAATATGAAAGCTGATTCTAAAATTCATATGGAAATGCACAGCCCTGACATAAATCAGCCACTAAATTAGTCAACTATGGAATAGTCTAAACTACCTTTAAAAAACAATGAAGTTGGAGAGTTATCCTTGATTGAGACATATTACAAAGCTATAATAGTGGAGACAGTTTAGTATGACAAAGATAATATAGATCAATGGGGAAACAAGATGCTCTAGAACTACATGCATGCGGAAAACTGATTCTTAAGTATAAAGGTCAATGAAGAAAAGATAGTCTTTTGAGCAAATCGTGCTGAAACAAATGGATATCCAAATACAAAAAATAAATTTTGACCCATACTTTACATAATATCCAAGTTAACTCAAAACAGATTTCCAAAAATGTAAAACCTAGAACTACAAATTTTTAAAAGAAACCATGGGCAAAGTCTTTGTGTTCTTAGGTTGGCAAGTACTTCTTAGATACAATTTCTTAGATGGAAAGTATGATGCATAAAAGAAAAATTTTTCAATTTGAATTCAATAAAATAAAAATGACAACTTTGCTTTTTGAAAGAGAATAAATGATAAACCATAGATTGGGTAAAAATATTTGCAAATCACATATCTGATCAAAAAGACATGTATGTAGAATATACATAAAAACTCTGCAAACTCAATAATCTAATTTTTAAAAATGTACAGAAGATTTGAACAGACATTTCGCCAAAGAAAATCTATGAATGGCAAACATTTGGAAAATATGCTCATCATCTGTCATTAAAAAAATGCAAGCAGAACCACTATGAGGTACTACCACATATCTACTAGAGTGGCTAAAAATAAAGACTGGCTGTTGGGACGCCTGGGTGGCTCAGCGGTTGAGCATCTGCCTTGGGCTCAGGGCGTGATCCCAGAGTCTGAGGATCAAGTCCCACATCGGGCTCCCTGCGTGAAGCCTGCTTTTCCCTCTGCCTATGTCTCTGCCTCTCTCTGTGTCTCATGAATAAATAAAATCTTAAAAAAAAAAAAAAAAAAACTGGCCATGACTAGTATGAGGAGGTACAACTGAACCTCTCACACAGTATTAGTGGAAATGTGAAACAGCATAACCAGTTGGGGAAAGACTTTGGCAGCTTCCTAAAAAGTTAACATACACCTCCTCTCTGTTCCAGCCTCTCAACAGCCATTAAGTATTTATTCAAAAGAGATGAATGCATGTGCCCCCACAAAGACTTATTTGTAATAGCCAAAACTTGAAAACAGCCAAGATGTTCATAAAAGACGTATGAATAATAATAAAAAAAAAACATTGCTACATCCATGCAATCTAACAGTTCTCACAATATGAAGGACTGAATTGATTCATGTAACAACACAGATGAATTTCAAAATAATTATCTTGAGTATAAGAAGCCAGACCAAAAACAAATGAAAAACAGTACATACTATGTAATTTCATAGGTATGAGAATATAGAAAACACAAACTACTCTAGACTCACAGAAAGCAGACCAGTGGTTGGCTGCCTTGACAGGAAGTAGGCAGGAGCCAGAGAAACTGGGAGCATTAAGGTGTTCGCTCCCTTGATTGTGGTGATGGTCTTATGGGTGTGTATATATGTCAAGACCTGCATATTTTAATATACACAGCTTATACTTCATTTATGTGTCAATAAGGCTAAAAAAAATTCACAACACAGGAAGTGTTTTCTATCCTTGAATGTTCTTGAGACTTGAGTAGCCATTCAAGGTGAAACAACAAGCAGGTGCCACAGCCTTGACACAAATGAGCCAGTAAATTGTCAACTGTGGAATTTTATTTTGCCAGGGTGGGGGGAGGGGCAGAGGGATAATCTTAAACAGACTCCATGCTCAGTGTGGAGCCCGACACAGGGCTCAATCTCTCAACCCTGAGATCATGACCTGAGTCAAAATCAAGACTCAGAGGGACACCTGGGTGGCTCAGTGGTTGAGCGTCTACCTTCGGCTCAGGGCGTGATTCTGGAGACCCTCTTCCTGTGTCTCTGCCTCTCTCTGTCTCTCATAAATGAATAAATAAAATATTTTAAAAAAAAATCAAGAGTCAGATGCTTAACTGAGTGAGCCACCGAAGTACCCCTTTTTTATTTTATTTTTTATTTATTTTTTTTTAGAGAGGAAATGGAACTTCTCTTTCAACAGCTTTAATAAGTTATCCCACCTTTTTATACGTGCAAAAACTCATGTCACTGCCTGAGTCTCTGCTTACACTCAAATCCCTCTCAGCTGCCACTTGAAGTTACTGTGTGAAACACTGTTCTGGTCATTACCTCTAGCATCATAAGAACTGCTCATATCCTCCATTAGAAGACTTCTACCCACCATGTTAACTCAGGATTTTAGGTACTCCCACCACTTGGATTTTTTTGCTGGTAGTTTTTGTGGGGCTTTTTTTTTTTTTTTTTTTTTGCTTATAGGGTAATTCTATAAAAAGATTTCCTTAATTCCTTAGGACCTATGTAATATAGTTCTTTCATTTGACCATACAGCCTTGTAGCATATTCAAAAGCAGTGCTCACTCCCACCACCTCTTCTCCATCACAACCTAATGCCAGAGGCTGACCCAGAAGCTGACTTCAGGCACATCAAATTTAGCTAAAGGTAAGATTAAGTACTTTACTGAACCAGAGAAATGAAATGAAGTCTACATGTTGACTGGTTAAAACCCTAGTCCCACTTTCTCTTTACATTCCTAGAATTGACTGCCTTACTTATAGCTCCCAGGAGTACAGAAGTTTGTGTCTAGAGACAGATTAACCCAAGAGAAGACCTAGAAAAACTGAAACTTGAACTGGCTACCCATCCAATCACTTGGTAAAAAGCATCACTATGCAGAACTTTAGATCAACTTCAATACCTACCCCCTTGGGATATAAGCAGATAATCAGTAACACGAGATACTTAGAATATTCCTTTTAAATTAGAAGCCTGAGTCTAAAAGTAGAGGGGGGGAAATGAGAAAACAATGCAGAGAACTGAAGAAAAACCCAAGACAACCATACTTGGTATCATCAGATAAAATGTTACATTCACAAAAAAATATTTAAAAAGAAAGTTTCTTCATTCTTGGGAAATGGAACTATTTTAGCAGAACAAAAAATGCAATGAGTTTGGAAGACCAAGTTTAAGAAATTTCCCAAATGCAAAACAAAGACACAGACTGACAATGACAGAAGGCATAAAAAAATTAAATTTGCACCAAGTAAGCCTACATCTGATTATCACAGGTTAAAACATACACATACACACATGCACACATGCAGAGAGAAGCTTATTTTTAAAAGGGGGCAGAAAATTCGAGAATTGAAGGCAGGCCATTGAGTTCTAAAGTGAGAACACCCACAAATGTCCAGTACAACAGAGTCCCATACCAAGGTACAACAAGACATTTTAGAAAACTAGGGATAAAGAAAACTAAAAAAGCCAAGAAGGATTAGGTATCCAAATAACAGTGTACTTCAAAGTCTAAAACGTGGTAAAAATTAGAACAAAATGGAACAATGCCTTCAAACATAAGAGAAAGTGACTTAGGCTTTTTATACCCAGCCCAACTATGAATCTTTTATGAGGATAAAGACATTTTTAAATAAGCAGGAGTTCACAGTGTACTTCTCATATATATGTTCTTTCTCAGAAAACTACTGGAGGCTGTGCCCCACCTACTAGAATAACTGAAAGATGAAGATAAAGAATCTTAAAAATGAGAGGTCCTACATAAGCAAGAAACCTAAGGAATTCCCATTAACACAGCACTGTGCATGCAGCCTAATAAGTAAAGACTGGAGCAATGGGCTTAAGAGTTCCAGGAGGGATGAAATTACAAAATAAATTTTTTAAAACAGATTTAAGAGACTGTCAAATATGTATGACCTTATCAAGGAATTTATGGCTCCAGTAGAGTATTTGAAAAAATTAGTTATAGGGATTAAAGAAATTGAAGGGGGAAAAGAAAGGCCATTACTAACTCTTGGAGGGAAAAGAGGAATTAGAGGGAAATAAATGTAACATAGGATTAACAGGGCTCAGTTAACAACTGTTATAATATAGGTGTTACATAGGATTTACTATAAAAATTATGAAAACCATTATGAAAAAGGAAGATCTGGTGGTTTGGCAGTGAGGAGAAGAAAGCTTTGTCTTCATCTTCCAAAACAAGTCTACAGATGTCTAAGATCATGTAGTACAAGTGACTGTTCAGAAATAAAGAGCAAAAGAAACAGTATCAAGTGATGCCTGTGTGGAGGATTTGGAGATAGGAATGATGGAAGGGCTGCTGCTTTCTGTAAAGATCCTTGCTGCTTACGTCCTATTAATTGCATTACTTTGATACGACTTTAGAAGCACTGTGCAAATGTATGGTATTAAGACAAATGATCTTTTTCAGAGTCAGTCTCCAAACAATGTACCCTTGATAGCCTACTATGAGCCTACTATTTCTATGGTGAGGCCTAGGGCTGGATCTGAAGAAAGAAGAAAAAAAGCAGACGGTGATGATGTAGCTCCAAAATTCTTGAGTACGACATAACTCCAAAATCAGAAAAGCAAGGTAAAACTTCTATTTCTCCTCAATGGTCTCAATCTTCCAAAAAGTCACCAAAATCACCTTATTTATTGTTATTACAATATCCTATTTTGCCATCATTAATACAATATTCCTGCTGACTTACAAACTGCTCTTTCAACTTCTGTAGTTCTACTAATTAAAGTATATTTGAATCTGGCAAGATAGAAGAAAAACCTTCATCCAAAACTTGAGAATTCTTCAAATATTAGAAAAGCTATCTTTTAAAATGTCACACTATTTTTCTTTGACTTTGCTTCAATAACTTCCAAAGGCATGCGGCTAGAAAGGATTAGCTTTCTCATAGAACCTCTTCCTTTCCATATATTTCACATTCTGGATGCCCTCACTTAATACAAGTGCTAATACTGGGAGGACAGGAAACCACGAAGCCCGCTATAACAACAACAACCTGGGTGCTTCAAAAGAAGTTATTATAACTATCTAGAAAAAAAAAATCAGTTATTCTCAAGTAAATGTTTGGCTCGAACATCATCCTTCGGATAATAAAAAAATGATATGGCAAATATATACATCTCTTTTACAGACCTATCACTGAGAAAGAATACATGCAATTTTCAGACATGTAATTCAAGAGCCTTCAATCATCATAAGTTCCATTTTAAGGAAAGTTAAGATATCAGCCCTAATAAGCTCAATCAATCGTTAGTCAAACTGAAGTGTTTGATTAACCAGCACCTGCTAGGGTCACACTGGTCAGCCACTGCAAAGTAATCTTACCACCACTAAGCTATTAAAAGGACACATGAAGTCCAAATTTGAGTTATGGAACTATCCTCCAGCAGACTCTCTCTCCCGCCCCGCAGTCAGAGCTAGATTCTATTTCGGTGTCTCACTGCAGGGTTTCTCGAGGACCTCAGCACATACTTCACTCAACTCTGTTTGCCTCTAGAAAACACTGTGGTTTTCAATTAGCATTTGTCAGAAACTGAAGCACCCTCTGGTCTTTTCACTGAAAATCAATTATGGAAAAAAAAAAACAGTTTAGGTGGTCTAATTTAGCTGTGCCATATGTATAGTACAAGGTGTTCAGCAGTTTTGATGAAGAATTGGCAAGGATTTAGCCAACTGCCCGGGGCCTTGGTGTGACACATGAAAGATAAATATCTCATTCATTAAATTTTCCTTAGTTTGTACATATCACCCTTTTCCCCTTATATAATTTTGAACTTTTCTCCTGTCCTTTCCAATTGGGCAAGTTCAAAATCTCTGCCACATCCCTTTTATATAAGTCTCAATATTCTTCTGACACTCCACTAAAATAAAAGCCCTATATGGGGCTGTATTTTATGTTGACTGGCGTATTTTTATCTTGACATTTTCTGAATATAGAATTGTCTTCCTGATCGAGGTGTGCAAGACCGCGCTTTCCCCAGTGCTACCCTATCTTCAAGAGTTTTTGCTTTTTCCACCTGCTTTCCCCAAGACC
Organism: Vulpes vulpes; assembly: GCF_048418805.1. Taxonomy (NCBI): domain Eukaryota; kingdom Metazoa; phylum Chordata; class Mammalia; order Carnivora; family Canidae; genus Vulpes; species Vulpes vulpes. The sequence continues at coordinate 31,073,424 of NC_132785.1, read as the reverse complement.
ATTTTGCTTTTCCACCTGCTTTCCCCAAGACCATTGTGCTTTCAAAAGATGTAAAATGCCATTTTTCTATCTGTGACCATAACACACAAATACATTTGCCATGGCTACCCAGGGCACACACATGTAAAATGAAATAAGTTTAATCAAGACAAATTCGTATTGTAGGATATGATGCATTCTGATTTTATATCCTGCTGCTCTTTTTTTAAAAAACAAAGAGATGCTGGACAATCCACTAAAAAGACTATAACATGCTAATGGTCATAACCAAGCTCAGGAAAAATATCAGTGGTGTAAACACTTCTGAATCTGTCTGAACAATCTGAACTGTGGTCTTAATCTTTGAATAAAAAACTGGAGGAGCTATGCAAGTCACTTCACCTCAGAGCTTCAATCCCTCAATCATGCAATAGAGGAGCTGAAACGGGTCATGGAAAGGTCTAGTATGCAGTTAACAACTCACTGCTCCCCTTGCAACTTTACACTAATCTGATTTCTCTTCCTGATACCCTGGTGCTTGCCAGCCTAGGAACATTGAGGCAGTGATCTTGAAAACCTCCTTCCATACAGACTGGCAAATCATCCAGCCACATATTCCAGGCATGCATCAAAATTTCAATCCTTGGGGGACACCTGGGTAGCTCAGCGGTTGAGCATCTGCCTTTGGCTCAGGGCCTGATCCCAGATTCCCGGGATCAAATCCCATATTGGGCTCCTTGCATGGAGCCTGCTTCTCCTCCCTCTCCATGTCTCTCTGCCTGTGTCTCTCATAAATAAATAAATTAAATAAATAAATAAATAAATAAAATCTTTAAAAAATTTTTCAATCCTTGGAGCTTATTTGCTCCCGATATTGAGATTCTCCCCTTTACTTTCTAGCCTAATGGCATTCTAGAGAGTTAAGGCCATCAAATTAGTAGCATTACTGAAGAATCCATATAGCAGAATGCGAAGTTTACTATGGGATTATAACTGGACTGAAGGTTATAGGGGCACCTGGGTAGCTCAGTCGGTTAAGCGTCCGACTCTTGATTTTGAGCCCTGCATCAGGCTCCCTGCTCAATAGGGAATCTGCTGGAGATTCTCTGCCTCTCCCTTGACCCCTCTCAGCTCATATGCATGCTCTCCCTCCAAAATAAAAAAATCTTAAAAAAAAAAAAAAAATTAGGGTTCTGGAACCACAGTCTAATTTTCTGAGGCATTTAATTCTAGCAGCCCAGTGCTAAGATTAAAGCAAAATTAAATAATTTAATTTCAATTGAGATAAATATTTAAAATGAAACAACTGTTTCAAAGCTTTTCATCAAAATGAAAAGAGGAACACCACCATCCTTCTCACATTGTTTTTTTGTAAACAGAAGATACTTAGGGGTGAAATAACTGTTTGGAAAAAAGACTTAAGAGACCTGATTGTTCATTAATGAGCTATCATCAAGCAAATACTGATTTTACAATTCACTGTTTTCCTTCTACACCTAATTCTTGAGCCAAGGGTTATCCAGATTTTTTTTTTTTTTTTAGATTTTATTTATGTATTCATGAGAGACACACAGAGAGAGAGAGGCAGAAACACAGGCAAAGGGAAAAGCAGGCTCCATGCGGGGAGCCTGAAGTGGGACTCGATCCCGGGTCTCCAGGATCACGCCCTGGGCTGAAGGCGGCGCTAAACCGCTGAACCACCCAGGCTGCCCCCTATCCAGATTGTTAATAAAAGGTGAAGAAGTATAATTTAAGTATAAAGTATATAAGTATAATACTCCAAGGTTTGTAGAAAAAAATGAGTAACATGAAAGAACTTCTAGAATGTTTTCTTTCCTGAAAATAAGACATCTTAATTGGAAGTACTATTCTAAATAATCAAGAACCAGTTTTCTTTAGCCCATTAGAATGAAGTCACAATAAAAATGCATGAAAAATTACAGGCAAGACAGTTAACAGTAAGCTGTTCCTTACTACTGTTACTTCAACAATGCAATTGTTACAGGGAGACAAAGATGTCCAAGATGTATTCAGTGAAAGATTAAAAAAAAAAACAAACTGCTGTGTATATATTTGTATAATTATATTTTTATCTTGAAGAATCTACAGCATGTTAATTGTGAAACTCTGAAACGTGGTAGTGAATTGAAGAAAAGAAGGAAGACTCCTATGACTTCATACTCCTATCTGTGGGGATCTTTTTTCTTCCAGTGTGAAAATGTAAAACTATTTTTAAATACTTTTTTTAAATAATCAGGTACATATTATCTACTACAGTCGTTTAACAGAGGAAATAAAAAATAAGTTGCCTCCCTGCAAACATGTTAGGCACTCCAAATGAAAAGCACTTTTGAGACTATACAAGTACATACATAGTATGCAGTGATGAAGGAACATCAGAGAGCTTTGCAAGCATTAATAAGTGGGTTAAACTTTGAGAATTAGACCTGTTATTTGTGCAAGAGGCCAAGGTATTGCAATACAAAAATATTTTGATTTATAAGATGCTAAGACAAAGTTTTCTGTAAATCAGGAGTCCTTAAAATGTTTTAATTACATCCCACCTAAGAGTAATGACGCCTCCATTTTTCCACATGGAATTCTAATCCTATGTCTGTTTTGAAAAAGATAGGCCATAAAACAATGTGCCACTTGTCTGTAGAAACATCTGTAAAGCGTCAAGGCATTGATTTATGTACTCCCCTAAATAGCTGATGAGTGAAATTAGTAGAACCTGCTATACTTTACATTCACTTCAAACCATCCGAAGTGCTAACAAAGTAATCCCACAGAGCAGGCCATTTTTTTCCCAAAGTTATTTCAATACTATTTTGACAAAAAACAAACTACAAAAGAAAAGCCTACATATCAAAATTCTAGCTGTAGTTGGTCAATAGGCAGAAGTCCATTCAATGGAAGAAAATACTATTATACTAGCTATGTATATACTACCCCATTTGGATACACTTCCAAAATAATAAGCATATCATAATACGTTTAAAAATGCTAGCACTTTTAACGTACAGGATTGATGCCCATCAAAAACACAAACAAGTTTCCTTCTACCATTTAAGTACATATTTCCAGAAAAGGCCAAGTGGGAACTAAATCAATGTAACGTAATTAGAAAGCAACATATGGGCTTAGAGTTATTATAACCTAAGAACGACCAACATGAGAGCATTTTTCTAGTGCCATGTTCAGGCTGAAACTGAGTTTACAATACAGCCTGGGCTTCACAAAAAACAAAGGTATAATCTCTAAAGAACGGCTTATAAGGCTCCCAAAAGTGGGGAGTTGTTTTGGTTTTTACAACTTGAGCTACCAGCACAGCTGCCTGCCAACAGGGAGAGTACTGAGGAGGAGGAAGATGCTTTATGCAGCTCCATATACGTTTCGATTCTGCAATTCAAACCAATTAACGTACTTTGCAGTCAGGAGCTCTAAGTATATGGAACACCACAGGTCTCAACAGAAAACCAGTAAGATTCTCCATTTCCCATTCCTCCGTGTGAGATCATGCAACAGGACCACAGAGAAAGTGAGGGAAATCCAGCCTCCCCGAGCAGGAAGAACCCGAGATAAAAGGAGGATTCCACCTCTTCTTCCTGCCACAGCTACTTAAAGGTGAAAGCTGTGCATTTTCCCTGCGGGAATCAAAGTTCCACTTTCTGAGGCTTCTACTCATCTTCCCATGTCCCACTACCCCTAGGAGATGGAGGAAAGCAAATGAAGCAACCAAAAGAAGTAGGTCACGAAAGGAACTTACTCCATGAGGACGCAGGGTAAAAATACTAAGGTAATCGGACCCTCCCCCTCAAAGTTAGTCATTGATGGAGAGAAGAGCTAACCAGATTTCCAGTGAAATGCTGCTGCCAGCCACAGGTTTTTAGATAACCAACTTAGTTTCTTAAAAAAATAATAATAATTATAATAATAAAGTTTCTCTAGTCTCCCTTTTCTTCAATCAACAGTTCGATTTAAAAAAAAAAAATTAAAGAAAGATCCTTGGTTTCGAAGTAAAGTGTCTTCAAGCTGCCCCCCCCCCCATCCTCTGGAAAAGCCCCCATCTTTGACACCATTACAGACAGGGGAGCCAGTGAGGGCAGCACCTCTCAAAAAGGCTAGTCGGGCTGTGAAATGAGAGGCGGTCCAGGAAGACGCAGCGAACGGGGACATGCGACCGCACGGCTCGGACTGCAGGAACCAGTCTCCGAGGAGGTCCGCCTGGGAGCGAAGGCCGAGGCCAACCCCTCCCCACCCCCCGTGCCTCCCCCCAAAAATGATGGGGCGGGCGGGAACTGGGCCGAGTAACAAAAAGGAGGCACCGGTTCTTCGGTGGATGCCCCCTCGGAGCTGGGGGCCGCGGCCGCGGCCGCAGGGGGGCGCGGACCCGCGGAGGCGGAGGCGGAGCCGGAGCGGCCCGGCTGGTTCATCCCCGGCGGGGCCAGCCCCAGCGGCGAGAAGCACGTTTCCGCCCTCGGGAGAGGCCGCGGCTCCTCGCGGACCTGGGCACCTGCCCGGCCACCGCGTCCCGCTGCCCCGCCCACGCCCACCCCGCTCCCGGGCCTCCGGGGCCGGCCCCCGGGGGAGGCAGCGGAGCTCGGCAATACCAGGTGCAGTCGTCCTCGTCCCGCCAGGCGGCCACGCTCTCCAGGTCCAGCGGCTCCACCTCGTCCAGCAGCGTCGGCGGCGGCGAGGGCGGCGCGGGCGGCGCGGGGGCTCCCCCCGGCGGCGTCCCCGCGCCCCCCGGCTCCGGCCCGCCGCCGCCCGCGCCGAAGAAGCCCGCCGCCGGCTTGAAGTAGACGAAGGGCGCCTCGGGGGACTGTGCCAGGCTGCAGAGCAGGGAGGGTGCCGGGCTGGGCAGGCAGAAGGCGCCCGGGAACGCGGGGCTGGAGGCGCCGCCGCCGCCGCCCCCGGCGCCCAGCGCCAGCCCGAGCCCCAGGCCCCCCGAGGCGGCGGCGGCGGCGGCGGCGGCGGCGGCGGCCGGGGGGCTCCGGGGACCCAACGGGCTGCAGGCCCCGGCGGGCGGCGGCGCGGCGGGCGGCGGCGGCGGCGGCAGCAGCAGCAGGTGCGGGGCGGCGGCCGCGCTCGCCGCCCGGCTCCGCAGCTGCTCGTTCTGCTTCTCCAGCTTGCGCACCAGCTCCTGCAGCTTCTTCACCTCCAGCTCTGCGTTCACCACCGGCCCGGAGCCCGCTCCGGAGCCGCCCCCTGTCGAGGCGCATTTCACCTGCTCCGCCATCATCGTGGGCCCCGGGGGCGCCGCGGCCGCGGGGGGCGGGGGGCGGGGGCGGGGTACGCGCCGCCGCGCCGGCTCCTCGGGCCGCGGGGAGGCTACGGCTCCTTCCCTGCCGCCCCGGCCCGAGGCGCCGACCACGCTGGGGCAGGAGCCGAGCCGGCTGCTCGCATCAGCACCGGGGCCCAGCCTCCGGCCGAGGCAGCCGCCGCCAAACGGCTCTGCACATGCTCAGAGCGGCCTCCGGTCCCCAGGGCGGCGCGGCGGCTCCGGGTTTTAGCCGCGGCCCCGGGGCGGGGCGGGGCGCGAACGCCGGGTGGGCGGGGCCGGCGGAGGACCTGCGGCGGGAGGAGGCGCCCCCCTGCGCCCGACCCCAGGTGCCTGATTGGGCCCGGCCCGCGCTTTCCCGCCGGAGGCGCTTCCGCAGCTGTGCGGAGCGCCCGCGGCGCGGTGGGCGAGCCCGGGTTCCCGGCGCCCGCAGCAGGTGCCTGCCCAACGGCCTTAGCCCTGGCCCGGGGCCCACGAAGCCCGCGGAGAACCCGAGGGCCAGGCACGTTACCCCGGGGGCTGGAAAGTGAAAACGTGGAGCAGAACGACTCTGAGGCAATGCTATTAATCCACTAATTGGTAATACAGAAACAAAATGGTGGGAGACAGGAGGCCGGGGAGAAAGAAGACGTCCTTCCAGGACAGAGGCCAGCTGCTGAAGCGCCCGGGTGTTAGCTTCCTCTAGAGCCGTCCATCTCCAGGGATTCCGTGCCCACCAGTGCCTGTCGTGATAAAGCAAGAGCAGTTTCCGAACCGTGCATCAAACAAAAGGTCTTGGAGCGCTTCACTGTTCCAGACCCGATTCTAAGAGTGGACCATCAAGCACTGAACAGGGCAAGCGAAAATCATTATAGGCGAAACATGAGTAAAATTGCATAGTGCTCCATCTCCTTAATAATTTACAAGCTATTAGGTCAGACTTACGGGGTGGAAGGGAACCGAGGAAAACAAAACCTCTGTGCCAGTATCCCTGACCTCACCTGCAAGCCTGCTCTTCTTACATCTTTTGGAAATTACTGGCAAATCTGCTTTGGGGGGCAGGGGGAGGCTTTTGGGTAGAAGAATTGAATCCAGTTTCATCCCATTAATATTGACTTTGAACTGTGAGTGCTTGACACCCTCAGAGAGAAGTCTGCACAACTGGTTCTCATCCTCAGCTGATATGCTATCTAGTGAGAATCCCTGCTCGGGGACTTTACATACCAATCTTTGTGACAATGTACCACATCCCTCTGGTGCTGCTAGCACATTGTATCGTTGGTTTTGGATATGGCTCTGTGCCCTCCTGCTCTGAAACACTGTGTCTTCTCAGTTATCAGTTGGTATCTGTGGCTTCTGCAGAGGGTGGGTGCTCTGCATTTAACTCGCATGGTGAGAGCTTCCCTAAATTAAAGAAGTTATGTGTGAAAACTACCCTGACCCTTCCTATCCGGAGTTGCAGCTTACTGGACCACCGCTTGACCACCTGTATCACCTTTCCAAGTTTTGGTCTATCTTCTCGATATTCTGGTGACTACTAAAACCTGGAGAAGTGGAATAATACTACTGAAAGTCCTAAGTAAAGAATCTATTGAAGGATTTTTCCCGCATGCTCAGTGGCAGATGCGGGTAGCAGTATCCCTGCAACACAAAGAAAGGGAGACAACAGGCATAATGAGAACAAAGAGCTGCTGGGTTCCACATTAGCAAGAGAAATTGGGAATAGGCACATGAAAGTGAAGACGGCACGAATTCGGAGGTAAAGAAAAGCAGTTATTTGACTACAAAATTTATATACTCTAGAGAAGCAGTAAAATAAATAGCCTGCTCCTCCCCCATTTGCCCAATACGGGCTGTAGAATACATCCAGGCAACCAGTAGTCAAGTCTTAGAACTGTGTTTTCTAAGTCACAATTATTAAATAACAAACTTAGTGTTTAAAAAGTAAGCATTCATTGGAATTTAGACCTAGGATAGAGATGACACATCCTGCCCCAAATTTCTCTTCTTCATTCTTCTTTTGGAAAGACAAATTTGCCCTCTTCCTGTTTTAAAAAGTATGAAATGATTTATGTCTAGAGAAATGTTAAATAATTGCTTTTCCTTCCTATTAAAGCACCTCTTTTTTCTCCCCTTCTGTGAACTACTCATGTACACATACCAGAGACACTCAGGATGTACACACAGATTTTAATTTGGTATCCCCAGGATGCCTGTCTCTTTAACACATGATTAAAGAGGTTGATGGTGTCAAGGTTTTAATTAAGCAGTCTTGATTTTTTATTTTGATGCAAATTTGCAAAGCTTTGTGTTTTGAAAGAAATTGCACACATAGCTGCTCCGATATAAATTATTTTTATTTTAAATGAAATCTATGATTTCTGAGGTTTATGAACTATGAAAGCACAGGTCTCATTAAGGACTTTGCTTTAAGAATGCATTTAAAGTACCATAAATTGATAAGAAACATCCATATATCACACATTCAAAACCAGATGAATAAACGCAAATTTCTCTGTTGTTTCCCATTCCTTACACTTCAGAACTATGGTCACTAGGTCACTCTAGTGAACTTTAAGGGAGAAGATAACTTATTTTGATTTGTATGTTCACATATACTTCTAACAGTGTCTATGGACATCAAATCGACCTAGCCACAGAATTGCAAAGGCAGCATAGTTTCCTTGAGTTTGTAAATCTAATTCTCTGAGGAAATCTAGAAACGGCTTGTCACTATCCTAGTTTTACAGATGACCTAACAAGGTTAGGCTACTTGCCCAAATTCAGGCATGAAAACGATGGCAGTTCTCAGCAGTTTCTAGTGGTCCAACCACCCTTCTCCTTACACCTTTGTCTTAGGGTAAAAGTCCTCTAAGAGTAAACCCCATAGATTTTTTTTTTAACCCCATAGATTTTAAATGTAGATTTTCCATCAGTGCAATGGACATACCCAAATATGAGCACTATATTTGTCATGTTGGTAGATCCAATTACTGCAAGAAGAGAAAAACACCTAATGTGTTAAACTAAGATCAAAGATCCCCAACTGTATTTTTGAGTTTATTCAGACTAGAGTGTTTGATTTTGTTTGCCTCTTAATGAAGATTCATGTTTGTCCATACTGAATAGACTTGAATATTGTGGGTCCCCACTGCCCTGGTGCGGCACCTAGCACAGTGTCTAGCACATAGCAAAGACACATTGAAGTTTTTTTTAGAATAAATGAATAAATAAATAAATCCCCAAGTTTTAACTGGAATTTAGACAAAAACATAAGTAGTTATTTCCATAAGCCTCATTTATCATGTGGTAACAACATGGAAGGATTAGAAGGCTGTTTGCAACTCCATAATAATTGATTATTTCACATCTAATCCAATTAAAAGCTAGAAACATACTTGCTGCTTCCAATGTGTGCATTTTAATGGAAGGGGATAAGGCAGAGAGAAAACAAAAACACATGAAGCCACAATTTATATAAATAAGCCCTATGTGGATTGCTCCATTCAAACCCCACCCAGCCCTACCACTCAAATTCATGCCAATAACCCATGTAATTATACCCTGTAAAGTCACGTATAGTAGTAGTTATAACAGTAATAATGATAATACTTCTGTTTATAAGGCAAGCTATATTTGTCAGAGCCCTCTTTAATAAACATTTATTACATGTCTATTATGTTCAAGTCACAATGGCAGATGATTTTTAGACGTGAGTAAGACAGTGTCTCCACCACCAAGGCCTTATCTAGTTGGAGAAAGAAGCACATCAGTAATTAACTATGGTACAAGACTTAGTGTGTTAAGTGTCAGACAAAAATACAAGTCAGCAACATAGGGAGTGCCCAAGAAGGGGCAATTAATTTTAGCTAAAAAAATTTAGGAAGAGGTTATGTAGAAAGTGAGTATTATTTTATTTGGTTCTGTTTATCAAGCTATGGGGCATTGGGGCAAGTACTGTGGCATTCATCTATCAGACAGGATATAGGACGTATCAAAGCAACAATAGAACTAGGATTCGGCACCCATCTCTATTTTCTAGTCAATATTGTTTCCTCTTTGGTCATTTTTTTTTTTTTTTTTTTGCTTTTGTAAATACCTCACCTATCTACTACTCCCATTAAAATGGAACTTTTTACAATTTACCTCAATAGTACCAATTGATGCTTACTAATTAACAGTGGCTGTTCTAAACCCTTTACTGGCATTAACTCATTTAATCATCAAACAACCCTTTGAGGTAGTTACTGTTGTTATTCCTGTTTTATAAGTGAGGAACCTGAGGCACAGAGAGGTCTAACTCTCCTACCCAGGCAGTAAGCAGCAGAACCAATATTTGAAGCTAGGCAGTCTGGCTTTCAGAGTCCGGGTTTATAAAATATAGTATTTCCCTTTCAGTCTTAGGCAGCACATATCAGAATACCCTGCTCTAGTCTCAGTGGCTTATCAATAAAAACCATGGACTAATGCAAAATCAATAGCAAGGACTGTCTTGAACAAAGTCTGATCCATTAATAAGCAAATATTACTAGAATTTAAAAAGCCACCAAGCACAGATTAGAAAACAGTAGGTTTCCAAGATCAACAAAGTTGCCAGTGCTGGTACAACATTTCTAACAGTACAATGGCTATTCATTCACAGCTTATTTCTGCACAGATGACAAAACAGCATTCATTGTCACTGCTTTGTCTTGCGTTTCTAGCCATTTAGCTTCTTCAAATGTCAATACCACTCTTAAGAATACTCAAAAGAAACAATGTCACAGCCTTTGTCCAATTTGAACAGATTTAAAATCTTTAATGATTTTAAAGTTCAAAAATGAAAAAAGAAATTCAGAAACTTTTTCAAAATTTGAAACTTTTTTTACCCGCAACAAGTTTTTCTCTTCTTAAAAATGAGTGTGTGAGATAACTTAAAACTGGAAGAATAATATCATACTTAGAAGCGTCTTTCTTTTTTTTTTCAAAATTTCTTAACTTTATAAGAGAAAAATAAATCTCATATGACTTGAATCTCGCTGGCAAAAATTGGTACTTATCCTATCATCACACTGGTATCTACCCTAGAGCTTTTGAAAGTATTTCAGTTTAGAACAATCTATTTTCTTGTTTTCCTCAAATGTTTCTGTCATCATAAAAGGCAATATGATAGAGAGTTTTCTTTCTTTAATTCAAAAGAGTTATTTTTCTTTGATAATTTCCAGGGCGTTTGCAAAATTCCCTTACAAAATAATTGCAATCACACCAGAGTGTTACAAACCAAAGTCAGAAATTATTTAAAAGTCCGTGACATGGCAGGGCAACAAGCCCTCCTATGATAGTGGATTCTTTAGTTCTCCTTCAAGGGACTAGCACAGCTTCAAGGCCATGACTATCCGAATCTGAGTAAGTGGCAGCAGAAGGCAGCCTACAGAAAAAAGTGCAGCATTCTTTTGGGCAAATCATCACATTCTAAACTTTTTTTTATTTTTATTTTTTTATTTATTATAGTCACAGAGAGAGAGAGAGAGAGAGAGGCAGAGACACAGGCAGAGAGAGAAGCAGGCTCCATGCACCGGGAGCCCGACATGGGACTCGATCCTGGGTCTTCAGGATCGCGCCCCGGGCCAAAGGCAGGCGCCAAACTGCTGTGCCACCCAGGGATCCCAAATCATTACATTCTAGAAGTCATAAGCCAGTCTCAAAAAAGTTGCTGCAAGTTTATTCAAGTTAAGGGGCACCTGGGTGGCTCACTGGTTAAGTGTCTGCCTTTGGCTCAGGTTATGATCCTGGGGTCCTGGGATGGAGTCCCCCACCCGGCTCCCTGCATGGAGCCTGCTTCTCCCTCTGCCTGTGTCTCTGCCTCTCTCTCTCTGTGTGTCTCTCATGAATAAATACATAAAATATTAAAAATAATAATAATCAGTGAGTGTCTATTCATGGTCTGTGCACAATTAATATTCAGAAAAGCATAATAATTATACCAAAAAGGAGTGATCTGTGTTTCAACTATAAAATCTCATACTAGATGCTTCACAGAAACAATGGTTATAATCACGTCACTGAAGGATTGTGCCATTATGATTATTGGTATGTTCTTATTTCTGATCTTTAGAAATATTGTTTTCAGAAAGAAAGATATGTCAATTAGCAGAAAATACTTTATTAATGATTGCCTTCACCAAAACAGAATGCAAAAACCTAAAAGACATACTCTGACAACTAAAGAATAGTCAAGTGGGTAGGATGGGGAGGAATTAACTATAAAGCAGTTTTGCAGATTTATAACCAGTTTAGAGCCTCTTTTCAGACTCTGGGCATTATTTGGTGATATTTTAAACACTTTTTCTTTTTCTAGAGAGAGAGAGAGGGCAGGAGGGCAGGACAGAGAGAGTCTTACTAGGCTCCACCTGGGCGCCCAGCATGGAGCCCAACACAAGGCTCCATCTCATGACCCTGAGATCATGACCTGAGCCAAAATCAGGAATCCGAAACTTAACTGGCTGAGCCACCCAGGCAGTGCAGCACTTTTTGTTAGTCTGTGGAAAACAGTATCTGAAAGCGGCCAGATGCTACTAAAAATTAGAGACAGAAAACAAAAAAATAATAAAACACAATTTTGAAAGATCAGGCTGATTGGGTGACGAGACCGAAAGATTACAGATGTTGCTCCAAAGAAGAAAATCTAAAATAATTCAGCTTGTAGAAGATGGAAATCCGGAGAGTAACTGGAACCCTAACTTGGAAATGAGAGGGTGGCAATCTGTTTCTTTGATGCTTTACACAGGTGGACAGACAGGAGGAGAATCAGGGGGCAATCAGTAGAGCGTCATCGTCACTCATGTCCCTGGGCTGAGGGAGGCTCCATCTCCATGCTTTCTGCCAACAGAAGAACAAAGGGTCCAGGCAACTGTACACTAGTTCAGGAACATGGCAAAAAGACCTTCTACTTATATTTCATCAACCTAAGCAAATTATATAGCTTCACATAACTTCAAAGCAACACGGTTATGCAATCAAACCCTTTGACTAGAAGAACTGGAAATATTTAGCTGAACTATAATACTTATGTAAATGTTTCCTGCTACTAAATAAAGTTAAGGCTAAGATTTACCTAAAATATTTTGGCAGATTTCTATAAATAAATTTTGGACTCCTCTGTTCTCGTGGTTGTTTGGCTGTAAATTTATTGCAATTATGTCTTAGGTTCATTTGTAATTTTAGAGATGATTTTTGTTTGTGTATATATACATATATACACATTTTTTATCATCTTTTACACTATTGATTCCTAATTTAATAAATTTAATGGCATTGTGACTAGGAATTATGACCTATATAAATCTGATTCAATGAAAATTTTTTTCTTAAAGTATAATTGACATACATTATATTAGTTTCAAGTGTAAAACAATGATTCAATATTTGTATATATTGCAAAATGATATACATATTGCAAAATAAGCTGAATTAACTTCCATCACCATACCTAGCTACAAATTTTTTTTTCTTTTGATGAGGACTTCTGGGATCTACTCTCTTAGAAGTTTTCAAATATATGATACAGTATTATTAACCATATACCTCGTGCCTAACCCCATGACTTATTTATTTTATAATTAAAAGTTTGTACCTTTTGATCCCCTTCATCCATTTTGCCCACTCCCATGTGCCCTCTGGCAACCACCAATCTGTTCTATCTATGGGTTTGTTTTTTATTTTGTTTTGTTTTTAGATTCCATGTATAAGGGAGATGGAATTTTTCTCTGTCTGACTTCACTCTGATTCATTGAAATTTGATGAAACTTCCTTTGTGCCCTGATACACTGCCAGTATTTGGAAATAGTCTATGTATATTTGAATAGTATTATACCTTCAATTTGTTAGATACATACACATATATAATTTATACACACATATATATGTTATTTATATGTGTATATATAAATACATGTATATTATATGTGTATATTATATATACACATAAATTACAACATTTATTTAAACTTTTATTGATTAAAATATATAATTTATGCATATTAATTTGAAATCAAATTCCTTATGTTACTCAAATCCTTTATAGTCTAACTAATCTATCATTGACAGAAAAATGTTGAAATGTTCTTGTAATAATATACATAGGTATACATATATATTTGTTGTATTATATATTTTATATATTCATGGTCATGATTTATATTTTTGTGGATAATTCCATTTATTATTAGGTGATGTCTCCTTTCTAATGTTTTTTTTTTGCCCTAAAATATAATTTGCTTAACATTAATAATATTAATATTGCTATACCAGCATTCTTTTGGTTAGTATTTTAATCTTTTCATCTTCCTATGTTGCTTTCTTTAGAAGTGATTTACAAGAGGCACTTATAGTTAAAATTTGTTTTATCGTCCAATCCAATGGCCTCTGTTATTATTTAAGTTCATTTACTGCGATTATTGGTATTTCTTTTTTTTATTATTGGTATTTCTAAACTTATTTCTATCATAATAGTTGTGTTTTTTGTTTATCATACTTTTTTCCTTTTCCTTCTCTGCTTTTTCAGAAAATGAGTTATACATTTTTTATGGTTCATTTTTTCCCTCTGTTGATTTCAAAAGTATGCATTTTACTAATTAAAAATGGGCAGTGGGGAGCACCTGGGTGGCTTAGTTGGTTATGCATCCAACTCTTCACCTCAGCTCAGGTCTCGATTTCAGGGTCATGAGTTCAAGCCCCATGTTGGGCTCCATGCTGGGTGTGCAGCCTACTTTTTAAAAAAAAAGTGAGCAGAAGACATGTCTCCAAAGAAGACATCTAGATGGCCAACAGACACATGAAAAGATGCTCCACATTACCTATTGTCAGGGAAATGCAAATCAAAACCACAATGAGACATCACCTCATACCTGTCAGAATGGCTAAAATAAAAAACACAAGAAACAACAAGTGCTGGTGAGGATGTGGAGAAAAAGTAACCTTCACCCACTGGTGGTAGGAATTCACACTGGTGCAGCCACTGTGGAAAAAAAGTATGGAGGTTCCTCAAAAAAATTAAAAATAGAACTACCCTATGATCCTGTAATGACACTACTGGGTATTTTTTCCCCTTTTTAAAATAAAGTTCTATTGAAAAAAAGTAATGACCATTTATTACTTATAGTTGATCACTGTTTTCATGCTACAAAGGCAGATTTGAGCAGTTACAACAGATACTATATGGCCCCCAAAGCTTAAAATATTTACTCTCTAGCCCTTTGCAGAAAATGTTCCTGACCCCTGGGAAGGGGAACTTTTATAAAAGTTCAGCACGTGTCGGAGGTGGTAATGAATTTCATCATTATCAGGTGTTTGGGGTTGGCTTTCATTTTCAGAAGTGTGGGTCTTGCTTCTTTTGCTCATTTCTTTCCTAATGGCCCCTACCCTCCTCACATTCTAAGTGCTGGCAATTACACTGGGGACAGGGGCCTTTCCTTATGCTGTTGAGCATACAGTAGGTGCTAATGATAGCACCTTTCACCCCCAAGAGGACCAGAAGAGCCTCAGCCTTTGGAGGCCTACAAATCACTTGACAGGACACTACTGGGTATTTACCCAAGAAAATAAAAACACTATTTCAAAAGGATTTATGCACCTCTACGTTTATTGCAGCATCATTTACAATTGCCAAATTATGAATGTATAAAGAAGAGGTGGCATGTATATATACAGCGGAATATTACTCAGCTATAAAAAGAATGGAAGCTTGCCATTTGCAACAACATAGATGGAGTTACAGAGTATTATGTTAAGTGAAAAAAGTCAGTCCGAGAAAGACAAATACCATGTGACTTCATTCATATGTGAAATTTAAGAAACAAAACACATGAACGAGGGAAAAAGAGAGAGAGAGACAACCAAGAAATAGATCTATTTTTTAGATTTATTTATTTATTTTACAGTGAGAGTGGGAGCAGGGGGAGGGGTAGAGGGAGAGAGAGAGAGGGAGAGAGGGAGAGAGGGAGAGAAGCAGACACCCTGATGAGTGCAGAGCCCGTAGTGGGGCTTGATCCCACAGCTCTGAGATCATGATCCTGAGAGCATGACCTGAGATGAAATCAAGAGTCAGACACTTAACTGACTGAGCAGCCCAGGTGTCCCCAGGAAACAGATTCTTAACTATAGAGAACAAACTGATGGTTACCTGAGGGGACGGTGGGGGGGAGGGATGGCTGAAACAGGTGATGGGGATTAAGAGTACACTTATCGTGATGAGCACTGAGTAATGTACAGAATTGCTGAACCACTGTAGTGTACACCTGAAACTAACATTACACAGTATGTTGACTACACAGAATGAAAACTCTGAATAGGTATATTCCCCAAGAACTTCAAAGATACACTTTTATCTCTTCTGGCACCAATTGGTACCAAGAAATCCAGGTGTAGGTACTCTGTCTTTTCTTCCTGGTACATTTTAAGAATATATTTTATTTGCATCTTGTTGTTTTATCTTAATATCTCTAATTGTACATTTACTTTTATTCATCTGGAGTACACCTTCAATCTGACAGCCCGTGTTTTAGGTCTGCTCTGAAAAGTCTCGGTTTTTCTCTCTCCGCTTGTTGCTTCTGCCCCTGTTCGCTTCTGGGATTCTGTGTGTGTGTGTGTGTGTGTGTGCATGTGTATGCACATGTGTGTGCTTGTATGCTCCTGTCTGTTCATTCATTCATTCATTCATTCATTTATAACTATTGCCATATCAAACTATCTCCAGATCTCTTAACTGATCTTTCAAATGTTTTTTTCTCTTTGCCTCTCTGCTATATTCCCGGAGAATGCCTTTGAATTACCTCCCAATTCATTCATATTATTTTGATTATTCCAGTTTAGTGTTCATCCACTCAACTGAGTTTTAAATATCATCCTTTTTTGCATAATTTCTCACTTTTTGGATTGATGCTGGTGTTTTTTTATATCTCTTTGATAATTCTAGATATCTTGGAGCTTCCTGAGATGGCACATCTATTTTTTATTTTGTGCAGAATGATTTTACTTCCCAATATTTGATTTTATTTAGTGTCATTCTTGGTGTTAATAATCTTTGTATGTTTTGAAATTTGGTTTCTAGATCCACCTTGAGTTGATGCTGCTTTTCGTTTTCTCTTACTCTTCTCTATTTAAAAGGTTTTGTGGTTGGGATGCCTGGGTGGTTCCGTGGTTGAGTGTCTGCCTTTGGTTCAGGGAGTGATCCCAGGGTCTGGGGATTGAGCGCCAAATCAGGCTCCCCAGAGGGAGCCTGCTTTTCCCTCTCCCTATGTCTCTGCCTCTCTCAATCTGTTCCTCTCATGAATAAATAAATAAAATGTTTTTTTAAAAAACAAACAAACAAACAAAAGGTTCTGTGGTTGCCTCAACTCAGCCCCTAAGACCCACAGTCCAACACCAGATCTCCTCTTGATGCTCAGGGTTCTTCTTCCACCATGATATGGGGATTAGCCTAAAGTGAGATTTGTTGGCTGCATGTATCATGAAGGCTGATCCTGTCCTGATGTCTGCCTTGGCACTCAAAGTCTTATTAGCTATAGCTCTGGGCAGAAAATGACAGTATCTTTTTGCAACCTCTCTTCCCAGGCTGGGGACAAAGGAAGGAAGAAAAGAGTGATTTGCCACTCCACCCCACATCTCCGCAGTCCTGGTAGCCTGTATCCTCACTGTCTTGGCCACACATGGTACTGAGAATAGAAATCCTGTGACTTCAGTTCCTGGTCCATAAAAAGGATTTTTTCTTTCTCCCAGTTTTATTCATTTGGATGTGAAATCTGTGGGTAGCTCAAAGTATGACCTTTGAATGTCACTTTGATAGGAAGTCTACACTCTTTTGTTACCTCATTTAAAAAAACAGCAACTAGTGTGTGCATGATAGCCCTACTCCACAGGAGATGTCTAGCTGTGTGCTGGCTCTCTGCAGGTCACCACCCCGCTTAGCCTCCAGCACACCATATACAGTGCACCATTTAATCGCTGTCATCCCTGATCACAGAGAGGAAGCTACAATGATTTTAAACTTCTCTCTCCATTGTAAAAGCCAGAAGGTAAATTGCATAACATATTTTCTCACAAAAAGAAAGGTAAAAAATTTTTCGCATGCATTTAGGTATAGTGATATATCTTGTGTCAATCTAGAAGAGTCAACTGGGCAGTGGCAGCAGCTTCCTCTCTGCTTCTGCCTCCAAGGAATTGTAGCCTCCTAACTCTTGATCTCCCACCCATTGGTCATGAGGGAGGGAAAGCTGATAAAAATCAAGCACTGGCTCGCCAAAGAAACCACAAACAACCCACTGTTTAATATGAGTTATAATGGATTTCGAAAGCTAGGATAAATGATACTTTTAAAATAAACATCTCAGAATCATACTTGTAATGTTTTTCTCCCCTTTCTTGGCAAAGAGTGGGATGGAGAAGATGAGGGAGGTTTACATTTGGATTTGTTTTAAATTTTCAAAAAGCTGTTCTTTTAAATTTACCATCTGCTACTTCAGTGCTTCAAAGTGGCTATGGTAACTGTTCGGGGATACCAGACAGAAGCATGGTATAATCGGGTATGGCTTGACCCCTACTGTGCCTTTCTAATGGATGAAGACCAACTCATTGTGAGTCTTGTCACATTACAGAGAAACTTCTCTGCAAATATGTTAGCACTTGGTTAATGCACAGCAGAGATAAGAATTAGTTGTAGACATTCTTGCAAATCATTTGAATTATGAGGTGATAATTCTGAGAAGAAAATTCTACCATCTTCCTGAGCTGGACTTCCACACATACTACAGTACTTCACCTGATCTTAAATAACACCAAGTAAATGTGTTTAAACCATGCAATTAATCTGTGCTTAAGAAAAAGTCATCCATACTGTCAGTTTTAAGATTCCATCCCTTTCCTAGAGATACTTTTATTTGAGTTGAAGAAACTACAAGAAATATATTGTTGATAGTGGTGTTGATATGGTTATTTAGAGACTGTGATGTGTGCACTATGGTATAAACAAAAGAGTATTACATTTGTGTCACTGAAAACTGGTGTTAATAGCATGGGAGAAAAGAGATCTCCACTAATATCATGAGTTTAACTTTATAATCTTGAATTGAACTGAAATATCAGTTCAAACTCATTTGCAGTACAAAATATTTATTTTTGGCACTATCTACTGAAACGATATAGAGATACTGACCAACACAATAGTGATGAGTTACCCGAGTGCCTAGATTTTAGTCTTTGAATAGACCATTATTTCACAAAAAGAGATTAGGGTTCTTGAAAAAAGGAGCTGGGGTGAAGTCTAAGGTAGGAAATGTACTAGACTATCCTGAAACTTTTTATCAAGGGCTAGTAGGATTGTGTCAAAAAGACCCAAGAGCCAACTTTAATAAGTTCCAACTGTCCAAAGATTATGTAACTCAAATGACAATAAGGACAATAAGTGCCGTGAACTGAAGCACATCAAATGTTTAATCTATGAGTTCAAAATGATACTTACATTCATAGATCATCTTTGGAGCGTACAAGGGCTTTGAGTTATTATTTTGAAAGCTGGTAAATAAAGAAGAAAATCTTTATTCTATTTTTTTAATACAATTTATGGGTAACCAAACTATTGATGAGAGAAAGTATATTTTAATAGCTGTGGTCTTCACTAACGAAAAAGAAACAATAGAAGAACATCACTTTTGGCAATCTCTGGCAAATTGCTAATACCCCAAAATGAAAGATATAATGTACTTCTGATGAAAGTACCCAATCCACTTTCTAAGTAGTCTTCACATACATATACCGCACCAAACCACCACCACCACCCCCACCAAACCTGGTATCTCAAGACATGGAAATACACAGGCCAAGAAACATTGTATAAAACAAAACAAAACAAAAATTTAAACTGCAGGTGATTCTATGAGACAAGTAACCCAGCTTCTTCTCTTCCTCTCCCTTCTCCTTCTTCTACAACAAGTACAAAATTCCAAGGGAAAAAAAGAGATGGAAAGAATCTATAGATTAAAGGAGACAAGAGTGTGTTAGCCAAATGCAATGTATAGAGCTTTCTGAATCATGATTCAAACAAACTCAAATAGAGAGAAAACATTTATAGCAAAATCTGGGAAATGTGAGCACTGCTTGGATATTTGAGGAGACTACGGAATTAAAGCTTATTTGGGAGATATATTGGTGATATTGTGTCATGATTTAAAAGCATAAGCATGGTAAGTGTAAAGCAGCAAGCATGCTATTTTGACTACCAATGAACCAGTCTTCTGAGGCTTTTAGTAAGTGGGAGTAGGGTCATGGAGCTAGAAAGAAAGGGTTGCTGCTTCCTGTCGCCAGAAGAATAAACTATAAAAAATGTATTTCAAATTTAGTTTTGGTTCACCCTGAAGCATGGACATGAGTAGTTTAACAAATTAATTGATAATGCTGTTAAATCACATAGATAGTGGGAAAAGCATTCTCTCTGCCTGATTTTTCTCTCGTAATGAGAGTGTATTGAAACTTTGTAACAGATTCAAGCATCTAGATTTACAGAATAGAAGTAAACATTTCATGAAAGAGTTAAATATACAGACATATGCCTTCACCTTAGAATTTGGTGTTTGTTAGAAGTTCGTAGGATCCTAAGATTCTTCCCCTTTTCTCCCTAAATTAATCCAATACTGAGCTAGAAGACAACCATAAGAGTGCAAAATAATAAATAAAAAGAAATCTTTGAGGCTGATATTTTGAGACTTACATATTTTATCTTCCTGCTGTATATATTTCCATATCAGTGTATCATGGAATTAAGCACTTGAGCAGTATACACCTATAGTATTTCTTAAATGAGTTTGCCTCACTTTCCCCAAGCTGTGACATCTCTGAAACAGTGAGATATAGATCCAGAAATGCATGTATGGAAAGTGAAGCAGTTGGTACTTGGTGAATGGACGTTACTATTATTGTATCAGAAAAAAAAATACTATTGGCATTATCCTTTGATTTCCCCCATTTTCCTGTCTGTCAAAGAAAATCTGCATTGGGGAGCCAAATTTTCCACCTCTTCCAAGTTCCTAAAGGGGATGGATAATTTTGTGCTGAATTTAAGACTAAACTCTACTAAATAATGTGAGGAGAAAAAGGAGAGAGAAAAGGGGGAGGGCAATATTAAGGTACACTGGGAGTATAAAAGGATTTTGAGGGGGGCAGGAAGGATTGGGAAGGAGGGAAGGAGACTTTAATAAAAGTAGATGTGCATTACTTGCCATCAGGAAAATACAAATCAAAACCACAATGAGATACCACCTCATACCAGTGAGAATGGGGAAAATTAACAAGGCAGGAAATAACAAATGTTGGAGAGGATGTGCTGTTGGTGGGAATGCAAACTGGTACAGCCACTCTGGAAAACAGTGTGGAGTTTCCTTAAGAAGTTAAAAAATAGAGCTACCCTACAACCCAGCAATTGCACTACTGGGTATTTACCCCAAAGATACTGATGTAGTGAAATGCTGGGACACCTGCACCCCAATGTTTATAGCAGCAATGTCCACAATACCCAAACTGTAGAAGGAGCCAAGATGGATAAAGAAGATGTGGTGTGTGTGTGTGTGTGTGTGTGTGTAATGGAATATTACTCAGCCATGAAAAAGGATGAATACCCACCCTTTGCTTCAACATGGATGGAACTGGAGGATATTCTGCTGAGTGAAATAAGTCAATCAGAGAAGGACAATCATCATATGGTTTCACTTGTACATGGAATATAAGAAATAGTAAAAGGTATTATAAGGGAAAGGAGGAAACTGAGTGGGAAAAAAATTAGAGAGAAAGGCAAACCATGAGAGACTCTTAACTCCAGGAAACAAAGGGTTGCAGAAGGGGAGGAGGGTGAAGGGATGGGGTGACTAGGTGATGGGCAGTAAGGAGGGCACTTGATGGGATGAGCACTGGGTGTTATATGTTGGCAAATTGAATTTAAATTTAAAAATTTTTTAGAGATTATTTATTTATTTATTTATTTATTCATGAGACACACGGGGGGCGGGGGGGCGGCAGAGACACGGGCAGAGGGAGAAGCAGGCTCCATGCAAGGGAGCCCGACATGGGACTCCATCCTGGATCTCCAGGATCATGCCCTGGGTTGAAGGCGGTGTTAACTGCTGAGCCACCGGGCTGCCCTAAATTAAAAAACTTTTTAAAAAGTAGATGTGGAGTATGTATTTGGATTCTCTCAAATGTCCTTTGAGAGTCACTAGTAAAATATAGAATTCTTTTTAATTACATTTTAAGAATAGAACTATACTTCTTAAACATAGCGTTGTTGTGGGACTGAACCCTGAGTGTCTCTGAATTTACAAGCTTATATTATTATTTGCTTGAAAGTTGTATGCAGTAAAAGATCGACCTTGCCCAATGAGAGATTTGGCCTTTTCCTGTAGTTCCTGGGAGGTCTTTATAATGCTCTGTCTGCTAAGTGTATCTTTGTTTACCTGGAGGTCTTGGGCCACTCCAGATATTCTCAGCTAACACTGGTGGGGCTTTGGGCCACACAGTATCAGCTCTACCTCTAGTGGGGCTGGGGATTAAGGTCAACTATACAAGCAGCCAACCAAGTCCAGTGATGGAACCCCAGTAAAAACTCTGGACACCAAGGCTGGAATGGGCTTTCCCGGTTGTCACAACTCATTGTGTATTGTCACATATCATTGCTAGAAGAAACAGGAGTAATCCACACAAATCCACTGGGATAGGACAACTGAAGCTCTGTCTTTGCTGTTACTTGGACACTGCCCTAGGTGCCTCTTCCCCTGTCTGATATTAATCCATACTTTTTCGCTATAATAAACTGTGACCATGAGTATAATAGTTTTTCTGAGTCCTAGGAGTCTTTCTTGTAAATTACTGAAATGAACAGTGGTCTAGGAGAACTCTTGAACTTGCAGTAGGTGCCAGAAGTGAGGATGGTCTTGGAAACCTACACACTTTGCAGAAGTGCCTGATGATATATATTTCTACACAAAATGTAAAGTGAAGTGTTCCTGGAAAAGCCTTAAAGTGAAAAAGAAAATCAGATTTAGAAGGGAATGAGTCTAGAGTTGGAGGCCAATAAACTATATTTCTAGAAGAAATATTGGAATACATATTCAAAGTAGCAAAATGTGGAAAATAATGTGGCTTTCAAAGGAGTAAATCCTACTCTTTTTTTTACAGTAGTGATATATATAGTCAACAGAGGTCATATAATGGATATAACACATATGAACTTTAGTAAAATTTTGATTTGATCCCAGGATTTGACTTTTTAGAGCATCTCATATTAAATGGGAACCAAAGAACTATATATTCAACTAATTCAATGACACATGGAGAGTATAAAAAGCAACTAACTCATGGAAAAAGAAATCTATACAAATGCAAGCTAGGACAGAACTTATTTTGTAAATGTATGGCACAAATTGATTTAGAATCATAAAACCACAAGATAAGTAGGAGTTAGCAGTGTGTCACTGTAATTCTAAAAGTTAATAAAATACCGAATTATCTAAATAAGAGAATAGCATGTGAGGCTTAGTCTGTCACTGTGTTCTATTCTGGTGAGATCATTTTTAGATTATTGTATTCACTTTAAACCCCACAGTTAGCAAAGAAACTTCAGCATGCTCGTTTCCAATCCCAGTTTTGCCACTGACAGACTGGCCGTATCACAGACCCGTTCAGGAACTCGGACCCCCAATTCACCTCATCCACAAATTCTGTAAATTGAAGACATCAGACCAGAATCATTCTCAAATGGCCACACAAATCTAAAATCATTTGTTCATCAGCAAAAGACATTAGTAACAATGACCATGGGGAATCTGATCACAATGCCTTTGTACACAGAGATATTTATAGGAGACTCTGCACTACCATCCACTGATAAGCTATCACAGAGGATGGATGAGGAGCCCTCACTCCCGGGTTCTGTGCTGAGACTCCCATTGACTCCCACAACCCACTTGTCCATCTTCCTTTAGTACTAGAAATCTCAAATTGTCGTAGCAGACACGTGGCTAAGAACTACCTGTCTTATCATGGGACATGAGCAACCAATTGGATATGACGACAGGAACAGGGCAACTTTCATCACATTCTTTCTCTCTCCTCCCAGACAGAGCCACAGTTCTGCAGCTGGTGCACCAGTTTTGATCATGAGATACTAGGGGACAGCAGTGCAATAATATGCTCTAGACAATGTCGTGGACAGAGCCTATTTCTGTTTTACTATGAGAAAGAGAAAAAAGAATCTTGTCTGAACCACTATACTTCAGAGGTTCTTTGCTACAGCCACTCAGTTGTTCCCTAACTTGTTTAGAAACTGGGGCTCAAAAGAGTATGCAATCACACAAAAGCCTAAAATGTGGGCTTAGCTGATGGCAGTCGAGAAGGAGGAAGTACATATTGCAAGCTGGAAATCCGGTACCCTCATTACACCATGGCCAAATGTTCCGGCAAGTTCTCACTTACCTTAGCAGTGGAGCCTGCGATTCTAGGGGAAGGGATGGAAAAAAATCAGAAAGAAAGAAACTAAAACTAAAGCCTATATTTTATTCAGAATTCTTCAGTTTTAACCTAAGTTCCTTTTTTTTTTTTTTGGTCCCAGGATCTCATTCATATACCACATTACGTTTAGTCATCAGTTCTCCTGAGGCTCTTGTTGGCTGTGATGGTTTCTCAGACTTTATTGTATTTGCTGACTGACAATTTTGAGGAGTGTTGGCCCTTCAATTAAGATGTGTCTCATGTTTTTCTCAGGATTTGATTTGGGTTATGTGTTTGGGGGAAGAAAATCAGAGAGCTATTGTGCCATACTCCTCACCTTCTGTCAAGGATACATGTTAGCAATATGATTAATTGTCATTGATGTTCATCTTGATAACCTGTCTGAGAAAGGTTTTATCAGGTCTCTCTACTGTCAAGTTACTCTTTTCTCTCCTTCCATACCGTGGAAGGGAGTCACTATGAATAGCCCACACAGAAGTGGACAATTGTGCTCTACCTCTTGGAAGATAGAGGTCATATAAAATATTTGGAATTCTTCTGCATGGGGAGATCTGTGTCTCCTGCCTTTGTTGAATTTATTTAAACCAGCATGGACTTACAAATCTTCAATTTATGCTTTGGTTATAATTCAATACTATATTATTTATTTAGTTCCTCAAATTATTCCAGCTTTCTCCATTGGAAACTCTTTCAGTTGAATTTTGTGTCCCTTTAACATATTCACATTGTGTGTGTGTGTGTGTGTGTGCACATATGTATTTGAACACTTCTTATTTTCTAGCACTATAAGATGCTCCAGATTCATCTTACATACATCCTGCTCCAGTCCCAGAACCAGCCATTTCTCTAAGAAGCCTTAGTCCCTTTTATTGGAGAATGGCATTAGAAATCAAGATCTAGATATCAGCTATACTCATTGCTATCAGAGTTTCATTGCTTCTAGGCCCTCTCAGCTGACAGAACTAGAAAATATATGTGCATGTAGCATCCATGTATATGTACATATCTAGAAATATTTCTATATGTGATCATCTATACCTGTGTTAAACTAAACCTGAATCCATACCAATGTACTCATTATCACACAGATCGTTCTAGCCTCTTCCCCTTGCTTATCTATAATCTCTCACTCCAACTGTGAGAAATCTGATCCCTACTATCCATTATGTACTTTTTAAAAAATATTTTATTTATTTATTGATGAGAGACACAGAGAGAGAGGCAGAGACACAGACAGAGGGAGAAGCAGGCTCCCTGAAAGGAGTCTGAAGTGGGACTTGATCCCAGGACCCCAGGATGACAACCTGAGCCAAAGGCAGACACTCAACCACTGACCCACCCAGGTGTCCCTAACCACTATTTACTTAACTATTCAATTCCAGCATATATTTATTATGGTTTCAGAGGTGTTAACCTGTACCCCATAGAAAACAACTTTATCAGCTAGAGTACAGAGTTCATGTACAGTTACTTTTGTCATTAGTCTTACAGGAGCCACTCATTTCCATAGTTACTTAGGTCAGCATTTTTCCACTTGGCCTCTTTAGTGAGATGGTGTCATACATTTGTAGTACAGTTACATTATTTTGGCACATTCTGAATTCTATCCTGAGATCCCCTGCCCCTGACCATCTAAATGGGATTCTAGATCTGTATGTAACAAGGTTCATTCTTTGTACTATAAAGTTCTATGGGTTTTGACAAACACATAGTGTCATTTATTAATCATTACAGTATCATATAGAACAGTCTGCTCTAAAAATTCCCTGTGCTCCACTTACTCAACTCTCCATCTCCCCAGACCCAATTTTCCTTGAACCCGGGCAATCACTGATCTGCCTACATTTCCTATGATTCCATCTTTTCCAGAATGTCATATAAATGGAATCATCAGTATGGAGTCTTTTTCAGACTGACTTTATTCATGTATCAATACTGGTTTAAAAGTATCCATGTTTCTGCAGATTTGATCATTCACTGCTTAATGAGCCTGAAGGGCCCTTAAAGCTCATGAATTATTTTTCTCTTGGGAAAGGAGGTAAAATTAACAAACTGTGACTGCCAAGAAAGTTATACTAAGATCTGAATGTTTCTTTCCACCAGATACATTATTCATATCGCAACAAGGGAAGAGAACATGTAATGTTTATAAAATTCCTACGAGAAGTCTCTCCTAGATCAGAAATGATGCTGACTCTTTCATGTTTCCACTTGGAAGACAGAAAGGGAATTAATCATTAGTGCTTCAAATGAAGTGAGGAAACATCATACCCAGCCCATGATTTCCATTCTATTTGAGGGCTGATTCAGATTTCCCTCTCTCCCATCATCACCTTTGGCACAGTCACCAGAACGTACCTGTTAGCCCCATTATCCAAGTGAGCACTTCATCATGAGGTCCAGGATTTCAGGAACCATTTGGTGTAATCCACCCCATGCAGAGATTTCTTGAAAGCTATATGAGTAATATTTGAATATTGTTTTGCACAAGGAATAGAGGAAGCTTAAAAAGTTTTGCTACTTAAGTTTCTGGCATCTTTGAATTTCCATCTTATTATGTTTAAAAGGGGATAATTCTATGACTTTGGCCAATGCTAAGGTCTAGTAACTGTGTTTTATTTCTTTCATGGGTCTTATTGCTTTCAGAAATTACTGTGTTTATTTTCTGTCTTTCAAACTGCTCCTTTAGAATAGAAGTTCCATGAAGGCAGGAACCTTGACTGTTTTAGTCATCACTAAGATCTGGAACATAGGATCTAAATGAAGATTTTTAAGTTTATTGAATAATAGAACAAATGAATGAATTAATGAATGAATGGATGAATAATGATAGATTATAAACCATGTTTTTTTTTTTTTTATATAGCACCTGGAACAACCTAACAATTCAATGTTATAAGAAGAATGTATCAAGAAACGACAGAGGCAATGATGTTAAAACATCTTTCTCATAACATTCATAAGGCAATTGTGATATTTAGTTTCTTCTCTTCTAGTGTAAAACTGAAACCATTTCTCTGACTCATGTATTTGAACATTTCAGCAATATCTCTCAGAGCCATACCTCTCAAATGATAGGACAAAGATCCAGTAAATAAGGTTCAGATGGTGCCAAACATTTGTACTGTGATAAAGCCAACATGCTATTCATACAATCATACAAGAAGATATAACATGTGTAAATATTCATGCAACCAACATAGGAGCACCAAAATACATAAAGCAAGTATTAACAGACTTCAGTGAGAAATAGACAGCAATTCAATAATAGCAGAGGACTTTAATAGCCCACTTACATCAATAGATAAATCATCCAGACAGAAAATCAATAAGGAAACATCTGCCTCAAATGACATGTTAGACCAGAAGGACTTAACAGATATATACAGAACATTTCATTCAAAAGCAATAGAATATACGTTCTTTCTAAGTGTACATGGAAAGTTTTCCAGTAGAAATTATATTTTAGTCAACAAAACAAGCTTAGTAAATTTAAGAGGATCAAAATCATATCAGCAATCTTTTCCAAGCACAATGATATGAAACTAAAAATTAATTCCACAAAGAAAACTGGAAAATCCACAAATATGTGGAGATTAAGCAACATGCCACTGAATAGGTCAAAGAGAAATCAAAAGAAACTGAAAAATACTTTGAGACAAACAAAAATGGAAATGTAGCACACCAAAATTTGTGGAGTGCAGCAAAAAAGTTATAAAAGGGAGGTGCATCGTGACAAATGCTTACCTCAAGAAACAAGAAAAGTCTTAACTAAACTACCTAACATTATAGCTCAAGGAATCAGAAAAAATAAGAACAAAGTCCAAAATTAGTAGAAGAAATAAAATAACAAAGATTGGAGCAGAAATAAATGAAATGGGACTGAAAAAACAATAGGAAAAAATCAATAAAATTAAGAGCTGATTCTTTGAAAGATAAACAAAATTGACAAGCTTTTAGCTAGACTCACCAAGAAAGAGGACTCAAAGAAATTAAATCATAAATGAAAGAAGAGATGTTACACTGATAGCACAGGAATACAAAGAATCATAAGAGACTAGTATGATTAATAATACACCAACACATTGCACGACCTGGAAGAAATGGATAAATTCTTGGAAACCTACAACATAACAAGACTGAATAATGATGACATAAGAAAATCTGAACAGACCAGGTACTAGTAAGAAGATTGAATCAGTAATCAAAAACCTAACAACCAAAAGTCCAGGACCAGATGATTGGTGAATTACACCAAATATTTAAAGTAGAATAATACCAATTCTCCTCAAACTCTTCTAAAAAAATAAGAGAGAATTCTTCCAAACTCATTTATGAGGCAATATTACCCTCATAGCAAACTAGATAAGGATACCACAAATTATATGCAATATCCCTGCTGGATATAGATGCAAAAAGTCCTCATCAAAATATTAGCAAACTGAATTCCACAATAGATTAAAAGGATCATACATGATTATACCATGATCAAGTGGGATTTATTCCAGGGACACAAGGATAGTCAACATCCACAAATCAGTCAATGTGATATAGCACCTTAACAAAATGAAAACTAAAAATCATATGATCATTTCAATAAATATGGGAAGGCATTCAACACATGCAACATCCTTTATGATAAAAACTCTCTCAGCAAAGTGGCCAAAGAGGGAATGTAATAAAGGCTATATATGACAGTGCACAGCTAAATCATACTCAACAGTAAAAACTGAAAGCTTTTCCTCTAAGATCAGGAACAAGATAAGCATACCAATGCTCATCAGTTTTATTCAACATAGCATTGGAAGTCCCAGCCAGAGCAATTAGGCTAGAAAAAGAAATAACAGGCATCCAAATTGGAAAGAAGTGTCACCATTTGCAGATGACATATTATATATAAAAAACCCTAGATACTCCATCAAGAAACTGATAGAACTAAAAAAGAACAACAACAACAACAACAAAAAAAACCAAACCTGTTAGAACTAGTAAATGCCGTCAATAAAGTTGCAAGATAGAGAATCAATACACAAAACTCTTTTGCATTCCTATATACCAGATAACCACAATGAGATGTCACACCTGTTAGAATGACTATGATCAGTAAGAAAAGAAATAACAAGTATCGGTGAGGCTATGGAGAAAAGGAAACCCCTATTGGTGGGAATATAAACTGGTGCAGCCACTGTGGTAAATGTCAATTTATTTGGTCAAATTTTTTCCTCAAAAAATTAAAAACAGGCACACCTGGATGGTACAGTTGGTTAGGCATCCAACTCTTAGTTCCAGATCAAGTTGTGATCTCAGGGTTGTGAGATCAAGCCCTGTGGCAGGCTCTGCCCTTGAGTTTCTTTCTCCCTCTCCCTCTATCTCTCCCCCCACCTCACTCTGTCTCTCCCTCCCTCTCTCTCTCTGTCTCTCTTTCAAATAAATAAATAAAGTTTCTAAAGAAACTAAAAATAGAACTACCCTATAGGGGCGCCAGGGTGGCTCAGTTGATTAAGCATCCAACTCTTAGTTTCAGTTTAGGTCACGACCTCAGGGTGGTGAGATTGAGCACTGCAGTGGGCACAGTGCTCAGTGGGGAGTCTGCTTGAGATTCTCTCTCTCTTCCTCTCCCTTTACCCCTCCCTACTCACACTCTCTAAAATAATAAATAAATAAATAAATAAATAAATAAATAAATAAATAACCCTATTATCCAGCAATTCCACTTCTTGGTATTTATAGAAGAAAGAAAAAAGAAAGAAAGAAAGAAGAAAGAAGAAAGAAAGAAAGAAAGAAAGAAAGAAAGAAAGAAAGAAAGAAAAAGAAAATGCAATTTGGAACAACATAGATGGATCTCAAGGTCCATGCTAAATGAAGTAAGTAGAGAGAATAACAAACACAGTATGATCTCTCTTATATGTAGAATCTTAGAAAAACAAAAACAACAACAAAAACAACAGAGATACAGAAAACAGATGGGTTGTTATCATAGGCAAGAGTTGGGGTGAGGTAGGAAAAATGGGTGTACAGGGTCAAAAGGTAAAAAGAAAAAAGAAAAACATATAAAACATTCAACAGCCCCTAGGCATCTAAAAAAAGAGATCAGCTCAGAATGGGGTAAGCACCAAGATACAGATGCAGTGAAACCCTGGGACACCTGCACCCCAATGCTTATAGCAGCAATGTCCACAATAGCCAAACTGTGGAAGGAGCCTCAGGGTCCATCGAAAGATGAATGGATAAAGAAGATGTGGTCTCTGTATACAATGGAATATTACTCAGCCATTAGAAACTACAAATACCCACCATTTGCTTCGACGTGGATGGAACTGGAGGGTATCATGCTGAGCGAAATAAGTCAATCGGAGAAGGACAAACATTATATGGTCTCATTCATTTGGGGAATGTAAAAAATAGTGAAAGGGAATAAAGGAGAAAGGAGAAAAAATGAGTGGGAAATATCAGAAAGGGAGACAGAACATGAGAGACTCCTAACTCTGGGAAACAAACAAGGGATGGTGGAAAGCGAGGTGGGCGGGGGTGGGGGTGACTGGGTGACGGGCATTGAGGGGGGCACTTGATGGGATGAGCACTGGGTGTTATGCTATATGTTGGCAAATTGAACTCCAATTAAAAAAATGTCAAAAAAAAATTAAATTAAATTAAATTAAAATTTTAAAAAAAAGGAATGGGGTAAGCAGCAGGAATAGATTCATAGATCCATACAGTGTTTGAGCTGGTGGGTACATGTTTTAAGTGTGCTAAGTCTCAGATTTTACTTTTATTAAAAAAATTTTTTATTAAGTAAACTCTCACCAATATGGGGCTTGAACTCATAACCTCAAGATCAAGAATCTCACAATTCACTGCCTGAACCAGCCAGGCACCCCTAAATCTCACATTTTAAATAGTAAATAGAAACAGCATACCCAAATTAACAGATATTTATGGGTGCCCCTGGGAAAGGCTGAGTACTTAAGAATAGGTGGAACTCTAAAAGCAACTTATTTACATTGTTACAAAATAACCAGTAAATTCAGCAGTACACACACACACAAATAAAAATCAACATCATTATTGTTAGTTTGCCATAATGTAGACCAAACAGTCACTTGTTTTGGTAGAGTTCTGAATCAAGCTGAGTAGGAAAATGTTCCAAACACTCATGATTGTCTATGGTAGTAAACAAGCCAGATATCACAGTGACAGTGTGAGCTGGGTCAGATCTTTCACTCATATTAAGTGCTGGAGTGATTGCCATCAAACAAATAGGGTGTACAAATTACTTCTTGAATAAGCTTAGCCTTATTTCCTAGCCTTATTAAAAGAAAGAATACTATCTTAACAAATCCTATCACTGAGATTATTATATTTCTTCCATTTTGCTTTCTTCGAAGGATATTGTCATGTTGCAGCAATTAATTCTTTTGAGAGGTATCTCTTAATTAGCAATAGAATTCAGGACCTGGTATTCTGAGATTTAGGCAATTGTGTCCAGGAAAGGTATGCCAGTAATAACATAACTAATTGGCAGCAAAAAAAAAAAAAAAAAAGCCATCTTCCAAATTGTCTTAGAAATCTGTATTCTGATGGTGCAAGTAAACCCAGACATAATGAAGTGGTCTTAGTGAATTGGAAGCCCTGCTCTCTCTACTCTGTATTTATTCCATTTTTATAACAGCTTTTAGGTTTAATTTAATACATTATTATAGAAAAAAAAAAAAAAAAAAAAAAAAAAAAAAAAGAAAAAAGGGGCCATTAAACAGCTACAAAAAAAAGTGAGAAATATGTTCTTTTTAAGTTTTTTTTAAATGGAGCATTAAAAAGTAGAATACTTCTAAAATGATATTCAAATGATTTTTAATTACTACAAAGGCATTGAGATGTTAATACACTTTATATAAAAGGGAGGAATACGATTCCATCCGTCCTTTTCTGCCACAAATTCCAACCCTAAGAAAATTATTTCTTTTGATCCACTCTGATAGCATGTAATAAAAGAACAATAAAACATATGGCTCAATTACCACTGCTTCTCATCAAGCACGAATTAATGAATATCAAATTATTATTAATTGTTTTTTCTGGCTTCCTCTCCATAGGACCACAATTATACATTGCTGTATTTTGATAAGTGTTTTGTGTTTAACGCTTTGTGGACCAGTCTCTAAGAGGAACAGATGCTTGAACCATTACACAGAAGAATAATTCTTTAAAGTTATCAACATTTGGAAAATACATGATTATCATTTAATCTCCCTAGTCGATGTCAGTTTTTTACAACTACCTTAAGCTTCCTTAAAATTCCACCCTCTCTTCAATGTTCTGGATGCCTTCCTTTGAGAAAGCAGTTGCTATATGCATATAAAATAGTTTATAAGTTCAATTTCTCACAAAAATACTAGTACCTGACTTAAGATTATTGAATTTTAAATTCCTCAAGAAAAAGCTCCTTAAAAATAAAAGCTATAGGGTGTTTGGGTGGCTAAGTCAGTTAAGCAACCCACTCTTTTTTTTAAATTAATTTTTATTGGTGTTCAATTTACCAACATACAGAAAAACACCCAGTGCTCATCCCGTCAAGTGTCCCCCTCAGTGCCCGTCATCCATTTCCCTCCACCTCCCGCCCTCCTCCCCTTCCACCACCCCTAGTTCGTTTCCCAGAGTTAGGAGTCTTTATGTTCTGTCTCCCTTCCTGATATTTCCCAACATTTCTTTCCCCTTCCTTTATATTCCTTTTCACTATTATTTATATTCCCCAAATGAATGAGAACATACACTGTTTGTCCTTCTCCGATTGACTTACTTCACTCAGCATAATACCCTCCAGTTCCATCCACGTCAAAGCAAATGGTGGGTATTTGTCGTTTCTAATTGCTGAGTAATATTCCATTGTCTACATAAACCACATCTTCTTTATCCATTCATCTTTCGATGGACACC
Source organism: Vulpes vulpes (assembly GCF_048418805.1). NCBI lineage: Eukaryota > Metazoa > Chordata > Mammalia > Carnivora > Canidae > Vulpes > Vulpes vulpes. The sequence goes on along the minus strand of NC_132785.1, from coordinate 31,040,726 downwards.
GAGGCTCCTTCCACAGTTTGGCTATTGTGGATATTGCTGCTATAAACATTGGGGTGCAGGTGTCCCGGCGTTTCATTGCATCTGAATCTTTGGGGTAAATCCCCAACAGTGCAATTGCTGGGTCGTAGGGCAGGTCTATTTTTAACTCTTTGAGGAACCTCCACACAGTTTTCCAGAGTGGCTGCACCAGTTCACATTCCCACCAACAGTGTAAGAGGGTTCCCTTTTCTCCGCATCCTCTCCAACATTTGTTGTTTCCTGCCTTGTTAATTTTCCCCATTCTCACTGGTGTGAGGTGGTATCTCATTGTGGTTTTGATTTGTATTTCCCTGATGGCAAGTGATGCAGAGCATTTTCTCATGAAGCAACCCACTCTTGATTTCAGCTCAGGTCATGACCTCAGGGTCTTGAGATCAAACCCTGTGTTGGGATCTGTGCAGTCTGTGAAGCCTGCTTATGATTCCCTCTCTCCCTTCCCCCTTCCCCCTCCACTAGCACATACACATGTGTTTCTCTCTCTCTCAAAAATAATAATAATAACAATAATAATAAAAATAAAATAAAAGCTCAATGTCAGTGAATGATATTTATAGAAATTCCACAAAAAGATTCTATGTAACTGGGAGTTCATTTTATTTTTATTTATAAGCTGTCTGTGACCATAAAGTGCTATGTAATATGAGTAGATGCAACAAGCAAAAGCATATGTCTTTATAATCCACAACCATTATTTCTCAGAGATTATGCATATACTTGGATTTTGAAATGCATGCAAAGAAAATTTAGCAATTTTAATATGTAAACTACACAAGTCATGTGATTTTACCCATTACCCATAAATCCATGTTTTTGTTTTTAAAACATTCTATAAAAATTACAACTGTGGTAAATTGAAAGATAACTTCAACATTTCTTTTATACACAAAAGAAACATATCTTGCTTTTTTTTGACAGTTTGTCAGGGTGTCAATAATGTCTGTAAATACAAATCCTTACAGAAACAAAGATGAGAAGAAAGGAAACTTGTCTATAATGGCAAATACGATGCACAGCCCATATAAAGAACAGAGATGGAACTAGATAAGGTTGACATAGCTCACTGCCATCAGAAGCATAATTCCTTTGACATTGGTGACTGGAACCACTTGAATTTTTCATAGCTAAATCTAGCCAGATACCAGATGGTTTCCTTTATGTATATGACCTTATTTAAGGCAATTAGATTACTTATGCAATAGTAGAATTGTTAATTCTATATAAGAGTCAATCTTCAGTGTAAAAGCTTTTCTAGATTACATATTCTTAAAATAAAATTTTAATTTCCTAATGAATGCTTTTATCTTGATTTCCATGTGCCAGAATTATTGAATCCACTTTGCTGAAAATTTTAAAGAAAATAACAGTTAGAAATACAACTTCAATACAAACATAAGCCTGTAATTAAACATTTTTAAATAACTATTCATCAATGGGGTAGTTATGGGTTAAGCATTTTATTTTTCCTTTCTACTGCATTCATTACTATGGCTTTTGGTCATACACCATAAATACAAAGTACCAAGGCCTGATACTTTTATTTATGAGATGCCTGAGAGTCATGTCTTCACAATGATATGTATTATAAAAAATGCAATGCCTAGGGAGTGCACATAGACAGGGAGGAAGACATAAAAACTTCTGAGTCTTTTGGTAATCATATCTCCTAGGCCATTCCATGGATTTCTAGAAGACTGAAAGTTTTAAAGTTGCCACCATGCATATCCAGGCCTTTGATATAATACTGGATCATGATAAGCCTGCTAAGTTAGAAAGAAAATGAAATATGGGAACTGGCTGAAGCGAGCAGAAAATGAAAAGTAAATACAATTGGGTTTGTTCCTTGTAATTGATACTGCAGCCCGATGGAACGTGTGTTTCTGAGTATTTCTCAGATCATTTTCCAGATGTGGCCTCCCAGTACTCCATTAATATCACATATTGGTCATTATATTCCACATTTTGGATCCCATGTAAGAATCACACATGCTCCTCTTTTATTCACTACGCCAATAAGGTGTCAGGAAACTTGTCCTCACATAATGCTGTTGACCACCTATCAATAGTATCTCGGTTATTCCGTCTACTTACCATTGAATTAAAAATAAAATGCTGATACTGGCTATTAAAAACTAATCAAGTTTGATAAGATTTTATGTTGCTTAGTATACATTGTGCATAACTTTTAGATCAACTTTTAAAGTATTCACAGTTTAAAGGAAAGGAGTTAAAAATACAAGTCCTTAGTGTTTTCTTCTTATATCATTTATACCACTCAAGAGCCCATATTAAATTCATAAAAATACTTAGATGCTATATTTAATATAGAATTATATAGAACTAGCTCTAAGCTTTTCATTTAAAAATAACATTAAAAAGTATTTAGTGTAATAACCAAATTAGGTACAAAAGTATATTTCAATACAAATACAAAATTTCATTCACAGAAATGGGCTTCAAACAATTATTTGAGCAAAGAAGATCTTTATTTTTGTTTGGAAAAAATAAAAAATGTTCCAAAATAAATGACCTCTTTACTTAGTTGTATTATGCCTGGTCTGATATCAGGAGATAATAATATATGGTGACTGTTTTTATGCCATAAAATCCTATCATAGTATAAACTACCTTCAGCTGAAATCTTAACTAAATATAATTAATAAACTATTTTTACTTTATTGAAATCCCTCATTTCAACAATATTAAGTGCTCATTAATATTATTAGTAAAAGTGATGATTGTTTAAAGTGTATAACACTTACCCATAACTTTAGAGTAGCAAGGTTCACAGTGTATTGTCTGTCTGTAAATCCAAATACTGTCACCTGCTTGCAGGTTTTCCAAAGGCCGTTTGCATATTTCACACTAAAGAAAAAAACAATACATGAAGTTTACACACATTATATATGAAGTCTTTATTCTCAGTATATCAGGATAGAAAAGCCCTTTCAATTTACCCAGTACCATCCTCCATAAAACACTCAGATGAAAGAGAACCCTCAGGGAAAATGAGAATGTACCTGTCCAGGATCCTAATATTGAACTTTTCAAATAAATTCTCACATCTCTCTACTCTGAAAAATGTGTATTTCAGGGCATATATAGCACTGAAGCTTCTACTTAGTTAACAATAGAGTAAATATAAATTTTCAAAAATTGGTTATGCCAAAGATAAGATCACCACTCAATATCTCAAACAAAAGCACAGAGTATATTTATTTGCTTACTAAGGGAGAGTTATGCTGTCCAATAACAGTCTCACTAGACAAAACCAGACTTCTGTTTTTACAGAAGTTTTGTACTGTGTTGGTTATGGAGGCAGAAAAGGGTTGACCTGTGTTCTTTGGAAATAAGTTCACTGCCAAACAGCTGAATTTCAAGCATAAGACTGTCGTTGAGATGGCTTTCAGAGGTGAGTTCATGGAAGCAAATTGTCACTGATCAATTCGGTATGTTTAAACCAGTCCAGGTGGTTCTCCATAAGAAAGCTATAAGAGTAATACAGCTTCTCTGAGGAGTATGGGGACATTTTTATTCTCGGTAGTATTTTATAATTAAATTGAAAGTGGAAATAAATCTTCCAAAATACAATAAATGGAAATTGTTGTTTAACAAATGAAATAATTGGGAAAATTCTCTTATTTTAAGAAGTTTTCTATATGATAACTTTATTTTTTTAAAGAATTTATTTATTTATTTGAGAGACAGAGTGAGCAAGAGAAAAGAGAGCACAAGCCAGGGGCGGGGCAGAGGGAGAGGCAGGAGCAGACTCCCCCTGAGCAGGGAGCCTGATGTGGAACTCTATCCCAGGACCCTGGGATCATGACCTGAGCTGAAGGCAGACACTTAACCAACTGAGCCACCCCAGCACCCTGGATAATAATTTTAAATAAAGAGCTGTAGACTAACTTTTGTTTTATTGAGTAAATTTTCATAACTAAAAGGAAATCTCATTTTCTCTTAATTAAGTAATTATGCAATTTTCACATTTTATTTTAAATGGAATTCTCTATATTATGGCCTAAAATTGGATTTTTTTCTCAAAATGAGGCATCATACATCTGATTGCTATGTGTCACTTTCTAAAGCTACCTGAAGGAGAAGCAATCACTTGTCCAAGTATTACAGGTACTTGATCACATTAGATAATGTTTATCAACCGCAGAAGGTCAGCACAGAAAGGACCCTTGGATTTATGCAAGTGATTCTTCAATTGGCTGCCCTTAGATCTATCTAAGGAGCTTTTAAAAATGCCAATGCCAAAAAAAAAATTAAAAAAAAATGCCAATGCCCAGGAGTCACTTTCAAGATTTTTTATTTAGTTGGGCCAGTCCTAAGCATTCTATTTTTCTCCTAATTGCCCTCAGATGATTATAATGTACAGCCAGAGTTGAGAACTACTTGTCTAGTCAGCTACCTCATTTCACAAATAAGGAAATGGAAACAAGCTAATTAGTTGATTTTCCAAAATGACCGCCAAAGTTAGTGGAAGTTAGAATTTGTACTCAGGCCCTCAGATTTCCTATTCAGTGCTCATCCAGTTACCCCAACAACTGTCATGTTGACCTACTCAATATTAGGGCGAGAAGTAAAAGAAATGATGTAGGACCAGAAATTGAGGAGTTCCACTATGTAAGCTTATTTTTATTATACCCAGCTACAATTATTTATAATCATATTCTCAAAAGTTTCAGTAGTTTCAACTATCATTAAGCCTATCAGTCCAAATTTCATGCCTCATGTAAAAAGCTGCTAGCTTTCTTAACAACTTCTCTTTTTGGATTTCATTGTTTTTATGCAATGCATGATTTATTAAAATGTTGCAAAAACTTATAAAGAGAACAAGTGTTTATATTCTTACAGATTTAAATCTCTAGGGTAAGAGTAATAAATGTGTCAGTAATCAACTCTAAGCCTAAAGCCAAGATAGTAATTATAAACCTTTGAGGTTTAGGCTGCAGAACTCTGAGAAATATTTAAGTAATACATTATTAATATGGATGAGAGTGTTTCTGAAAGCTTTAACTTCATCTCCTGTATTTCATTAAATAATTATTTTTATTCCAGTCATTATGCAATTTTATATTTAGTTAACTGCAATAAACATATCCTTACCTTGAAGCAAGTGGAATGGCAGCAAATTTGTAATTCATCTAAAATCATTTTAGTTTCTGTACCCAAAGGTTTCCGGCAATAAGTACACATATCTCTTTCAATGACAGACCTACAGAGACATAGCAATTACAAATAAATTTGTCATCATGCAAGAGACAGATGTATTCCCCATAAAGTCATGTGGAAATGATATGTTAATTTTGTTGATACTTTAGGAAATTGTGTGAAAATCATGAAAAGTTTGGGACTTACTTATTCTAGTGATAGAATTGATTCTTTTAGTTACCTCAAAATACTATCAAAGAATTAATATGAAGGAAAGTCTCAGATTATTAATTCATTAGCAATGAAGAGTGCATCTGGTCAGGGTAAAGATGCTCATAGTTCCCTAATTGAACTAGGTCATGAGTACCCCTTGAAGCTAGAAGAGGGTTTTGAATTATTAATTTGCATATATCATAGAAAAATTATACTGTCAATCAGTATAAAATTTTAACTCTCAAAACATTCAATAGGACAAAAATACAAATCCATTCAAAAGCATTTTGGTAAATTCACAAATGATGGGTCTGTGGTACCCTAGACTCTAGGGTCTAGAGTCCCCAAAATGCTCCTCTATAACAAATCTCTTGGTATCATTTTAAGACTCAGAATACAGGGCTAGCTTTCATGACAAAATTTATGTTCTCCAACAAGATACAACCTCTCCACAAATTTGATGAGGAAAAGAGAGTTTTGTTATCTATTTTGGAATAATAACATTCAATGACAAATGAACCACAGATAAGATCAGCAAGTCCAAAAGACCTCAGGTCACACAGCATCTTATGAAATGCCAACAGCTCCGTGATTCTTTTCCTTTGGGAAGGTACTAGGACTACCTTAAATAGCACCTTGCAAAGCTTACTAGTTTCAGGGCGTTAGCAGACAGGCCTGAAATTTCCACAGTAGGGTACACAAGTGTAAAATAAAAATAATCCATACTTATATAGTGCTAATATGCTTCCTACAGGCAGTGTGTTTTCCATGCACTTAGCTTGCATAAATTCATTTACTTTTCAAAATATATCTGAGAAGCAGGTCCTGTTATTTTCACATCATTTCACAGAAGAAGAAACTGAGGCATGGAAGGGCAAGAAATTTGCTTCTGTCATGCGGCCAGTTGAGTGGCAGCAGGATATCAACAAAGGTAATGTGGCCCTAGAGTCCTGTGCTGCCTCAAGGCCTGCCCATGAAGACCACTAGGCTCATCATATGAAAGTGAACTAGTCGTGCCCAGAGCCTTGATCCTATGATCAAGCCCAGGACTAGAAGCAGAGAGGAGGCAAAACGAATGAAAGGAGGAGGTAGGAGAGGAGATTTAAGAAGATGAAACTTGTCTGATTTTATAATTTCAGTTATTCTAGTCCTTATATAGATCAATAAATAGTTTCCTCTTTCAATTATCTATAAAGGTCCTTCCTTATATATTCCTGGCCAATAGTTTCTTTTTTTTTTATTTTTTAAAAGAATAGTTTCTTATGGATAATTTGTATATATACATACGTAGGTGCCCACACACTTAAATTTTCTATGTAAGACCGTGAGCACTTCAAGAGTACAAAGCAGGCACTCTCTATTCTACTTCCATTCCAGAGGCACTGAGGGAGGAGCTGGGAATACAAAGAGTGAGACAGTCTCCTTGCCATGAGGGTAGCCAAGTGTATGATTTGATGATCACAGCTTATTACAGATACACGGAGAGAATTAGGAGAGCATGGCCAACGAAGCAACTATTCCCTGGGGTGGAGTCAAGAAGGCCTTGTTGGAAAAAGTGCCACATGAGTGAAAGCTTGCGGACAGAGGGGCTCAGTGAGGTGCAGAGGAGCATGGTAGAGGAATTCTAAGCAGAGCAAACAGAATGTACCAAAGAGGGTATCTGGAGTGATTAAACATCAGTCAATATTCAGCAGGAACAAATTCTAAAGGCCCATAAATAATTGTGCAGAGGAATTAGTCTTTATCCTGGTAAAGTGGGAACCACTTTACATGGGATTGAAATGCTTAGATAAGACCTCTGGGGACGTAGCTTATTTCACATATTAATCAACAAGAAAAGTTGCTTGGCAGACTGGTCCTACAGACGATTGACTTTTGCTCTGATGACTAAGAAAAAGTTCAAGAGCCACTTTAGTAACAGAATTGAAATTCTTCATATTAAGAGCAATACTTATGTGAAGAATGTTTTTCCTTCCTTAAGTTAACAGTAACAATATGAGCCCAGGGAAAGCTTTGATGTTGGTGTTGTCCTTATTAAGATCATACTGTTAATGAAAGACCTTTTTCAAAGGATTATGGGGGGAAAAAAAGCTGCCTTTTTTGTTAGTTTGTTTTTAGTTACCTAGACAGTATTTGTAGTTCTAATGCTTGTGTAAATGACTTTATTCCTCAAAGAAGTGTGACATAAAGGCAAGACACTCAGAGGATCACTGGTACTACAAGATCTTATAAAAGTCACAGAAAGAGGATATAATTTTGATGCCTGGCCCATCCATGTTTTTTCTTAGCAAATAGAGCATTAGCTTATTTTTTTTTCCAAAAACATTTACTGAGTATCTGTTAGGTGTAAAACACAGCATTACAAGCTGAAGCTGTGCTTAAAAATAAGATAGGCCCTTACCCTCAAGAAGTCATATTTCCAGCCTCTGCTATAAAGAAACACCATCAATAGAATGTTGTGCATTTGCATTACAGTTGGCTTTCAGTGGTTGGGTTGAAATGCTAATTACTTTCATTTTGTCCACTGGAAATCTGCAGGATGTATTCTCATGAGCATCACCTATGTGCCCCACTGAACATTAAATGGTAAAGAAGGATCACCAACAGCAAAAGCCTGGTGTTAGTTTACCAGAATTAACTTGATATGCATTGTAACCCCTGTCTTGAGAACTGAGTATGGGCCCAGGGTGGGTCATAGCAGCATATCCATGCAGCTGTTTGCAAGGTGAGCTGGCTCTGGAAAACCACAAGGAGGGAGGGTTGCGGGCACAGTCAAATGATGCAGTGAAGCCTAGGCACTAAAAATGTGACATTAATAGTGACTCCTGGGAATCAGCAGAGGGGCTGATCTGGTAGGCAGCTGTATGGCATGGAAAGTTCTAGTGGCATGGAAAGTACATCAAGTATATCAAAATTAAAGAGCAGCAACATCCCAGAAGCCAAAGAATGAATTCCTGGATGCAGAGATTGTTGTATGTTGCTCCATTCATACACATGTGTAACAATCACCATCAAGAGTGCCATCTCTAAGTACAATGGACAAGAATCACATCTTTCAATATTATATATACAATTAAATATATCTAATGTGAATATAAAATATATTATATATAAATGTATATATGCATACATGTATATACTTATACAATAAAATATATAAAATATACATTATATATAAAAGTGCATATATTACACATATATGTATATATGTACATATAGTTTAAGTGTGTGCATATATATATATATATATATATACTTTCAAGTGTGGAAATATAGACAAACTCACCTATCTGAAGTCGAATAAACAGTTTGTATGTATTTTCCAGAGATATTCTCCTGATATCCATCCTTCAGTGATTTACTAGAAACAAACATAAATGGACATATAAGAATTGGACAATTTCCATCTTGTTGTACACACTCACATGCATGTGACGAAGCACACACACACCTCCTCATGCAGTCTTATTATTTTTTTCTGTGATGTTACAAACCAGGACCATGTATTAACATCCTTTTCTTTTTTTTTAAGATGGAGAAGAGCTAATACATAAGCCATCTCTAAGATGACCGAAGTTGACATATCTCCTGAAGTAAATAGAGAATAGGGCAAGGAGCACAGGAACACACATGAACCATCATTTCTTGTGAAATTTATGCTCTTCCCTTCCTCAATCATTTACTAAAAGAAAGCCACATGTAATCTAAAGAGAAAAGGAAATACACTAAGCATGAGCCAGTGTAAGCGCCTATAAGTATCACCATTCAGGTAGAAAAGCAGGGATTCTTGAGCTTTTAGAGAAAACTATAGAAATGCTTATTTTTACTTGAACACATCCAAGAAAGAATAGTCTAGAATGAAAGAAAAAGAGAGTACTTTTAAGTCCTATTTGCTTCATTTTTCAGACTGCCCCAGTTTGTAAATGTCAGTCTTTCCCCCCAAGTGGAGTGAAATCTGCAATGCAATAGCCAGCTGGCAACTCATAATTGCTTCCCAAGTACTTATGCTTTCTGGGAGTATATTAGGGCTGGAAGCAACACATTCCTATTATTTCATACAGTTAGTGGTAATCCTACAACCTTCACCTAAAATATTTAAATAAGAAACCTTTCTCTCCCTCCAAACTGCCAACAGGCAGACTGTTGCCAGAAATAGAATCTATTTGGAACATACAAACCAAAATGATAAGTAAGAGTTTGCACATATTTGTACATAATACGTGTATTATTACTCCCATTTTATTGATGAGGAAACTGAGATTTGTACAGATTAAGTAGCTTTTGCCAAGACCACATGGTTAGCAAATGACACAGATTCAATCCTGAATCTGATGCTAGGACCTCTTACACTATACTGCAATATCAGTGTACAGTTTAGGGAGAATTAGATTCAGCAGAAAAATCAAACTTGAAGCTGTGTTTTATGAGGAAAATTATGTGTGGTTTTGAGAAACATCTTCTGGAAAATTGTCCACCTTCTGACATACAATGAAGCTCCTAGAATCCTTTCAGGGACCCCTCTCTAGAAATGCTCTCCTTTCTTTGAAATGAGTTCTGGTTAACACATACATCACATTGATCACATTTGGAATACCCTTCAATATATTACCCCACAGGCTAATTCTTGTTTTTGTACTCCTTGAAATTGAATGGGGTGTGAATTAATGACCTTGATTGACATTTTCCTCAACATCCATCACTCCAAGCAGTAGATATTGGGGCATATTAATTCTCTGTAATTTGGGCCAGAGTGTATCTACTAAAGGTAATACCCCTTATTTCAGATTAGAGGCAAGCAATAGTAGATAGAACCAGAGTAGTATATAGAACTATTTAATTAAAGTGACCTTGAAATTAGCATAGGAATATTTTTTAATAGATTTATTTTTAATTGGTGTTCAATTTACCAACAATTTTGCATTGTGTGATTTTATAAAGCTTGCTATAAACATATAGTTACATATGATAATGTGAGAACTTACAAATGGTTATCCCACTATGCATACACTTGTTATATTCAAGTATTTGGTTCATCCAACGACTATTTATGACTATTTGCCAGCTACTTAATATTAGAAACATTATAAAGAATTATATACCTAGAACTCAATATATTCCTAAGTGGTCTTCTTTTTTATAATTTCTTTTTTTAAAATATTTTATTTATTTATTCATGAGAGACAGAGAGAGAGGCAGAGACATGGGCAGAGAGAGAAGCAGGCTCCCCATGGGGAGCCAACTGGGGGACTCAATCCCAGGACGCCAGGATCATAACCTGAGCCGAAGACAGACACTCAACCACTGAGCTACCCAGGCGTCCCTCCTAAGTGGTCTTCTATTTGAAAAGAGCAAGCTTACTCCAAAATAATAGGATCTCTTCTTACATACAGATTTTTTTCAAAATTAGAATAAATGTAGCAAAATATTTTAAATAAATGCCCAGTACCTGTTCTCCACATATGTCCTTGTATACACAAAGGTATCCTTTGGTCCTGCATGCCTGGTTTCAGCATTGAAGCTGCAATACAAACATTTACTCAAGGTTTAAAGTTTATTTACAAGAATAATGAAAACAATAAGGCTATTATCTAATTTAATGTAAAAAATAGTGCTTAGATTTTTTTAAAAAATTGTAACTTTTGAAATGTAATTGTTAAAAGGGTATTAATCCACTTCTGCAAAACTTCTTAATAACTCCTATTTTGTTCTTAGCTTCCACTGTCTTGGTCTACTTCCAGAATACTGCTATGAAAATTGGTCACTCAGAAAATCTGTCATAGAGCATATCGATTATTGGGAATATTTGTATAATATATTTTACTGTTTGTTTCCCAGGCATCTCATTTGTATTTTCAAACCATAACATTCCCTGCAAACCTCAAAAAGTTTACCTTAATGAGCTAACAAGATAACATCTAATTTAATGAAACTTTAAATCTACTTAAATAATATCAACATAAATGTCACAAACAGGCTTTTTAAAAAATGTAGAATTTTCAGAGAAAAATCACACTTACACTTTACTATCCAGATATCAAAACTTACCAATGACTAAGTTGCTAACTTAATGCCTTTGTGTGAAGCATATAGCATATAGCATATAGCCACTGATAAAATGATAAAGTATGCATTTCAAACAAGGGATCAGATCATATATAAGATGATTTTTAAAAACAGAAGAAGAGTCCTGTCATTTGGTTTACAATTGGCTACAGCACCTGAGATTCTTCCTGGCTTCATAAGAATGGGCAGGAGTTCTAGTAAGCTGGTTATTTAAAGCATCAGTGGATCCAACGATTTGGCCATCTACCCTGGGAAAGCAAACACAAATATCTGGCATTTCTAAGGTCATTTAGAAGTTTATTGTTTTGTGAAAATTTTGTTCAATTAACATTTTTAACATATAGTAAACCTCTTTATATTGGTCTGGTTTCTGTGCAGATACTCAAATAGAATACATGTACTATTTTACTCCTCCACAGCAACCACTGTTTTACCTTTAAGAATAATCTACAGGCATGTGTCATATTATCTAACACTAGGATATAATACATTTTCACTGAAAGCAAAAACCATCTGAAATTGGTTCCGGTAACACTGTCAAACCAGCAGCGCCACTGCAGAAAGCTTCTCATGCACAGTTTATCTTGAGAGTTTATCAATTTGATGAAAATTATCCAGGGATTGCTTTTAGAAATTCCAGTTTCCATGTTGTTTTTAATGGAAAGCAATATTTTGAAGTTTACAGAACCCTGACCTAGATTTCTGCTAATTAAAAAATACCACTACACTTAACAAAGTGTAGGCATATTTTCTTTTTCCTCTGGAACAGAGGAAAACTTTAATGAAGTAATAGTAAAAATTATAGCCACTTTTCTCCCTCCACGTTAGTAAACTCTGATATAGAAGAAATGTGAAAACCAAGAGGACAGTTTAGATCTTAATCAAGCCTTATCATTTCTAAACACACTGTTCCTTCTATTTCAATAGCACTTAAAGAGGAGGAAAATATTTGTTCACATATTATCTCTGGCATACCGAAAAATCATCTTCTAGTTTTAAGACAGATGTTTCATAAAACATACAGCTATATTAAGATGATACTAAGTAACGAGAAAGTAGAATTAACGTCAGAAGATTTTCTAACCTGATTATTAGAATATGTCATTCCAGGAATAAAAAAAATAAATAGCAATTGTTTGGAAAATACTCAAATCATATAATATATAATACAAAACCCAATTTTAAGAAATAAACAGCTTCAAAGAACAAAAGTTGTGAGTTTGAAATGTGTTTGCACCGTCCTTAGCAGTATAAAAATCAAATATCACCAGTTAGCAAAGTCTTCAAATAGGAAAAGGAAATTGCAAACAGTACTGTTTTTCTAAAAAGATTTTATTTATTTATTTGAGAGAGAGAAAGAGAAAGCATGAGCAGGAGTAGAGGCAGAGGGAGAAGCAGACTCCCCACTGAGTGGGGAGCCAGACATGGGGTTTGATCCAGGGACTCCAGAATCATGACTTGAGCTGCAGGCAGATGCTTAACCCACTGAGCCACCCAGGTGCCCCACAAACAGGACTGTCAAGGACTGAATTGTCTCTCTCCAAACAAAATTCATATGTTGAAACCCTAACCCTCAATGTGATTTGGAGACAGAGCCTATAAGAAGGTAAAAAAGGTTAAGTGAGGTCATGGGTGGGGCCATAGGACTTGTGTTCTTTAAAGAAGGGGAAGTGACATGAAAGATCTCTGTGTGTTTGTGCACATAGAGAGGAGAGGCCATTCACAGTGAGAAAGTGGCCATCTGCAAACTAAGGAGAAAGGCCTTGGGAGAAGCCAAGACTGAGAACACTTTGATCTGGACTTCTAGCTTCCAGAGTTGTGAGAAGAGAAATTTCTTTTGTTTAAGCCCCCTGGTCTGTGGTATTTTATTATGGCAACCCAGACAGAGTAATAATACAAGTAACATTCCTAGTTGTGTTTATAATGAGATTAATGACTTTGCCTTCATGAAGATTTAATTTTTATAACTGTGAATAAAAACCAAATATTACTAAACAAATTTGAAATATGGAACAATAAACTATTTGATGGATTTTGCTCCATCCAGGAGGTTTGGAAGATGAGAAATTTTAAAAAAATAAAAATAACTTTTATTTTAGAGTAGTTTTAAATGTATGGAAAAATTGCAAAGAGTGTGGAAAATTTGTGTCTACCCTTCACCCAACTTCTCCTATTACTAATATCTTACATAACCGTGGTATGTTTTTCGAAACTAAAGAATCAACATTGGTACAGTACTATTAACTAAACTACAGACTTCATTTGTATTTTATCAGTTTTTCCACTGATGTCCTTTCTCCATTCCAGAATCCGAACCAGTACATATCTTCCACATAATCATCACGTCTTTTTAGTCTCCTAGGGTCTGTGATAGTTTACTAAGTCTTTCTTTGCTCTTCATGAGATGGTGATAGATGTTACACAGGAAATTCTATCTTGATGCCAATAAGTGGTAAAGATTTTTTTTTATTATTTAGAACCATAGAAATAGTTAGAAAATACTTTGACCACCAGTGAAATAACCTGCAGTGTTTTTTTATAATGCTACTGGGTCCCATATCCAGATATTCTGGTTTAATTAGCTTGAATTATAGCTTGGGCACTGGGATTCCTTTAAGCCTCTCCAGTAAGTCTCATATGCAAATTAAGGTTACAAACCATCACCTTAGAGGTTGGGCAGCCCAACTTTTTACCCAAGAGAGCACTGGTTCTCAGAGTGCGATCCCTGGGTCAGCAGGTAGTTGTAACATACACTAAAGTTTAGGAACTCTGCAATCAAGGAAACTCTGCCCAAGTATTCCTCTCATATACCTTAAGTAATCCTTATAAAGGATAACTCATGATTCACAATGTTTGTTGTTTAACAGTTTTATGGTTAAGAAGTTACTCTTCAGGGGCACCTGGGTAGCTCAGTGGTTGAGCGTCTGCCTTTAGCTCGGGTTGTGATCCCGGGGTCCTGGCATCAAGTCCTGCATCAGGCTCCCCACAGGAAGCCTGCTTCTCCCTCTGCCTGTGTCTCTCTCTCTGTATATCTCTCATGAATAAATAAATAAAACCTTTGAAAAAACAATAACAAAAAAACAACACAATAAAAAAGGAAGTTATTCTTCATCGAAACAAATTGTTGAATTATAACTTCCAATTAATGGTCATAGTTTTGTTTCTTACTAAATAACAACTCTACGAAATATAAATTCAAACACTGTGTAGGATCTTATAAAATTTCTAATGAAATTACTCTTGAGGAAATATTTCCTGCAGTGGAAATTCACCTTGAAAATTTACCTATCTGGAACCATCATACATCACCAGTGAGAGTATAAAATGGTACAGCTGCTCTAAAAACAGTCTGGTGGTTCCTTAGATGGTTAAACATAGAGTTACTACACAATCCAGCATTTCCAGTCCTAGGTGTATACCCAAGAGAAATGAAAATATATCCCACACAAAATCTTATATATACCGCATTTTCCTAATAGTTAAATACAATCCAAAAGTCAAAAACAGTTCAAATACCCATCAATTGATGAATAAACAAAATGCTGTTTAGCCATACAACAGAATAAATACCATTTGGGAATAAAAAGAAATAAAATACTGATATGCACTGTAATACAGATGAATCATAAAAATATTATGCAAATTGAAAGAAACCACTCATAAAGGAGCACATAGTGTACGATTCCATTTATATGAAATGTTCAGAATAGGCAATTCATAGAGACAGAAAAGTAGATTAGCAGTCGCCTAGGGCTGAGGGGTTGGGGAGAAAATGTGTGACCGCCAATGGAATGGGGTTTCTTTCTGAGGTGATAAATATATTCTAAAATGGGTTGTGGTGATGGTTGTACAATTCCATGAATATACTGATCAGAAACATATATTTATTTGGACATTCTATTACTATACAAAGGGAATGCATTCATAAAATGAATCAAGTCTCAGTTTAGTAGATTGGCCCAGGACTCTTATTTAGATTTCCATTGTCTTACTAATTTACCCTGAACAACCTGACATTTAACACCATAAAACAGTTTCAGCTGATAAACATCGATACCATTGCAAACTTTATGAATCTCTTTTGCATTAAGAATAAAATCATATTAAGAGCCCACTATTTTGTGTTATATGTGTTAGTGTTTACCTCTATAAAATGTCTTGAACTCTTGTAAGAAATTTCAAATTTTAAATATATTTTTTAAAAAGTACTCTACTGTATGGGACGTCTGGGTAGCTCAGTGGTTAAGCGTCTGCCTTCCGCTCAGAGCGTGATCCTGGAGTCCCCGAATCGAGTCCCATATCGGGCTCCCTACACAGAGCCTGCTTCTCTCTCTGCCTATGTCTTTGCCTCTCTCTGTGTGTGTCTCTAATGAATAAATAAATAAAATCTTTAAAAAGAAGTATGCTACTGTAAAAAAATAAAAGAGGACTTGCTGCCAGAACACTTGGGTTCATTCATCTCTGATTTACTAACCTTCCACACTTAGTCAAGTCTCTTACTTTCTGTGAGTTTTCTCAATTTTCTGTTAAATATTTACCCAGTCACCCATTTTGACAGTCCTTTTTGCAGCTAGAATACATGGGCACAAAAGTTGGGTCCAGAGACTTCTTTTTTCTACTCTTTTCCAGGTGAAAATTTTTATTACAGTTGTTGTCAGTGCCAGGGTGGTGGTTACATTTTCCATTTAATGTTTCAATGGCAGAACCTATGATTTCTCATACATAGGCAGGACTGTGATAGGACTGAAGGAGAATGATCAATAAATGGTCTTGTAGTGGTGGTGATTAAGGCCTCTAGATGTAGTAACCAAATGGGATGATTCCTGTCTCCCAGGGGAGAGAGTGGGTGCATCCGTGAAAGTTTATGTCATAGTTGGATTATCTGAGGCAGGAGACACAGATGAATTTGCAGAAAGGGAAAGGAGACTGTGTGCACTTTATCGTCAACCATGGTGTTTTCCATTTACACACTATTTTCTTTTTTTTTTTACACACTATTTTCAATGCAGAGGGCCACACCCACACTGCTTAGCATTAGGAAGCCAGAAAGATCATGGGGAGTTGGAGTAAACTCAAGGTATGAAGAGCCAGAAACTGGAAGGCAGCAAAGAATCTCGGTTATAGAAAATAAAGAAGCCAACAGGCAGAAGGAAGAGTGGGAGAAAAATAGGGAGGAGCCAATACTCAGGGAGTAGCTGAGTTACAATAATGACAAAGAACTAGGGTTAACGGTATCCAGGGATTCCTGATGGAATGTCGTCTGGCCAAGAGGGAGCAGCCTTCCAGCTATGCTGCCATTCCTATTCCTGAATTTCGATAAAATTCCATTTCTTCATTATCTTTCCAATAAAAGCCACACTGAAATTGGAGCATCTGTCACATCATATTAAATGAGAAGTTCCTTAACCATATGTAATAATCATTTACTTGTAATTTTTTTACCTTGATCACATCCAGATAATACTTCAGTAAGACTGGTTAACTGTAAGCCCAGTCCTATTCCCGAAATAGTGGATGTTTTTCAAAGATAAATGGATCCTATTGAAAAATTTCCCTCCTTCATTTTATCAAAGGCTTTCATGTGATCACAAGAAGAGAAGGCAGAAGACAAGTTAGGGAATTGAGGGAACAGAAAGAAACTACCCATTAAATGTAAGAGTCTTTTGTAGACATTATGGGGAAAAGTGATCCAGCTCTCTGCCTGCTTTTCCATTGCCCACACATAATATTGACAATATCATTTCTTTGCGTAACAAAATTTTTAATAGAAAAGACAACTGCACCTTATGAAGTTAAAAAAAAGAAACCTATTATTTTTGGGTCCCCCATATGTAGAGAGAGATTGCAAAACAGGGGAAAAAATGTTTAATTCTTTCTTAAAAGTCTATAACAACAATGAAGTATATAACTCTATCCCAACTTTCCTTGTAAAAGAAAATACAACAATTTTAATGCTGTTATACTCCATGGGGAAAAGAAATTTCAAAAGTAGGTCCTGTTTTGTAGTTGTGATGAATTTGTGCATTCTTTTAGTACTAGGTATCCAAGGAAGAGATTCCCAGAGTGCTTTCTGCACCACTGAAAAACTACTAAGCAACAATAAGTAAAAATAAATCTTCACAGCCCGAGTGCACAGCTTTAAATTTCCATGATGCCTTTCACACAAAGCTATTGAATAGAAGGTCCTCAGTCAGAATTCCAACAGAATTTGAATTTTGTTAATTTTTTCCATTTTTGTTAACTTTGTTCAACTCTTACGTACCCCATATATTGATTTTTGTATTTCAATAGTATTTATATCTAAATACCATAATACAATTCAACTTCTCAGTAAATCTTCTAAGATTATATAATTTAGGTAGGCTTAGATGGGATTGATAACAAAATAATAAATTATAATAAGTCTTACCTTTCATTTTTATTTTTAGGCACATTAGAATTTTTTTCAATTACATTTTTCAGGTCTTGGTCTCTATGGAAGAAAAAATATATATAATTAATATGTATACATATATATATGTATTATATGGGACATTGGAAATCTGACATTGATCTATTTGATCTATACAGCTCAAATATAAGAGCATGGATTATGTGTGAGAGAGAAATATAGAACTAATATTTGGAAATTTTAAGAAACTTGGTCTGAAAATAACCGATTTATAGTCCCATTCAATTAAAATTTAATGATTACTAACTTTGTGTCACAAAGTATTATGTATTTTCACATGGATTATCTCATTCAGATCTCACAAAATCCTGCAGGACAGCATCTGGGACTCAGGAAAGCTAAGTGAATTTTCCAAGGTCAATTAACTAATTTGTAAAAGAGTCAAGATTTGAGGCCAAGCCACCTGCCCATCTGAAATCAATTCTTGGATATTTAATTAGAGACTTCATTCCAGCTTTGTAGATCACAGAAACATGAAACCCAAAATTTGAATAAACAAGTCACAATGTGGAAGATAAATGGGACAAATAGATTCTTGAATTTTGATCTGCAGTAATGATTTGATACACTTTTCATGATATACAGTGTCCTCTCATATGTTACTCATATATTATTTATTTATATATTTGGTTGTAACTCTAGTAGTTCTTGTTTTTTTCCACCATGAGTTTAGAAAAGCCTTTGTCATGAACTTGACTGACTGAATTTTGAGCTGCAATAATGATTTGATACACTTTCATGATATACAGTGTCCTCTCGTATGTTATTCATACATTATTTATTTATGTATTTGGTTGTAACTCTGGTGGTTCTTGTTTTTTTTCCCCATGAGTTGGAAAAGATTTTGTCATGAACTTGACTGACTAGGAGCCTTGGTTAGGAGTCAAAAACGATGAAGTCATCTCTTCCCCTATTTCTTTGGGCAAGTTAATCAAACTTCCTAATTTTTCTTTTGTAACCTGGGCTAATAATATCTAATTTCATAAGGTTGTGGTGAGAATGAATGAGCTAATATAAATTAAATCATGGCACAATGACCCCAGTTGTGGGTGAACTGAATAAGCATAAATAAATGAAGTTATTAGAAGTTCAATGGTGCAGCAGTAGGCACTATTGATTCCAGTATTTTGACAGGCTACCTTTTCATTCTTATTTCTGCTCTAATTTTTCTTTTTACCTTTGGCATTAGCTCTAGTTTTCATAAATCTCTCTTCTTATGATTGTGAATAGTAGGTTTAAATAAGGTTATTATACATGGAATCAAAGTACTGACTCTCACAAAATTAGTATTGATAAGTATGAAAAATTTTATAAAAAGTTCTTGTAGTGTAACAAGATTTAATACTCTTTTTATATAACCATCCAAACCAGATAAATCTGCAAATTAGCCAGCATTCCATAGCTACACTTAAACTTCACATTTAAAATACTGGTTGCATAATTTTGAAAATGTAGAAATTAGATTATTTTTTAATGTAAGTTACAGTAGGGAAAATATGCTTATTAATACATGTAAAAAGCAGAAGATTTCAGAAGTAGCTCAAAAGTGTCACAATCATTTGATTCTTCAGTCTGAATGATGTAAACTTCAGAACTGACTCCCTCAACATAACTGCTAGAACTAGGTAAGGAAAGCTCCCAGATCACATCATTCAAATTAGAAATGGAGACAGAAGGCTTTTGCTGAACCCCTGATGGTCCTTTGCTAATTATTAGAGCTACCTTCTTGGCCTCAGGGGCCACTGTACTATTTTAATAATCTGGCATTAAGTGATCCCCTTTTATCATTTTAAAATAATACTTCACTAAATACTTGGGTGTAATGAAATATAATTAAGAGATGTATTGTGATATTATATAGCCCAGTTTTCTAGCAGTGCCAAACTAGGATGGTTGGCAGTGGTAAATAGTGAGAGATCACCAAAACGTGTATCTTGGAGGAATTAGAATTTTGTCCCAGTAAATGAATTTTGTCCCAGTAAATGAATCTCCTTCCACTGCTAACCTAGGATGAGCTGAGTGCCATTTTTTAAGGACACAGGTGGTTTTCTTTTCTTTTCTTTTTTTTTTTTTTTTTTGACACTGGTGGTTTTCGCTACAACTTGTCAGTAGAGTCCCATTACCATGGCCTTACGTGGCCTTGAATACAGAAGCTGCTCCACACATATTTGTGAAATTAAATTTAAGTTCTCTTTTTCTACTTCTCTAGGGGAAATTTTTAAGTGCCTTACCTAGCTCTGGGAAAAGATATTAAAGGGGCCCTCACGAGGAAGACATTAGACCCTGAACCTTTAAGGTAGTCAGCTCTACCACATCTAGGTGCATATAGTGTGCACCATGACCTTCTAGAAAAAGATCACTAAAGGCGGTGATGGATATTTTATCTCCATTGGTGTCAGTCACCTGGAACCTGCCTTACTTCACCTCTGAATTACATATTTGTTTTTTACAGCTTTCAACTCTTGCTTTTTTTCCTTGTTTTGGGACATTGTTACAGGTCAAATTGTGTCCCCCCCAAAATCATATGTTGAAGTCCTAATGTTAATGGTCAAAATGTGACCTTATTTAGAGAAAGGGTCTTCACACAAGTAGTCAAGTTCAAATGAGGTCATTGGTGTGGGCCCTAATCCAATTTGACTGGTATCTTTACAAGAAGAGGAAATTTGGACTAAGACACACATAGATGAAAGACAACATGAAGATATATGGGTGAAGGCAATCTTCTACAACCCAAGGAGAGAAACCTGGAGTAGATTCTTCTTAATCTTCAGAAGGAGCCAACCCTACAGATATCTTATTCTTGGACTTCTAGCCTCTAGAACTGTGAGAAAATAAATTCCTATTTTCAGTCAATCACTCTGTGGTACTTGTTATGGCAGTACTAGAAAACTAATAAAGATCTCCTTTTACTCTCACAACAAGATTACATTTAGTTTTTTTGGTCTGATCCTGGACATCCTCACTTCTGCTGGTACTTTCTGTTCATTCCTGGCTGCTGCAGACACTGGATCTTTGCATATCCTCCTACCCCTGCCCCAGGACCCAAGCCTTTTTGGATTCCAGCTATCATGAAGGACAGCAGAAATGAGTTTGGACCTGAAGAATAAGAAGCCAGAATCTAACAAATTTACTAACTACAAATAGGTAACTCAAAATTGAAACCTATGCATGCCTTCAAAGAAGCATATTCTGAAAGTGATGTAATTATGAATCATCGAATAAGCCATATTATTAGTGGTTTCATAAAATTTTTGCTGTTTCTATTAAATAGCATCACATATCAAGTTTGATGGAGTGGATTATAAGATTTTATTCTGAATAATCTATACTAATATTTAAAGCAAAATGAAAAGTTCCAGACTATGAAAATCACAAAATTATTTGCTTTGGTTGTTTACCTTGATTGATGTCATCAGCTAGATCTGAAGATCCAATAAAAGAACTTCAGATTGCCCATAAACTTTCTAAGACAAAGTATATAAAAATAAATTTTCACTCTTTAATTAAGAACACATCTATTGCATGGTGTCTTTTACACTGTGGAGGAAAATGAAACACTGTGAGTCAAAGTGTGGCAAGTCGATTTTTATAGAAGCCCAGCTATGTGCAGAAGGGTGGGGCAAAAGCTTGATTCCATGGCAGTTGCAGTGAAAGGAAGACCTTATGACTAAATATTTATGAGAATTTGGAACTAGCTCCAAGTAAAGTCACCAGTTCTCTGTGGACACAGCGAGAAATGAACAAAAGAAATTTTATTAACCTTTGCAAATAAAAATGATTTTTTAAATGTAGATTTCAAAATTTGGGGGGAGGGGGAATGAGTCATCTGTTGTGTAGAGTCACAGCACAAATTTTGAATGTTAGCATTTATCCTTGCTATAGTAGTGTAATTTATTTTCTACTGTCCCATTAAGGCATATAACACTCCCTTACAGAGAAGATTAAGAAAAAAAATAGGTATTACTATGTCTGCTATTATACAACTTTTCTCAAGATAAATTCTGCATGAGAGAAAGTTAACAGCTCACTCACCACTGCTCTTCTTCTTTCATGAGGGTGTGGGAGGTATTTATTAAAAGCTGCAATATGTTTCTCTCTCTACAGCTTACTTAAATTGCTTTTGTAGAGTATCAAACATATTTGCAAAAGTAAGAGCCTCCATATAAAAAATTTACTATGGCACTTCTTTTGTGCCAAGAACTAAATCTTAGGCATTAAGCTTTAGTTCAAAACTAATATTTGTCTCTCTGAAAGGACTCTAGAATACAGTGAGATAACATATAATTCTTCAGCTCTGTTGACATGGCAAAATGGGCCCAGATGTATATATCTTTATAGTTCTTTTCAATGAAAGAGTCTAAAGAAATTAATTGATCTCTAGAGAAATTGGACAATATAGGTATTTTAAATATAAGATGTAACCAATAATTTTAGTGGCTCTAATTCACCATGGTTGATTGAGATTATGTCATGAGCAAGAGATAGTCATTGGCTTAAACAAGCAGACCAATTGTAACATATCAGATTCCTTCAGTCTGGTTTCACTCATGGAGAGATCAAAATGTTGGAACTAGAAAGCAATAAGCTTTACATAGCTGGATGATAAAAGGTCTGTGATTAGTTGGGGATTTTAACCTTTAATTCACAAAGTATTTCTTAAGAACCTAATATATTCCAGGCATTGTGCTTTGCATTGTAAATAAAGAATTGAATAAAAGAGACCCAATCCTTACCCTCAAAAATCTTATAGTTGGGGAGAGATGATTAAATAATAATTCCTGGGGATCCCTGGGTGGTTCAGTGGTTTAGTGCCTGCCTTTGGCCCAGGGCATGATCCTGGAAACCTGGGATCGAGTCCTGTGTTGGGCTCCTTGCATGGAGTCTGCTTCTCCCTCTGCCTGTGTCTCTGCCTCTCTCTCTTTCTCTCTCTCTGTGTGTGTGTGTCTCATGAATAAATAATAATAATAATAATAATAATTAATAATAATAATAATAATTCCCTCTAGAAGACAAATGCTATGGGACAGGAAGGTTAGAGAGTTTATCGAAAAGAAGCACTGACATGGATGGGGTGGGTCCAGGGGGCCTCTCAGAGCTAAGTAAGAGACACCTATTTTGAGACCTAAGGAATAAGTAGAAGTTATCAATGCAATACAGATGAAAGATGGGTGGAATTTGTTTGTGTGGGGAGCATGATGAGGGTAAGGGTTGGAAAGCCTTTGGAGGAAGGATAAAGTAGGCTTTGGAAACCAGGTTAGAGTATGGCCATTGTCCAATGGTGATGGGAAACCACTGGAAAATTTAATCAGAATGAGGTGATCAGATTTGTGTTTTAGGAAGATCACTCCACAGTGTGGCCAGTGGATTGAAGAGCAGAAGGCAGGACTGGCAGCAAAAGGACCATTTAGGAGACTGAACTGCAATCCGGTTATGGTAGTATCAGGAAAGATGAAGTGTCTTAGTTCCTGAGATAGAAGGATCCAAAGTGACCTACTGATTATGTGAAGAATGAAGAACTGGAAGGTTCAAGATTATCACCTCCGCCCCACAGCTTTCTTTCTTGAGCAGAAATATGAGAAATCTGTATCAAGAAGTTAGGGAGAACTCCTTCTCTTGTTGGAATACTAAACCCTTGGGGCAGGG
Organism: Vulpes vulpes; assembly: GCF_048418805.1. Lineage (NCBI taxonomy): Eukaryota > Metazoa > Chordata > Mammalia > Carnivora > Canidae > Vulpes > Vulpes vulpes. Next base: position 31,017,160 of record NC_132785.1, on the reverse strand, counting down.
CAAGATGGTGGAGGAGTAGGGTTCCCAAGTCACCTGTCCCCACCAACTTACCTAGATAACTTTCAAATCATCCTGAAAACCTAAAAATTCGACCTGAGATTTAAAGAGAGAGCAGCTGGAATGCTACAGAGAGAAGAGTTTGCATTTCTAATAAGTACAACTCGTTTTTAGCCACTCTGCACTGAGCAAAATGACTGGAAAGAAGAACTCACCACAAAAGAAAGAATCAGAAACAGTACACTCTGCCACAGAATTACAGAATTTGGATTACAGTTCGATGTCAGAAAGCCAATTCAGAAGCACAATTATAAAGCTACTGGAAAAAAAGCATAAAGGATTCAAGAGACTTCATGACTGCAGAATTTAGATCTAATCAGGCAGAAATTAAAAATCAATTAAATGAGATGCAATCCAAACTGGAGGTCCTAATGATGAGGGTCAATGAGGTAGAAGAAAGAGTGAGTGACATAGAAGACAAGTTGATGGCAAGGAAGGAAGCTGAGGAAAAAGAAGAAAAACAGTTAAAAGACCATGAGGAAAAGTTAAGGGAAATAAATGACAGCCTCAGAAGGAAAAATTTATGTTTAATGGGGGTTCCCAAGGGTGCTGAGAGGGACAGAGGACCAGAAAACATATTTGAACAAATCATAGCTGAGAACTTTCCTAATCTGGGGAGAAAAACAGGCATTCAGATCCAGGAGATAGAGAGGCCCCCCCCCCTAAAATCAGTAAAAAACCGTTCAACACCTTGACATTTAATAGTGAAACTTGCAAATTCCAAAGATGAAGAGAAGATCCTTAAAGCAGCATGAGACAAGAGATCCCTAAGTTATGTGGGGAGAAATATTAGATTAACAGCAGACCTCTCCAGAGAGACCTGGCAGGCCAGAAAGGCCTGGCAGGATATATTCAGGATCTTAAATGAGAAGAACATGCAGCCAAGAATACTCTATCCAGCAAGGCTCTCATTCAGAATAGAAGGAGAAACAAAGAGTTTCCAAGATAGGCAGAAACTGAAAGAATATGTGACCACCAAACCAGCTCTGCAAGAAATATTAAGGGGGACTCTGTAAAAGAAAGAGGATGCCCAAAGAAATAATCCACAAAAACAGGGACTGAATAGGTATTACAATAACACTAAATTCATATCTTTCAATAGTAACTCAGTGTGAATGGGCTTAATGATCCCATCAAAAGAGGCAGGGTTTCAGACTGGATAAAAAAGCAAGACTCATCTATTTGCCATCTAAAAGAGACTCATTTTAGACCTAAGGACACCTACAGCCTGAAAATGAAAGGTTGGAGAACCATTTACCATTCAAATGATTCGCAAAAGAAAGTAGGGGTAGCAATCCTCATATCAGATAAATTAAAGTTTATCCCAAAGACTATAGTAAGAGATGAAGAGGGACACTATATCATACTTAAAGGATCTACTCAACAAGAGGACCTAACAATCATGAATATTTATGCCCCTAATGTGGGAGCTGTCAAGTATATCAATCAATTAATAACCAAAGTTAAGACATACTTAGATAATAATACACTAATACTGGGAGATTCCTACACAGCACTTCCTGCAAATGACAGATATTCTAAGTACAACATTTCCAAAGAAACAACAGCTTTTTTTTTTTTTTTAAGGTTTCATGGGAGACACACAAAGAGAGAGAGAGGCAGAGACACAGGCAGTGGGAGAAGCAGGTTCCATGCAGGGAGCTCAACATGGGACTTGATCCTGGGTCTCCACTATCAGGCCCTGGGCTGAAGGTGGCACTAAACTGCTGAGCCACCCCGGCTGCCCAAAACAACAGCTTTAAATGATACATTGCACCAGATGCATTTCACAGATATTTACAGAACTTTATATCCAAATGCAACTGAATTTTCTTCTCAATTGCCCATGGAACTTTCTCCAGAATAGACCACATATTGGGTCACAAATCAGGTCTCAACCAATACCAAAAGATTGGGATTGTCCCCTGCATATTTTCAGACCATAATGCTTTGAAACTTGAACTCAATCACAAGAAGAAATTTGGAAGAAACCCAAACACATGGAGGTTAAAGAGCATCCTGCTAAAAGATGAAAGGGTCAACCAGGAAATTAGAGAAGAATTAAAAGGATTCATGGAAACTAATGAGGATGAAGATACAACCATTCAAAATCTTTGAGATACAGCAAAAGCAGTCTTAAGAGGGAAATACATCGCAATACAAGAATCCCTCAAAAAATTGAAAAAAACTCAAATACACAAGCTAACCTTGCACCTAAAGGAACTAGAGAAACAACAGCAAATAAAACCTACACCAAGCAGAAAAAGAGAGTTAATAAAGATTCGAGCAGAACTCAATGAAATAGAGACCAGAAGGACTGTGGAACAGATCAACACAACCAGGAGTTGGTTCTCTGAAAGAATAAGATAGATAAACCATTAGCCAGCCTTATTAAAAACAAAAGAGAAAAGACTCAAGTTAATAAAATCACAAATGAAAAAGGAAAGATTGGGGGATCCTTGGGTGGCTTAGTGGTTTAGCAATTGCCTTTGACCCAGGGTGTAATCCTAGAGTCCTGGGATCGAGTCCCGCATCAGGCTCCCTGCATGGAGCCGGCTTCTCCCTCTGCCTGTATCTCTGCCTCTCTCTCTCTCTCTGTGTGTGTGTCTCTTGTAAATAAATAAATAAAATCTTTTTTAAAAAAAAGGGAGAGATCACAACCAATACCAAGGAAATACAAAACAATTTAAAAAACATACTATGAGCAGCTATACGCCAATCAATTAGGCAATCTAGAAGAAATGGACGCATTTCCGGAAAACCACAAACTACCAAAACTGGAACAGGAAGAAATAGAAAACCTGAACAGGCCAATAACCAGAGAGGAAATTGAAGCAGTCATCAAAAACCTCCCAAGACACAAAAGTCCAGGGCCAGATGGCTTCCCAGGGGAATTCTATCAAACGTTTAAAGAAGAAACTATACCTATTCTACTAAAGTTGTTTGGAAAGATAGAAAGAGATGGAATACTTCCAAACTCGTTCTATGAGGCCAGCATCACCTTATTTCCAAAACCAAAGACCCCACCAAAAAGGAGAATTATAGACCAATATCCCTGATGAACACGGATGCAAAAATTCTTAACAAGACACTAGCCAATAGGATCTAACAATACATTAAGATTATTCACCATGACCAAGTGGGATTTGTCCCTGGGATGCAAGGCTGGTTCAATACTCATAAAGCAATCAACGTGATAGATCATATCAACAAGAGAAAAAACAAGAACCCTATGATCTTCTTAATAGATGCAGAGAAAGCATTTGACAAAATACAGCATCCATTCCTGATCAAAACCCTTCAGAGTGTTGGGATAGAGGGAACATTCCTCAGCATCTTAAAAGCCATCTATGAAAAGCCCACAGCAAATATCATTCTCAATGGGGAGACACTGAGAGCCTTTCCTCTAAGATCAGGAATACGACAGGGATGTCCACTCTCACCACTGCTATTCAACATAGTACTAGAAGTCCTAGCTTCAGCAATCAGGCAACAAAAACAAATAAAAGGCATTCAAATTGGCAAAGAAGAAGTCAAACTCTCCCTCTTCGCTGATGACATGATACTGTACATAGAAAGCCCAAAAGACTCCACCCTAAGATTGCTAGGACTCATACAGCAATCTGGCAGTGTGGCAGGATACAAAATCAATGTCGAGAAATCAGTGGCATTTCTATACATTAACAATGAAACTGAAGAAAGAGAAATTAAGAAGTCAATCCCATTTATAATTGCACCCAAAAGCATAAGATCTCTAGAAATAAACCTAACCAAAGAGGTAAAGGATCTGTACCCTAAAAACTATAGAACACTTCTGAAAGAAATTGAGGAAGACACAAAGAGATGGAAAAATATTCCATGCTCATGGATTGGAAGAATTAATATTATGAAAATGTCAATGCTACCCAGGGCAATTTACACATTTAATGCAGTCCCTATCAAAATACCATGGACTCTCTTCAGAGAGTTGGAACAAATAATCTTAAGATTTGTGTGGAATCAGAAAAGACCCCAAATAGGCAGGGGAATATTGAAAAAGAAAACCAGAGCCAGGGGCATCACAATGCCAGATTTCAAGTTGTACTACAAAGCTGTGATCATCAGGACAGTGTGGTACTGGCACAAAAACAGACACATAGATGAATGGAACAGTATAGAGAATCCAGAAGTGGGCCCTCAACTCTATGGCCAACTAGTATTTGACAAAGCAGGAAAGACTATCCACTGGAAAAATGACAGTCTCTTCAATAAATGGTGCTGGGAAAATTGGACAGCCACGTGCAGAAGAATGAAACTAGACCATTCTCTTACACCATACACAAAGATAAACTCAAAATGGATGAAGGATCTAAATGTGAGACAAGAATCCATCAAAATTCTAGAGGAGAACCCAAGCAACACCCTTTTTGAACTTGGCCACAGCAACTTCTTGCAAGATATATCTATGAAGGCATGGGAAACAAAAGCAAAAATGAACTATTGGGACTTCATCAAGATAAAAAGCTTCTGCACAGCAAAAGAAACAGTCAACAAAATTAAAAGACAACCTACAGAATGGGAGAAGATATTTGCAAATGACATATCAGATAAAGGGCTAGTATCTAAGATCTAGAAAGAACTTATTAAACTCAACAGCAAAGAACAAACCAATCATGAAATGGGCAAAACACATGAACAGAAATCTCACAGAAGACATAGACATGGCCAACAAGCACATGAGAAAATGCTCTGCATCACTTGCCCTCAGGGAAATACAAATCAAAACCACAATGAGATACTACCTCACACCAGTGAGAATGGGGAAAATTAACAAGACAGGAAACAACAAATGTTGGAGAGGATGTGGAGAAAAGGGAACTCTTTTGTACTGTTGGTGGGAATGTGAACTGGTACAGCAACTCTGGAAAACTGTGTGCCAGTTCCTCAAAGAGTTAAAAATAGCACTACCCTACAACCCAGCAATTGTGCTGCTGGGGATTTACCCCAAAAATACAGAAGCAGTGAAACACCAGGACACCTGCACCCCAAAGTATAGCAGCAATGTCCACAATAGCCAAACTGTGGAAGGAGACTCGGTGTCCATTGAAAGATGGATGGACAAAGAAGCTGTGGTCTTTTTTTTTTTTTTTTTTTTTTGAAGCTGTGGTCTTTGTATACAATGGAATATTACTCAGCCATTAGAAACGACAAATACCCACCATTTGCTTCAACGTGGATGGAACTGGAGGGTATTATGCTAAGTGAAATAAGTCAATCGGAGAAGGACAAACATTATATGGTCTCATTCATTTGGGGAATATAAAAAATGGTGAAAGAGAATAAAGGGGAAAGGAGAGAAAATGAGTGAAAATATCAGTGAGGGTGATAGAACATGAGAGACACCTAACTCTGGGAAACGAACAAGGGGTAGTGGAAGGGGAGGTGGGCAGGGGGTTGGGGTGACTGGGTGATGGGCACTGAGGGGGACACTTGACAGGATGAGCATTGGGTGTTATGCTATATGTTGGCAAATTGAACTCCAAAAAAAAATATACACACACACACAAAAAAGCTTGAAACGCTTATGAGGTTCAAGTAAAAAAAAAAAAAAAAAGCAACTGGAGTACATTTGAAGAACTAAAAGAAAACATTTAATAAATTGAAGTAACTTATAAAAAAAGGAATACTAAAACCTGGAGGTATAGATATTAACAAATAGGAAGCCCTTAAATTATTATGTGTATAATAATACAAATAGAATAGTTTTTCTACTTCAGATGAAGGATGCCTTTTCTAACTTAAAATGCCTAAGTAGCACTAGCTGCTTTTCAATCTTCATTTGGAAACAGCAGTTTATAGGCTACGGATAATTGAATATCTTCCTTTTATGTTTTTTCACAAAAATGTGACGCTATCACTGCTAAAAGCCATGTGGTTTCTCCGTGAATAAAGTGAAAATTCTGTGCACTCTTCATTTGTTCAGGTTGTTGTGTCAGTATAAGGAGCTCAGGGACACCTGCTTATACTCTGATCGACGACCAGAGTTTATTCTACCCCTAAATGTGAATCAAACGCACAACTACTGGAAATGTCAGCAAAGTCACATAAAAAGGACTCTGATTCACTACTATTCTACTATTAAATAATTGGTGCTCCTATCACATTGAATGGGATGTAAAAGTGCCTATGGCTGTTATTCCTTGGGGAGACACGATAAAATGCCCCCTCTTTTTCCCTGTTAAAATTAAGGGGGCAGGGTGGATATGTTTTAGTTACAGGTAGCTGAGCCAATTGAATTAAGTCACTGTTTTCAAATAAGCCGCTTCCTGTTCGTGTATTCTGCTCTAATTCTTGAACAACCTGGTTGATTATCATTACATCTGGTGTCACTCCTAAAGAACAGTCAGATGTTACTTAGGTTAGATTCATGGATCAAGCTGCCGTCTGAAAGCAACATGATGGCCACTATTTTCAAATTTACTTTTTGTTAGTAATAGCACTCACATAAGGAATGTGTCTTCTTTCTATAGAAATTGTTTTAGAAGCTGCTGAAATACAAACTACCTTTATATAAAATTAGTGTTTTCAAATAAACAACCGGCAAAAAAAAAAAAAAAAAAAAAACCACTTATGAGGAAGTTACCATTGTCGACAAAGCACATTTGCCAGAGGGAGGGAGGGCAGGAAGAGAAAGTGAGAAAAAGGGGAAGTGTGTGTGTGTGTGTGTGCATGTGTGTGTGTGAGAGAGAGAGAGAGACAGAGACAGAGACAGAAGTACATCTCATAGAATCAGCTAAGAGAGAGGAGTTGGCTACAGTAACCACCATTATTGATTCTGTGTGTGGTTAGTAAACCTGACCACTTCCAACATGGCAGAGAACCTCCTAAAACTGTTAGTAATGAAAAGAAAAATCTCTCCCAACCAAAACCACTGTGAAGAAATGGTTTTATTTAACAAAAATATTTCCATACAAGTCTCAGTGGCAGGGCCAACACCTAAAGTCTGCTGTCTCCAGGAGACAACTATTTTCTCTCCTCCCTGCCACTTCAGTGATAATTTTCTAGAATAAATGTTTCTAATTGTAGTCCTCTGGCTGCAGGGTGGGAGGGAGACTTAGAAGGGAAGAGACTGTGGAGAGTACTAAGGATGGAAAGTAGAGGGGAGTCTGAACCATTTTAGCCATAGATTTTTTTGTGTTTCTTCTAGGAGGTGACATCAGCAGGGCTTGAGTTCACATCTAGGATGTTTTCTCTCTTAATAAGGTCATTTAATGCCTTGAGCTATGGTTTCCTCTTCTATAAAATAGGGTGTGTGAATATATTTTTCATGGGGTAATTTTAAGGAGAAAATGTATAGAAATTGCCAGTCACATGAGAGGTGCTCAACAAATGCTACTCTCAATAGGGATGGCTCTTCAAGTGCCTTTGTGCCTCCCTACCCCGAAGACCCCAGCACCACAGTGATAAAAACACACAAACAGAAACAGCAAAACCAAAAGAGTGCAACGTTTCCTTGCTGACAGGAGACACATGAGTTAATTCTGTCTTCATTTGAACACTAAAGAAAAATAAAAGGCTTCTTTGAGAGAAAAGGAAAGAAAACTCCTAACTAGAACCTTGAGAACACATCAAGATAGTTAGGCCAAGTCATTTACCGCTCAGTGTCTCGGAGAGCTGAAGATTTCACTTTAATGAGATTGTCCAAGCCTTCACTGTTCAAAAGAAAAAAAAAAAAGTTCAGATTAGTGATAGGTTTTTGGTTATGTTAGGTTGATAAAGCAACGTTATAAATCCACTCCACCCAGGGGCAATAGACAGATGAAAACATGAAGTGATTGCTTTTATCTGATTACCTCTGACTGCTTCTGGTCACTGCAGGTTTCACTTTGATGAGGTTATCCAGATCCTGGTTTCTTTAAATAGAAAAATAAAAAGAGATCAGGTTAATGATGAAGTTCTTTTGGCAGAGCATTAAGGTTATAAATCTGCTTGAAATAATAATAAAACAAAACATTCTTACTGACCAAAGCACAAAAACTAATATAGTTCTATTACCTCTGGTTGCTGGTGAGAGTTTCAGGATTCACTCTGATGAGCTTATCAAGATCTTGATTTCTTTTAGTAAAAACAAAACAAAACAAATTAAAGCAGCTTGTATTAGAGATAATGTGGGTTCAAGTCGCTGGAATTAGAAGAAAGGATTAGCTATCTTATCATTTAGTATGATACCTGATGGTTTGGCATAGAACAGCCTTGAAATAAGCTTTCTAGCTAATTTAGGGGGGACAAATTATGCTGGATTAGAAGTGAAGCTGCTCTGACTTTACATCCTTCATAACCAGAACACATCTACGAGGGCACGCTGGCAGGCGTTCACAGCAAACATCTGGTGATTAACAACTTTGCACTCTGAAGTGTTTTAACATTATGAAGACATAGGCTGATTTTAATGTCCTTGTTATTCTTAAGATTATATTCACCAACTGAAGATATTTTTTTTTAATAAACTCCAACACTGGGATTATACTTAGCATAAGGCTTGGCATAGAGAATTCCAGCAATCCATCAAAGTAGTGATTTCCTTTCCTTCTCAATGACTAAAAACTGAATGAAACTCAGCTGATAATGGTCAAATGACTTACACACTCTGAAGACTGTCCGCTTCCTATTGGAAGCCCTACCAGTTTCTTTCCTCAGTCACGAACAATAGTTTTTCCTACATAGTTTGCTGGCATTCACTGCCTCTGTGTAATACCTTGTTTAAAGGACTAGCAAGTGATGATTTTTCAGTATCCTTTTAGTTATTTTTTAAAAGATTTTATTTATTCATTCATGAGAGAGAGAGAGAGAGGCAGAGACATAGGCAGAGGGAGAAGCAGGCTCCATGCAGGGAGCCTGTTGCGGGACCCGATCCTGCTCTCCAGGATCACACCCTCGGTCGAAGGCAGGCACTAAACTGCTGAGCCACCCAGGGATCCCCTCAGTGTCCTTTTAAATCCCTTTATAATGTTTATTCAAAGAAATAAGATAGCCTGTCATGGCAAGAAATTGCAGGACTGAGAACACCTGCTTTCAGTACCATCTTGGATAACAACCTGCCTGGCTCCCCCACCCCCAAAGCCGACCTTTTTCCTTATATAAAAATAAGAGACATTTTACCCATCAGAAAGATTGAAAAAAGGTTAAGAACTCCATTTAGAGCTTCATCTCCAAAATGTTCTAATAAAAGGTCTGCATTTCCCTCCCTTAGCCCTAATACTTCCATAGAATGTGCTTCCTATGTCCTAGAATGTCCTAGCTTTACTCAGTTTCTCCTTTCCATCATTGTTCTCAGATCTCCATGGTAGATAGAAAGCCACTAATTGAATTTTCAGTGTTTTGAATTATCTTCAATAATAGTATCTGCAATTAAAGATAATCAATTGTTGGGGCACCTGGGTGGCTCAGTGGTTAAACATCTGCCTTTGGCTCAGGGCATGATCCCAGGGTCCTGGGATTGAATCCTGCATTGGGCTCCCCACAGGGAGCCTGCTTCTCCCTCTGCCTATGTCTCTGCCTCTCTCTCTCTGTCTCCCATGAATAAATAAATAAACTCTTTAAAAGAATAACCAATCGGTGTCTACAAATACTATTAAAGGAATGATTAACATATGAGAGCTATTCAAAATATAATTTCCTTGCATGAATTGATTGCAAAAATCTGTTATAAAGCTCAACCATGCCTAAAAGACAATAATATCTAAAGTGAGGTTATTGTACACTTTAAACTAATATAACACTGTATGTTAATTACACTAGAATTAAAATAAAATAAAGTGAGGTTAATTTCATATACTAGAAGAAAAAGTACAAAGAATAAAACTTTGTGGAGGAGATAATATATGCAAAGTTCACAGCCTTTTAACATATACATTAATCACAATATTTCTTAGTGTAACTACATGTAATATTCATGTACCAACAAAATTAGAGTAAGCTACACACACAACCGTAAGAACTTCTTTTTTCACTCTTCTGAGCACAGAAAATCTGATTTATCCAACAGCCTGGAACAGTTTATACCACAGCCCAATACTCTCTTTTCAGACAAACACACAGATTTCATCAAATAATACCTTTACTACATAAGAACACTCATATTTTCCATTCTATTTAATTAATTTTATTTAATTGGCAAAAATGCTGATTGCCACTCACTGCATTAATGACAAGACCCTTTAATGGGTTTTGACCCACCGTTTGAGAAATCCTAGCTTAGAAAATATATAAATGTATGCTATGTTCTACCATTACTCCTAAAAAGACAACACGGTATTTTAACAAAACAAGGATCTCAGTATCAGTTCTGAATTGCCTTGATTGATAGCATCATGCAGTTTATCTCAATGAATTGAATATAACAAATTTATAGAACTTTTTAAGGCCCTGGATCCCTGCAAACACAGGAATTTTATATCTAAAGCTTACCCAAGAAAAATGTATCATTCTTTCTTTTTAAATTTTATTTATTTGAGAGATAAAAAGAGCATGAGCAGGGGGAGGGGCAGAGGGAGAAGTAGGCTCTTTGCTGAGCGGAGAACCCTATGTGAGGCTGGATCCCAGGACTCTGGGATCATGACACAATTTAAAGGCAGATGCTTAACCAACTGAGCCACCCAGGGTCCCAACATTCTTCCTCCTCCAGTTACTGCTTTCATTTGTTTTGGTTTAAGGATGTAGAGAAGAGATATATTACAGTTTTTAGTTCTTATTTCATCCCTGTAGTTTAAGAGCTGTAAAGTTTTGCAGGCATTTGCACGTTTGTGCCACTGTCACCTATGAAGTAATATTTCAAGTGACCCTGTAGTGCAGTAAATGACACCTCCTGGCTGTCGCATGACCAAAGCAACAATCCTAGCTTTACAAGCCTCCACTATTTCTGGAGGTACTTAATTACCTTTCATTTACTTTAAGATCGAAGTTTGTGTGCTGTGATTTCAAGACCAGGAGTTATTCTGGGAGTTAGAAAAACTCACAAGAGACTATGAGATTTTTTCCCCCTGGCCTTAGTATTCTCATCTGTAAAATGAGGAGATTGGATCATTTCTAAGAATCTGCCCATCTAACATCTTGTACCCCTAGGAATCTATGAATATGAACTTGACTGCCTGTCATGTTTATTAAATTTGATATTCAATGTCTTTTTTTTTAAATGCAATGTACTGACAATGCATTCTATATTCAGCAAGCAGAACATGAGTGTTCCAAAATGTAATATACTAAATTGACAACCTATTATTCTCTTGGAGTAATATCTCTGTGCCCCCAGTACATAATTAGCTTTAATCTATGATAATTGCCTGCTGTTAATAAGATTGAGTATGTCTACCGAATTCTCTTTTTGGCGTCCATGGCCTATAATTATACCTAATGTGCAACTAATGATACCTAGTTGTAAGCTTCAAACCCAGTAGGTGCTCAGTAATTATTCACTGCCTAACAGATCAGAGAGCTAGTACCAGTCTTCTATCAGTTTTCTCTCTGACCTGGTCAGATCACTTAACCTTTGTGAGTCTCTTTCCTCTTCTGAAAATGGAATAGGTTTGACTGGAACAGGTGTTTTCAAAATTGTTCAAAACTAACAGGATGGGAGTTCTCTGAGTCCTATCTTTAATTTTTTGCAATTTTATATGTACCAACTAAACTCTATAGGGAAATCATGAGAACATTCTTAAGAGATTATATATACATATAAATATATCAAAATATGTAAATATATATATATATATATATATATATATATATATATATATACATACACACATATGGAGTAGTGTGTAACAGTATAAAAATCTTCATATAGCCAGAGAGCTATAACTTTGCTGGGAGCATCAAACCATCTGAGAAACCACAAACCTCCTAAAATTTCCACTGACTACCAGAGAACACTCTTCAAAAATGAAATACATGGTATTGCTGATGATGAATCTAATGAAGTGTTCTATGTCTTTTAAAAAAATAACTGTCATTAATAAATTTTCATCAGTTTGAGAGACAAAGGTATTAACATCAATACTTCAAAGAAAAAAATAAAATATAGCACATAGAGCAGCCATGTTCCTACCCCAATCATTCTCTTCAATTGCTTTATTTGAGGTCAAAAAAAGTGAAGTCACTATCATATTATTTTCTCCAACTATTGTTCTTTCTTGCTAGTAATAAATAGATATTTATTTCCAGGAACATATAAAAATTGTGACAGCTTTTCCAGACCTATATTCATTTTGTCCACGGAATGACTGTAAATCATTTGTATTCATATTGTATTTGTATTTCTTAAAGAGGATAAAACCAAAACAGGACAAACAAATAACATCTTTCTCTTACCCAGCCATGTTTTTGACAGCTTTGGGGCTTATATTAATAAGTTCATCTAGACCTTCTTTCCTGCTAAGACAAAATAAAAGTTCAAATTCAGCTGGAAATCTGCAAATTTTATGACTGACATTTTTTCTTTTGACACCTGTGAATCATACAATGTGATGCTAGATAAAAAGTAACAAGTTTATCAAGTTTCTACTTTACAAAGTCTTTAAAAATCCTGAAAATAACTAGCTTACTGAGGTAGAGACTACCATCCTCCCCTTATAAATAAGAAATTGAGCTTCATGGAAGTTAAGACCCTCTTTGGGGGTAGGTAGGAAGAAGTGACCAAGGATGAATCAGATTTGGAATTATAGCAACTGGACCCTAATTCTCATGCTCCTTCCCACTATCATCCTTTTTCTGTGTTCATGGTAATTCCTTCTATTTGCACCATGCTTTTCACCATAAACTAAAATCAATAATAATTTGTACACTTTTTCAACTGTAATATTAAATTATGAAATTGCTAATTTAAAACTTCATCATTACTTGAATTCTTTTTAGTCAATGGAAAAGCAGGTGGCTATGAATTCATTTCTTACACAATTATGTATATATGAGAATTTAATTTTATTCTTGTTTCTTTCAAGACAACTTCACATTTAAATTGCTCTTAAGCTTTTTATTTTCCATATTATATTTTATTGTTGAATTAGCATGTAGGATATTTGGGGAGGTTGTAATGAACAAGAGAAAAATATAAAATTTTTTTTATCATTTCTATGTATGCCTCATTTCCCTACCCTCCAAAAAAATAAAACAAAAACAAGCAAACAAAACAACAAAACCTGGAACTTTTAAAAAACAGAATTATTTCCTGATTCCAAGGTATGGGGCAATATATATAATGTGAATGTGTAGCACTGAGGCTACTCTCAGATATCAATTAAACCACTTCAGAATTGCATTTTATGCAAGGCTAAATCAGAGCAAGCAAGACTTTTGGATTACATGAATTGCTTTTATTCTAAACATCCCAATAGGCAATTATAACTCTAAAGAGACATTTCTATTATCACAATGGGTTCTCATACCAACACTAACCCCAAAGGCCTAAACAAGTTGCCTAATTTGATATACTGTATTACTGGACAAAATGTTATATATCTTGAAGAGAAAAAAGGCCAGAAAGGTTTGTATCACTTTAGGAATCTTTAGAATTAACTTGTAAACTAATCTTATCATGTGTATTTCCTTTCATGTAAATTACTGCATCCTATCATGTTGAACTATTATCCTGAAATAGAATTATGTTGAAATCCCAAGCAGGGAACACAAATCCCATACTAGTAAGAAATATTTTAAGGAATTCTTTATCTTCCATTAAAGCCCATGGCCCAGGAGCCCTGAGCAAGGCCTTGAACACTAGGTTTCTGACACAAAGCTGTTGATTTTGAGTCCATCACTGGCTGTCTCGATGGTAGAAAAATGAATTACATTTTTTAAGTTAAATAGAAAAAAAATAGATAAAAGAATTCCATGAACCTCACCTTTGGTTATTTCTGTTTATTTCAGGAACTACTTGGATGAGGCTGTCAAGACTTTGGCTCCTTTAAAACATGGAAAAAATGATCAGATCAGTGGTTGGTTTACAACACATGGTTGCAAATATTTATTAAAACCAAGAAACATTTTTATAAAATATTTTATTATAAAATATTTAGGAATACAGAAATCATCTCAGAGGACTGGAGTTTTTCAGTGCTATGGAATATATATTTTTGGACCTAACTACTGCTGCATAGAAATAAACAATAACCAGTGGTTTTAGAAAATTCATGATGTGCCGGCACTGTTCAAGTGATTTACATGATTTATATAATTGAATCCTCACATTAATCAGTCAATATAGGAAGTTTTATCATCCCATTTTCTCAAAGGGAAAAACTGAGACATACAAAGATTAAGTGAAACCAAAGTGCTCTAACTCAAGAGCACTTGCTCTTTCCATGATACCTACCATTGTATTGGCATTTAGTAATTGAATTCCCATTGAAATGACAAGACAGCACCTGGTCCAAGTTCCTTATTAGAGGACAAGGAAACTGAAGCCCAAATAGAAGTGGCCAATCTCATTTTGCACCGTTAGTGAGGGCAGAGCCAAGGCCTAGACCCACATCTATGGTCTATCATCTAATTCTTTTTCCCCACTCCTGTGCCATATTCTGCTTAAGAAAAATAAAGAAATCAATGAATAAAGTGTCTTGTCATTCTTGGAAATCAACTGTACATCTAATTAACCAAAGGTTACCCCCATTATACTAAGAATCAGTTGACCAAAATCTTCAACATTTTAGATACGATGTCATGGAGGTCACCTGGCTTTTATTGGAGTTCAGTGTCAGTCTGCTAAAATGTTATTTTAATTATATTTTTAAGCATTGGTATGTGTGAAACAAAAAAACAAGAAGCATATTAAATCTTACCCTTGCACACTTTTTCCTGTTTGTGGAACCACTTTGATGAGGTTATCAAGGTCTTTGGAACTTAAAAACGAAAAACAAAACAAAACAAAATGATAAGTAAAAATACAATTAAATCAACTAAGAATTTATTTGAAAGATATATATGCTCAAGATGAATTTTGCTATTAAGTTTTGAGAAAAATAAATACCAGTCTTTGTCCATAACTTTAAAAAGTACAAATTTTGACCTCCATACAAATCATCCCTATATGGCTCAGATTCCTATTTACCCTCAAAATAAAACCATAACATTAGGGCAAAATTAAGTTTTTTTAAAAAATCAGGAACTATGTAATGATTTGCCAAAAATTTTCACATGCCCCCCACAATATTCCATTGAACACTATAGGTGTCACTAAACTATATTTTGCTAATAATTTCCATTTATAGAGCCTTCTTGCTTTAAAGGGATTTTATATCCATTATTTCACTTGATCTTACAACAATCAAGTGACAAAGGTATAACAGTTATAAAGGATCATCATTTTATAACTTAAGAAGCCTCAGCCCACAGTGTCCAAGGAACTTGCTCAAAGGCACCCAGCTGGGAAGTAATGGATTTCAGATTTTCTGGTTCCAATCCAAAGGTTTTTTTTTTCCACACAGTTTTTCTGATGAGTGCCACAAATCAATGCAGACAGAGAAGGAGAAGACAGATAAGACATAATCTTCACCTTGTGTTACTTCTGTTTCCTTCAGGAGTCACTTGAATAAGATTGTCAAGGCTCTGGCCCCTGTAAAACATTGAAGAAAAATGATGAGGTTAATGATAGATTACTACCAAATGAAAAAACAGGATAAACACTTACTGAGATCATGCCAAAGAATGGAAGATTGTTAAAGGTGACTATGCAGAAGTATGTAGGGATTTATACATCTCTGAGGCTCAATGAGACAATATTTTAATCTTGGAGCCTTTAGGCCAGTTACAAACACTGTATTGGGACTCTATGTCTATTATGATTCATTTAATGCTATGCTCTTAACCTTTGCCAGGTGTACTGAACATTTTGTAATAGTCTATATATGCATCTCATGGAACATTCCAGAAAGTACATCCTCTTAATGTCAATCTCCAACATGCTGTGGGAATTTAAAATCAACTTTGGATAATCTATATTTTGTAAAATTGACATTCATTAGCAGGTTTTCTATTCATAGCACTGGATTAAGACTAATAAGCCAATTTATTAATGTCCATGTTATACAACCTGGTGTCTGTGTCTGGTACTTGTAACTATGTGTTAAAACTACAAATTTTGACTAATTGTGTTGGCAACAAACAATAGGAAGATTAAAATCTATAGAGTTCTGAAATGTATATTATATTTACTATAATAAAAAAACTCCATGTAGTCACTAAAAACATCAGTATTTTGTTGTTACCCTTCAATATATTCTGTTTCTGATCTTAGTGGAATTTTGCTTTTCTTATTGTTTCTATGTGTTTTCCATATTCACAGCACAAGTCAATGCCCCTCTGATCTACAGAGGATGCCACATGGGTAAAGGACATCTGCAGAAGGTACACCCTGTTTGTCCATGCCCCGTGGCCCTACTAAGATTGTATCAGAAAGTCTCCGAGGTTGCATCTCTACAACATCAAAGATACAGATATTTGGAAACATCCAGATGTTGACTCAAGTTTTTACTTGTATCCAGATGTCTGAGAATGTATATGCCCAAGCTAAAAGCAGCAATAAAAAAATGAGGACCTTTTCCATGCAAAATGAAACAACTGACCCAACAGAAGCAACTATTCTGTCCCAGAATATCCTTGTTGATGTTTTTTACCTCTCCTTGATTTTTTGCCTAAATGAAATATGTGAGATTTGAATGCCAGAGTCTGAGAAAAACAATCCCAGGATTCTGTTTTCCAGATTTGAGTACTAAAATAAAATAAAATAAAATAACACAACAATAAGCATTGTGACGCCTCCTTTGTAATACTTGTGTTGATTCTGGAGTTCACTTTGATTATTTTGCCAAGAACTTGATCTCTTTAAACATATTAAATAGAGCACATATAAGTGGAAGTTTGTTTAAATCTCAAAGTAAATAAAATCAATAAAGAAGAGTGTGCTAATTAATGTAATAATTTAAAATAACATTTCGAGCTAAATGGTGAATCAAAGCCTCATACTATATAAGTCCCCAGTACTCATTCATTCTTTCAATTTACAATTAGTTATGGAAACCTGTAAATAATACAGACATAGGCTTACGCCTTATGAGCCTTTCATTCTAACTTGGGAAGAGGCAAGCAATATACAACCAAGCATATAAATGAATGTCACAATTCCAGATAACAATACATACTCTGAAGAAAATAAGAAGGAGTGCCTGATGCCTATGTTGCTGGGGTTGGAGGAGGGGGTGGTGACAATTATAGTCAATGGTCAGAAATGACAATGTGGGGGTAAAGCAGTCCAAAGTGGGAATAGCATATGCAGAACTCATAAGGCAGAAATGAGACAGGAATAGGAAAAAAGATTAATTTGGCTGGACTGTATTGAACAAGTAAGAGACCATTGCTGAAGGTTAGAATTGTATTCTACTTGAAATGGAAAAACCTTGTGATTTTTTAATAAGAGAGGGAGCATGATTTAGTTTTACTTTTAAAAGATCTACAGAACTTAATTATGTGTACTGAAAGAAAAAGACGATTAGGGTCCCTAAAAGCTCTCAGGAAGTATGCACACAAACACACACACACACACAATGCATACTCCCAAACATATGGACACGAATGCACACACATAGACATCCATGTACATATGAATTAATATGCATACAAAAGCATACAGATATACATATATTCATGCACATACAAGCATGTGTGCACTTTTATGCAATCACACACAGGACAATTGCAAAGACATGCATACACCCATATGCATGTGTACTGACATACATACAAAGGCACATCGACATATATACATACACTCATGCAAACACACACACAAACATTTGCATGTATACACATGTACAACATAGACATTCACACAGACACACACCAACATATAAAAAATAACAGGTGGTTATTTGAAATACTCTTTTAAATAAAAATTAGAAAGGAAAACAGATTTTTCTTGGAGAGTCAAAGTAAATTAAATATTTAAACAGTATCTAAATCACTAAGAGAACATAATTCATCTGAATCTTTACTATTGCTAACAACTACTTGTATCTACTATGTGCCAGGCATGATAGTGTTATGATCTCTATTTTGTGGATGAGTAAATTGAAGCTTGAGGACACAGCTATCAAGTGACCAAGTCAGAATTTGAACAGAATTTGGACTCCCCGTTCACATTCACTACCTTGAGTTATCTTCCTGGATACACAGATAGCCAGGGAAATCAACACTTTCTTCTCAGTTTATTGGGTGCAAATACAGGTGTCTAACTCCCTGAGTCTCTGGGCCTCCCACCATTTCATGCTGCTGAGAACAGGATAGCCTGACAGTGTGCACCGCAGCTTTTCAGCTAACTGAGCCCTTGCTCTGCTGACTGGGCCTGCAGGCATCAGTGACACATTTTAGAATCAACTAATAATATCATGTACTGAGTTAACCGAATGGAAAGAAGTTCAAAGGAAACCACATGGAGTTATTTGGTGTCCTGTTTTTCAGCAACATACCAACAAGCTCAGTTTCAAATATATCCCATCTGCTTTTTAAAAAATAAATAGCAGGAGAACATAAGCTTTCCAGATTTACTTGACAGATCATGGGTAGTAGGACTCTTTTAATGAACTACACTTTGTTAAACTCTTCATCTTTAAACATACACTACACTATGTAGACATAGATATGCTACACACAAATACACTACACATGCACACATTCACACACAAACATATCCACATGCATCCATTTATATATATTTATACTGTGTATACATACACATACACTTATGTATATACATACATTTTTTTGATGGTTAATTTCATATGTTAAGTTGACTGGGTCACAGAGTGCCTACATTTAGTCAAACATTATACTGGATATGCCTGTGAGGGTGTTTTAGGGTGAGATTAACATTTAAATCTAGACTGAGTAAAGTAGATGGTCCTCCCTAACACACGGGCTACAACCAATCCACTGAGGATTGAAATAGAGCAAAAAGGCCATGTTAGAAGGGAGTTTGTCTGCCTGACTGCTTGACCTAAGACATCTCCTTCTGGTGTTGAAAGTTAAACCATCAGCCCTCCTGGTCCTTAGGCATTTGGATTTGGACAGGAATTGCATCACTGGCTCTCCTTGGTGTCCAGTTTGCAAACTACAAATCTTGGGACTTCTCAGCTCTTGTAAGAGCATAAGCCAATCCTTTATAATACATCTCTTTCTAAATATATACATGCCCTATTGTTTCAGTTTCTCTGGAGAACCCTGATTAATATACATATATACTTATACATACACACTATTTATAATACACAAATACATTTATATAAACACATACTACTTACACATACACACGTATACACTTATACACACACACACACAAGGAAAGAAATAATTTAACTCAGTAGAGGAGCTCATTCAAATTCCCATTTAATTTCTCAAAATCTACCTGATACTAAATGTTACCCAAAAATAAAATGCAAAAGATCACTTCTGAGTATCACTTGTATAAAACTAGTTATTGTGATATGTTTGGGGGAAAAGAGAACTTATTTGAATTTTAATTTACCCTCCTGAATAAAAGCACCCAAGATTCCAATGTGCTTATAAGCACCAAAGGGAAGGGGGAAGCTTTAAATATCTTACCTCTTGATATTTTTATTTGTTTCAGGATTCACTTTAATAAATCCATCGAGGTCTTGTTTTCTTTGAATAAAGAACTGAGTTTTAATGAATGTTGTTAAGTAAAACACTAATAAACTGAATAATGATTAGAGAAGTAATGTGAGTTAGATTAAGTTCTATACCAGATCCAGACAGAATATAAATTTCTACTCAACAAATCAGATATAATTGCCTATTCTGTTTTTAAATAATAACAATATCAATAACAATAATATTTTTAAATGATAAGAATATATGTC
This sequence comes from Vulpes vulpes, assembly GCF_048418805.1. Classification (NCBI taxonomy): domain Eukaryota; kingdom Metazoa; phylum Chordata; class Mammalia; order Carnivora; family Canidae; genus Vulpes; species Vulpes vulpes. The sequence continues at coordinate 30,997,202 of NC_132785.1, read as the reverse complement.
TTCATATAAACTTTTTTCCTAACCCAAGTTTTTAAAAAATATAATTAGATTATGATAAACTACAAAGAGCAAGAAAAAAAATAGCTTACATGGTAGGAAAATTCATTTCTCAGGGATACACATGTCACCCTCATTAAAATGCACTTGAGTAATATCAAAAAGGAATAACCTGAACCCAAAAAAGTTAATACTGTAGAGGTTGGCAGAAGTATCGTGACTGCATGCCCTACTGACAGAGCCCTGAGGAGGAGAAAAAGTTGGGGAATTTCCTTACTCTTAATGGATATACCTGTCCAGCCCCTCCCTTCGGCTACTTTTTGAGACCCTCATCTTAAGAGAAGCTGATTTACAAGAGTTTTAGTCAAGCCTCACTTTTGGCTATCTTTGTTACTTGGACCTTGAAAATGTTGTCAAGACAATGCATTCTTTAGATACAAAGAAACTCATTTCTCCATTAATCATCCATTAAACAAATTAAAGCCCAAAATCTGGTATAAAAGGCAACTTACTATCAAATACTAGGACAGTTCTTCAAAAAATAAGTGATTTTTTTTAAGGAACAAGAAAGGAAGGTCATATGGCCCACTGTTATTGTCTAACTCCATGCTAATAAAATATGGTTATGAAGTTAAAATGCCAAATCATTTTATCTTATTGATTGTTACTTACAGAAATCAGACTTAAAGACACTAATAATGCTTACCCAGTAGCATTTTCACTTCCTTTGGGATTTGCTCTGATAAGATTATCAAGGTCTTCACCTCTTAAAAAAAAGTTTAGATCAGTTTCAAAGTATTTTCAGAGTGTTATATATAAATAGACATTCCATATTATTGATGATTAGTTGAAAGCTTTTGGAGAAAATTATTATATAGATATTAATTTTATTATAAAAATTGCCTATCAATAATATAGTTAAATTAATCTCTGGGATTTTATATTCGCCAAATGCAAATTTAGATAAATTCCATTGTAGACCCTCCAAAGTAAAAATCAGGGTGACAAGGATCAGACAAAAGACAGAAGGCAAAATCAAAGATGTGACTCCCTCAATATTACTAAGAAGATCACGCAGTGGAATTTGGGAGAAAACAAACAAGATGCAGAAACATCAAAACAGTTCTCACCCTCTCCTAGTTTTATCTCTCCTAGCATTCACTTTGATAATCGTTTCGAGATCTTGGCTTCTTTAGAAAAACAAAAACAAAAACACGAAAATCTTGTGTCACTTAGGTTATATTCAGTTTTTTTCTGAAATCTGTACAAACAAGAATGTCCCTGAAAGGATATCAGATGCTTCCAGGCCAAATGGCCAGAAATACTTGGATTTAATTATCCTCAACATAGCCTTATTAATTTCCACAGCAGTACTTGGTTTAAATCAGTTTAGAAGAACTTCCCAGCATACCTCTCACTTTGCAATTTGTCCTTCATATTTCTTAATTTAAATATAAAACTTGGCTGTGTTTTAACTGTTTAAGAAAATACAGAATAAGGGATTATGTAACAGATTTCCTGCAGTTCAATGTAACAAACATGTGGTCCTACGGAAACAGCATTCATCATATTCCTTTGCTTACTCTCTGAGAGGCCTATAAAGTGCAATGGTTCATCTGTGACCAAGGAAAGTATAATACTCCCATTTCTAATGAGGTGTGAAAAATCAACTTGAAAAAAGAGAGCCCCAGCAAGATATCCTTTCTAATTTTTGTCAGTCCTTTGATTAATTTTAGTAAGACCTCCAAGGCCTTGATTCCTTCATAACATTGGAGCAAGGAGGACAGCAAAGCAAAAGAGAGAAAGGAGAGAGAGTAACTCAATCTCTTGTGGCAACAACAGATTTCTCACCACGGGAATAAGATATTAGCAGTACCTAAAGCCTCAGAAGTCTTTAGAAATTTTTAATACAAGTGGCTCTTTTCATGCAAAATGCTGATGAGATATGCTAACTATTCTAATAGTAAGGTCCCAGTCATTACTCTGTTGTGACTAAATCATTTTAATGAAATACTTTTTAATACAATAATAAACATTCTTGCTATTTAGAACTGAGTTGTCTTGACAGTTTATACAAAGTTATAATCTTGAGGTTACTTTTATTAGTATGCATCATAGCACTAGAGCCCAGTATCAGTGTACAAAGGAGATCTGGATTCAATTTTTAATTCTGATTTTAATACAGTTTGTGACCATGTTCTTTCACTTCTCTGCACCAAGTTTTCTCACCACAAGGAATGGAATTAGACTATGCCATCTTAAGGTCCTTTTTTCTCTAATATTTTATTCTTCATGTTCTCAAAAGACATAATGGCCAAAGAGCCTGACCTGTGGATTGAGGCCAAGCTATTAAAAACTCTTTATTTTTTTATTTTTAAAGTAAATGTAACAGTTTTCTTTAAAAAAAAAAAAGATTATTTATTTTAGAGAGAGAACAAGCAAGAGAGAGCATGTGCAGGTTGGGAGAGGGGCAGAGGAAAAGGGATAGAATCTCAAGCAGATCCCTTGCTGGGTGTGGAGCCTGGTGCAGGACTCCATCTCACAACCCTGAGATCATGATCTAAGCCAAAATTGAGAGTCCAGTGCTCAACTGACTGAGCCACCCAGGAGTCCCAGTAAATTTGTTTTTAATTGAAATAGAGTTGACACAATGTTCACATTAGTTGCAGGTGTACAACATAGTGATTCAACAACTCTATATGTGATACAATGTTCACCACAAGTATAGCTACCATCTTTCACCATATAATGCTATTTCAATACCATTAACTATATTCCCTACACTGTACCTTTTATCCTCATGACTTACTCATTCCAGAACTAGAAACTTGTATCTCCACTCCCCTTCACCCATTTTGTCCATCCCTACACTGACCTCCTGGCAACCATCATTTGGTTCTCTGAATTTATGTGCCTATTTCTGCTTTTTCTTTGTTTTAAGTTTCATATATAAGTGAGATCATATGGTATTTGTCTTTCCCTGTCTGACTTACTTCACCTGGCATAACTCCCTCTAGATGCATTCATGTTATCACAGATGGCAAGATCTCATTCTTTTTTATGGCTAATATTCCAGGGTGTGTGTGTGTGTATGTGTGTATGTGCATATGTGTGTGTGTGTCTATATATATATATATATATATATATATAGACACACACATCACATTTTCTTTATCATTAAATCATTTTAATAGTAAAAGTTCCCTTCAGGTCTCAGGTTGTGCTTTCTTTGTCCTTTCAGGGATGGTTGGTGGGAAGCTAACTTTAATACATTTGTTGATATATTGCCTTCTCTAAACATAAAAATCATCCATATCAGGGGTGGAAATCAGATGGTCAACATTTTAAATCTAGACCCTTTGGAGATTTAGACATGTCATTTTTAGTAAAAAGTTCAAGGTCCTGAAGTACCTTGGAAAGGCAGAAATAGCTCTAGAATGGCTCCAGTGATTTATATAAGACTACAAACAAGAAACCTTTCCATGCTAATAGTTTAAAGCTATTAGAGAATATCAAAGTTAATCCCTCTAAATCCCCCAATTGTCCAGGTGTTGCCCTTTGCCATTTTTATCTGTCTCAGATTTCACTGTGATAAGGCTATTGACATTTTAGCATCTTTCAGAGAAACTAAAGAGAAAGAAGGCAGAGAGAAAGGGCAAGAAGAAGGTAAAAGGGCTATGGACTCACTCTACTACATCAATGAGTTCAGTCATTACTACATCAAAAAGCCAATTGCACATTACAGATCACATCTCTTTTCTCCTCTTTATCAGCCCAGAAATGATTTACTTGAGATACTCATCCTAAATTTTCTATTTTCTATCACTTTTGTGGACCCTTCCCAATTTCATTTTTTAAATATCTGAAATCTCATCTTTTTCTATAAAGCTCATATAACCATTCACAGAGAATTGACTATTTTCCCCCTTCACCTGTCCTCCATGTGAAGAAAAAATTTTACCTGTAACAATACTTACATGTTTATATTACAATATATTATTAATAAGGATTCAGTATCTGTGAAATTATTATTGCCAATAATTTTCACCACATAGACTTTAAGTGTTCTACATCAGATAGAGTTGAGAATGCATCTGCCAAGATTGGCTTGGAAAGCTAGAATACCATTCTGTGCACAGACTGGCACAGATAAATGGCTTTAAAAGATAATCAAGACAATAGACATAATTATCATATAAGGAAGGCAAATTAAATGACTAATCAAGTACAAGGTAAACAGCCAACCTGGTGGGAAAAACAGCAGAAATCTCCTAAATCTTTACCCTTTGTCATTCTTGACTATTCTATGATTTTCTTTAATAAAACTGTCAAGAGTTTTGTTTCTTTCCATATAAAAATATATCAAAATCTAAGTCAATTTTCTAGGACATCAGTATCAGCCCAGAACTATAAATCAGTCTCTTAAATTAAGCTCTCGATTTAGTTATTAATCATTCACTAACCCTTTTTTATGACCTAAAACAAGTAAAAGCATGACTCTTGACCCTGAGATATTTACAACTATATATGAGATATACATCTGAAGTGACTCAATCAAGATTCCAACTGAAAAGTGCCTTGGAGTATTATAAAGACTTCAGTGGTGAGAGACTATGCTCCCAACATCAAAATATCTTAGAATGAATATATTTAGTTCATAAACCAGCCTATTGTCCACCACTTGTAATAGTCAGCTAGAGTTCCTTCATTTTTAAATACAAAAGGGAATGTGAAGATCATCTAGGTCATGCCCTTCATTTTATGGGATGAGGAAACAGCAGGCTCCAGAGGTTAAGTGATTTGCCCAGGGTCATCCAGATTGATGTGAGTGGCAGATGCAGCACCAAGATATCCACTCATCTCCTGACCCTCCCCCCGCCCCCCATACAGGACCTGTTCCACCAGTCTGCTTTGCCCCTTGTCCTGAGCAGGAGGTCATATCCAGGAAATAGCATATAGTCTAGGACTCAAAGAGGCCTGTAAGAGTCTTAGTCAAATCTTACCCTTTGCCATCTTTGTCTGTTCGAGTATTCATAAAAATGAGATTTTCAAGGCTTTTGGCTCTGTAAACACAAAGAAATTCAAATAAAAGACTACCTACTGAAACAAAATTATGTGGTATCTTAAGAGGTCAGATACAATAAACATTTTTCATGAACTGCTCATTTACTCTTATTGAATGGAAGAGTAGAAATCCTTCTAGGCAATTATGTCTGAGCTAAATGTACAATACTGAGAGCACTACTCCATCTGTTAGTACATTTCCATGCCAGAGGATACAACTCCCTTCCAGTGAATGTCTGAAAAGATAAAGCAAGCAATCTGGAAGATCATATTTTCAGGTTAGGGACAGATGCACTTACCTTTTCTCTGTTTGCTCTGCCCTAGGATTTGCTCTGAAGAGACCATCAAGACCTTGATTTCTTTAAATGTATTGAATAAAAAACCTCATTAGTGTTAACAACACATACTTAACTCTATAGAAACAGAGACCAGTTTATATTTCTATACATAGACAGGAAATAGAAACTGGGTGGGTAAGATGAGCCCTAATTCTTGAAATTGCTATATTCCAAATAGATATTTTCATAGACTCAAAATTTAAATTTCAGTGGACCTCAGAGAAAATAAGACAAAAGATATGAACTGGGGATTCACAAGCAGCCAATAGGTCCTCGATGTGTTGCTTGGATTCAGTATTTAGTTTTTAGTGTGAGCCAATGCTTACAAAGATGGCTATGACATCTTTGGCTTGAAAACCTGGATGGCTATGACATCTATGGCTTGAAAACCTGGATTTTCAAGATATCCTGAAAATATTCTCTAATATGGGGTTCAAATTCTCACATTGCACCCGTTAGCAGCTGAGAAACAGCCAGACACTTTGGACAGGGCACTCCTCTGTGTTCCATACAGTCGGGCCCTTCCCACTATTGGAGTCTGGGATCCTTGATCTAATACCCACTCTCTTCATAGATGAAGAAACCGAAAAGCAGCAATTTAAATGAGCTGTTGATAGTCAATCATAAGATCACTACTGTCAGAACAGGGTATGAAAACCACACCTCTTGAAGCTCAGATCAATTGGTTCATTTGACATTTGTGTTATTTCTCTGTCTCTCTGGCTCCTACCCATGTAACATGTTAGTAGGCAAAGTAGCAGAGAGATAGCAAGAACTGCACACACTTCCAACCCAAACCTCAATTGTTATAATTTTTAAAGTGTGCAATTATAAATGATTCAAAATTAAGGAGATAAGGTTGACTAAGATGATAAGTGGCTTTTGTAAAGTGTAGAATTGAAAGCATTCAGTGACCAAACTAAACTCTGTCCACATATGAATACGTTAATATTTCGAAAAGAGAACTGTGATTATTTATATCACTGCCTTACTAAATAGAGTATGAAAATAAAAAACACTTTAATATTAGTATCTTTAGATTGTAATAACCATTCATAGTAGTGGTGAAATGATGATGATTCCTGCAAGCTTTTTCTTCAAGATTTGTAGGCTACTTTTAACTCACCCAGGATGTGGATCCTCATGCTCAAATACCAAAAAGACATGAGAAGTCATGATATACAATTCAATAATAAAGCAAAAAAATGGATGTTTTTAAGTCTTACCTATTCAAACTTTTCTTCATTTTTATGAGGTTATCCAATTCTTCACTTTTGGAAGAAAAAAACAACAAACAAAAACCTCACATCAGTAAAACCTGCCCAGTCAAAGGGCAGGTCCATCTTAAGTCTGAAATACCACAAAAATCTCATATATCCTTCAAGGTTCTCTTCAAATGCCTCTTCCTCAAAACAATTCCCAGTCTTCCAACAGAATAGAGTCCTCTATGTTTTCAGAAACTTTGCTGCATTTTGTTTTCACTTCCTTTCTAGCACTTACACTACTATATTTTGTAATGTAGCAACTTGTCTCATGTTAATGTCCCTGCTCCTACATCTCTTTCTTTCTCTCTCACACACATACATACATACCACTTAAAATTTTGCACTATGTTTTACATTGGATCCTCTTCAGTCTTTAATTCTGTATCCTTTATACAGTAAATATTTAATACAGGTTTTTAATTGAATCAACAAATATAGGTCCACTGACTAATTAGAGATTCTATCTTTACATAATGTACCTGCACAAAGTAGCTATTGAAAAACACCTGTTCATCAGTAAGTCAGCACTTTCTTAAATTGTGATCTTCCCTCATTTGAAGTCCACTAAATTTGTTATCTTGTTTCTGTATTTGAGAACTACAACTTTCTGGCTGCTTCTTGAGGAGCAACCTGTTTAAGCTAAACCCTGGGTTCCAGAACATCCGTTAGGGTCACCTGAGTTCAGGTCTCTCCCTCAAGAAGGCAGCCTCAGTGGGTTTCTGGTTTCTGTTTGCTCCTCGCAGCGTATTCTCTCTCTTCCATATTTCTGTCCATCCCTTTGCCCCCATTTCTCTTGCCCTCCTGGTCCAGTTTTTAGATCACAAATCATGGTTTTCCCTTCTTCCTGCTCTAGAATCACACATTTCCCACACTTTCTCAATGTTCCTTTTTTTTCTGAGTCATCACTGGTACTGACCAGGAAGCCATGAGGCCAAGTAACTCAGGAGTTACATATTCAGAGTCCCAGGTCAGGGATACATGGAGCCTAACCCAGGATTTACCAATTATGAATTGATGACTCTGGGTGAATTACCTAAACTCTTCCTGCTTCAATTTTTCCACCTGTCCAACAAGAATACTAATTGTACCCACCTGAGAAAAGAATCAATAAGCTAATGAATGAGTATATAGTGTGAAGCATATCTGGCAAGTCAAAAACTCTCAATAATTTTGGCCATTATAGTAACAGTTCCCAGTCTACTAAATTTTTCATTTAATAAATGCTTGCTATATTTATTTTTTAAACTGCTTTTAGAGACATCAAGAGTTTGGCTCAGGCTAGAGAGGTATAGTTGCTGAGCCATTTATGTGCTTTGAAGATGCCTGGCACAATTCCCCGCCAAAATAGCTGCTGGGGCAATCCGCTTAGAGACCCCAAAACACGTAAAATTAACAGCCATCATATAGGTGAATCCTTTCAAGTAATGTTACATATTCAGTGGTAGGATTGAAGAAAGGTTAATACTGAAATATGAAAGTTGCTGACCCTGACAAAAAAATTAACATATCACCTAGTCCCCTGACACAATGCCCCACTATTGTTAGTTGCTTGAAATTCCACCTCCTAGCTCTGAGAGTATGAATCTGTCCATGTCTCCAAGGAAAAGAGCAAACCTAAGAGTCCTGTAAAATTGTAGTCCCAGAATTTCTGACTAGTATGAATTACAATGATGTAATTATCAGGATTTGGGGTTTCTCATGTTTTTACAAACAGATTGGCATAAATCATGAGAAGACACTCTGTGATAAATTAAATAAAATGGAGACAATGTTCTGAATAAAGAATATGGACTTTTAAAATGACCTTACATTGATGAAATCTTTGGATATTAAATTTCACCATTGCAGGTGCAATAAATTAAATGTTCTTAATCAGATAGGAGTGACAGTTCACAAAGGAATATCACCAAGAACAGTTAGGTGAATAAAGCTATTTCCAGTCCCTACAGATAGTCCACAGTAATGATAGTTGGGTATGTTGATCCAATAGACATTGCCCCTGGCCGCTGACAGAGCAGTAACTTTTCCCTGTGGAGAACACATCCCACTCCCATTGTGGAATTTGTGTACTATGCCTACAGAGAGGGAACAGGACTAACTGTAGTCCTCATTGTTTTTGTTGGATTTGTGCCAAACCACAATTTCCCTTCAGCATCATTCACCCATCTCTCCTTCAAACACCACTCTCACTCACCAAAAAACTATTCAATCCCTTTTAAAAACAAAATACTACCTCAAAAAAAAGTAAAAAAGTAAAATTAGAGATCTAGACACTTAGATAAAAGAAGTGGAAATGAAACATCCAGGATACTTTCTGGAGTTCCTGTCTGGATTCAGAGCTCCGATCAGTTTCATTTTCACGGAAGGGCTATGTGTTAATTCTGTTTCTTCTCTTCACTTCTTTTGACTGAGACTGCAATCCTTAATCTTGCTTAGCATTGCTGAAGTCCATGAGCAAGAAGAATTTTTGCAGGAATGGGATTTAAACTATGGAATGTTTATACTCCAGGTTTCCTGCTGTTCACTATTCTTTACCACAATCTATTATATGAGCACCTACTTTACACAAAGCATTATGTCAGACTCTGCAAATGACTTATGGTCAATAGGACAAAATATTTCCCCTAAGAGATTAAATAAATGATAGAGAAGATAAGATATTTACATAGATTCCATGAAATAACAACAAATACGATTAGCTGTTATAACACATAAATAGTGGGACTCTGATAGCTTAGTGAAACAGAAGTCACATCTCACTGAATCATTCTGGGAAGACTTCACAGAAGAGGTGATATCTGATCTAGATCTTGAAAAATGAGTAGGACTTGAATGAATGGATATGGTGGCCTTGAGGTTAGGAAAGGCTGCCACATGGGTGGAATGGCATAAACAAAGGCACAATGTCTGGAGACTGTAGAAAGTAGTTTAATTTGGTATTCCATGTAGGGTAAATGTAAGGGTGAAGTCAGAAATAACTCTTGAATGTTAGGTTGGAGCCAAGTTAACAAAGGTTAGATGTAACTGAACAGGCAATGGGGAGCCAGTAAAGTAATTGTTCAACAGAATTTTAGGAAGAAAGTTCTGGCACTAATGGGGTAGTAATGGTTTAGGGGAGAGGAGACTGAGGGAATATAAGTAAATCTGCATAGCTACTCTAAAAACCTATGATGGAGTTGATGAGGGTTTGCACTGGGGTGAGGCCATGTGGGCAAGTGGAGAATTTAACAAATTTAATGCATATATGCCTGATACTACATTGAAGGGGAAGACATGGAAGAATTAAGAATGATTCCAGAAAGGTGAGGTTGGCTGAAGGAAAGAACAGAAAGAAGTTTGGAAAAAGTGCATTTGGGAAGGAAGGTAAATATGGCCTAGGACATTCTAAATGAGGATTCTAGGAAGACAGGTAAGATCTGAGCTAGTAGCATAAATACAGGACAAAGACTTGGAATAAGGTAAAAACCACAGACAACTGAGGTGATGGAGATGAGAGTATAATCATCAAAAGACATAGCTGAGGAAGAAGAGTAACCCCGTATCCATGAGTGAGATCAATGTCAGTCTCACCCACTTTTCAGGGACATTTATCTAGAGAAACTGATTCTTTCTTCTTTTAAATTATATATAGTAAACAGGGATTTTGTTTATATTTGGAACTTTTAAAGGCACTGGTTAAGCTTTTTTGAAATAGAAAGAAAGGAAAAATACAAGCTCAAAAGCTCTGAGCTCTTACCCCTTGTTAGTTTTCTGAAGTGAAGTGGCCACTTTAACGATATTCTCGAGATCCTGAGTCCTTCAAAGGATGAAAAATAAATGCAAGTCAATGATAGTAGAGCTATCCTTGAAGCAGCTAGAAAATCCCACATTTTCAGTAAAGAAAACAATAGTCTGTGTGTTCAGGAATTATTGAGTTTAACTGCATGATGAAATAGTTCTCATATCACCGTGCGCACACACATACATACACACACACACACACACACACACACACACACACATCAGTCATTTAACTGGGCATTGGCTCTGCCATCTAGTGTTCACTGAAATAACTACAGTTTCTCCTAAACACATTGGCTTCTCCCAAGTTCTGTACTTAAGAAAGGATATGGAAAAGAAAGTAGAGCTAACTACACAAGTAAACACAGCTGTGTGTTCAGAGGTGTTTCTAGTATACTAGAGTCAACGAGCATTAAGCAACATGTCCAGATGATTAATTCATCCCTCACATGCAGTGAAAATATCTGCCTTCTTAGACTTCCAAAGCAAAAGAACGTACATTTTAAACTATGGGGTAAGTGGAAACACCTGACACATACAGGGCTCAAATCCACACGAATTCCTCTAGATCATGCAAAGAAATAATTGGGAAAATCCTTATTGGTATTCCTGTAATTAAGACCTATGTTTCACAAACAATGTTTCATAGAAGGTTAAGAGGGTTACATGGAAAAAGAATTTTGCAGTCAAGTCAATTTGGGAAATACAACCAACTTTTGGAGATTCAGAATGTATATAAGCACACTGAAGGTTCTGAGAAGTCCTGTGGTAGAGAACTCTATTTAATTGTGTCTCCCAAATGGGTTGGCCATTAAGCCCTTCTTTCACAGAATACACATTGACATCTTATAGCACATGGGACTCAGCTTCGGCAATGCTAAGATACAGTTGCACTTCAAGTAATTAAGTAAAAGGGAAACATGATTCTCCCCAAAGGTAAGGGTATCCATGTGATATATGTTTCAAACTGGGACTTTTCTGATGGTCAAGGGAGATAACAACAACAAAAAAACAAAAACAAAAAAAAAGTATGTAAGTTCTGCACTTTGAAAAATTGGTTGGTCATAATGGATAAGATGGTAAATTTAATGGTATGTTTTTTAACATAATAATTAGAAACTTGTTTATCATATTTATAAGCAATAGCATCATTTAAAACTGATATCAAAATAGTGGTTTCTTTAAAAAATAAAAAATAAAAATAGGATATAACCAAAATGCATAATATACCAGATGGGATGTGCAAGACAACAGGCATAAATCAGGACTATCATGGGGAAACCTGACCCAAAGATCAATACAATTTGTGAGGCTTTTCCTGATGATGTGGATAGAACTGGATATGGCCTTATTATACAGCTAATTCTAGCAAAGTTTTTGTAGAGCAAGTTCAATCAAATGACTACATTTCCACCTATACATTTAAATATCAACACAACTATATCACAGTCCTTTGGACAAGTGCTGGGAATAAAAAGTATTTTCCTTTCTTAAGGTGTTTATTTTACTCTGCTATAACGGTCAGACAATGTTGGTTGTTTTCTTAATGTAAATCTTAGAAATCAAAGGAATAAAATTCTGTAGGTACACGAAAAAAAAAAAGTTTATTCCTCACTATATCGAAGCCAGCTGAAGAACTGATTTTGTCCCTTTTATTATTAATTGTCTGGCATTTTTAGGTATTCTAATTAGGCAAACTTTGTACTTTCTACAGTTACATAGATATAGAGATCATTGTACCTTATACTTTTTTCAGTGGATCTGTTGGTTTCTGTATGTACACCTGGTTTAGTTGGACAAATCTGCCTATATTTTCAAAGTTAAAGATAATATCTGTTAGGTAAGAAAACACTTTTGTTAAATATAAATTTTTAAGGAAACATTTATATTCAAAAAGATTACAGTGTGTTGAACCAAGAGCACCACTTAAGATAACAAACTTTACCTTAGCTCTTTCAGTTGGCTAGAACTCAACCATTTCTTATTTGAAAATATGAAGTCCAATATAATAATTTTGCAATTTAGCCTATGTTTTAATACATTTTTAATCACTAGATATGCCTAGAAATATCTTTCCTAAATGTGTTTACGTTCATTTTTATCTTAGTCTCCAATCATCATTTTCATACATATTTCTTAAGAATCTTTTTTGTTATCAGGCATCAAAGGAATGGTTTTTTCCTAAATATGTTACCCCCATTTGAATATGATCAAGGGACATATTTGCTGAAATAAGTTCAGAAATTTTTTAAATTTCAATACACCCACCACATTGAAAATGACCACATTGAGTTGATAGAACAAGTTTATGGATATTAGATTCTGTCACAGTCTATGATCTGAGGTTTTTTTCTGTTATTTTCCTAAGTATCTGATTGACCTACTTATACATTCTTGCTTGTTCTCAAAAAACTATATTCAACTATTTTTGTTCCCCTGAGGACATGTGTTAATTACATAGGAAACACTTTCCTTTCATATTCTTTCATTAAAATCATCTTGCTGTGATTAAAGTAATCAGGATTTAAAACATGCAAGTTGTCCTAATTTTATTTTTAAGATCACTAGAAGAAAGAAATTAAAGTAGTAAAAATGGATTAGACCAATTACCGTGAAATTTAGTTTTTTTTTTTGAGTTTACACAAGCTCACTGCTCTAGGGTCACTGATTTTAGACTAGAATTTAGATAATACTAAAGCCAATTTATTTAAGGCCCTCTAAAAAATCCTATTCAAATTAATATTTAATTTCTCATTACTATAATAAGGAAAAATAATATAAGATGGAAAACTTAAAAAGTTATTTTAAGAGTTTAATTATAACCATTGCACAAATAAAAAGTTATAAATTTAGTTTATATTTTTCATTAATTCAATGAAGAAGTATTCTCCTGACTCATTAAAGGAAAAAAAATCTCCTCATCCTAAGGACAAAATTTCAAAGATCCTGTGAAGTTTCACTGAATAGAAATTCAGACTTCGGTTTTTAACTCAATAGGCTGAACACTTAATGCTACATAGCCCTGCTGCCCAGTCAGCATTTTCTAGCTGAAGTTACTCTCTTCCTGAAGAATAATTCTAGAATTTTCTTTCATGTTGTCAACAAAAATCATCATCAAAATGCAAAAATACAAAAGAATCAAAGGCAGGCAACCAAGTGGATCTAATGTGTTCAGTCTTCAATGATAAATCATTTTTTAAATCTCACAATAATGGAAATGTGCAATGTATGTCCCGAAAAACAGCTCAAGATTATTAAACAGTTTAGCAGAAACACATGGGAAAATTTTCAGAACTTTGAATTTGTTTCTAAGTATTAATTATAGAGTGTCAGAGATTAAAAATGGAAAAGCAAGTCTGTCTTTTTTTTCTTGATTTGGAGACAAGTTAATTAGAAGATTTTTTTAAATTATAATAGTTTCAAAATAAATTACAAATTCCTTAGCTAAAACAAGACTAAAGAGCTACCCAAAAGTATTTCTAATATAAGGGAGGATTTGAGTAGTAATACAGTTTTAAGAACATCTTTCATCAGAAAATGTAGCTTTTAGGAACGCCTGGGTGGCTCAGTCGTTGGGCATCTGCCTTTGGCTCAGAGAGTGTTCCCGGGTTCCAGGGATCAAATCCTGTATTGGGCTCCCTGCAAGGAGTCTGCTTTTTCCTTTGCCTATGTCTCTGCCTCTCTCTCTATGTCTCTCATGAATAAATAAATAAAAAATATATTAAAAAATATATAAAGAGAAAATGTATCTTTTAATGGGAAATTTAACTAGGAATAAATATAAACCAAATGCATATATATATGTAGTTTCTATCTAGATTATATATGTCAAATACTACATATGTATGCATATATATTTATATATTTATATACACAGAGACAGAAAGAAATAGATTACTTATATAATGCTTCCTTATACATAAATTAGAAGAAATGTGAGGATAAACACTTCCTGGACATGAATATTGTTCAGCTTCTATTTTGAAGGTATATTTCCATGAGACAGGAAATGGCCATAAGTATTCAAAGGCAAATATAAACATGCATTTGTATTGGCAATTAGAATTAGAAAAGCTTCACACATGCTTCTTCTGTGAATGTGTGCACAAAACATACCCATGCTTTGCATAAAACAGGTCATAATTCATTTGCTTTCATTTCTTTAACTTCCTCATTTGGGCAAAAGTTTCTGGAATGCCAGGTCTCACCTGTTCTCCCGTCTCAGCTGGTTAGGAGATGAAACAGGAGAACTGGGCTTTGGAGGTATTGGAGGGTGAACAGTTGGTTCCCTTTAAAACAGAAAACAGCAATTCATTTCACCATGGAAACATGGCAAATTTTAGCATCTATTAACTGAATGTACTTATGGCCTATATGGAAATAACTCATGCATCTTATACCACCACCCCCTATATGAGGTAGCTGAAGGGCCAGAATCCATACAGTACTAAACTTTAGAAGAGTCAAATATTTAAATTACGAATATTTTCAAAGTTTATTTAATCAGATTTTTGGAAACCTTATCCTCTTTCACTATAGCTTGAAATATAATGTGTCCTTTTCAAAGATTAATATTTTGCTTGACTAGCTCAAGCTGTGGCATTTTGGGTCAGCAGCGTATGAGCATAGTAAATGGTTCTTGAGCATTAACATATAATCTTCTTTAAGAAATGTGTCAACCATCTGGCTGCTATGGAAACAGTGAGGAAGGTTTTCAGTTTTACAGACCTCATGATAAAGTTGATTTGAAGCTCTTAACTAAATCTAACTTAAATATTGGCAGCACAGGCCAGTTTGCTTCTAGCAAAGCGTGTATATACTGTCAGCCTAAACTTTCCAACCGAGAGCCAAGGCAGCCTCTGAGCCAGTGTGATTTGATAACCTAGGAACTGCAGATAGGCAATTATGTACATATTTTGGATAGAGTCAGCACCTAACTTATACCAGGGGCTGTCACCCCTCTTCCCTCACCACTACTACAGTAGCTCCCTATTAAATTCAATACCTAGTAAAAGTACACATGTGATCTAGACTCCAGGTAACCTCTGGCTTTTGCAGCATGGCTAGGTGACATGTAGGCCCTGGAATCCAGTTGTCTGAACTGACGGCTGTGTGATAATGGGTTAACCTGATTCCATCTCTTCATCTGTAATGACCTTTCTCTAGGATTGCTGGGGTATTTTCAGGTATTTTCAGAATTAGATCATGCTTTTATTTAACAAACATTTATTGGTAGCTTTCTATGTACAAAGTGTTCTACAAAGTGGATAATCTCCCTGTTCTCAAAAGGCTTTCAATGCACAAATCAATGTATGACAGATAAAATAAAACAGAGTAAGAGAATAGAGAGGGATGGTGCAGGAACACTATTATATAAAATGAGAGGGTCTCTTTGAGAGGTGAAATTTGAGCCAAGACTCGAAAGAAATGATAAAATGAGCCATGAGAGTATTGGAGGAAAAACATGTAAAGATGGGCATCATCAGTTTAGAGATGACATTTGACACTTGAAACTGGGTGAGATCGCCAGGGACTCAGTACAGATAGAGATACAAGAGGGCTAAGGGTTAAGTCCTGCAGTATTTAGATGTCAAGAATATGAGAAGGAAACAGCAAAAGAATCCAAGGAGAAATGGTCAAGGAGAAAAGAAGAGAAATATGAGGGCTTAGCTCCCTGGAAGTCAAGTAAGGGAAGTCTTAAGAAAGGAGGAACTGAGGAGGACACTTGACAGGATGAGCACTGGGTGTTTTTCTGTATGTTGGTAAATTGAACACCAATAAAAATTAATTTAAAAAAAAAAAAGAAAGGAGGAACTGGCCATGCCAAATGCTATGGACAGATCAAATAAAACAAGGATTGAGAAGTTTCCATGGTCTGGGCAAGATAATGCTCATTGGTAACATCGGTAAGTGCAGTTTTGATAGAGCAGTGGTGAACAAAACATTATAGAAATGGATTTGGGAGACAAAGGGAGATAGAGGTGTTCTGCAGTGAAGAGGAAGGAGAAAAATAGATTTCTGAAGGTCAGTCGGTCAAGGAAGACTACTAGAGTATGCACACATGGTGATGGGAATGACCCAGTGAAGGGCCTCACTTTGACGGTGCAGGAGAGTGAGCAGAAAAAAAGAGACTTGAGAAGTAAGGGAACTTCAGACACAGGTGGGATGATTGGTTGGTCATAGATGGAAACACAGAGAGCTCTCTCATTTAATCCTTACTGTGATCCCAGAGATAAATGTCATTCTTCTCCCCACCTTACAAACAAGAAGACTGAGGCTCAGAAAGTGAAGATAAATATCCCATAATGATACAGCTGGAAAGTGGCAGAAGGAGGAATCTAAACAAGGAAATCTGGCTCCATAAGCCTTCTCCATGTTTTGATAGGAATCCTTGGGCAGCACCAATGGCTCAGTTGAGGTTCGTGGTCATGAAATTAAAATAAAGCTAACTACCATTGTTTTCTCTTGCTACATTCAGCTGCTTAGGGAGCAGAAGCAGACAACACAGAGAGTTGGTTCTAAGTTTATAATTCAGCCAAGTAAGTGTAACAAAGAGAATGATGGCAAAGGAAAGGAAGGTGGGATGTGAGGAAGTGATTATAAGAAGGGATTATGGATCTAAGATGGACGTGGAGGGAACAGGATATGAGGGGAGAAGGAATGTGAAAAATCAATGGGTTAGTGGGGGCAAGGCTGAGAAACTTCTGGAATCAGAGGACTGGAGAGAGTGGGCTGAATGGAATAGATAGAAAGTAGTAGGAGAATGGGAAAACTGAATTTTGAAATTTGTATGGTTACTTACAAGGGCAAGATCTATGAGAGGCTAAGGTAGGGAAAAGGATAAGATCAATGGTGAGAAGATAAAGAAAGTGAGAAGTCAGGGTGGGGAAGGATTCTCCATATGGGTTTGGAAATCACCACACATTATGGTAGGAGATATGTGTGAGACAGACAATGAGCCTGGTGTCAGAGTCTTCAAAGAGTGCAAGTGAGTGACTCCAAGACCTTCAGATAACTGCAATGAGGAGAAGAAGCTCATTATGCCATGATTTCAAGGAAGATGGGGGAGTTTTAGGGAGGAGAAAGGTAAAATTGATAAGTAGTAGCAATGAGGAGAAAACAGAACCTCTCCTCTTCTTCGGGACCCTGTGGAAGCAGAGTCTTCTGGAGGATCCCAGCAGAGGTGAATGCTATTTTGTCAGAGATGAGACTGCAGAATTGCCAGTTTTGAGAGTAATAGATGACACATCCAGGGAGGTACTGTAGAAGGTTTGAGTGGTTAAGCTACTGTTAGGTTGGGTCAGGCTCAGTGATGGACAGAGCTCTCTGTAAGGCTAGTCTAGGTGACAAGAAATGGTCAGACCAGGCTTCTCCTGAGGGATCCATGGCCATAGGGATGGAGAACAGGATGCAATTAGTTCTAAATCTTTCTCAGCAGAGTGTGGTACTGATTGTCTGGGTGATGGGCAGTGGAGCAGCCAAGCATGGAGCATGGTGGGTCTCCTGACTCTTGTGTGGACGGTGGCACTGAAGCCAAGAGAAGAGCCTGCCGAGCATTCAAGCTCTGTCTGGCTCCAGTAAGTGCTTGATATATGTCTAGTGTCATGGCTGTTGTTACCCAACATGAACCCAATACTGTAGCTGTGCCAAAACACTGGCACTCCTAACCACCTCCACCACCATATTCTCTCTGCTCCCTGGCTTGCCTGCTTCTCCCTTTCCCCTGGACACTTCTTCTTTGCCCTTCAGACTTGGCGTGGGCATTACTATCTCTGGTGGTACCCAAAGCTGTGATAGATATATCCCTATGTCTCTCCTTAGCCACCCTTTTAATGGCTCTATGACACTGATCTGGATTAAACATAATTTTCTGTCCCCATACTGGGCCAAAAGCGCCTAGGATAGTTATATCTCAACTACTAGGACTGTGTATAATTTGGGTGCCCAATAAAAATGTGTTGAAAGAAGGAGTGATTGGCTGGATTTCTATTTGGTGAGAAAGGAAATAAATACTGAAAAGGGGCTTGAAACTTCTGAAATCTGTTCAAATTTGGCCAACCCGTTGAACTTCACTGTTAATTCCCCTACCGAATACCTAGTAGGTGCCAGGAGCTCATATGAGTTCTGTTGTTACATCATATGCCTGATTTACAGTTTACATAAAACAATTTAACATAAAAATAGTCTCCCCATTCTGGTTTAGTGTTAGATTTTACAATTGGATATTGTTTATTGTTTATTTGAATATCATCATCTCTCTCAAAAAAATATCCCTGTGTTGGGAATCATGGGATATCACAAGTGATAATGTATCTTTTGTGTATCAGGGAAGATTAGCTGATTATATGCTTTTCTTCCAGAGGTAGAGCAAAGGGTAAGAAGATGGTCAGTGCTGGATAAAAATCTGCACAAAACTGAATATCTGAGAACAGATGGAAGAAAAGTAACAAGATGGAAAGGAGGATTACAAAAAGGGGAAATATGATGGTGCCACACTTTACTTATGCCAGAATCACATTGATTGAAAAGCTATGTATATTCCATGTCTGATGGCTTAGCCCTCAAAGAGGTGGGTAAATACTGACTGGGTATATCTGGGAAACAGATATGGGTAGAGAAGTAGACCTGGGTACCCCGTATACAGTGTGGATATGGTTTGGAGATGAAAGAAAGAAAAAGTGAGTGTGCAGTTGTGAAGACCAAGTGAAGCAGAGGAGCATATTTATTTCTGAGGGTGCTGCATTTAGCCCCCCACTGGGCTGGGGCTAGTCAATGCCACATTGACTTCAATTCATCTCAAAGGAGCTTTCATTTGCATCTCCGCAATGACAGCCACAGATGACAGAACCCAAGCCCTTAGGGGCAATGAGAGAAGTCATTCATGCCATGCCAAGAGCTTGATGTGATGCCAAGTAGGGGGATTAAAATGCAAGAGCGAAGCAGGAAGCTGTGGCCTGGAATGTTTTGAAGAGAAGGGAACAAGAGACACGCATGTGGAATGATCCTGTTTGAATACTGCTTTGAGATGCAATGTTTAAGCTTGGATAAAGTTGACCTCTGGCTGTACACTCTGTCTTTCCCTTAAGCCCACATGACCTTTGCAGGATTGATGTCACCACATTAGTGGCTATGATTGTAAAATAAATAAATAAATAAATAAATAAATAAATAAATAAATAAATAAATAAATAAATAACTTTCTTCCAGGAATAAAAAGACAGCTTTCACAAGAAATAGGAAAACTTGGAGATAATAGCCCAAAGGCCAGAGCTAATAGAAATAACATTGTGAAGTGGCTTATATTACTTCATTTTCACATGTTGCTACAAAGATCACTTCTTTTGGTATGGCTTTTTTGCACAATATGCCTGGCTCTGTGACTTCTGTTTGACTGCCTTTGTGAAGAGCATTTCATTACTGCAGCACACACTTAGGTCGAAACAAGAATAATTGACTCTAATATTGAACTATGAGTTTTGTTTTCACTTTCCCATCATGTTTTGCCTGTTTCTCACACACAGAATTTTTAATAACAATGACAAAGGAGATGGAATTTGTATTTTTTTTTTGAGTTTCAGTACCAGGCTGACTTCACCAAGCTCTCACAAACTTATTTTGGTCCATCCAAACATCCTTCTCATGGAGTTTTTTTTTCCCCCAATGAATCAAAAAGGTTATTTTCCCTGCATCATGGTGCTGGTAGCTCAGCCAGGGTTTCAACTTAGTTTTTCTGATGTTGAATCTCATATGTTTTTCTCTATAATATACTGCATCAAACCAATACCCTTCCAGGTATTCCCAGTGAAAATCTAATAATGACAGGTTGTTCTGCATTGCTTCCTTGCCCAAGGACAGCATCATTACATTAGCTCAATGAGCATTTATGCCACAAATGCCCCAGGTATAATGTTAGGACACATAACACATAATACACATAATAATATTATGTGATACACATAATAATGTAGATCAAAATTGGGCATTCGAAAACTAGAAAAGGTGTAGTCTCTACTTTCAAAGATCTCATTGAAAGCAAGGCATATGTTCAAAAGAATGATTACTATAATGAAGTCTCACTTTCTAGTGGCCAGAGGCCATTTCAATAAACCATAACAAGCAACAGAGTGTGCACTGGACTCAAATTCCAGAGCCCTAGGTTCTAGACTAGCTTTGCCACTAACTAAATTTGACCCTAGAAAGAGGGCTGATTCTCTGAACCTCTGCTTCTTTATCAATACAAGGAGAAGACTGGTCTAGATCTGTGGCTGTAAAACCATTACATGATTGAGGGAAGGCAGCATGATTACAAGGCATCTTCAATTCCACAGAGCCCCGAGCATCTGCTGTAAACCAAGCACCTTGAACATTTATATACTGCACTTTCCAAATGTATGTAGGTGCAATTGTGGTTAATAAAATTTAAATTAGCAAAAAAAAAAAATTTAAATTAGCATAATTCATGTCAGCTTTATAAGAAAATATGTCAATATTTTCTGGTCAATAGACACAAAGGTGACACAAAACTTTAAGTATTGCTGAATTCATAGCATCTTTAAATCCTTAGATATTTACTCAAAGACTAATAAAAAACAGTCCAATTATTATCAGGTGAAGTTGTAAAAATTTTTAGCATTAAAAAAGGAGTCCACTCAAAATGGATCATAGACCTATATATAAAACATACCAGCATAAAACTTATAGAAGAAAAATCTCTGGGATCCCTGGGTGGCGCAGCAGTTTGGCGCCTGCCTTTGGCCCAGGGCACGATCCTGGAGACCCAGGATCGAATCCCACGTTGGGCTCCCGGTGCATGGAGCCTGCTTCTCCCTCTGCCTGTGTCTCTGCCTCTCTCTCTCTGTGACTATCATAAATAAAAATTAAAAAAAAAAAAAGAAAAATCTCTGTGACCATGCATTAGGGAGAAGGTTCTCAGATGTGACACCAATAGTACAATTCACTAAAAAAAATAAATAATTTGATAAGTTGGACTTCATTAAATTAAAAACTTTTTCTCTGCAAAATACACTGTTAAGAGAATGAAAACAGAAGCCACACTGGCAGAAAAATATTTGCAAATCACATATCTGACAAAGGACATGTAAGCAGTATGTAATTTGTTAATCAGTCAACTGTAAGTAAACAAACAACCAATTCAAAAAATGGGCCAATGATTTGAACAGATACATCACCAAAGAAGATGCACAGATGACAAGGAAGCATATGAGAAGATGCTTGACATCATTAGTCTCTAGGGAAATATAAGTTAAAAAAAGAATGAGCTACACTACACATCTATTAGAATGCCTAAAATAATTGTTTTAAAAGCTGACAATACTAAATGATGTTAAGGATGTAGAATAACTTGAACTCTCATGCATTGCTGGTGGGGTGCAAAATAGTACAGCCTCTTTAAAAACTGGCAGTTTCTTATAAAGTTAAACATATGCTTGCCATATGACCTAGCAATCCCACTTGTAGGCATTTATTCAAGAGAAGTGATCACACCAAGAAACAGGCATGCCCTCAATCCTGTATGTCAAATTTAAAGCCCACAAAAACAACCCAAATTCCCCTCACCAGGTAAATGGCTAAAAAATCTCTGTGGCTCCATATAATAGAATATTACTCAGCAATGAAAAGGAATAAGCTACTGATGCACACAACAGTGTGGATGAATCCCACATGCATTATGCTAAGTGAAGAAAGCCAGATTCAAAAGGCTGTATATACTGTGTGATTCCATGTAGCTAATATTCCATATATTCCTGACAGAGGAAGAAGAACGATCAGAAGACAAAGAAGTGACCCCAAGTATGCTGACACTCTTAAGTAAAATGTGGGCCTTTGCACCCCCCCCCCCCCACTTTTCCCACTGCCCTTCTTCTAGGCTCTTGGAAACCTAGTTCCTATGTCACTGTATGTTCTGGTCACCCACGCTACACCATACCCGGGATGCCCTGTCTTCTTGCTCCAAAGCCATCCTTATTCATGAAATTCAAGCCACCATCCCTTAGCATGTCCTAATTCTGCCCAGTTCTTGCAGAAAAACAAACAAACATGGTTTAGGTAATTGACACTAAGATTTGGATGACCAGATGACCCTTTTAACCTCTCAGAATTTTCATGCTTTTAGCTGAGGTGAGATTTATAATCTCTAGTTGATAGACCTTCAAACAATACTACAAAAGTGTAAAATAATTTAAAAAAGAAATCAAACCATTTGATTTTTATGATTGGGGCACAGGGAGTTGTCAAAGGGCAGGGCATTCACCCCTAGGTATCCTGATTCTCACAGCGTCTTCCTCACCCCTGCTTCTGAACCTGAAGATACCCCACTTCATCATACTTCTGGGGGCTCCCTCAGTAGCAGTAGAGGCAACAGGGGCTCCAAGGGAGCAAGGCTGGTGGAATCTAGAGTGGGGGTAAGCACAGATGTCTTTGTTGGTTGTTATTTGAATGTGTTTAAGTTACTTAAAACTAGTGTTATGAAATCAGAAACTGTCCATGTTGACCTCATAGGACTGAAAAAGCAACTAACTCTATGCTGAAGGTTAAACCCTTCACTGACATATTTTGAATTAGTTTTCTCCTCACTCTAAGCAAACAATGCTATATAAAAACAATGACCTTATTTCAGGGTAACATTTTAATTATTTTGAATATCTAGAATGGGTACTTCTTTCTTTCTTCTTTTTTTTTTAGAGAGACAGAGCAAGAGAGAGAGAGAGAGAGAGCATTCAAATGTACATGTGAGCGGGAGGGGAAGAGGCAGAGAGAGAGAGAGAGAGAATCCTAAGCAGGATTCACACCCAGCCAGAGCCAAGGTGGGGCTTGGTCTCACGACCCTGAGATCATGACCTGAACCAAAATCAAGAGTCAGACACTCAACCGACTGAGCCATCTAAGAACCCCTATAATGGATATTTCTAGGCATTCAGATAAAATTTTAAAATCACTGTACTTGGATATTTTACTAAGAGTCTTAGAATCTTAAGTTTTACAAAACAGATTCTAGTCAATATAAAGATTTTGGTTGAGATAAAAATAAAACATATTGATTTAATTTACCATGACAACAAACTGCAGAGTGTTTGGTACCAATAGAGTTAAAAATGTAGCAGTATAATTAGAAAGGTTACATTTTACCATTTATAGTTACAGACAGAAAAATATAACCAGAGAAAAGTTGCCATGGCAACTCACATCTCAATCAGAATTTTCTTTCCTCCTTCAACTCTACCAATCAGCTAACTGAACGTGAAAACCACTGAAGAGGAAGAGATTGAAACAAATATGGATGAGAAATTATAAAATTACATAGCAAGCATTTAACTCTATAGCAATTTCCTACAGAAATTTCTTAGGTATGTTTCCACTATTTTAATTTTATCAGAAGTATGTATTTTCTTCTCTGTCTTTGAAAATGATTCCAGAAAAAAAACACATTAGTGTTTTGGTAGTGGTGGTGGTGGTAGTGGCTTCATTGCTGGTCTTGTATCACCATAATGGGTAACATTGTAAACATTCATATTGTCTGTTAAGCAACTACCTTAATTCAGCTTCAGTGAGTTTAATTGAGCGCCACATGCCATTTAACCATCGAATCTCTAAGTCACCTAAATACATAGTTAGAAACACTTGAATGTGTCATAAACAGAGTATATTTACTCCAAAATCAGAAGCAACTTCAACATCAACTTCCTAGAAATGCTGTGTCCACATTTCATTGTGATGTGACTAAATATTTCTCAGGAATGATGCCTGTTATCCATGCCTTGGCTCAGGCTTGGCAAATGTCATCACTCTTTTGAAGGACTCACAAATGAGGAAAAGTTTAAGAACTTGAAAACCAAAGACATACACTAGTGATATTTTGTGACTATTGCAACTTTGTGTTTATTATACCCTCAATGACTCACTCTCATTTGGGGCCAGTTTTCATGTTTAGCACTCGTGACTCAAACTAACTCCCTGATATACCTTGACTTTCTTGAAACTGGGACTAGGTCTTATACATTTCTATATTCCTGGCTTCTAGCAAAGAGCTTTCCTAGCACATAGTCAGAGCTCAGTAATTGTTTTGGAAAGAAACAGACAGACACAGAGGAAGTGGGGAGGGAGGGAGCTATATAAACAGTCATCATAGCTTAAGCACATAGAAAAAAGCCTAACTACAAAAATAAATATAATAATGGGTTGAAGGAATTCCCTATCTTGTAGTTATTAAGAAATGTTATAATTCATTTATCAATATGTACTTATTAACAAATTACTATGGATAAGGTCATATGGATAATTCAAAAAATTATAAGATGATGCCATCTAGTTAATGAATATACCATGAAAATAAGTAATGTTCTAAGGTAATGGACGATTAATTGCCAAGTGAGGATTGTCGACAATAAGTTTTTTAAGTTCAGATGACAAAAACAACCTCGGGCTAAGAAAGCTGTATGGTGGAAGTAAGATTCATACCAGATCTTGAAGAATGGGCTCATTTTGGATGTAGAATGTATCTACTTACTCTGCTTCCCCAATACCTACCACATATCACACTTCACCTTTACCATGCATTGAACTAGTTGCAGTTTAATTTTCTGGCTCCTCCTTCATCACTTAATGTGCAGACACACATCAAGGTTCAACTTTCATGCTCTTTTTCATTTAATATTTTCTCCATAAGTAACTTCATTTCTGAAGATATACACTTAAAATCTCTGGGATCATTCCCAAACCTGCATCTGTGGCACCACCTCTTACCTGAGTACTCCCCCATTTCCCACTGTCTGGTGATTACCTCCACAAATATATATTTGCAGTATCACAGACTCCACCTGCCCAAAACATTGCACAACCTCTTAAAACCAATTGTGTATTCCCCATTCTGCTCCTGTTTCTTCCTATACTGATTGGTGGCATCACTAGGCTTAAAATGACCCTGGACTTGAAAATCTAGGATTATTTATTTCCTTTCTTCCCCGCAAATGCCACACCTCTTTCAGGACCTCTTCCTTAAATCCCTTTGTTAGAAGCTCTCCCTACCATGTCAGAGTTCCCAGAGAATGTTGATGCTTTTCTCATGATCCCATCACTGATTTTTGTGCTATGATTTTTTTTTTCTGCATCCATACTGTCCAACTTTGGAACTTTGGAAGCCATAAAAGACCCCAAATCACTGCTCTCGGTCAGAGTTCTTCACCCAGAAACTGCCTGCCATGCTGCTGAGTGGCATCACCTAGATATAAAAATCCCCTCTGTGAGTCTCCCTTTTCTTCAGGAGTTCTCTTGCCCTCTTGCCCTTCTGGGTGGTGGCTTCCATGTAGTTGTTTTTGGAGAGTCTTATTGAAAGGAGTGACTCTCTCCCCAGGCAAACCTATCAAAGCACCATCCAAATATGGCTCACAGTGTGCAACTACCTCCCCCACCAGGGCACCAGCAGTCATATCTTTTTTTTCTTGAATGGCACCCAAATCCTTCACTCACTACAATGACTACTGAATAAGAAAAAGGAGATAGAGAGGTCAATGAGATTTTTTGATACTTTAAGTGTGGGTGACTGAATGTTTACATTATTGTGACATAAGAAAATAGTGCCTCCCAAAGAATGTATCACCATGTTTGGTTATGGGGATGAGATTTTCTGAGAAGAGCCTCTCACAGCAAAAAGAGAACTAAACTGCCTGTATAAATAATTAATAGAAATTTGAGGGGTGGAGGGATGAAGGGAGAGGAGGAGATAGGGAGAGAAAAAAGAAAGATGGAAGAAATAAGGAGTGAGGAGCTGCTGGATAAAATAGCAACAAAATCAGGCCTATAGAGAAATGTCAGCCAAGAAGAAATAACCAATAATAGGTGTGGCCAAAGAACTAACAAACAGGAATTTCTAATATTACATTTGACATTTTTTGGTCTGAGCTTCTACAATGTATTGTTAGCACTTTCATCACCCCACATCTTTATTAAAATCTTATGCACAAATGGACAAATCAGGGGAGGAAAGCTGCCATATCTTATACCTGAGTGAGTATGACGCAGAAAAAACAGAACAGACTTGACTCAGAAGTAATATTTTGAAGACAAACCAGATGAAAACTTGGCCACAAGAATGTAAGTGCCCCCAAATGGGGGAGAAGACAGGATTCTAAGCAGAGAGGACCTTATATACCTTATATGGTCCATGGAAGGTGGGATAGGATGCATTTAAAACAGGTTATGTGACTGGAACAGACAGCAACGGGAAGTTGTGAGGGATGGGAGCCAGGAAAGGGCAGGCAGGCAGTACTAAGGATTGGGTCTTTATTCTAAGAAAAATGAAAAGTCATATTTTTATTTAGGAGGAGGATATATTCCATTATCCTTTTATAAATATCACTAGGGCAGCAGTGTAGAGAAGAGATTAGGGGAGTGGGTATCAGGGTAGATGAAGAGAGAATACCTAGGTAGCTACTACTACAGTCCAGAAAAGATATGATGGTAGAAATGGAGGGAAGCATATGGATTCAATAGGCATTTTGTAGATAACTTGATAGGATTTACTAAATGGATTGGATATTGGTGATTAAGGAAAGAAAAGTACAAAAAATAACTTCAAGTTTCAAGTGTCAGTGGGCTGAGCACGGTATCACTAATTGAGATAGAGCACCAAGTTAGTGTGGAAAATTATGAATTTCATTTTGAACAAGTTATGTTTGCAAGGTTTCTGAGAAATTTAAGGGAAGATGTTGAATAGGCAGTTAGCTAGCCAAAATCAGTCAGAGAAGAGGTGCGGAGTAGATATAAATGGAGTCAAGAGCACAAATGCACAAATGTGGCCATTGAAGCCCTGGGCATGGATAATTTGTGGAGAAGCAGAATGTAGAATAAGAGGGAAGGAACTTTGAGGCTTTAGGAGCATCAACAATTAATGGCTAGTATAGGATGATGATGTGGCAAAGGAGACTGAGAAAGAATCGTTAGAGGAAAGAAACCCAAGAGTATGTTTGGGTCAGGGGAGGGTTGGGGGTTGAGGAGCTTCTCAAAAGACAAGGAGAGAGATTTCCTAAAGGCATGAATAGCCAGTGATGCCTTTTGAAAGGTCAAGTAGTCATAGGGACTGAAATGTCAATAAGAATTTATCAGCAAAGTCATGTGTGACCTTGAGGAGAGCTATTTCTATGAACTAATGGTAGTGGGAACCAGAAAATAAAGATGGCAAGTATCATCAACTTTTCTGAAAACTTTGGTTGCAATGGAGAGATAAGATGCCAGTCTAATGGATTTGTGTAATTAGGCTATTAATTTTTTTTTTTTTAAGTAGGCTCCATGTCCAGCAGGGAGCCCAAGGTGGTGTTTGAACTCAGGACCATGAGATAAAGACCCAAGCTGAGATCAAGAGTGAGATGCTTAATCAACTGAGCCACCCAGGTGCCCCTAGGCTATTCTTTTTTTTTTTTTTTTTTTTTTTTTTTTTTTTTGAGAAAAAGAGAAAGCATGCCTGTGGGGAGGAGGAGGGCAAAGGGAGAGGGAGAGAGAGAATCTTAAGCACACTGGGTGTGGAGCCTACATAGGGCTGGATTGTTCCACCCTGAGATCATGACCTGAGCTGAAATCAAGAGTCTGACACTTAACTGAGTGAGCCATCCAGGGCCCCCTAGGCTATTACTTTTCAAGAAGCTATTTTTTTAAGATGAAAGGGGTTTGAACATGGAAATGTGGGGAAATCAGTGAAGCAGGGGTTTGATCACAGAGGTAACAGGAGAGACAGCTGACTGTAACAAGGAACAGCAATTATAAAAGGTAAAATCTTGACTCGGGCTTAATTAAAATGAAAAGAAATTATAGGTTCCAGGGAATTTGATAAGGTTTCAGAACAAATAACCTTGTTGTCTAGGTTGGTCATTCAAAATACTATGCTGGTTGTTTCTCTTCTCAGCAAGAAAAGGAAGAGAAGGTCAGAGAATATTTCTATCCCAATGACCAAGGAGCTGCCTTAGAAACCAGCTAGAAAAGGTTTTATTTAAGTTTCAAGCTTTACATGCTATATCTTGTTACCATAAACCACAGCTTCTCTCTTTAATCTTGTTAAGAAAAAAAAAAAAGCAAGAGGCTTTCAAAGATATTTAACTCTTAACTCCAAAGTTCTGTTTGATCACCCAGATCTTATCTCTCATTGTAAGACTAATGTATACCATACATAAAAGGATATCTATTTTAAGAAATTGCTTTTTTTCTTTAGCTGTTATATATGGTTATTTTAGAAAATTAAATTTTATCATTTAATCTCTAGTTCAACTCACCAACCTTATATTAACTGTGTATAGAATTACCTGTAGGTATAGCTATAGTTGTAGGTATAGAAAGAGATATAGATGTAAATATAGTCCTATATAGTCATAGGGATAGATATACGTATATATATAAGTATAGATAAAGCTCTGATAGCATGAGTCCTTCTGCTGGTTAAAAAAAAAGCTTGAGATGCTTTGTAAGGCAGCTTATATATACCTGTAATAGATTTTAATCCAAACACAATGCCAAAGCAAATTTTTAATTCAAACACACCTAAGTTTGATTTTCCCATATTCTATAAGTCAAGAAAGGAACAACTGAGGGACGGGGTGATCCATGGTGTCAAACCACGGAGACGACCACGGAGATGTCAAGGGGGAGAAAAGTTGAATAAAAGGACTCACTCCAACAATGGCTGGGAAGTCTGATGGTCTTTTTGAACGTGCTGCACAGACAGGGGTGTGTGAGAGAAAATTAAAACTCTGGGAAAGATTAGGTGATGGGAGAAATGAAGGTTCACAAGATGAAGAACAGGATGGAGAGTGAGAGTGTCAGTATTAAGGGGAAATTCTCTTGCAGGAGTCAGGAGCAAGGGAAAGGAGAGGAGACCAGTGTATAAGTGAGGGATGGGGAAATATACTTAGGATTGGGCTATTAGCTAGTATTAAAAATCATAGTCCCCCATTTTTATATTTTTTTGACCTATTTTCATTTTCTTTGCATTCTTCTGAGGACAAAGATCTCTTTTTGAAGCCTTTGCTTCCTTTTATCATTTAATAATTGCTTCTATTTTTCAGCTTCCGCTAAAAAAGGCTCTTTTTTCAGCCCTAGTAATGCACTGGCATTAAAGGTGAGAAACAGAAGCTGTACTCTGAGCTCTTCCAAAGAAAAGCACTTTAGAAATCAAAGACTGGTATATTGTTATTATTCCCTTTTTCCCCTGAAAGCTTGGCATGACATTAGCTCTGATCCTCAAAGAACAGTCTTTCAGTTTAGCCATTATATTAATAATCTGTGCCTCTAAAAAAGGAAAGGATATCTAAATTGATCAACCTAGTCCAATAATTTTCTCTTTCCTTTAGTTCTGCTATGGATCTGATCTAGGATCCAGAAATAGGAGCATTGTGACTCATTTTATCTTCAATGTAAAATTACAACCAGCAATGAATAAATCGTAAGGGCATATAGCCAAGCACTACCAATTCTGTGCAAACAGAGGTCCACAAGTTTAATGGGCATTGAAAGCATGAAATATTAACTCATGAATAACCCTTCTGTATTTTTATAGTCATATAACCAGTTGCTTATTGTAATGATAATTTTACATTAATATTGGAATAATAAATAGAAGATGAACATAAAATTTTAGAAATAAGTAATAAATATTTTTAAGTTCCAATTATCTATCAAGACAAAATTGGATGGATCTTAAAATACTCAGGAAACAATAGTTTCCTAGAAAAACCCCTAGCTAATATTTTCCCCACTTAGGTAGCTCCATAAAAGGTGTTATTCATAGAGACATATCTAAACACTGACTGAGGGGAAAGAAGGTTTTAAACTAGAAACATAATCCATACTTGGCAGTTCATATAATTGGAAGTCACCTATAAATGAGATTCAAAAAGAAAATATTTTAACAGAAGGTGGATGTAATTCCAAGTTGTGATTGTTCAACGTGTTTAATAATTATACATGTATAAATAATATGTATTTATGTGTAATATGTATATATGTGTATACATATATAGATATATATACAGATGCAACATGTATAGAAAGAGCTCTTTGTGTCTATTGATGAACTAAATTTATTTACAACCTACAGAGCCAGCCTAAATTATAATAAAGGATATTTATTTCTAAATATTTCTGTTATTTGGAAATAAAAGAGACATTAAAAGCCTACACAACATATGACAATTTTAGGAAATAAAACAACCTAATACTAAACAAGCACATTGTTTAATAACTCTTTTTTCCAATTGTTGAATTGGGAAAATAAATCCTATTGGAACATGGAAATATTCAGTGAAGATATTCTGGGAGTTGAAGATATAAAAATAATTTTGGATACCCTAAAGCAAAACCAAATCAGAAACTTATTTTTCTTTGTGTGTTAGAGATGGCATAGATTATAGGAGTTCTGCACATATGTCTGCTGCTTTGAAGATCAGAGTGTAGGCTCCATGTTTTCTTCACTGATACATCCCAGGATCTTAGAACAATATCTGGCACACAATAATCACATATTAAATTAAATGGTTGTTGACATTCCTAGCACAGATTTTGTAGAACAAAGTGCCATCCACATGGTCTATAATCTTAGTTATAATAATTGATCTCAACAAAAAAATAAAAGTAGAAAACACCCATCCATCCCTTAAAGTTTACAAAAAACTTGCAACTCATATCCTTATCCAGTCATTTGGGTTCATCACTGCCTGGAAGGGGTGGTGTTTCAGGAGCCCACTTTTGAGTCATGCCTGGTGCTTGATTCCATTCTCTCCTCAGTCACTTGTGGGTTGAATTGTACGCCTCCCAAAATTCACATGTTGAAGCCCTAACCTGCCTCAGATGTGACCTTCCTTGGAAATAGGGTCATTGCAGATGTAATTAGATATGTGAGGACAAGGTCATAGTGGAGTTGGATAGACTGCATATCCAATACGACTAGTGTCCTCTTAAGAAGGGGAAGTGTGGGACACAGACATGCACTCAGGGAGAATACCTTGTAAAGATGAAGGGAGAGATCTGGATGATGCTTATACCGACTCAGGAATGCCAAAGGGTGACTGGAAACCACCAGAAACCAGGAGAGAGCATGGAACAGATTCTCCCTCCCAGCCTGCAGAGGGAACCAACAATGCCAACACCTTGATCTTGGACTTCCAGCCTTTGGAGCTGTGAGAAACATTTTTATTAAGCCACCCAGTTTGTGGGACTTTGTTATGGCAGCTCTTAGCAAACTAATACAGCTAAGTATTCCTCGCACCTTGTAAGATTTCCTACCAGAGGCACTGATAGCCTGACCTCATTCCCACTGAGCTCTGTCTTGTTCAGCTCTCAGAATTCACAAGATCTCCTCTGATTTATTCCAAAGCCTCCACAATTATATATGGTCAATATCTGACGCATTCTTCCATTAAGTTACATAGCAATTACATCAGCCACCTTTCCCTTACCTTCTGTTTGCTCCCGTGCTTGGGGTGGCACTGTAACCAGGAGGAGGTGGTGGAAACCAGGACTGTCTGTTAAGAAACAACATCAGTTATAAACGTGGTGCTTAAAAGACCTTATGCCACCCACATGTCTATCAGGAAAAGCTGAAAATAATTTGACAGTTAAAAGGCATTGAGACGACTTTTCAGTAAGCCCTGGGAATAAAATGAAAGCTTTCTTAAACTCAGTTGGAAGTAACTATACTGCAATCCAGGCTCTCTGCAGCCCAAGTAAGCTCCTTTCCCTGTTTTCTTGACACCAACATGTGGGTGTTTCTTTCAAAAGAAATATGAAGAGAATCTAGAAATTAATATTTGTTAAATCTAGCTAGTGGGTACATGGGTGTTTATCATAAACATACCTCTTTTTTCTATTTTCTACATATCTGAAATATTTTATAATCAAAATCAATCTTATGTTCTACTCTGTATCTATAGTTTCTAAAAAGCTGTATGATAAAGTGAAAAACTCTGAAAGTAAGAATATTGAAAACATAAGTAAATGCCCCAGTAATGCTAACCTCAATTATATGTACATATATGTATATATACAAACACATATATATCCAATTAGAAAGATGTCTTCACATTACCAGGACTTAATTTTAATTGATAAAGATAGCTTGGGGCTCTGTCAGAAAGACTTAGATATGGATCAAAGATGAAGATGTTTAGAGGAGAGTGACATGTCAGAAGAAAGCCCAGAGAAGGAAAGGCTGGGATAGGAGAGCTGGCTGTAAATTCATGAAGCAAGTCTATTCTCTGAGGCACTTCAGGACTGAGCTAAGATGAGATCAAAGCCAATTTCAACT
Source organism: Vulpes vulpes (assembly GCF_048418805.1). Lineage (NCBI taxonomy): Eukaryota > Metazoa > Chordata > Mammalia > Carnivora > Canidae > Vulpes > Vulpes vulpes. The sequence goes on along the minus strand of NC_132785.1, from coordinate 30,964,458 downwards.
TAATGTAAGTAGTCGATACTACTCATCGACAAAAGTAAGAGTCTTATTGCTGGCTTCAATGATCCAGACTTATGCCTAACCTGTCAGAGGAAAGAGTTTTGAAGTGGGTAAGAGATAAGAAATTTGGGTCCAAGAGAAAGGTGATTACATTTTTTGAGACTCTGCAGACACAACTAGAATTCTGACTGCAGGAGCATTTTGGCAATCAGCCAGCCCATCAACAAACATTGAGCACCTACTCAAACAAGGCACATTCTTAGGTGCAGGCAAAGAGAATAAAAACATTTTGAATGCACTGAGGTTCATGAATGTTTGTTTTCCATTTGATTGTGATTCACTAGCACTGTGTTCTCTTCAACAAGCAAAAATTGCTTCGACCCTCACCTTCTGTCTCCGGAAGAATATTCTATCACCACAGGTCTAGCTACTTTTCTGTGCCTACTAAATAAACAGACATCTACGCAGGCAGAAGGTGGGAGGCCACCTGGGATGTCGGAGAAGGAAGCATGGTCACACAAACATTGATGTCTCAGCATAGAGCCTTTGACTCTGTACTTGGAAGTAGGGTCAACCTAATCTACAGAATAGAGAGGAGGCAGCAACAATGCAGGCTGATTTCAGGAGTGTGGTGATATCTGGCCACTCCACAGTCATAATTATTTCAGGGTAAAGCATTCCTCGTAGTAGGACTCTACTAAGGGTGTTACCTGAAGTAGCTTACCCTTTGCTGAGCTCTGTCATTAAAAACATTACCTAGATATTCAAGACCTCAGGAAACCTGGAGAAAAGATTGCATATTTGTTTGTTTTTTAAGATTTTATTTATTTATTTATTTATTTATTTATTTATTTATTTATCAATCACATGAGCAGGAGGAGGGGGAGAGGGAAAAGAATCCACAAGCAGACTCCATGCTGAGGGCAGAGCTACACGGGGCTCCATTTCACAACCCTGTGATCATGACCTGAGCCAAAATCAAAAATCAAGCATTAAGCGACTGAGCCACCCAGGCACCTTTTCAAAGACTGCATGTTTGAAAAGGAAATTAGGCAGAAAAGGACAAAGTTTGAGGACACCATGATCCAGTAGGCACTGGATCCCTGGAAAGAGAGAGGGGGGAGCAAGGATGAGAGACCAACTTCTGAATGCCATCTGGATGTCTTGGTGGATGAATTCATTCAGAAAATAATAAAAGAGGATGCCTGGGTGGTTCAGCGGTTGAGCATCTGCCTTCGGCTCAGGATGTAATCCCAGAGTCTGGGATCGAGTCCCACATTAGGCTCCTGCATGGAGCCTGCTTCTCCTCCCTCTGCCTATGTGTCTGCCTCTCTCTCTGTCTCTCATGAATAAATAAATAAAATATTTTTTAAAAAATGAAAGAAATTAATAAAAGACAATCCTCTAAAGAATATCAGCAAGAAGCAGATGCAACAAGTCCATCATACCTCTTTTTCTTTACAGGAGTTGTAGCAGAAGTAGGAGCTGGGATGCTGGTGCTGTTTGCACTGAACAAACTTCCAGGTTGCCTGTTTAATCACAGCCACAAATTACATTCTTGAAACTTTTATGCTGTCCCACCTTTGAAAGATCTGATAATCTACTCATATTCCCGCCTGCTCTTTATTCACCACAAAAATGTTTCAGTTGACAACATAAAACAAGTTCTTCTGTAGTTTATCCATTTTTATAAATAATCAAGCTTTCATCTGAATAACTAGAACTGAAGGAAGGAAGGAAATGATTCATCATATGACATTGTGTGTCTGAAATCTGGACCAATGCATTCTGATGTGCTCTGGATTCATATTATATATTTAATCCTATATATATTGTGACTAACAGAATTATATTGCTTTTTTTGCATTAAATGTATTATATTGTTGAAGAAAACATTTAAAAACCACACCATTTCAAATCCTTATTTAGTATTTATTAATGTATAGAGATCTTAAAAAAAAAAAAAAAGTGACCCTGGTCTGTTTTAACTACTGAGAGGTGCAGTCCAAGGTGAAAATTCCTTTCTGTGTAAATAAAAATTTAAAAACTAATTCTGTTTTCAAAAATCCACCTAGTTTGGCTGTTTATAATCACCAGTAGTATGTTTCAGAGAAAATGTACTTCATTGCTAGCAAACCTATAATTTCATGACTCAGTTGAATTGTAATGTGATGGGTATTTTGAAAGACAAATGAAACATACAGGAAAAAAGAGTTAGTGGCCATAAAAAAGGGAAAAATAAAAGTCTGTAGGGGAAAAAAGTTAAAAATCAAATGGGTGATGGGTATTAAGGAGGGCACTTGTTATGATGAGCCCTGGGAGTTGTATGTAAGTGATGAATCACTAAATTCCACTCCTGAAACCAATATTATACTGTATCCTGACTAACTAGATTTAAATGAAAAATTGGAGAAAGAAAGAAAGAAATAAAAAGAAAAAAGAAAAATAAAGAATGACTTAAGTTTAGGTGTTTGGTGAGAGCAGAGGTTGGTAAACTTTTTCTGTTAAAATCCAGATAGTAAATATTTAAAGCTTCATGGACCATTTTCTTATTTCTACTAAACTCTGCCTAAGCAATAGGAGTGTGGCTTTATTACAATGAAACTTTGGCCTAGGGGCATATACCCTGGTTTTTCTTGAACATATACAAAGAAATACACTTATTCTTAAAATGTAACTTCAGTTGGAAAAATACATACGTCTTTGCTGCTTCTGGTGATCTAAATGTGGACATGTTTCTGGTAAAAAAAAAAAAAAAAAGGCAAAAGTTTGAGCAGCAACAAAGAATGAACACTTGCATCAATTTGCAATTGTCCATGAATTTAGAGTTGTTATTTAAAGTTAGACATTATTTGAGAGAAAGAGAAAGAAAGCATCAGTATTTGAATAAATTTGATAAGGTGATTTAATGATCTTTTTGTCTTGGACTAGATTCTAAAGGAAATAATTTAATTTCATAAAATTCAATATCAAGTAAGCCCAACATTTTTATTTGTTGGGTTCAGTAATTTTCTTTAGCAATGAGTGTAAAATTGGCATTTATATGTATTCCATACTCTTGCCACCAGGATCACTTAAAACAAAAACATGAATGTGGTGAAAACAATGACCTGAAGCAATGAATTCTCAATTTTTAAGCAAGGCCACAAGGATTTTCTATTTCTCTAACTATGAAGAGAAATAAAGGTATTTACTCCAGAATTTTTGTGTTTAAAAAAATAGAAGATAAGAATTTATAGAAAGATATCAAGTAGGACAGAAAAATTGTAAATAAATAAGTAATGCTTAGAAAAGCATTGTACTTGGGTCTTTCCCAAAGTCAACAGATACAGATACCTATTGGTTAGTCGGTTGTCCAAGGTATTGGTCTTATATGTTTTAGTGGCATCATTTCTGTCTGAGATCCTTTACAAAGAAACAAGACACAAGTTTGGATGAACATTTAGGTCATGGAAGTCCTTTGATTCCTCTTTCATGAAAGAATAACTTCACAATATAACCTTTTCCTGATAAAGAGATTTGTTTTCAGGTGTTACATTTTAGAATATTTTGCAATTTAAAAAAGCTTCTTGAGATAAAATCTATCAATACAGTTTGGGAATTTTAAGGTTTATGCTTTTCTACTGGCCTCTCTGATTTATTGAGGATTTAACCCACTATTTTATATTCATTATTGTTTAATAATACAGTTGACCCTTGACCACGTGGATTTGAACTGCAGATTTTTTCGGTAAATATAGTATAGTATTGTAAATGTATTTTCTCATCCTTATGATTCTCTTAATAACATTTTTTTTTCTATCTTGCTTTCTTGTAAGAATTCAGTTATATATAACATACAAAATCCGTGTTAATCAGCTGTTTATGTTATCAGTAAGGCTTCCGGTCAATAGTGGGCTATAATAGTTAAGTTTTGGAGAGTCCAAAGTTATATGTGGATTTTTTATTGCACAGGGTTCAGCACCTGTGTTGCCAACTGTACATCCATCCAATGACACTACTTCCGAAGTCTGTAAAAGGCATCAATGAAAGGCGAGTATTTTTAAAGATATTTTGTAGCATAGACAATGATATATGTTTGCCAAATTAATTTTATTTTCTTCCTGAGCACAGAGGGACACCACACTTCCCATTCTTCATTGCAATTAAGTTGGGACTGTGTGATTGAGTTCTAGAGTAAAAAATGTGGGCAGAAATGTTGTTTGCTACTTCCAGAACCATCATAAAACCTCTTGTGGGTTCCTCCACGCTCTTTCTTCCTCTTCCCACTATGGTTTTGTTGCCCATGGGTTGAAGATAGCAGCATCAAAATATGAATTTAGGGCCCTGAGTCACTTCATGAAGCTGAGACATGCCCTACTCTTCCAGCCTATCACACTGGACTCTAAAGAGAGTGGATAGTAATCTTCCATTGTGCTAAATAATAATGGATTCGGGGGTGAGAGAAGGACTTTGTTAAAAGAGTTACTCTACCCTGGCAAATTAGTTTACTTTGACTAATACATTTAATTAATAGCCTCTACTGATCATCAGAGGTTTTAATCCCTCAAATCTCAGATCTCTTCAAAGAGGTCACATCTAGAAAAGATGTATTTGTCCCTTGTGTCAGAAAAGATGAATTAGGAATCTCATGGTCTCCATGCTGATGGTGGACTCTCATAACTGCAGACATTCTTTCCTCACAGCAGATAGGAAGGTTCTTCCTAAGACATAGGGCTATCCTCTGGAGCATTCTGCAGGCTTGCACAAAACTAGGATGTAGCAAAATTAGGCTCAGCAAAACAAAAGGTCAGCAAAACTTTTCTGTTGATCGGACACTATGGGTCTCCTATAACTGTTTCTAAATTTTTTATTTTACCATCAACTTTAGTACATAGCTTTATAGAAACTAATCTTGGAAAGATGGACACTCACTTTTCCTCACTCTAAAATAAAAATGAATGTGGGAAAACATGACTTAACTGTCATAAGTTTAAAATGATTTCAATTCCTAATGTCATCTTGATATGTGTAACTAAAGTATTGGGTAGATAACTCTAATATATTAAAATGCTATGAGTCAACTCCAAACAAGTTTTTGTTTATAGTACATAATACCATAAACTGATAACTCTTGAATACAAAAAGGAAAGAAGATTGAAATCTTCCAGAGTTCCATATTCTCAAGAGACCATTCATAATACAGGCATTAACTTATACAGGTTCCTAGAATCCATGGATAAAAAACTCACATCTAAGGTGATCATCAGGCCATGGACTGTGACTATATTCCCTGTGCTAACTGCTACCAAGCCTCTAAGATGTTTATATTTAAAGGGCTCTAAAGGAAGAACCACTTCATGAGTACCATAAGTAAGAGGTCAGGTGTCTCTGAATCTTAAATCTTCAATGTTCCTTGGAAATTCTACTCAGACTTTATAAGCTGCCTATGAGGCTCTAATATGAGATAAAAAATAATCTTGGGAAATTGCTACCATGGTTCTCTGAAACAACAATCTGTCTAAAACAAACAGAACATCAAACATTCTCAAGATTTAAATAAAGGCAAGTTCTGATGTTGAAATAAATGAAGTTAATCAAAATTGTACAGTGTAAATCTACGTGGGCAATATCTACATGCAGATGTAATAATAAAAATAGCTACCAACTCTTTGATGCTTATTGTATACATTCTCCTCTACTCTTTAAAATATCCTTACAAGGGAGGCATAATTATTTTCACTTTATAGATGAAAAAATGGGGACTCAGAGAAGGCGAGTGACTTTCTCTTGGACACCCAGCTAAGAAGTAGGGTACCTCCAAAGTCTTGTATGACTCAATGTCATACAACTGATTCTGTAGTGTGATTGTTTCAACACCCATGTATTTGGTCAACCTGTCTTCCTGCACTATTCTTCACCTCCACTATCTTTTCTATGCCACCAGGGGGTCAGTCCATGAGTAATAATGGAGAGAACTCTAAACCACCATTCCAATACATATGTCAATTTCTTATTACTTAAAGAGATTAACTTTGTATTCCTCTTGAAAATTTAAATTCCTGCCAACTTGTGATATGAAATAAGTTGTTTTGATAAGTGTCAATCTTGGAGACAGGAAATACTCAAATATAGTCATTAGCAATATAATCAAAAGAACCAAAGAAAAAGTTACACTTCCAGAAGTGAACACTAGAGGTCACCACAACCTAGGTTTTACAAATTAGTCATTAAACCACCTTCAGGATCTGGGCCATATTGCAGGCCACATACATTAGTATTTTACTGTTTCTTTAGAACACTTCATACTTTTACCTGTATATATATATATATATATATTTTTTTAAGGTAACTCCAAATATAAAGTCAGTACTTTTCTCATATCTATTTAAAAATAAATACATTATTGTGGAGCGACTAGCTGGCTCAGTTGGTGGAGCACACAGCTCTTCATCTCCAAGTTTGTGGGTTCAAGCCCCACATTTGATGTAGAGACTACTTAAAAATAAAAATAAAAAATAAAATAAATGCATTATTGAACTACATACACATGTGCATACCAGATATATTTTGGTGTTTTCCTCCTAAAATTATTTCCTATCTCACATTTGGAGTGTCCAGAATTATGAAAGTCTGATTCCTGCTGATAGGACTTTCCTTTCTTTACTGATTCCTGAGTTCTCTCCCTCACATCTATTTCCACATTTAGAGAGATATGGCATACTGCTATGACTCAGGACTCCTGAGGAAGGAGCAGACAAAACTCGCCACTAAACCTCTTGTGTAAATAAAGCAGGTAATCTCTGGCCTCATTTTTGAGAGTATAAAATAAAGGACTTGGACTAGATTGGTGGTTCTGAATTTTGGCTGCACATTAGAATCACTTCATAAGCTTTAAAAATTTCTGAGTCCCATCTCAGTCTAACTAAATCAGAATTTTGAGAGTGAGAGGTGGGGGGACCAAGTTATCAGTAAAGTTTAAAGGCTCTCTCACTGATTCTAATTTGCAGCGAGGCTGAGAATGACTCACATAGTTAGCCTGTGAGGTCTGGTCTAGTTCATTGCTAATGTTCCAAAGCTCTGTCTTGACTGGCCTAATATAGACCTTCAGATACACAGCCTGCAAAGGCTTAGGTCCCCTACATATTTACCTATCTTGAGGCATAATTATCTCACTTTCAGATTAATTCCTAGAAATAGGGTTTCCGTCTTCACTTTACGGTGCAACGGGACAGCCCCCAAGACCAATGTGAATAAACAGTTATTTTGACTCCTCTCTCCACTCAGTGCTGTGAAGATGAGATCTTGTACATATACCTCTATGATCTCATTTTTTGAGGCTATTAATTACCAGAGAGAAGTTAATTCCTTAGGAATACCAGTGAAAATTAGCCTCTATTAAGGGAGACTGGCTTGAAAACCTATGAATAGTACAGAAGTATGTACATTGCCTACATGAATTAATACTGACAAATATTGAATATAGAATCTATTAGATACGATAAATTTTAGCATATATGCTTAAAATTCAGCTGTTGGCATTTTTGTATACAATAGCAGCATATCTTTACCTAGAGCAAGTGACCTCAAATGCCAATGGCCTCAGGTGTCCATTGTCTAGACTCCAACTAAAAATGTTAATTTTGCTTTTTATATATGCTTACTAAGCATCTCTACCAAATATAAGATAAAATGTGATGTGGAGGTTTTACACTTTAATCTAAATAAACATTTCTCAGGGCATCTGGGTGGCTTAGTCAGTTAAGCATCTGACTCTTGATTTCAGCTCAAGTCCTTTTTTTTTTTTCCTTCTCTAATTGATTTATTTAATCAGCATAATACGCTCCAGTTCCATCCACTTCGAAGAAAATGGTGGGTGTTTGTCATTTCTTTTTTTTTTTTTAGCTTAAATGTTTTTTTTTTTAATAATAAATTTATTTTTTATTGGTGTTCAATTTGCCAACATACAGAATAACACCCAGTGCTCATCCCGTCAAGCGCCCCCCTCAGTGCCCGCCACCCAGTCACCCCCACCCCCTGCCCTCCTCCCCTTCCACCACCCCTAGTTCGTTTCCCAGAGTTAGGAGTCTTCTATGTTCTGTCTCCTTTTCTGATATTTCCTACCCATTTCTTCTCCCTTCCCCTCTATTCCCTTTCACTATTGTTTATATTCCCCAAATGAATGAAACCATATAATGTTTGTCCTTCTCCGATTGACTTATTTCACTCAGCATAATACCCTCCAGTTCCATCCACGTTGAAGCAAATGGTGGGTATTTGTCATTTCTAATGGCTGAGTAATATTCCATTGTATACATAGACCACATCTTCTTTATCCATTCATCTTTCGATGGACACCGAGACTTCTTCCACAGTTTGGCTATCAGCTCAAGTCTTGATCTCAGGGTTATGAGTTCAAGCCTTGCACTGGGCTCCATGCTAAGTATGGAGCCTAATTTTTAAAAATATAGACATTTCTCAGTTTTCTCCATAAAGATGAGCCCTCTTCCTCCGTGTAGGAATGAACTGACAATAGGCCATATGGTGACTGTAGTGCCACCCACAAGAGTAGTTTCACTTTCTAAAGTAAAGAGTCTTTATACTACAGTAGATTAAAACTATTTTATTATTAAAATGTATAGTTTCCCCATAAAAACAGAAACTGCCACTTTTCCACCATTGGGATGGAAAGACCAAAAGTTAGAATAAGAACTCACTACTCATATTCATAAAAATAACTAGACTCTCCATTTTAAACTGAACAGATTCTGTGTAGTGTCCATCTTACTTCTACTCGAACCAGTTTCTTCAGAATTGTCCTTATCAATCTCCTATTAGCAGGATTTTAGAAAAATAGCATGTTGAGTCAAGATTTTGTGAATTTTGAGGAAGATAATTCAATCTGAATAGCCTTCTGTCCTTGGGGATAAAATATCATGGTTCAAAACTTACTTTGGTGAACATTTAAATACCTCATGCTTGATTAGAAAAATGAGGGGGGGGACTTCATATACATTTTGCTTTCTGCTTACATGGTTCAAAAATACCTTACCTGTCTAAAGTGTCATCAGATCTATACCGACTAATCGTAGCCTTTGGCTCATCTCTCTCATTTGCTTTCCTGTAGCAAGAAATAATTACAGAAAGGTCAAATAAATTACAAAAAAATGTTTTTAACATCTATCATGCCTTTGGTAAAATTTTTGCCTATTTAGGTAGGAGATGTACATGCTACCACGGTAAGACAGATTTGGAGCATCTAAATATTCCAAAGTTTTAACTTGGATAGGATAAATTATGTCACACCCAATTACCCATGCTAATATAGGAATTCTTCTCTAGGTCCAATTATTTCTAACTATGATGTAACATATTCAAATTGGGGATAAATATAGGCAAAACAAACAACATGACATGCAAAGTGGTTAATAACTAATATATACTCTTATCAATACTGTTGACTTTTACATCATAGGAACTCAATCCCTTAAAATCAGCTTTGTTTTGTTTGCAGAATTTTAGTAGCACCATTAGGCAGCTCAACTGGCTGAATACAAATAGCTTTATTTAAAGTTCAGCACCGTGGACAGGGTTGAAAAAGAACTTTCTACTGAAGGGAGAAGGAAAGGAAGGAAGAAAGAAAAAGCTAGAAAGAGATTAAGAGAGTGAGAGAAGGATAGATGTAGGGAGGAGAGGAGAAGAAGGAGGAATAAGGAGAAGTAGGGAGAAGAGAGACAGAAGGCAAAGAAAGTTGAGGAAGACAAGTAAGCAGAACAAAGGGGAGAAGGAAGAAAAGAAAGGACAGAAAGCTTACTAGTAGAAATCAAGATCATCAAAGCAAATGGGAATATCTTGATCAGAGAGATCAATCAGTGAAAACAGGCCGTTTAATGCCTTATAGAACCTTGTGATACAGGAAAAGCAAGCTCTTTGATGAATTACACCATGATTTACTCTGTTTGCATTTCAAAGCATCATTCGAAGCTGACAGATCAAAGATACTGAATCTGAAAAAATACTAATACAGTATATGCACTTAAAATTTAATTTTTAACTTGATAGAGTGTACTTTTATTAAGCAAAAATCTGAAGGTAAACAATATACAATTTATTGTGCTGATGACTATGAGGAAGTCAAGAACAAAAAACTATGGACTCTACTCCCACAGAGCCAGAGAGACAAATTAGATATATACACCCAAAGGCAGAAAGTGGCCATTGTCATAAAATAAGTTCAAGTAAAGTACAAGGAAGTTCTAAGGTGAGAAAGTTTATTTCTAGGTAAAAGAATCAAAGAGGGCTTTATGGATAAGGTGTGGTTTGAGCTGGGCCTTGGAGGACAAATAGATGTGAACATTTTCAAATGGAATCAGAGGAAACTGTCCATTCATGCAAGATAAAAGTAAATAAAATTGCCTAATGCAATTCCCTAAGTTTTAAACGAACCTCAGAAGGAAATCATGGTATATAGTCCATCATTGTGTTTAATACATGAATGCAAACAGGCACTATGGGCCATCTGACTCCCATCTGTAAAACAGCCTCTTCTCAGCATCACTTTATGTCCCATTAGCCGGCTTTATTCTTCCTAGTACTTAAGGCAATACAACATATTAGACTGTATTTATTTATTTTCAGTCTCTCTCCTCTTCCATCTTCACTCAGGATGCAGGTTCTATGGAAGCAGGGACTTTGTTTTGTTCCCAGACCTCAGACCACTATCTGGTTCACAATAGGCATCTTTGCAAGTATTTGTGCTACCAGGCTTGTTTGTCATGTTTAAACAATCTGGCAGAGGCACACAGCAAAATTTCTTAGTTCGTGCATACTATGAAACTGTTATCTAATAATATATTGTTTATCTTCTCTTTCCTTTATTTTCAGTTTCTGCTCACATGGAGCTTTTTGCACACATTGCCACTTCTGCTGGAAGCACTTCTGTCCTGCCTCATGCCAACCAGCCACCCTTCCCTACTCAGAACCACCTCTTTATCCTTTGAATAGCAGCATCAACACCAAAGACCACATTCTGGGTGACATCTCTGATTAATTTGGGCAGAGTTAGGCCATCTCCTCTATTCCCATGGCACTATCACACAGTTCTACAATAGCACTTCCATGGTAAATTTTAGCATTATAGTCTATGGATCCCTATTTTTCCAGAATGGAAGGTCTCCCTAAGGTCAAGAGTGGTATCTTAATGCATCTTTGTATTCCTAGCACCTACCACTATGGCAACACATAGTAGATGTTCCAAAATGGTGTTAAGCATCCACTAAAGTGGGTACAGACTCTGTGAAAGGGCAGAAAAGGAACAAGAAGGCATCTATTTGAGCAAGCACAAGAAAAAAAATCATCTGCACTACCCTTCTAGGAACATGTATTTTGAGACACTAGTTATGTGTCAAGGGGAAAACATCTCAGGCTCACATTTCTTACGAAAGATAAAAGTTCAATGTATTATGTTAGCTAGTACATGGAGGGGAGTTAGCCAGTATAATGGAGGAAGCAATTTCCACTGGTAGCTAGACTGAAATGATCAGACTCCCTTTGTTTGGCAAGATGAGAGCCAACTGAGATCAAGGCTGTAATCTCTGAAATCATGAAAACCAAGAAGAGGGCAAAGGTAGTCACAGAACAATCAATCAGATGAACTAAGGCTGTGAACCAGAAAACCAAATAGCTACTTTGTGTATAGCGTTCTAAGCTCAGTACCCTTAGGACAGGTCAAAATCATGAACAGGTTTAAAAGGGTTTAAAAAAATTCATAAGTAAAAGTTTCTAAAATATTCAAGTTGTCTACTTAATGTCCACACCGTGACAGACAATCACACTCCTTTACTAAATACATTGTGGTGACAGAGACAGGCTACTGGACCAGATAAAACTTGTGTCTGATAAATACTTAGGTTCCTCTGATGGGTGTGGTTGTTTGTATGTGTGTGAACACAAATCTGCTTTAACAAGAGTATTATCTACTAATTTTATCAATCTTAGATCATTTTCATCATTGTGATTACAAGTCTTGTCTGAATTTTTCTTCTGATTCGCCTGTCAGTCTTTTTGCCACTCCGTATTATTTAATGGTTTTCCACAAGCCTAGGAGTTTCTAGAAAGAAGTGTACTGCCCATAAAGCAAGTGAACTCTGGGGCTGTTTTTTCTGTATTTTAGGGTTCCTTTTCCTAAGGTTCTGAGATATCTTATCTGGTCACATTTCTGTGGCCTCCCTTTTTTTTTCCATCAATAGGGCTGCCTCCATGCATGGGTTATTCTATACCTCCAGACTGGTTCTGGAAGCATGGAGCTGGAGAAGCACAGACTGCTCTGTGGAAACTTCTGATGATATCACAAACTCTTCCAGAATGCCAGGGAAAGCCTGAGGCTAGCCACAAATATTCAGCCTGACTTGAACAAGTCTCTCAAAACTATCGTCTTTGTGTTTCTGCTAATGATGCAACTTGTCTGAAACACCCACCTGTCCAAGGCATCATGGGAGTTGTGTCGGTTGAGCACCACCCTACCATAATTTTCATCTCTGTAAAGAAAGAACAAAACTAAGTCACATGGAAAGTTACCACAGCACTAAATAAGGGAGATAGGGGAAAGCACTAAATAAGGGAGATAGGGGAAAGAGCTCACGATTTAGAATAAGGTTAATTCATTTTATTTCACACATAAGAACATAAGTATGCATTTATTCTTCCTAGTCTCTCCTTGAAAGACCGTGTGAAAAGAAACAAGTTTGTCAGTACAAATGATGATTATTCTCATTTATCCCATGAGATTTCCATATGATTCAACAAAGGAATGAGTGGGGTTTTTTTTTTCTATCAGAGTATGGAACATGTGGACATCTACTTTGTGCACATTACAAGAGTCCTTTTCTGCAGGAGGGCAAAAGCTTTCTACAAACATGTCTTGAAGTTAATTAATTCCTTTATACTTAGACATTTTTTCATTTGATGGACTTGATAGTTTTCCTTGATAAAAAGCAGGAAAATAAGTACCAATATTTGTGGTTAAGGAGGTGGATCTTTCGCAGGAGCATTAGCTCATTTTTGAACCATGACACCTGTTTGGTCCTTAAAATAATCCTATGAATTAGGCAAGGAAGACTCTGTCATACCAAATTTACAGAAGAAGAAATTTATCAGAGTTTTTGTGGTTTTCCTAAGACCAAAAGATTAGTTAGTGACAGGAATAGATCTAAGACCCAGATATTTTTATCTCAAACCTTTGCTTTTCCTTCATACATAACAATTCATACATAGACCTGCATATATAAAATCTCAAACCATGTCTTTCTTGCCTTGTACAGCAGACCTGAAAGCGCAGGCAATTTTAGGAAATGTTAAAACATGTAGTAGGGCTTTTGGCCTTGAACCAAGGCAGAAGAGTAAATATCTGAACCTTTTTTATGTCAACCCAACCAAACCTGAAATACCGCATTGCTTCTGGCTCTGCTCCCCTAACATTACTCAACCCTCTAGAACTATTTATAATAAATCTATACAAGAAACTGTGGTAGATAATTAAAAAGAAAGATGAACAGTGAAACTGAAACAATTCCAGCAAATTTATATCCTCAAAAATCCCAAGAGGACTTTTCCATCTCTCTTGATATCCCTTCCCTAAACTTGTGAGAGAGTAGCAGACACCAGACACATTCTGACCTAAAGAAGAATTATAACACACAGGCCAGAACTGGACCAGTATGAATGGGGGAAGCATCAGAGCCCATTTCTCCTTCACTCAGTAGCTGTCATGCCATCCAAGCTGTCCTTCCTGGGCCTTTATAAAGCAGGTATGCCAGGCATAAAACCATCATTCTTATCCCTTATGATTTGTCCTAGACAACTCTATCTATACCCATCTGTGCACACATTTGCAACACAGAATTTATGATTCACATTTGATATCATTCTACCACTATGGAAAAATCGAAGTGCCATATTAGGCTCTGACAGAAGTAGTTAAGTGTTTGTTACTAAAGAATGTGATCATTCCCCAAGAATGTTAACTCCAGAACCCAATGTAAGTCTTTAAATACTCCTATATGCCCTTAAAATAATAATATTTAATAACATAAATTAATAGACATCTTTATTTAACAGTTACAGTGTGTTCCTCAAATAACTGTATATGGGCAGTTTAGTAGAAAGTTT